>NW_022146479.1:8739652-9939652 GCF_002938485.1 Sitophilus oryzae
TCAATTGTGCTTCGTTCAGTTGCATCCAACACTTTGCATTTATTAGCTTTATCTTTACTTTATGACTTCAGGTTAAACCAAAATTATGTACACTAATCAAAGACCGATAAAATTACAATAATCTGATGAGTTTGTTCTAAAATCCTAACGAGGTCATCAGGATTCGCGATTACTCGTTCTGCATTCGCTGAAAAAATGTTCATATTATACAAGGTATAAAATAGTGTGTACCAAACTTTAGTGGGTGATTCTACAGATAAAAATACCTTTCCAGTCGATTCATTCGTTTATAAAATACGTCTCGGTTTTTCGTCACTACAAAAATATCTAGAAATTAATATAGTTACAAGGGATAACCGCCAAAAAATGCTTTTTTTTCAAGCGTCAAAAGTGTCAATTTTTGCGACGTAACTGACAATATAAAAAAGTCATTTTAACGCCCAGGCATAAAAGTATGAAAATATATTATCAAACTGACATAGTGTCAAATTCAACGAGAGCATCCATAGTTTCTCGATATGTAGTTACTTAGTTACTTACAAGGTATCAGTTTTAAATATTTTTATATTATTTGGAACGTTTAAAAATGATTTGAGACGTTTTAAATAAAAATAGCATGTTCTATTTGGAGTAAAAATTACTTTTTATGCGTCGCCTGTAATGTCAAACGTTTGTCACAAAAAGTATCATTTTTACTCCTAATAAAGCAATATACTACTTTGTTCGTTAGGCAAATTTGTTTCATTAGTAAAATATAGCTGAACAAATTGGTCTCCGTTGGATCAACGTAGCGGTTTTAACAAAAAAAAAACTAATTTATCTTGTAGATTTTCTTCTAGTGGCGAAAAAACGTCTTTTTTTGAAGATACAGATAAAAATAAAAGAAAAAGTTCCTATAAACATATGCCCTGAGGAAGTTACAACTCTTGAGAGGATAGATAAAAATAATATATTTAGATTCTTTTTAAAAACACTGGTAAACAAACCATTTTCCTCCAAGTTTCGTACTCCTGCACACAACTTAATGTCAAAGGAATGGCGAATGGCGATACTGCAAAAATCCGTAACTGTTCAGAAACGGTAATTTTGATTTGGATGTAATTTAAACATATGACATCAGAAACTTTTTTTATGTAACAAAGATACTTTTGGTGAAGTTCGAAACCCTGAACAGGTTTCAAGATACATAGGTTTACGATTTTAGTATTAGCGAAATTATTAGATTTTTTGATAGGCAACTAGTAGGAACTTAAATGAAGTATAAGAAGATCAGTCAAAACAATTAACAATATAGATAAGTTCTATAAATTTTCAAGATATATTTCTAGTGAGTGCTGTTAGAGCTTAGGGAATATGTTCACAGGAACTTTTTTTTATTTATATGTGTAGTACCACCTAATTAAAGTTTGGTGAACTAAACTGCCCGTCAAATTAAATACCACAGCGATTTTTTACTCATTTTCAACAAGTTGTAACTTTGAAAAAATGGACCAATTTTTGTTGATTTTTTTAGCATATTAAAGATCGGTTTTCATAAATTGATCTGATTTTTCTAAATTTTGTATGAGATTTAGTTTTCTATGATATACAGGGTGTGAAAAAAAGGAATGTAATTTTTGTGTTGGTGCCATTTTGCCAAAAAACAAAATTTAACTAGAATTATAAGTTCTGGGTATAACTAAGACTAATATCTCGGGACGTATTTGGAATTTTTACAATAACTCACCTGGAATAAAGATAATCAATTTTTTACCTAACTTGTATTTTTCTACCTTTTCTTAAGAGATATGCTAATAAAAACTGAAATTAACTTTAAAATTGTAGGATATTCGTTACTTTTTACAATGTGAAATTAAAAAAAAAATTACTAAGTTGCAGCTAAACACAGATTTTTTAGACACAAAAGAGTTTTTACAAAAATATCAAATACGTGTCGAGCTTTTATATTAACCTTATGGGCTGTTAAGTTCAGAATATTAAAAAAATAATTTTACTTTTTCGCTGGTCGTATTTTTTAATAAATCCTGTATTAAACTGCGTTAGTCAAATCATTTTTTTTTAATTTCACATTGTAAAAGTAACGAATATCCAATTTTAAAATTAATTTCAGTTTTGTTAGCATATCTCTTAAGAAAGGTGAAAAAAATACAAGTTAGAGTAAAAGTTGATTATCTTTTATTCCCGATGAGTTATCGCAAAAATTCCAAATACGTCCCGAGATATTAGTCTTAGCTATACCCAGAACTTATAATTCTAGTTAAATTTTGTTTTTTAGCAAAATGGCAGCAACACAAAAATTACATTCTTTTTTTTCACACCCTGTATATCATAGAAAACTAAATCTCATACAAAATTTAGAAAAATCAGATCAATCTACGAAAAACGATCTTTAATATGCTAAAAAAATCAACAAAATTGGTCCATTTTTTTCAAAGTTACAACTCGTTGAAAATGAGTAAAAAAATCGCTGTGGTATTTAATTTGACGGGCATTTTATTTTCTTACATGCTGCTTAGTTTACCAGTTAATACAATATAATTCTGTCTATTTAAACATTTTTTTAATAAAGTAAAATTAATTGACTAAAAGAAAAAATATATAATATACGTTTATTTCTAAAAATAATAACAACATAATAAGCGCTTTTATTTGCACGTCTCGAGCAGAAGTATTATACGTTGATCCCGAAACATTAATTCTGATGTGGTGAACATGTGCTCTAATATTCTTTGAAGAAGGGTTCTTTCACAAAATGAATGTTTTTAATACCACACAAACATCATTTTCTAAGCAATAAAAGCTTGCAAAACGTCAAGCTAATGTAATTTGTGTCGAATCTCCGGATTAAGGAATGTGCGTGCCATATTTTCTGTTTACGCCTCCTCCTATCCAGTATTATAAATTTACTTTTGGGACGTTTTTAATTTACAGGTATTATGTACGTGAAAAATGCTTTCAGTTGATCGTGTGTCATTTTTTTTGAAGTGTGTTATACCCAAAATAATCGGACTTTGAATTGGGCTTATTATTTTAGATAAAAGATTTTTTTGAACAATACAGGAATGTCTGGTTTTACGTGGTATATTTATACGCGGTTTTGTTAATTCTATATTAGATAGGAACCGTTTATATGTATATAAGTCAATACGGGAACAAATCAACAATACCATAAAGATATGTATAGTTTGTTAAGGAATGTAACCTCCGCGTAAAACGACGGACTCTTATATTTTTATTCTAAAAAATAACTATTTTGCATGTTATTTTGAGTTTTAAACCAACATATACATACACATTGTTCTCCAAAATAGATGTTTTGTTCAGAAAGGGTTTGCTTTTCCGCTTCTATACCTTAGTTTCGTCAAAGTCAAAATCTTCTCCAAGTTTACAGGCAAAATTTAATTGAGAATTCATAACTTGGGTCGTGTTCTCTGCTGCATCTGAAGTGACTTCAAAATCTCTAACTTGTACGCTTGTGTTCATTCATAATTACAGAAATACGGCATCCACATACACTTAATTTAGTAACTGATAAATATAATGATAATGTTATTATTTATTCAATGAGCAATGTCTCTATCAAAATTTCATACCTAATACCCATAAAAAAAGTATTTTTTAAAAGTTAGTTTATAAAATTCTGACGACAAATATATCTAATAACAGATATATGTATTAAAATATAAACTAATCAAATATATAATGACTTATTTGGACCCAATATATACAATCAACGCTATGTTTATTTATAGTTTAGCTACTTGCCTCATCAGATGTTTTACATACCTATTAAATGATGTAGGAAACTCCCATAGTTATTCCTGTAACAAAAATATACATTAGATGATTTTTTTGAAGATATATGTGATGTATGTCAAATATTTGAAGGATACATGGGAAAAACACCGTCATTAAATAAGCTAATTAGTATATTTGAAGGTGTAGAATCCAAATCCGATCTTATTTGTGAAAAAATCCCATTATTGCATTCGAAAGTCATATTGAATTATTTGCAATGCCGGGGAAGAATCACGTTATTATCCGCAAGATCCATTGACGCAAAATCTTCAAAAGAAGAACAAGGATAGGTGGCGCTTTCATGGATTTTTTAAAATTTTGATTTATTGTACTTTTTAAATTTCTGAGGGTTGAACTTGTAGTTAAGGTAGTCAAGGACAAAATAATCTCAAATATAAATTTCTTGGCAATGTTTCGGTCTCTGTTTACTATGTCTTCAAGGCTCTAGCAATACATAAAAAAGCGCTGTAATTTTTATTTTGGCTGTTATGACCAACAAGCAAGAGTTTTTTTACTTCTAACAGAGCACTGAAGTGGAGTAATTAGACTCCCAAATGACTCCGACAGCGTCAATCTTTCCATAAAAGCTCAATCATGGATTAAAGTTTGGTAATAGTACCATTCCGAATTACTAATACTTTTGATTTTAATTGGTAAACTTTATTTTCCTCAGAATCAACTTCTCTGCAATGACAGTGACAGGAAATTGTGGTTTAAATTTGTACTAAAATATCTCGGTAAAACGAAACTCTACTTGAAATCAACACTTACAATGCTATTAGGTGTGAAAATGTACTATTAGTTCTCTTCTAGTTTAGTGAATATCCAAGAATATTGATCTGAGCAGTCATTGTAAAATTATACTGTTTGAAATTGGACCGCTTGAAAGTGTTAAATCATGAGAAAAATTTTAATGTCAAATTTCAGCAGCAATTGCATCGCTCAAATGCATCTACAGAGGATTAATCAATTTCATTTGGAAAATGGACGTAGCTGGAAAATTATAATCTTGGGAGTTGGAACGAAGAGAATTTCTGACGGAAAATTCGGTTATTTTAACAGTTTTTGCGGTCACACGATTGGTTTAGAGAAAAAAAAATAAGTTCTATTTTCACATAACAAATCTGGAAGTGTGAGATTATAAGGGGGAGTCCATTAGTTAGCGACGGTATCAAAGGGGGGGGGGAGGAGTCAAGCTGAATCTCCCTAATTTTAACGCGGAGCAGAGAGGGGTTTCGGCAAATATCACGTAATTTTTTGGGACAAAAATTAATGTAAAAATATGAGAAAATCAGATTACTTTCGAGTTTGAAGACATGTTTCATTCACAGAAACATTTCTAGACTAAAATATGTCAAAATCTGACACAATTGTGTCGCCACAAAATCTGTCGCCTTATTTTATAAACGGTTTTCCAAGAACCAGCCAAAAGAGTCTTGCCGTGTCCCCCTTTTTATATTTTTTAAGCTGTTTTTAGTTTATATTTATTTACAGCTGTCGGTAATAGCAATCAAAATACGCTGTATGCGTGTTTTGATTGCGTTGGTTGTGAGTTGACTAGTGGGACGTAGAAGCTAGTGCTAAATCAGAGCAAAGGTAAAGGAGCAGATGTTTTACTGGTTATCAGCAGATATCAAGAACCACTCTTGACATCGTGCACAAGTCTCCATGGACTGAATTAAAATGAATAATGCTCCCTATCAATTTTAGTAGTTCCCAATTAAGTACTATTTAATGTTATCTCTGTGATTCTAAATTAAGATCTAAACAGTCTGAAATACTAGTCTTTATTAGTCTTAATAAAAATAATAAAACAAATAGAGCATTTTACATAAATCAACGCATTTATCCACTAAATAAAAATTTTGGAAAGATGTTACGTGAGATTGGGTGAGGGGGTCAACACAAATCTCACGACATCTCCCCAGTGGGAAAATAGGGGTCAAAAAATCACCAAAAACGCGTCTTACGTAATTAATAGACACCTCCTAACAAATTTTTAAGTGTGAGATTACAATAACTTCTTGTATATAATTTTAAAACTGTACATTTTATTTTTATTTTCCCTTTCCGAAACTAAATAAAGGAGCTCTCCAGAGTCCTTTTAGGTTTTTTGTTCCTGTATTTGTTACCAGCTCAAACTTATGACTTTTATGCATTACCTCCATGCGATTTATTGCTCTCATATTTCAAAACCAATATTAAGACTGTCTAACGGTGTGGATTTTTTTTCGACATGAAAATGGATATTATAAAGTGGCTTTTTATTTATGGCATGGCGATGAATTATAATTACTCTGGTCCGGCATCGTCATATATTGTGAATGTTTAATTTTTAATATTGGTAATTGATTACAAAATCTTTTTTGACAGCCACGTTTTTAAAGTAGTTGGAAAAATAGTAAACATAGCTCAAGAGTTTTAAAAATAGCCAGATTGCAGCAATTTTTATGTACATTCTGAAAATATTATAGTTTATTGACTTTATTATTTTGAATAAAATGAATCATTTTTATTATTTTTTCGATATATACAGGGTGAGTCTTAAATAAGTGCAAATATTTTTAGGGGTACTATATTTTGACCCCAGAAATACGATTTTTTTGCGAAAAAAAAATTTGAAAATTGGTATTTTTTTTTTAGTTTTTATTTAAAAAACATAATTTATTGATAATATGACAACATAGGTAGTAGATTAAATTTACAAGAAAGAAAATCCAGAAAAGATCCAGTGGTTTTCAAAATTTTAGCAAAAAAATATTTTTTTTTTGGAAATTTTCAAAGTGATATCTCGGTTATTTTGGATTTATTTGAAAAATGGTGAAGACAAAATATGTTTCTTTTATCGAGATCTACCAGCACTGAAAATGTTTGTACTTATTTAAGACTCACCCTGTATAGTTTTGATAATTATATGTAAGATTATTAATTTACTGTTATTAACTTATTAGAAGACGTAGAACACGAAAATATAGGCCATTGTGGTCTTACGTTTACCGTTCTTGATGTAGGCAAAATTTCAACCATTGTGATTGTGAATTTGCTACTGTACTCCTAAGAACAAAACAAGGGTTTAACTATCATAAAAATTTGCTAAAATCAAGGGTTTGTAAAATAAATTCTCTGATAAAACCACAGTATTTATGTCCTAATATTATTATATTTTCTAAAACTACATTACTTAAAATTAATACCAATAATCACTAAAATTTTCAAAATTTTTTTGACGGTGTTTATTAACTTTCTAAGAGACTTTTAAAAATAGTAAAAATGGACAATTTTTCGATTTTTTTTTCATATGTATTGTGTCAAGTCATAGATTTTGACAAAAATGTTTGAGAAATAGTATACATTAGTAAAAATATTGTAAATTGCAGGAACACTTTAGTGTGCTTCTTGAAAATAGAGTTTTTAAAGCTTCGATAACTACAATTTAATAGTAAAGTTTGATCATCCGAGAATTTGTTGTAGCAACTAACAAATGTCAAACAAACAAATAATTTTAGAAAATTACTGCTGCCTAATTTAATCACGCACATAATATTTCGGACCCGGCTAGTCTTACTGACCCTGCAAGGGATAAGCTTGTCCTTTGTGCTTCGGTTACTCATAGATAAATTACTTAGCTAGTGTGGGGCGTTTGTTAATATTTAGCGGAAGAACTTATTACGCAAAACGGCGCTAATTATGTAAGTTGTTGACCTAGAAAACATAATTTCTGGGTCTAACAATTGACAATAAGACCATGATTGATTTATGGTAAGTTTCCTTCGAGCTCGAACCTTAATAATTTATTTCGAATGGTTGCCATGGCTTTTGATTGATTGCGATTAGAACATATATTATAACCGCTAACTTTAAATAAAAAATCAACACGATATCTTATAAATCAATGAACAGTAATAATCAGCAATAAATTATGTATTGAAATTTTTTGGCCATTTCATTGAACTCGGCGGTTAGGGAAGTAAAAAGCTACTAGAAAATTTTTATTTAAAAGTATCTTTATTCAACCAAGTTGTGGAACATGGATGAATTGTGATTAATGATTAGCCGACAACGTAGTTGACGAGAAATTCGTTTATATTTTTTAGGTTTTTTGGGGACCCGTTTGAAGGGTTATATTGAGATATAATATTACATTTTTTTTCAGAAGCCATTAATGGTAATGATTTATTTCCAACCCTAAACACGGTTCTGTAATATTTTACGCACATAGGTTTATAGAGAGTTAAACGTCATATACGTAGTTCAAAAATCTTGAAAATTGTAGGATTTGTTATAGAATGTTTTTGTTTCTTTTTCAAAAACATCGGCACGAATGGGCAGTAAACGTTTATATTTAGATTTAATTTTAAACTAGAAATTAATCACAGCATAAATCGAATCCATTAAATACATACACCTGTTATATGATACCTTTGCAAGATCAAATAAATAAGAAAAAACTTTAGCACAGAATAGGGGAAATAAAATATATGCTTTAGTTAAGAGTAGTTAAATAATAAAAAATATTTACTTTACCTTTAATAACACCCTTTGTTCCAATATTCAAAACTTACATACCAAAATAATATCAGTGCGTCTCGAACGGTAGTCTAAAATCTATTACCTAATAGCCAGTATCTCTGTTCGTTGTGTGATTTCCCTTTCCCTAGTTTGAGAAAATATTTAAAAAATCAATAATTATTTATGTATACAGAGTGTCTTAAAACTGAATGTTTTGAATTTAAAGAAATAATGTCTTTATTTTAAATAGGCGGGTCACCTCAGTTTTCAAAGAAATCGAAAAGTTTAATGAGTTTTTCCCACAAATAAACAATATAACCTCCACATAAATAAGAATATGGAGTGGTTTAATTTTTAATATATAACCAACCCTTTTTTTATCCCGACAAAAATATTAAAAATAAATATTGATTCCCGCAGCCCAACTTAGTTTTTTTGCAAGATTTATTATGCTTATCGCGAGCCGTTGTTTTTTAATTAAAAATAGAACAATCAAGATGGGTTATTTATATGTCAGACCAAAAAATATCTGTCAAAAAAAATGTTATGAAATTTTATACAAAATTCTTGAAAAACATTAGAATACGAATGAACAGGTGTTCAAAAAACTGAATACGAGTAATCTCCATTCGGATTTTTTAAATCATGTTTAAAGCAGCTTAGTTTGTGTACTAGAGCGATCATATATGCAACGCCACGATAGCATTTTTTGCGCTTTTCTATTTTTGACGTATTGTGTAGCGATAGAGTTAGAGTTGGCAAAATGTGACTCGTAATATTTATATATACGTGACACAGGATATGTAAAAAGATAGCACAAGTGCAGTTTATAGTATGCTTATGCATGTATTCAGGTATCTAGAGATCTTTGCTGATATTGAGATATCGCCTTATTGTGAAAGAGAATCGAAAAATTTGCGAAAATGTTTATGTTATATTCAATTTCCTAATAAAAACCATATTAGGGTTTAAGCATTTAAACCCTAATATGTTTATGTTTTCTAAAAGTAAATAAAATTTCGGGGGGTTTCAAAAGATCCATTTTCTAACAAAATCAAAACACTTAAGTCTTTAAATCATTATGCACTATGAATCTACATAAAATTTTCTATAAATACTGTAATTTTCATAATTGTATTACTACGTTTACTATGTTTCTAAGCTCTTTGAATATGTGTAAAAAATGAAAATTGGCGATTTTCATCATTTTACCGATTTTGTTAAAGTTGTTGCTATTTTATATTTAAAAGGGTAGAATAAGAAAATATAAGCCATTGTGATCTTATGAGAACAGTAATAGACGGTAAGCGACGTTTAATAATTCTTCATTAAAAATAACTGAAAAACGAGGGTCCAAAAAATTAATTTTCTCACATAGCCAAGGAACCTAAACCTTTATAAGTGTATATGATATAAATCTACATATAATTTCTTATAAATGCTGAAATTTTAATAATTTTCTGACTATGTTTACTATATTTCTAAGGCCTTTGAATATGTGTTAAAAATACCAAAAAAATTGTGCATTTCTGATTTCATTAACTATTGTTATTTATTAACTAAAGGGTGTAGAACATAAAAATATAAGCTGTTGTGGCCTTGCAATTACGGTTTTTGCTGTAGGCAAATTTTCAACCATTATCAAATTTTTTTACTGTACTTATAGGGATAAAATGGATAAAACTTTCTTAATCCCCACCTTTTAATTAAATTGTAGATATCCACAAAACATGTTTTACTGTAAAACAAATGTTGTTTAAATCGTTTGGACGAAAATGCGATAAATAAATTGATTAGGATAATAAAGAATGATGGTGTGAATTGAAAGGTTCGCCGTTTGTTCTAATATTTAAAATTGAATTGATTTTTTACGGATCTAATTTTACGGTTGAGGATTCAGTATGGAATACGTTAGAATCTATAAAAAGAGTATTTTCTCTCCAGGATAGGAAGGCCAATTTAATCAATTTCACGTTTTAGAAAATAGATTTTTCCACTATAAAATTGCCGGGCTCGGTGGTTATTTTATCATTAAGGCTAGCTGATAAATTTTCCAATCACAGAAAGTAACACACGAACTTAAAAAATGATGGATTTTACATAAGCAGAAGATAAGAAAAAACACTTTTTATAAATCAGATATTAAAATTAAACAGTAAAATATACAGGGCGTTTCAAAACAAATGCGAAAAACTTCAGGGGTGATTCCTTGTTCAAAATAAAGGGTAGTTTGCTTCATAAACGTTGGGTCAAAAGTCAACCATTAGGGAGATATCGCGGTACAAAGATGGCGGAAAAATAATGTTTTTATTTTTTATCTTGAAAACGAAAAGAGATAGACTAATGAAATTTTATGGAAGTATTACTGTTATGAAAATACACTTTCAGGTAATTTTTTTATTTTTTTAAAATGAGTGGAAGGGGTTGAAATAAACTACCCCTATCATTCTTGTTAACGAAATTTAAAGAAAACTCTTATCAAACACATGCAAAATAATTAATTTGGATAGTTTAGTTTGTTTAGAAACTTTTTTATCTCTTGTATTTTTTTGACAAAACTCACCGATTTGAAATTAAAAAATAAAATGTAAAGCATCACATGTCAGGACAAAAAACATTGTCTGATAAAGAATCTAGTGGGCTGCTGTATTTTTTTTAGGAAAAAATCTAGTCGGCCGCTGTTACTTTTTAGGATGTTCCTAATATTATTTTATTTGACATTACTCTACTGCAATACGTTATTATCTAGA
This sequence comes from Sitophilus oryzae, assembly GCF_002938485.1. Classification (NCBI taxonomy): domain Eukaryota; kingdom Metazoa; phylum Arthropoda; class Insecta; order Coleoptera; family Curculionidae; genus Sitophilus; species Sitophilus oryzae. The sequence continues at coordinate 8,750,710 of NW_022146479.1, forward strand.
TGATTATTATTATCGTTATTATCACTAGATTCTTAATCTAAAAATGTTTTTTGTCCTTACATGTAATGCTTTACATTTTATTTTTTAATTTCCAATCGGTGAGTTTTATCAAAAAAATACAAGAGATAAAAAAGTTTCTAAACAAACTAAACTATCCAAATTAAAGCATTTGCATGTGTTTGATAAGATTTTTCTTTAAATTTCGTTAACAAGAATGATAGGGGTAGTTTATTTCAACCCCTTCCACTCAATTTAAAAAAATAAAAAAATTACCTGAAAGTGTATTTTCATAACAGTAATACTTCCATAAAATTTCATTAGTCTATCTCTTTTCGTTTTCAAGATAAAAAATAAAAACATTATTTTTTCGCCATCTTTGTACCGCGATATCTCCCTAATGGTTGACTTTTGACCCAACGTTTATAAAGCAAACTACCCTTTATTTTGAACAAGGAATCACCCCCTAAAGTTTTTCGCATTTGTTGTCAGTATATTTTGTAATATAACAAAGAATATACCGTATGATCGAATAAAAACGGCGTCAGCGATGGCTATGAAATGAAGATCGCTGTCATTTTATATGTAAAATTATATGGGGAATGTCAACGATGTTCATTTCCAAGCCAACTGGCCGCCGTTTTTTTTCGATCATACGGTATTTATTATATTTTATATTTTTATTTACTATACAAAGCATCGGATATATTTGTCTTGAAAATATTGGCTCTCAAATATCGAAGTTTTCTATTGCGAAAAAGATACATATTTCTGTTAGTTCTAGCAATCCATTCTAAGTCAACTGAAGCACCACTTATGCATACATGCTTAAATAAATATTATTAGTACGAGATTTAATAATAAAAGTTTTTATAACTTTTTTTTAATTCTCAGAGATATAATACAGAAATTTAAAAAAATAAATGAAAAAAAAAGAATGTATAGATAACCTAATTATAACAGAGACACCGTATAGGCGACAAAAAGTTTACTTTCAATAGGGAGTAGGATATATTCTCAGGGGACAGTCGTGCAAAATTTTCTTATATCTCGATATAAGTTAAAATGGTTTGAGAGAACATCTCTTATCAGAAATCTCTCCAATTTTTTGGGGTACAAACAAATAAAATTGAATTTTATCAAATATACAGGGTGTTTTAAAAACATGTGCCATCTCTCGTGGGGGAGATTCCTCACGTAACGATTCTGCTTCGTTTAGTAGCTACAAAGTGTTAGTCTTCATTTTTTTTCGATTTATTATAATTTTCTTCCAAATCTTATTAGTGATTCGAATGAAATTTTGACGGTAAACATATTTTAATGCTAAAAAACTGTCGATAGATTCATCATGGACGTGCATATGGGTTATCACTGGAATATTTTTCAAAAAAAAAGTGCGCCACTGACTTTTTTTCTTTTGATAGTAAAATTGTATAGGCCGTTTAATGCCAGTTAAAAGTTGTGTCTTATTACTTTCTCGATTTCGATGTCCTTGATGAGATAAGCGTAATTTTAGTAACCACAATTAATTAAATTAAAATCAAAATAAAATTAATATGTTATTTATTTTACAATTTAATAATAAATCAGATTATTATTAATTGCAAATTCAAATAAAAAATTATGGAATTTAATATAATTTCTTTTTCACAACCTAATTTTAAAAAGTTTTAACATTCTGTCATTTTAAAACTATGCATTTTCATACCCATGTTTATAGGAAATTTTTATCATATTTTTTGATAAGGAATCAATGAGTACTATTTAAGACTTTCCCAAGATAATGATTTTAATTTTTTTAAAGGTTGTTATTAGACTTGGCTCAAAGCAAATTAATAAAATTGCGTTTATCTCATCAATGAGGCCGATATCGACAAAATATCAAGAGACAACTTTTAACTGGCATTAAACGGCTTACACTATTTTGCTAACATGAGAAAGAAATTCAGTGGCGTACCTGTTTTTTTTTAGAAAAATATTCCCGTGATAACTCATATGCACGTCTCTGGTGAATATGTCGATAGTTAGCATTAAAATATGTCGCATTTATAGTAACTTTTACCCTCAAAATTTCATTGGAATTGCTGTTTGTATAGTCCCTGTAAACGAAGAATGATTTGACTGACTGCCTGTCCCTAATTGCTATTAAGGTTGCTATTAGACTTGGATCCAAGCAAATTAATAAAATTGCGTTTATCTCATCAATGAGGCCGATAGCGACAAAATATCAAGAGAAAACTTTTAACCGGCATTAAACGGCTTACACTATTTCGCTAACATGAGAAAAAAAAGTCAGTGGCGTACCTGTTTTTTTTAGAAAAATATTACCTTGATAACTCATATGCACGTCCCTGGCGAATATGTCGACACTTAGCATTAAAATATGTCGCATTTATAGTAACTTTTACCCTCAAAATTTCATTGGAATTGCTGTTTGTATAGTCCCTGTAAACGAAGAATGATTTGACTGACTGCTTGTCCCTAATTGCTATTAAGGTTGCTATTAGACTTGGATCCAAGCAAATTAATAAAATTGCGTTTATCTCATCAATGAGGCCGATAGCGACAAAATATCAAGAGAAAACTTTTAACCGGCATTAAACGGCTTACACTATTTCGCTAATATGAGAAAAAAAAGTCAGTGGCGTACCTGTTTTTTTTAGAAAAATATTACCTTGATAACTCATATGCACGTCCCTGGCGAATATGTCGACACTTAGCATTAAAATATGTCGCATTTATAGTAACTTTTACCCTCAAAATTTCATTGGAATTGCTGAAAGTTGTTTGTATAGTCCCTGTAAACGAAGAATGACTTGACTAACTGTCTGTCCCTAATAAATTATTTCTTAAAAGAAATATTTATCTGACGAGGCGAGTCAACTGTTTGCGCCTAAAAAAGGTACAAAAAGAGATTTTTGAATCGAATTCTGTTGTCTCACAAGTGAAATGGAATTTTCTATAAACACAACAGCGAAAAAAGCCCCCTAAATAACTTTGAATAATTCAAACGGTAAAAAAGCTGCGACACTGTGCTTTTTTCACCTTTCCGATTCGGGCTGCTAAATTTCAGCGGATTTATTCATTGCTATCATTTTTGTACACTTTTCGTATTTCTCGGCGCAGATCGAAATAACTTCCCGAAAATCTTTTCACGTCAAAGTTCACGAGATTCCTATTGTCGGCTACTTTCACGAGTCTAATAATGTTTTATTCTTATTTTTAATAAAAGTGCTCATATTTTTACTTTTTTGCTTTCATTTCCAGCATTTTTGCTGTTGAAGCTTTTGAACTAAAGACAGATTTTAAACATAAAAATTTAAATATGCACTCCTTTCATCGAATATAACAGATCTATTTGCCTTTTAACTTGTAAACTGTCATAAATAATGTTTTCCATTTTAATTCTATAAAAACATCAAATTTAGTACTAAGCAACTTGCTCGTAACTTCTTAAATGGACCAAGTTGTGTTTTCTTTAGGGTTTCCAACTTTTAAATGCGATAATATGATACTTTGGCAAGATATAGCAGTTAACGTGTTGTAATTGCCCAGGAAGTTAATCAAAACGGATGCTGTAGCCGAATTTCAACAGCAACATTGCTGTAATATAGGCTTCTTTACTTTATTAAAATTTTGTAAAAATCTAATTTTATTTAAATATTATCTAAAAAAATAAAGAATGATGTTGTATCATAATCATCATAATTAAGGCTTATTCAACCATTTCTAATTATGATGTAGCCTCCATCACATATTAAGAGAGTATCTTCGTAATTAGGCCCATTGTTGTCTATTGTTGACTATTCGGCTCCAAGTTATCCCTACTAGTTTCCTAATATCATGATTCCATCTTAGGTTTGGTGTCTTCTATGTCTTTTTTATCCTCGTGGATACCATGCTGTAATTTTTGTAATCTGTTGTCCATCCTTCGTGTCAGGTATTCTGCTCAATAACACTTGACATCTATTACCTGGGTATTTTGTCGTATGTAGGTACTGTATTTTTTGAATTTTTTGTTAATTATTGTATAATAAATCTCAGAATATTTTGTTGTATAATGTCTAGTATAACAACCCAGGGTCCTTCAACAAAGTTGAATAGGTAATATTTTGGCCAACTGGATAACAAAAAATTTAAATGAAATAAATGAACCTACGTTATGTTAAAATATTTTTATTGTGTCTTACCTCAGATGCGCTCGACAGAAGCAATATTAGGAAAATTTGAGAACAGTTTACAAGTAAAAGAGCACGGCAGCGAAAACCTTGATCACTATTCCAAAGAATCCAACTATGTAATATACAACTATATAAATAATAATAACATAAATATTGTCTTCATACCAAGATTTGAGGTTTAACACACTTAAAACATTCATAACTGAAGAGATTTTGTTGGTTAGCAGGCCTCCACTTGCCTGTCGATTTTTGCCTCTTTTGAATGCTAACTGGTATTATAATATTTTACACCAGTCTTTTATCTATACAATGCATGCAATTTAACAACAATAGGAATGTGATGCCCCAGAAACAGCGGCAAATTGAAATCGAATTTTGACCGGAGCCAGACCAAATCGAGTGACTGCAATTTTACGTTGTATTTGCTTATTTTTTTCCTGTCGCTGACAGTACTGTCAGGCCGGGCTTAGCTAACCATAAAGGTTCTATTTTTTAATAAATAACCCTATAATTTACTTATATCTTATTTGTTTATCTTACTTATATAAATGTTATTTCCATGTATGCTAAACATTTTTAAATCTATTTTACATTTGATAAAGTTATTGCAGTAACTAAGTCATTGATAGGTTAATATGAAGCGATCAGCAAAATAAAGCTTTATCTAAATACCACTAATTCCGCTCGTTCAGTTTAAAAATGCATGGCATGTTTCACTAGCATAGCTACTTCATTAAATATTGATACTATGCTAAAATCAGAATTGCTCTAGTATACCTATCTATTTTGGGCCATTTAGTCCACTTGACGTAGGCAATCAAAAATTAAATCCACCTATCTAAAATTTGAAACAGACCGGACCATTTCCAGTTACATAATTCAACACAATTGCAATTATATTTTTATACTTTGCTGTATAATACGAAAATACGGTTATAATGTAGTTTCTACGTTTTAAAAATAGATGTAAAGAAATTCTACATTTTTTCAAATTCCTTGCGATATAAGTAATTTGAAAATGTATTATTGAGAAATAACAAACAATTTTAAGAATAGACTTAGGTCGTATTATTCCAAATGTAAAAAATCTATCTATCTGTAAAATTTTTAATTGAAGTTGCAGCATTCTTCACAAATTATGTCCGTAAAGCAGTTTTATGAAAGCACTGTTTTGGTTCATTATTTTTTCTCTGTTTATTATACTTAATTAGTTTCGGTTAGATTGCGTTGGTGTGTTTAAATTTAAACACAAACAAAATTATTTGCGTGGAATATTAATAACAAAAGGAATATCAAATAATTGCTAATTATATGTTTTTATTCATACTATAATAATTCGATAAAGGTTACAGATTTAATAAAAGCACAAATTTATATTAGTATTGTCAATTATACATTTATTATGTATTTATTTATATACCAATATTAATAAAAGTATATTTTGCAGAGATTTTTAACTTAGCTGTTATGATTACTTCAAGATTACCACTGCTGAGTAAAAGTTCTTGCTGTAAAAGTCGCTAACTTAATTGCTAACTGAATGATGATTAATTAGGGAGACATTATGGTTATAATGGCAAAGTAAAGTTATTACTGTTCAGGTGAAAAGGTTGTACGAGTTTGACAAAGACAACTTTTTATGCGGAATATTAATGACAGCAGAGCGTGTATTTTTAACTGGCAGGTTTACCTTTGGATTAATATTTCAAAGCTCAAAGTTTATTCAGTTATTCGATCCAAAAGAGACAGCGAAAGCTTATTCCTGTGTCTTCTTTTGTTTGTTCCAATTATTTATTCATGAAGCCGTCGTCTTTTAATTAGGGTGAAGGCTTTCATCACGTTTGAATTGCAACTAATAAAATTATTCTATTGTTTTTTTAAACAATTATTATTTTGTTAGAAATGTGTATCAAAAATTACTTCAATAACAGTTAACTATAAATCCCGGTAACATTAATGAAACAGCGGTAGTTGAAAATAGAGACAAATTCTTTTTTAGATTTTCTAATAAAACGAAATTAGCAAATGTTGTTTGGATTAGATGAGACAGGTGGTTGTTTACATGCGTAAGCAATTAATTTGTTTTCAATGAATTCAGGTATTTTTCACTGAATAGGAAAATTCTTCCAATGACTGTTTTGGACAGTTAAGTAATACATTGACTGTGTTTTCGCTGCTAGAATCAAAACATTTTTTTTTGTCAACAAGATAACTAAAGTGGTATCATACATAAAAACATTTTGACAAAAATCCCTATTTTAACATAGCATTTTCTTGTTTAACTATTTTTTTAAATTAATGTTATATATTTTGAGTTAAGGAAATTATTTTTTTGTGGTGCTGTAAGTTCTAACCTTCCTTAGAGGCATTATTAGGGAAATAGTTACTGTCTTGGGTTAAACTATAAGTAATTCGATCCAGTTAAGAATATAGTGTGTAAATAAAACAATATCACTAAGCAACATAGATAAACACAGCGATAACCCTAATTATATGGAAACCCTACTATGTATAAACTATTTTATATACAAACATAATTTAAATCTGGCGTGATATTTTACAATTTTAATACCTGCTTTCCGTGAAAATATGTTTCTAGATAATGAGAATCCATTTGTCTAGGTAATAAATATTATTTGTGTGTTTAAGAATACTGGTAAAATTTACTTTCCTTTGTGTATGTAGAGGAGAGAATAATTTTAACCCTAGGTCATTTATGGTAGGTAATCGAAACAGGACATAGAAGCATTAAGAATATTAAACTAGCACAATCATAAAGTCGGGTAAATATCTAGTGTTAAACCGAGTTTTTGCACAGCAGAATCAGGGAAATAGAAAAACCGATTGGGTTGTAAAATAGGTATTGAATTGAAAAATAGAATTTGTGTTGGCCCTCTGTTGTTTCGAAATTAGTTTTTGTAAAAAACATTTTATTGCTAAAAAATATTTTTTTCTTTGCCGAGGTCATGACTGGTAGTATACATTGGTCGAATGTTTTATTCTTTGGATAACCTCATTCTAGATTTGTATATGATTGAGTTTCTCCCATAAGTACTCCATGCTAACTTATTTTTTTTTATTAATTTCTAGTAGTAGAGATCCCGAGCTGTGTATTAGTTATCCCAAATATATATTTGGGATATTAATATTAATATCTCTACTATTTCTAGCGTTGTGTCTTTTCTGTCTACTAGCTTGTTGTATATTACTTTAGATTTAGCTATATTTATTTCGAGACGGTGCTTTATTCCTGGTTGTATTTAGTTCGCGTTTTTAAAGCCTGCTTGTCCTCGTGGTTGTGCAGCGTCTAGCGTGTTTTAGTATTCTTTTGTTTATTATTTTTGTTAATATCTTGTATTTTACAGTTGAGGGTTGGAACCTTTGGTGTTACACAGCAAAATAAAAACACTAAATCACCACAATACACCAAAACACTTTTACTTTTACACTGGACGCGCGTTTCGCTAACGAAAGAATGTAACACCCTTTTCTTTAAAGAGGAAATTGCAAGTATCCAATCCCTCATTACCAAAATTGTATGCTTTGCCAAAAATTCATAAGCCGGACAAGTCTATGCGCCCAATTGTTTCGGCTGTAGGTTCTCCGACTTATAATTTGGCAAAATGGTTATCAAGGGAGTTCGAAAATTTACCTGATCATGAACCTTCTTTCTCAAAGTTAAAAAATAATATTAATTCATTAACAAAATTAAAGATATAACATTGCATGAAGGTGAAATTTTGGTCTCCTTTGATGTATCTTCGTTGTTCCCAAGTGCTCCAATTCCACATACTTTAGGCTATTTGAAGGAATTACTGAACGCAAATGGTCTCGACAACAAAACTGTGATTGAATATATTGAGCTTACATCGTTATGTATGAAACAAAACTGTTTTCAATTTAATAACAACTTTTTTGAACAGCGGGAAGGTACAGCAATGGGTAATCCATTGTCTCCATTTTTGGCTAATTTATTCATGAGCAGGTTTGAAGTGGAAGCTAAGAATCAGTTTAAGTATTTTCCAAGAGTATGGGTTAGGTATGTGGATGATATTTTTGTTGTTTTTGACACACATTGAGACACCATAGATAATTTTATTTCTAAGTTAAATAATCGTTTTCCTTCCATTAAATTTACGCATGAAATTGAGAACAACGACAGATTACCATTTCTAGATGTATTAGTTATTAGAAATACTAATAATTGCGTGGAATTTGATATCTATAGGAAAAATACCACACGCTGATATATTCCTAATGAATCACATCATAGTGTTGAACATAAAATGGCTAGTTTAAATTTCTTAGTTCATAGATTACTTAGTTTCCCACTTTCCAACGAAAGAAATGAAATAGAAAGAGATTACATTAGGAATGTAGCTGAGTGTAATGGATATTCTCCTTCACTAGTTGATAAATTAATTAGAAAACGTAGGTATAGCTTAATGATTTCCTGAAAATTCGACTTTTCAAGTGGAGGAAGATACGTCTAAATATTTTTCGATACCGTTTGATAGAGAGTTATCCTGTGGTCTAAAAGTAATTTTTAAGAATGTCAATTATAAACTTGTGTATAGTGCTAATAATAAATTACAACAATTATTAGGCAATACAAAGGATAAAACACCTCCACTGGAAAGGTCGGGTATTTATGAAATTTCTTGTAAAGATTGTAATCAGAAATAGATGGGCAAACTAGAAGATCAATATTAACTAGATTTAAAGAACATTTAGCTCAGATAAGATATGGTAGACCGGATAAATCTTGCGTTGCCGAACATATTTTTGATAAAGAACATTGTATAGATCTTAATAATTTAAAATTAATTAAACAAGTCTCAAATTATAGGCAATTAGATGCATATATGAAAAAGCATCACCAGAATTAATAAATGTAAAGATAGTGAACAGAGTCAACGGTCCAATTCTCTGTTCTTGTTCCTACCACTAGTGGCGGGAAATTCCAACTGTTACGCTCAGTTGGCTCTGGACTCGTTAGATTTTGCCACGCCCACCTCCCGTTGCCCACTGAGCGTGTATATAAACGCTCAATCCCAGATTGTACCTCTTAGTTTATAATCATCTGCTGTTGATGTTAACACATGTATAAAGCAAAGGAAACGCGCAGTGTAAAGTGAAAGCATTTTGTGTATTGTGGTGATTTAGTGTTTTTATTTTGCTTTTTATTTTGTTATCTTGTATTTTACTGGTAGTAGGCTCATTGATCTTTAGTTTCTGATATATGCCTTTCTTATGAACTAGAATTGTGTTGGCTTATTAATATAACAATATTAATTTTATAAATTATCTTTTTTTTTATTGTTTAATACTTTAACATTTTTTCTGTCTGCATCCTTGTTCATAATTCATTAGTATATAGGGATTTCCTTTTCGATTACAAAAATAGAAATATAATAAATCGATAAATGGGATGTAGCTAATATATTATTCGTTCTTGGAAATACATTTATATATTTAAATCTGCTGCTTGTCGGAATATATCCTCGGTATGCAGTATTGCTAAATCTATCCCCATAGACAGATGGCCTTAAGAAATGAATCTCCCTCTGGATCTTTTAAATTAGAACAGCGCCTGTTCGGAGAATCTGAGGTGACATTTTTCAAACGATACAATGCAGCTTTTTAAAAGAGCTCAATGTGCTGCATAAAAGAACCGTATTTTTGGAGGATTCTTTCTGTGGTGCAAATGATATACCAGCGGCATTGATGCAGTTTGTTTTTTGATGATTATTTATAGGCAGAGACTGAATATATAACATAAAATAAATACTCGTAACTATTAAAAATTATAACTGTCAACAAAAGAAAAAAAATCTTACTTAAATTCAATTATGATTAGATAAATCAAAGACTTGTAATTCTTAATCTTATTTTTGTAGCTGAGAATATATGTTTTCTGAATTTCCAATTAATTTTTTTTAATTTATAATATACGCTCCGAACATTTAAAAACTATTGGATGTGTTAATTACCTAAACTAAGATTTATTACCGACCCAATTTTGACTTTAGTGGAAAAGTTAATAGCACTTCCTTTCTATGGCTTTTGCCGACGATTTTTACTTTTTGTGTTCTGTTTAATGGGTGCTCGAGCCAATGGACCTTTTAGAGAGAAGACGAACATCCAGCCGAAAATGTTTCAAATAGCTTTGTTTTTCTTTAGTCTGGATTTCATTGACTGTGAAAACTTCCTGTTTATATCGGATTGAGAATAATGAAGTTATTATAATTCTCCTGTCTGGCCAAATGCTGTACTATTATTGTGAAATATAATAATAAATTACTTTTCATAATTTGTAAGTACATAATAACCATTTGTTATTCAATGTCTACATTAAAATTCTATGTCTCTGAAGTTATTTACAAAAGTTCAAACAAGCTCAGAACTAAATTATTTTAAAATACTAATTCAGTTTCCTTTTCATAATTTGTAACATATAAAAGGAAAACTGTAAAAAATAGGGTGGATACGTCAAAAGATTCCGGTAAAAAAATCTATCAGGTAAAAAATTAAAAAAAAACAGCATGGTACGAATTAGCAGGGATAACTTGGTTTCGCATAGCCAATATTAGACAACAATGAACCTAATTTCAAAGAGATTATCTAAATATGTAAAGGAGTCTATACCATAATTGGAAATGGTTGAGAAAAAGCTGGAAGCGATGGTGTTAATAAATCTACATTAAAATTCTATTACAAACCTTTGAAGTCCTTTTTAAAACCTTTAAACTAGCTCAGAACTAATTTATCACTTTTTTCTGTACATATCACATTAAAATCCAATTCTTCAAGTTATTAAATCGGTTCTAGGAAAAAGGCGGAGCTGTGCAGCGACTGTCAAGCTATCTCTGGAGATTTTTGATAGCCTGAGTAAAAAGGCTTAGGAATGCTGTATGGCGTCGAATGTGCGGTCTTTTTAACGCGATGCTGAAATTTACTGTCTCTTATAACTGCCTCAATGCCTCTTAAGATTTTTTTCTTATTTCAGATAAGATAGACAAGGGTATTAAACAATTTGTTTTTGAGACTTTGTTTTTCCAATATATTAAATAAATAATAAAAACTTTTACAAATATTATCTAAGGGAGATTGTATAAAATGGTTATTATTATATTTTATTAGAGTAATATTGAAGACCAGTCAAATCTATTTTGTTTAATGTTTATAGAAAATCAGAATAATAAAAGTAAAATTGAATTGGCGAGAACAAGCCCAACGAAATATAATTAGATTTTTTACGAGTTCTTGGCGAAACTGAAATTCTTAGGCTTCTTCTTTCTCTATTTGCAAAATTAGTATTGTACATTTTTATTGCGGACAATAAAGCTCGAATTAAGATTATGGTCATAAATAAATTCCGAGATAATGAAGATTATATTAGATAAAAACAGAAAAAAATGAAGTTGTCCAGCCTTTCTCTTCATTTTCGTGTTTCTTAAGAACAAACAATTTATCTTTATGTATGCTTGATACTTTCTGAGTTTCTGACCGTACAATGACGTGATTTTACAAGGTAAGCCGTTTTATAGATGTTCTTCATATAAAAATAAGTTGGTAAACCTATTTTATGACCCTTTTCCAATATTACATTTTATGCTCGGTTTATAAGATAAAATTTACAATGTTCATCGTCTTTTTTGATGATTGTGGAATATTTAATTTGAAGCAGTAAAGATTTTATTGGCAATAAACATCAAATTAAAAACCTTATGCTTTATTTTACATTTTTTGATATATATTTAACAACAATGTTAATAAAATTATTATTCTTGTTTTAGATATACAAAATATTGTGCATTAAAAAGTTTTATCTAGCAAAAATGACTCTCTAAAGACTGTACTAAAACTTAAACAATAATTCAAAAAAGAAACTTAAACAAATCTTATCTTATGTACCTAGAAACAAACCTCCTTAAAAAAGCTGATATAAAACTAGAATTTATGAACTTTGAAGACTTTCATGTTGTTAAGTAAACTGTAATATTTCAGAACAAAAATAAATAGTAACTTATTGAAAGTAAAACACAAGTAGTTTTATAAGCTTACTTATTTAATTTATTACTCAGCTGTCTAGCCTACGACGTTAAAACCGAATTTATTAAAGCACACTGTTAAATTTTTGGGGGTTTGGTCAAGTTTAAGAATTTTTAGTTAAAATGCAATTTTTTGGTATGAGATAAAATTTAAATTAATGTTTATAAAGTTCAGTGAGTTTAATAAGGAAATTCGTTTAAGAACTGGTTCGAGATACCGCACATATTTTGCGCTAATCAAGCTTATTTTAAATTTCATCTAAACCGTAAACCGATTTTAGAAAACCGAATTATGTGCTCTTGTTCTCGCATAGTAACTGAAAATATTAGGAAACGAAGCAACCGATGTCACGTTATGTTACTTCGTTTACGCTATTCCATAAAATTGGATTATTGCTTTCATGACGGACAGATTTACACTTTCAAACTTAGTTAATTAGAATGCTTGATGACTGGTAACTTAATATTATAACGACACAGTGTTCTTTGGGAGATTTTCGGAATGTTACTTAAAATTTTCCTACTTTATGACAACGGTAGTGTGAGACAAAAGGCGAAACGTAATAACTAATAATACAGTTAGTGGTGCCTTTGGCGACAGGAGGTGTTTAATTAAATTTATAATCCTCTTTTGACGTCATTTGCTTCCGGAAGAAAATTTATACAGGGCATTAATGCGAGTGACAGTGCGAATTGTGAGTGGTGACATATATTGAGCCACTAAAACGCGTTATACGAATTACTGCTGACAAACCAAGAATCTTAGGTTTTCGCAAGAAGAACAGTTTAATAGCCCATTATTATTCTATGCAGAATGTCCCGTTTTTCTCCAAACCCAAAAATTTATATAAACTCCTGGACAAGAATTATCGCGCGCTTTTGAATAAATCATCCATTGTTTATTTCTATTCTTTCAGAATTATAGAATGTATCTTTTTTAATATTATATGTAAATTTATTTTATTTACTTTTATCATTGGACAAATTATTTTCTATCCAATTAATATATCCAAGCATATCATTTCTATTATGGCAGTCGAAACCATTATAATAGGAAATTGATACGCAAAAAATACATTTCTATAACCAATTTGTAGTGACGAGTGACTCTGAACAACAGTACAGTTAATTAATATTGTAACAATTATTATTATACTTTTATTTGTGATCGGATTGTTTTTAGTAAATAAATATAAAGGCATACTTTACGATGTTTTATATTTTCGTGGATATGCCTCACATATTATAGAGTTGTTTTTCTTTTTTTGGCGTAGCTTTCTCAAATATTTTTAGGGTGGAAAGAATTTTGAAACGCTTACAATATATTTTATTAAAAGCAGTTATTTTTTATATTACCTTCTTTATTCTTAAAACAAGCAGTTACATAAAAAAGAATATACTTCCAAATATTTACATACCCAAACTGCAAAAGCTTTTTGTAGTAAAAGTTGCTTCAAAAATAATTTTTAAGAAAGTAAATTCTCCCAGATATGTTTACAAAATAATATTTTTACAAAAAGCTTTTGATACTTATTATTGATGTATTTAATCTTTATTTTGAAGCATTCCATAAAGTTTAATTATAAAATAAATTTCCGTTTCTTATGAAATATATAATATTCATGAAAATTCGAATATTCATGAGGTATTTAATTGAAAACAAAAATGTTACGTAGAAATAACTTCTGCATATATTTTTAAATGTTATTTACATTTAAAACATGTAAAAACAGCGTTCTGTGTAAAGGAATTATTAAAAATACTTTTTATTGAAAAATATTTAAAATTCTAGCAATAATTGTAACAACACCATTACCAATAACTGTTTTCAAATGGAATAAAATTCCACTGATACGGTTTTTTATTTTTTACACAGCTTTTGTACTAGCTTAACAAACTGCTGAATACCTTTTTGTTATGTTTCGCAGATTTTGTAAAATAACAGATATTTTAATTATCGATTTAATTTTTGCATTGCACGGATAATAGAGTGAGTTTCGATTTTTAACTGACAAAAGGGTTTTTTAGTTACCTTTCATTTAAATTATCAACAATCAACACTAACGAATAATTTCATTTAAAGGTAATTTAGTTAGTTAAAAAAAACTGTATTTAGTTTGCCTTCTAAAAAGCTTTTTAAATTTGTTAAAAATTATTACTTAACAAAATATAAGATGGAAGAGTTTTTAAAAGCCAAATGTAAATTATCATGCCATTATTAACAAAAAATAAACATGTTGACTACATAGTCATTTAATTGAAATGATAAATCTGAGAACTTTTTATTTTTTTAAATTAATCTTAATTTTTTCCCGAAAAAAATATGATGAAATAGGTAGTTTACGTTGAACATCAAAAAAAAATTGAAAACAACTATCTCGTCGACATGCTTAATAATTGTCATGACATGTATTGATTATTTCGATTCCAAATATTTCGAGAGCCATTACTCGTAGAAATTATTACCAAAATAACTTTTTTACGTAAAAACGGCGCAAATGTATATATTTTTTCACTCAGTAGTTTTATACAGGTACAGACAAAAAGATAATACACTTCAAACAAGTTAAAAAATATGTAGGTGGCGCCCCCTACAAGTAGGAGTCATATTGACGTCAAAATCAAATTTATCATGTCAAAAAACAGCCAGGCACCAATTTTTGTCCAAATATCGACGTTAGTTCAGAAATTATTTAGAAAAAATCTATATAATAATGAAACTTCTACACTCTGTATCGCCGAAACGAATCATTTTAGGATATATATTCATACGAACTCTTTTACTTATTTTTATCTACAGAATAGCTCGCAAAGTTTCCCGAATACAACTCGGACCACCCTGTATAATAATCTTTGATGGCTATTTACGGATATCCACTGTATCCTTATATTTTGAAATGACAGCTATAAATTTTTATTGGATATAATACTAGGATGGAAATTATCCATGGATGAGTAGGCTACAGATAAACAAAGACAAGTTTAATTTGGTTGTAAAAAAGGAAGCTGTAATTAATTTAGCGTTACTGAATCTGCTCAGATTACACCAATTACCTGGATGGACACCACGCGAATGCTGTTATTTATAACGAGAAAAAAAGGTTTCATATACAGAATACGTCTGGCACTAATTACACCATGTCACATTTCACAATAAAACCTCATGTTGAAATTAACGTCACTCTTAATAATACTACTAATAATGTTGTCCAATTTGTTTGTAAACAATAATTTGATTGCTATACTATTCTTTTATTTAAACTAAATTGTGATATTCAGAGAAATATTTGCAATTAATAATTTTTCCATAGGGCACAAGAATTTTGAGGATATCAGTCATGTATGTATTTCTAAAATGTTTTAAGCCTACACAACAATGCTATTAGCGTGGTAGTGCTTATTCGGAAACTAGCTAGCAAAAAGTCATTTCTCTGTGCTGGCATTGTAGTAATGCTTTAATGCACTGTTAATAGCTGTTCAAAATTAGTGTAAGGGGGTATCGTGAATATTTTAAGTCGTCTCATACTCTACGTATACATTTTCTACGATGAAGAACTTTTCTCTTGATGAAACTTTATGAAATATTTTTATATCAGTTAACTCATTTGAGAGCCTATAAACTAGCCCTATAATATAGGATACAACAGTGGTTTCCATAAAATCAATAAAATGAAAAAATACGAAATAATATACATATACTGATTTCTTTCGAAAATCGACAACTATGAAACTATGATCCCCTCCCCGACACAAACGTTACATTGTGAGACAGGAAATTGTGGAGAGGAACAGACCCTATAACATAGAATAAAACATTTTAATGAACAGTGCTTTCCATAAAATCAATAAAATAAAAAATATACGAAATAATATACATGTACTGGTTTCTTTCGAAAATCGACAACTATGAAACTATGATCCCTCCCCGGACACAGGCGGTACATTGTGAGACAGGAAATTGTAGAGAGAAACAAGCCCTATAACATAGGATACAACATTTTAATGAACAGTGCTTTCCATAAAATCAATGAAATAAAAAATATACGAAATAATATACATGTACTGATTTCTTTCGAAAATGGAGAACTATGAAACTATACGAAGAAGTTTCTGAGGGCTTATGATCAAGAAAAATCACAGATCTTCCTGGGTCTGAGTAAGAACAATGTTCGGATTGTCACGGGGTTTTTAACAGGACACTGTCTCCTCAATGAACACCTCAGTAGATTGAAACTAAGAAGAAACGGCGAATGCAGATTCTGTGGGGAAGATGGTGAAACACCAGTACACCTCATCACTGAGTGCGCCGAGACGACAACCATTCGTGCCATGAATTTTGGTACGACTGATATTGGAGATGGAGAACTACCCTCTATAAAACCGTCCCAGATACTGGCTTTTGTCAAAGCCCTGGGACTGTATGATGAGTTATGATTCAAGAAAGGGGGACACAATGGATCTGTAAGGTCGAAGTGATTAACCCCCCTCCCACTCATTCTAAATTCTAAAAATTCTAATGAAACTATAAACCCCTCCCCGACACAAACGGTACATTGTGAGACAGAAAATTGTGGAGAGAAACAGACCCTATAACATAGGATACAACATTTTAATGAACAGTGGTTTCCATAAAATCAATAAAATGAAAAAATACGAAATAATATACATATACTGATTTCTTTCGAAAATCGACAACTATGAAATTATGATCCCCTCCCCGACACAAACGGTACATTGTGAGACTAAAAATTGTAGAGAGAAACAAGCCCTATAACATAGGATACAATATTTTAATGAACAGTGCTTTCCATAAAATCAACAAAATGAAAAATATACGAAATAATATACATGTACTGATTTCTTTCGAAAATCGACAACAATGAAACTATGATCTCTTCCCCGACACAAACGGTACATTGTGAGACAGAAAATTGTAGAGAGAAACAAGCCCTATAACATAGGATACAACATTTTAATGAACAGTGCTTTGCATAAAATCAATAAAATGAAAAATATACGAAATAATATACATGTACATGATTTCTTTCGAAAATCGACAATTATTTATTATATCGATTTTTGTATTTGTATATATATTTTTAATGAAATAATGCTTGGTTTATAATTTGCATTTCGGTTAAGAACATACAGTTTGGAAAATAATGTATGCAGCCTTATTATAACGAAACCTGCATTTTATAGGGAAATTGCTTAAGAAGGTTCAAGTAAATTGCAAGATTTTAACACGTTACCTTGTTTAATATTTAAGCAGAAAATTGTTTTAGGCAAGTTTAGTGCTGCGATAAATAAAAAAATATATAATTTAATACTTTATTTAGAAAAAAAGCTAGTTATGAGAATACATTTAAATGTTTCTGTTCTTAGCTTTATTGATAGTAAAGGAACGCTGAAAAAAAAACAAACTTATTCGTCGACGGGATAAGATGAGTTTATTTGCGTCGGGAACAAAATACTGTAACGTGATCATGAGAAAAACTACTTTGTGACGATCGTTTCGAGCATCCCAGAACAAAAAGAATGCCTCCAAAAATTGCCACTCTATGCGATCGAAACAGGGCAAAGGAGTTTATGGGTGATAAAGCGCTAGAGATAACCATAATATACCCTTTTTTGAATTATAAATGGGATAGGTCTTATAAGGATGTCGTTCACCTTGAGTCATTATATGAGCTGCATTTAAAAATGTTTTACTTTAGGTTTATTTTAGATTTTTTTTTCTAGAATTATTTAATTTATTTTTTTAAGGATATTTACGTCAACCTATTTTTTTACTAAAATTAATAAAAAAAGATATATTTCCTATCTAAAAAATTCAGGTAATAATATATTTTATAGGGATTATGAAAAATTAAAATAATTTTAATGCGGTCGTATTAATAAATAAACCGTTTATAAAGTTAAACTATAAAAATATTTAATACCACACAAAAACTGGAAGTTCATATTTTCTTTGAAAAATTTATGCTGCGGTTTTAACTATCGGGGCTCATCGCCATATCAGAAAAATCGATTTTTACGAACTCATTTTTGTTTTATAGTCTCTACAAGTTTTAATAAATTGTGATGGCAAATCGTGTGACCTAAAAATGTATTGTTAACTTATTGGTCTTTAATGATTACCCAAACAATCAGTTTTTTGATATTAAATTGTTAATAATTTTGTTAATTTCCTCCCCTTCTCGCGTCTAGATTTTCTGTTAATATAATTTATGTAAACGTAAAGGAAATTTACGTTATGACGTAATCACTTAACTACGTTAAAAGGAAACCGCAATATAAGTTCATGAAGGTCCATTACTATTATATGAACAGGCATGGGAAATTCTCTGAATTAATCAGCTTTAAATATTAGAATACAGGCAAAAGTTTGTTGGGAATATATTACACAGCTTCGGACAAAATAGTTGACAATTAGTAATGTATACCATACTAATCAATAATCGTAAATTTAAAATAAGCGTCAGTATAAAAGCATTTGGGAATCATGTTTTGTAAATTTATGCGAGAATATCCCATTTACTCACCGTTATATTGCTTACAATATTGTTACCTTTGTAAACGAGCCGTTTGGCCTGAAATATGCGATTGCTACAATACTAATAATGTCATTTACTACCAGGCAATGTTAGTGTAAAATTTAACCAAAACATCTGTATTTAGTTCCTAACTAAATTACTCGCTTTAATATCATTAGTCTATAACCTTTTAGTAATTTTATTAACTAATCTATTTGTGTTTTCTTTAAAGAACAAAAAAAAACATCAAAATTAGTATAATTCGAAAATATATAGGAATAAGAAAATTAGGAAAGTTGAGAGGAAGAAGCTATCACACTCATAATTACTAGCAATTAAGATCCATTAAGATCTAATTTTTACGCTGATTACGTTTAACAAGATCAACGAGGATTAGAGGGACTTCGAAGTTAAGCTAAACTCTTTTTAAGAAGTCTGTAAGTGTAGCAGATTTATTAAGCTTAGAGAACAATGAATTAATTAAAATAAGATGTTATTAGAAAATTCTACTCCTAAAAAATTCTACTATCAAAGATATTTGATATTTGAATTTAAACTTATTTTATATATTATAGTTCTCTAGATTTATATTATGTATATTTACTAAAAAACATTTCTTGACAAATAGGCAATATAAAGAAACTGTAACACAAGAAAAAAGAAAAAAAACATTTTGGAGCGTAAGATATCATGCTCCAAGTGACATATTTTGATAAGATAGGTTTATAAACCAAGCCCGAAAACTTTTGTCGAGGATGTCCTTAACTGTAGGAAATCAAGTTTATCACTCCCCAACAAGGGTATCGATTTTGGGGTTATATTTCTTTAACGGTGCCTCAGACTTTTTTTATCTGCGATATATCGACAAAAACGACCAAAACAAGGAAATATAGTTGGGATAATTTCGCTGTCGATATATATTTTTATTTTGCTCCGGGCTGATAGGTTAACTTAGGACCTTTCGTTTTTTTCGATAACTTTGAATTTTCCAAACTGTTTTTAAATCTTTCGATTCTTCAAACCTATGGACTTATTTGTCACGTTAAATTCTTTAGATACTAAATCTTTTCTTTCTATTTGTCTGACAATACTTTATAGTTTTTGTTTAAAGAACCTACAAATCATTTTATCTTTTTATTTAATTTTTAAGTTTGAATTTAAAGTTATCACTTAATTTTAATTGTATAATTTTTTGTCGGTTATTAACGTTACTAAGGCCTTAATAATACCATTTAATATTGAAAACTTCCAGAAATATATTCCTGGAAAATTAAATAATATCTGTTCCAGAAAATCTAGCAAATTAGGTAATATATTTTCGTGTAATTTTTGCTTGAACGTAGATGACTAATTGGATTGAAGAAATTACTTTTTTCCTTGCAGATTTTCTTTCTTCTTTTTCGATATAAATCACGACAAGTAGGTTTCAGTAATCGCACAGCTGACGCTGTTAAAAATTCTAAACTATTTGTGTACTTTATGCTAAGAGAAATTACATCAATTTCTTATAGTTGTGAAAATCTTTTAATATTAAAACGTGCTAATCATATGATAAAAAATTATGAAAAAATAATTTAAAACTTACAAAGGGTCTTTATCTACGGTATCATCACCATCATCATTTTCAGCTTATTCAAATATGTTCAATTATGGTTGCTTTACATATCTATATAACCTCTCTAATGTCCGTTTTAAGTGTCTAGGATTTGCATAGGTCATTACTGGTAGTACACATTGGTTAAAAGTTTTCTTCTTAGATAATAATATTATATCTTTCTAGAGTATAGTGTAATTATGTAAAAAAATGTTCCCTAAATGCTACTTTGTTTTTTAATAAAAGTAGTGATTGACCTGCAAAACATACTAGGTTAATCAACGTCGTTTTTTTGGAAATAGTCAATTGGGGATGATATGAACAGGGGCTAAGTAAAGCAGTAACGTCGCAAAGTCCAATATCACAAGAGAATCAAATACAATTTTGTTTCCTCGGGGTGGCGTACGAAAGTTTCAAATAAGCCCAGTGGGAGTGAAAGATTTTTGTGGGTCTTCGTAGCGGCATAGAACGTTGGCGTCAGGCTGACTAGGACCGGCCTGTGCCAAAAACCAGGCCAACAATTCGATATCGGCCGAACGTAGGACCAGCTAAGCGTAGCGCTATTCTAACAAAAACTAGCTGTAAAAAAATAAGTCCAATTCACAACATCTGTAACGCCATTTTTCGAATTATTTCATAATTATGCAATAAAAAAGTTATTTTAATTTTTTTAAACACACAACTATAGTTTAATTTAATAATAATTATTTATTTATTAATCAAACTACATGGTGAGTCTTAAATAAATGCAAATATTTTAGGGGTAGTATATTTCGACCCCAGAAACACGTCTATGAGGTTTTTTTCGCGAAAAAAATCTTTTCAAAATTTGGAATTTTTTTTAGTTTTTAGTTAAAAAATACAATTTCTTGATAATATGGCAACATAGGCAGTAGATTAAATTTACAAGAAAGAAAACCCAGAAAAGATCCAGTGGTTTTCAAAATTTAAGCAAAAAATCACATTTTTTTAATCATATTTTTATTTTTTTTAATTTAAAAATTAAAAATTGTGTTACTTCTTTTGTTAGCATATTGTATTTTGGTGCAGTTTCTGTTAGGTTTTGTGAAAGTTTTTTTGAAGTTTACTTGGCTGTTTTGATGTCTGATTTATTTATAGTTTCGTAATTGTGTATTTGTTTATTAATTTTCTAAGTAATATTTATTTGTATTAATTTATTTTTGATTTTCTGTAGAAGTAATGTCATGTTATTTTTGGTTTAATTCTTCTATTGGTGTTAGTCTATCTATATTAAATTTTATTTTGTTGTTTTTGTAGCATGTTAAAGTTATTTTCTGTTGAATTGCTCCAAGTATTAATTAAATACATATAATGCATGATATATGTATATGTATATATTGGTTTCTTCATTAACTTATTTCTTTTATTTTTTGATTTTTATAGTTATATATAAGTCCTTTTTTTGTTGTTTCATGTGAAATCATATATTCTGTTTTAGTTTACCATTTCTTAAAAGTGAGTTCTAATTGATGCATTCGAAAAAATTTATGATTCAAGTTTGGAAGATACGAAACTATTAATTCTTAAAGTATATTTTACTGTTATTTGTCAAGAGTTTGTAAAACATTTACCAGGGGAAATGTAGCTTTTAACTTTCTTTGCTCTTGCGTAATATTAGATAAAAGTGAAGGAAGTCAGTTTATTACTTCCGATTCTGGCAATCCAAAGTGGAATTTTAAAGATTTTCAAGAGGAATAAATTTGTTTTTTGATTGATTGCCTTGGAGATCGATTAAATATTTTATAACCGTTAAGTTATAAAAACCGTTGGAATAGCATTTCTGATAAACATTAAAATTTTATAGAAATAATTACAATAAAGTTTCTCTAAATGTGCTTATATTAATAATGTTTTTTTTAATAATGATTTTTTTCATTTAATGAAGTTTTAAATCTAGATCGCGAGTAATTTTTCGCTTTTTTGTAAAGAATTATAGTCTTAAATTCTTCTTTCTTCGCCTTAAATTACTTAAAAATAGTTGAAGTTATTTTATTACTTCGAACTTGCGAGAAATGTTCGGTAAAATTACAAAGTTTTTGAAACGAAAATAATCTCTTCTTTGGATTGATTCTTATCTAGAGATGTATATTCTACTGGCAAGTATTAGGAACGCTTTGATTCTTTTTCTTACTTCATATCAAATTAAGGATGAAGTTAAGTAGATAGTGTGATTAATGTAAGATTTTAGTTAAAAAATATGAAATTTTATTCAAAACTGCCTACTTTATAGTTCTACGACACTTACATCTCTGTTTCTGTTAATTTTATTACAGAAGAAATACAAGAAAAATAAATTATATTTTTTCTATTTGAAGGTTTCTTAGTAACTGGTTATAAAAAAAAGAAAAAAATAACTAAGGCACACGTGAATAATACTACAGACGCGTTTTGAAAGCTTCAAGAGTTTTACGTATTTTAAAAAATCCTCACGGAAACTAATGTTATTATAATGGTACAGCGTAGATGAGATTCGTATAGGAGGGGAAAAACTGGCATGAGTGGAGGGAAAAAAGACACGTTGTGCCAAAATGTTTTGCCAGTATACATATTAAGTTTGGGATGTCGATCATCCTCAAAAAAATGTGTCAGATGAAAAATATTATTAAATAATTCATAGCATATGCGAATACACGTAGATACTTTAAATATTTAACGTATTTTTATTTGTATCAGTTTTTAGATTTCTTTTTATACTTATTCCAGTTTTAAACATCATAATTTCATAACTTTTTATTTATATTGACTATTAACTTGCATATTGACATACCAACGTTGCAATCAAATTGGCATTATATTTATTTTTACGAAATCCTATAGAGAGGAGATTTATCTGTTATATATCTTCAGTTTGTAACTTTAAGTCTTCCAAGACGCAATATAAATTTTCTCTATAATGTAACTGAAATATGATTATGTAGTTAACCAAGTTCCTATATCGGTTCAGTAAGTTTTTTATCAAACAACGGCAAAACTTTGCAAAATTCATCGAAGGAGATAGAACTTATCGGTAGTTTTAATATTGTCATTTAAAACAAAGTTGTTTTCATTTTTATTTTGTTTTTTTTTGTAAGGAAATTGCAAGTTAAAATTTGTTATCTTATTATTTTGTAATTCTGTTTATTAAATAAGTTGCAAATATATCTGGTATTTTAATAGAGTGTAATTAAGTTTAGAGAGAAAATTGAGTTGAAATAAAAAGTCATTTTAAACTGACAAAACCTTCAATGTAAAACGAATATTAAAAGCTCTGTTCTCGTTATCATAATATATCATCATTTTCCTCTATAACGTTGTTACCTACGAGAGTATCTAGTACGCTGTAATAAATTTTAGTATGAGCTAATTTATCAATTAGCTGCTCTAAATAGAATGAACAGCCATCAAATGAAGACAAACGATTATTTTCCAGGTTTAATTTATTTATTTTTATATTTTAACTAACTTGCTACTATAATACATTTTTCAAATACCTTTCTATTACTAACTGGTTAATTATTACTGGTTTAACTTGTACCTCGGTCTTGTAGAACTACGTTCGAACTCTTCTTATTATTTTGTTCGCGGGAATGACTAATGTTCCATTTCTTGAAAGATTAATGTTCTGACGTGCCAACTTATTTAACTTAAAAAGAAACCAAATCTAAATTATATTAAGTAATATACTTAGTCCAAAAGTTTAGATTATATGTGGCCATTAGTTAACTGCTGGTAAATATTCCATTTATAACGACGTCATAGATGCTATTTTGATATATAATTAGTAAAGATAAATTTTATTAATCTGAAAATGCTTTTTAAATTAATTTTTAATTATTAAATATCTAAATAAGTAACATTAATTAATTCATTTTAACTATCGGGACACTTTTCTTAATTACAAATTAAGTAACGGTTTAATGACAAGATTGAAACTAAAAAGATTTTTTAACAAAATTATTATTAATGGAACTTCTAAAGAAGATGGCTTGAGGTTTAAGTGATTTAATGATTTCATAATAGCTTTAATTCCTGCCTGTTAAGGGGTTGATTTTTAGATTTAATAAATACATTCAGTAAAACTCTTAAGAAAATTATTTATCCTTTCACTTAAATCCGAAAACCTAAGTAAGCCATTACTGTCTTGCCTAAAGTATATTTTAAAATTGATTTTTGAAAACAAATTAGTGCTTGTTGTAAACGTGTTATGAAATACTTTTTTAAAATTTGGTTACAGTATCGGAAATTGTGCTATGAAGTCGCCAAAAATAAAATATTTAGAAGTTTCTATTCGATGTGAAAATAAACGGTTCTTGGCATGAACCCCAAGGACTTTTCGGATCATTATTATGGAGGGTGGAAAACGGGAATATCGTATAAATTTTACAATTAGTTTGTATAAAGCTCAGCGAGCTAAGAATGGAAATCTGTCACTGGATTTAATAAATTTCCGACCATTTTTCTATTACTGTTTACATTCCCTTAAAAAGGAAATTCCTATTTTAGTAATCATAAATAATATGATAATTTTTCAGCTTTGATTCAAACTCTAGGTAATAAGTTGAGTAAGTAGTATAAATTTTATCTGATTAAAAGAAGTATGTTCTGGATTACAGTTAAAGGTTGGAACATTTGGCGTTACAACAGTAAGTTAAAATACTAATTTACCACAATATATCAAAATACTTTTATAAACACTGGGCGCGCCTTCAAATTAAAAACCAATCACAGTTTTAATCAATGTTTAATCTTCTTTAATCATCCAATGTTTAAAAAAATGTTTTGGTGTATTGTGGTGAGTTCGTGTTTTCTTTTGCTATGTTCAGGGTTTTATAACAAAGTATCGTTAAAGTTAATAGCTTTAATTTAATTTTTCGATATTCTTAGTCAAACTAAAATATGAAACTAATTTATTTGGCTTGCCTTCCTTATCGGTAATAAGATTAAAAAAAGTCTTTTGAAAGAACCGGGAGACTCGGGGCGTAATTCTTCTGGATACCGGGAAATAATTAAAAAGTGAGAAAAATCTCAGGGGTTTAATGAAATCTATTTGTAATTTTCGTTTAACAAAAAAATAAATTCTTCTTCGTCTTTAAGATAATTAACTTTATTATATATTTCGCTTCGGGAAATAATTTGCAAGCTTTTTGGAATTAATGTTTTATTCGTTTTCTTGAGAAGGACGGGGGTAAAACATTCATTTTTTAGTTGTTCTTACCAGTTTTTTTTGATGTTTAATAAATTATTCCCTGGGCAATTCATTTTAGCAAGATTTATTTTGTGAGAATTTCGATGAACATTTTGTTTAAGATTCTTTTAATAAAAACTGAAGAAAATAAAACGCATATATTGCAATAAAAAAAATTATCTACTAAATTATTTAAACGGGTTTTAAAAATTTACTACCACACGATGCCGTTTTGATATATAATTAGTAAAATTAAATTATATTACTTAATTTTTCAGTAAATTTATTAGTAATTGTTAAAATAGTTTTAAATTGAGAATTTTTGTAAATATATTTTTAAATTATCATCTTATCTATATACATCTATATATTATCATCTTCTAATTGTATTATAAATCAAATATCTAAATAAGTAACAAAAATAAATTAATATGGAATGTCACTTTATCTAACGAAGAAAATATTCGACCAATGTGTATTACCAGTGCATGCGAAACCTGGACTCTTAAATCGGACATTATAAGGAAACTGTAGGTCATACAACGGTCAATGGAACAAAATGTTGGGAATAACCAAAAAAAAAACCGTAAAAGAATACAGTGGATACGACAAAAGACCCAGGTAATTCGGATGAAAATTTTCTAAATTTTCACCACCTATGTCTAACAATAGAGTGGGTTGTCCTCTCGCCTGACGTCGATTCCGAATTTTCTAGATTTATGGATACCTTGTCTAATCTGGCGTACAAGGCGTTTCCTCTTAGGCCTATCAAAAGTAAACAAGGTATACCCTGGTCTACTACAGGCTTGCGTATATCTGCAAAGAACATGCGCTCATTATCTCACCTTAAGAAATTCACGGACAGCGTCTTCTTTCATAATTACGTGAAACTTTATAGAAAGGTTTATCGTAAGACTATAAAAGCTGCCAAGGACATTTATTATAATGCGAGGTTAGCCAAAGCCGGTAATGTCGCTAAGGAGACTTGGGCTATTGTAAATGACTTAAGGAATAAGACTTCTTCGTCTGGCACAGTCTTTAATTCACCTGAAGATTTAAACACTTACTTTGTTAATGTGGCTAAAAATTTAGTGAACACCATAACTCCTTCCCATGATTCACTTTCATATCTCCCTAAAGCAAATGAGAATTTACACAGTTTCTTCCTCACGCCCGTAGTATTAGATGAGCTCCGTAGTACAATTAATAGTATTAAAAACAAATCCTCATCTGGGACTGATGGGCTTACTCTCAAAATGTTCTCTGAACTTCCTGAATGCACATTAAACCATCTTACTACTTTAATTAACGAGTCATTCCAAAAAGGAGTTTTTCCAAACTGTCTTAAGACAGCAATAATTATTCCTCTGTATAAAGGAGGTGATAAAGATGAAGCTTCGAACTATCGCCCAATTGCACTCCTGCCCACATTATCTAAGATCATTGAAAGATTGGTTAAAAAAAGGTTTCTATCTTTTCTCCTTAAATATAAAATACTTACTACCCATCAATTTGGATTTCTAAGTAACAGTTGCACAAATGATGCTATGTTCGACCTTTTTAATAATGTATACTCTAGCCTGAATAACCATCACTCTACAGCTACAATTTTCTGTGATTTCTCTAAGGCTTTCGATTGTGTAAATCATAATATCTTAATTAACAAATTGCAATACTATGGTTTCAGGGGAGTGCCGCTTGAATGGCTCAAGGCATATATTGGCAACAGAGGGCAGCTTGTGAGGATTGATACGTCTATGTCTTCTTATAAGCCTATATAATGTGGTGTCCCTCAGGGTTCAGTACTTGACCCTATTTTGTTTCTGGTGTTTATCAACGACATTGCAAATCTAGACATTAGCGGTAAAATCTGCGTCTTTGCGGACGATACTAGTTTCACTTGGAGCGGCCCAGATGTTGCGGCACTATATGATACTATATCCACTAACTTGCGCACCATTAAGTCTTGGTGCGATTCTAATCTCCTATGCCTCAACCTATCAAAAACTAAAGTTTTGTCATATAAAAGTACTATACAACCTTTTGTACTTAATAACACCACGATTGACGTCGTGGACTCTGTGAAATTCTTAGGATTTGTTGTAGACAACTCGTTAAAATGGGACTTTCACATCGAAGCTCTATCAAAGAAACTAAGCGCTGCCTGTTTTGCGCTAAAATCAATTTCTAAGGAATTTAACTTCACAACCTCTAGAATAGCCTATTATGCCCTTTTTGAGTCACATCTTCGTTATGCCCTTCCATTCTGGGGTACTTGCGCAACAAAATTTGATCGTGTTTTCAGACTTCGAAAGAGAGCAGTTCGATATTTATTGGGACTGAACAGTAGAACTCACTGCCAGAATTTCTTTAAAAATTTGAAAATACTGACTCTTCCTTCTTTATTCATTTTTGAATCCGTTTGCTTAATCCGCAAGCACATATCTGCTATTCCCGAAAGGCCATCTCATAACTATCCACTTAGGAATGCAGAGCACGATCTTTATCTGCCAACCCCGAGCTTAGAACTAGTTAAAGGTTCAATACTGTACAATGCCAAAAAAATGTACAATCATCTGCCTTTGAATATCAAGTCGCTTTCATTCTTTCCCGCATTTCGCAAAGCTCTAAAATCATACCTACTGGAGAGAGCCCTATATGCGGTAAACGACTTTTTTGTTGATGTTTAATTATGAACAATTTTGAATTTTAAAATTTTGATCATCTCACACACTGGTCAAAGGTCAAGTATTTAATATTTTATAACTCTATTTACTGCGTACTGTTCTAAAATTGTCCATGTATATTCTTTTTGTAATTTTAAAGACTTAATTTTTTTGAATCGTATTATTTGTATTGTGTATTTTTTTTGTGATTTTGTTGTTTGTGAGTGCTTTGTCGATGAAGCTGTTTTGGCTTTTTGTACAATAAAGCGTTGTTTGTTTTGTTTGTAATAGCTGTCATCGACAGAATCTAATCCCTCATGTGACAATGGGCAGGACATAGGCTTGACAGATGGATCACAAAATTACAGCTCCTAGAAGAAGACCAAACCTGAGCTGGGACAATGCTATTAGAAAATTAGCAGAGATAACTTGGGCTCGCGTAGCCAACAATAGACAACAATGAGCCTAACTATAAAGAGAGTATCTAAATATCTGAGGGAGGCTACACTATAAATCGAAATGGTTGAACAAGCTGAAAATGTTGATGACGATGAAGATGATAAATTAATTAAAGAGTTAATAATTTCTCATAAATAATTCTATAAATTAATTAATTATTATATTTAATTTCACTTAATAGAAGGAAATATTGATTTTACTAAAAATGTTTTATTATTAATAATTTATAAAATATTTATCTGAATTAAAATTATAGAATGTGCAGTAGTAATTAGTTACCTAACACGCAATTGTACATAATATGATACTCTTGGTGCTTTTTGTAAGTACTTTAATAATATAATTAGAAAAATTGAATTATCTATGTCCCAATAAATTAAGTAAATTGTAATTGTGATAATATTTCTTGCTGTACGTCCTCTAAAATATCTTAATTGAATAATCTGCCATTTTAGCAGCATTTCTAAAACTAAAGTTGTAATTTAATTCTAAAATGTGGAACTACAGTTCAGAGCATTACCCTAAAGACGTAAATACTTTTAAGATATGTACTGGGAAGTTCGGAGTTCATCCTGCCGCGAGAACTAGTATTTTCTTGCTATTTTCATTTTAATAAAAAGCTTTTTGCAGCTGCTCGATAAATGGTTCATCTTTAATTAAAAATTTAACGAAAATATCATGTTCCTTTCTGTATACAACTAATTTTATTAAGCAAAGCTTTTAGTTGATTTCTTCAGAGTCAGATATGTTTTTAAAAATGATTCTGTAAAAATAAAATAAACTGAAAGGAGCGAATTTAATTAAATATACGTATAAAAAGGCTTTTAAAAATCCGCATCGATATTTAATATTAGGTATTGAAAAGTTTTTTATGTAAATTGATCACATGTAGGTTTGCGGACTTGAGAAAATCCGATATCTTGTTTGATGATTTATCTCACTTTCGTGATTGTTTTCCTTGAATAATATTTCTGAAGGTGTTAAGCGGTTAACTCGATGTAGAAAAGTTTTTCATTTAAACTTTCCCCCTTTTCTTACACGTGTTTCCAAGATAAAACACTTTACTATGCATTGCATAAGTCTATATGAATATCTGAAAGCTCCGAATAAGAAACTTAATTGGTTCTGATGAAATACATAGTGTTAAAATATTAATTATATCAAGTTTATTTTGTGCCTAAATTTGTAAAGAGATTTTCCTTAGTTTTAAAATACCAATTTTTTTTTATTTAATAAAGATTAAAATATGAAATAAAGTCACTTGATTGTAATTGCGTGATAAAATAAGATACATAGTATATAAATCTGATTTAAAATCATCTAAACCTACCGTTGAACGGCGGTATAAATTTAAGGAAAATTATTGGAATTGTGCAGAAATCCATTGTATTCTACAATATATAGTTAATCAATACTACATTAATTACAATTTGCTACTAATTAAGAGATAATGTAATTTATTGGTATATATTATCCAAGGTGCTTTATTCACAAAGTACTCTATAACACTAGGAGCTCTGTTTAATACCATAACGATCTACGCTTTAATTTTTTTTAAATATAGGGTCACAAAAGAGGAAAGGACAATTTATGTACAAGAAATCTTTATTTGCAAAATAAAGAAAAACTTTTATGTTATTTATTGCTAAGATTTCATCTGATATTTCGTTCATTTTCTTTTTTACTTAACTCATTTATTATAAAAGCTGTTAACCTGCTTAGCATACTAAATAAGGCATTTTACCTTTGGCACAACCTCTTGACAAATAACGAATATTTTCCTTAAAATTGGCTTTATTTATATTGACTTAGTATTCTCAAATTCGTTGAATTTAGTGTATAATACATTTTTACTTTTTTAACATAAATTTAAATTATATAATTTTTAAGCTTTTTAAAATATTAATTAATAATTTGTGTTACTCGATTTTTAGGAAGTTTATTAGTAATTGGTGATAATAATTTTCTAATAAAGAATTTTGTTAAATACTATTTTTAAAATTATCATAATATTTAATTATATGATTTACATCTTCTGTCTTGTTATATAAATGAAATATCTAAACAAGGAACAATAATAAATTAATACAAGAAAATTAGATACAAAAACAGACAACAAGTTTTAAAACATATTTAGAAATATATCTCAAATAATATTATAAATTAGATATTTATTTTAGTTTATTTTCATTATTAATAATTTATAAAATACTCATCGGAATAGGTTAAAATAGGTTCAGTAAGAAAGAACTGCGCCACTTTGATATGCATCGCAAGTAAACTAAGCCTGACTTATGCAAAGTTTGTATTGTGGAGCGATGTAGATGCCAAAATATTTTGATAATAACCTCAGTAACTTGGAAGCCGCCGCTCGAGCATGAGAAAGCAAGGTGCCCCGATCACACAGGCATGCGGGTGTGGATACACTTGCTCATAGAAATTCTGTAACAAACCGTTGAAATGTTTGTCATGTAACATGTATAAATAAACCTAACTAGGAATATTTTTAGGTAATGTCTATACTTCTGTTGAGGAGTTTGTATTTTCTTACTGAAAAGAGTACTTGTTTTTTACAATACATAGGTTAAAAATTATTATCTAGAGATGTTATAAAAATAAATAAGAAAACACCTGACAAAATGTTTCCTTAACTATTGTTTATTTTCTTATATAGAAACATTACCTTACCAAACTTCAGTGGGTGATACAGTTAAACATAAGAAAAAGGTTCATATAAGCATATGCCCTAAGAAGCGTCCTATAAACATATGCCTTAAGAAACTTCCTGAGGAAGTTACAGCTTTTGAAAAACCTGGAGAAGCTGAACAGATTAGGCAAAAATAATACAGATCTTCTACACCAGTAGTTAGAGTGCCAACCCCCAGGGGATAGAAAGCAATGAAAAAGCAAACGATCTAAATAGAAAAGAAGCAAACACTAGCTAACTGAACTAGAACCGTTCTGCTTCCCAAGTTCAAACCAACTTAAAGCTGAACTCAAGAACCTTGAATACTTCATCCGTAATCTGGAATTGGAATCCTTTAAAGGTCTAATAATCACAGCTAAAGAAAAGTGGATTTCAGAGAAGTGCGTTGAATTAGAGGACTTACAAAAGAAACACGACTCATTTACATTACACAAAAAAATAAAAGAATTAACTGGACCAGCACAACGTTTTTGTCCTCTAACAATTATTAACTCAGATGGTACACTATGTTCAACCGTACAAGAAAAAATACAAGTATGGGAACAACACATGAAAGAACTTTATAATGACTATAGAGAAGAACCAACAGTAAGACCAACGGTTGATCAGGGACCAGAAATTCTCAATAGTGAAGTATTGCAGGCAATTAAACAACTTAAAAACCACAAAAGTCCAGGCCTTGACAATATATATCCAGAAATACTTAAATTAATATCAGAAGAGAACGTAGATATACTGACTAGGCTTTTTAACAAGATCTATGATAGAGGAAATGTACCTGATGACTGCCTCCACTCAACTTTTGTACCGCTTCCGAAAAAACCATCAGCTCGACATCTCAGTGACTACAGACTTATTAGTTTAATGAGTCACGCACTGAAAGTGTTACTTAAAATAATACATAACAGAATTTATAAGAAGTGTGAGCAAGAAAGCGGCTATGAACAGTTTGGGTTTAAGAGTGGATTGGGAACACGAGAGGCCTTATTCTGTTTACAATTGATGGTGCAGAAGTATACAGACCAACAAAAACCAATGTATGTGTGTTTCGTAGATTTCGAAAAAGCATTCGATAGAGTCAAACATACGAGACTTATCAAAATGTTGTATGAGTTGGGAATTGACAGCAAAGATGTAACATTTCTGAAAAATATATATTGGCAACAAACAGCCCACATTAAAATTGAAAATGACAATTCCAATTCGGTCAATATACAGAGAGGAGTTTGGATGTGTGCTGTCTCCTTCGTTATTTAATGTTTATTCTGAGGCGATTTTTCTGGAAGCTTTCTCTTCAACAGATTGCGGTATTAAAGTCAACGGCGAAGTCATTAACAACATTAGATTTGCCGATGACACAGTTCTTATTGCCGACTCTGATACTGGTCTCCAGAGTTTAGTGGAACGACTTGAAGGCTCCTGTAAGAAATACGGGATGAAGATCAATTCTCTTAAAACTAAGTCATGATATTTGGAAAGAACCAAAATGTACCAATTCCTATTAAAATAGAGGGCAATACCTTAGAACAGGTCTACAAGTTCAAATATTTGGGGTCCTGGATAGTTAAAATCTTGAACAACTACGTGGAAATAAAAACCAGAATAGAACAAGCGAGAAATGCATTTTTAAAAATGAAGAACGTCTTCCAGAACCCCAGATTGGACCTTGAGTGAATTTAACTAGGCTCGTTAAGTGTTATGTTTGGTCAATCTTATTATACGGAACAGAAACATGGACACGGAAAGTTCAAGAGATGAATCGCCTCGAATCGTTCGAAACATGGATATATCGAAGAATGCTTAAAATTCCATGGACAGCCCATATCACAAATACCGAAGTCTACAACAGAATAGGCAGAGAAAGAGAAATGCTCAATATAATAAAAATAAGGAAAACATCATACTTAGGGCATATATTGCGAAATGAAAAATACCACGTCTTACAATTGATAGTTAAGGGTAAGATTGAAGGAAAGAGAGGTCTCGGCAGGAAGAAACTATCTTGGTTGAGAAACATCAGAAACTGGACTCACCTAACTTTTGAAGAACTTATAAGGAAAGCCGAGAATCGTGAAGATTTTGCCAATGTGATCGCCAACCTCCACGAAAGAGACGGCACGTAAAGAAGAAGAAAGGTCTAAGACACCCGAAAAAATGTCTCAAAACTTACAACCGAGAAAAATCAAATATTTTCCTTGATTTAAATAAGAACAATCTTCGGATTAAGACGGTTTTTTAACAGTACACTGGCTTCTCACCGAACATCTCAGTATATTGAAGCAAAGAAACAACGGCAAATGAAGATTATGTGGGCAAAATGGGGAAACACCAGAACACCTCATCATTGAGTGCGCCGAGACGACAACCATTGGTGCCATGAAGTTTGGTACGACTGATATCGGAGATGGAAAACTAACTTATGTAAAACCGTCTTAGATACTGGTTTTTGTCAAATCCCTGATTGTATGATGGGTTATAACTCAAGAAAAGGGGCACAATAGATCTGTGAAGTCGCGAAGACTAACCCCACCCTCATTTTATATCACTTACTGAAGTTTGCTACCCTATTTTTTTATATTTTGTATGTGTCTAAATATATATTAGAATTGGCAAAAAACTTAAAGTAAATAATTAAATGCATTAATAATATAAGAGTAATCTTGTTTAAATGTAATATATTAATGTATATTCTTGCTTTCTACAACAGGAAATAAAATGGTTTGTGTTTAACGAAAGTTTACTATCGTGATTGCGATAACATTCAACACATTTAAATAACAATTGCACATGCGGCGAAAAAAACTCCGTGCTAGTAAGCTTAGCGACGCTTAAAAGCATTTATTTCATTATTAAATGCTATTTTTGAAAGCATATTCGCGAGAATTGAATCCTAAAATGCACAGTTGTCCAAGAATCCGTTTTAGTCGTTTGTTTCGTATGTAGCATAAAGAGATTTTAATAATTCGCATGGTTGTGCTCAAATCTAACAGGAAAACAATAATACTTCACTTTTTAATTTAATTGTAATTGAAAGCTTTTTTCAGTAACTCAAAAAATATTTTAATGTAGAAAAAATAACATTTATTTTTTGTATTTTATTGTTATTATTTATTGAAAGATAAAGCTAAGCCATTTTTTAACCAGGCCAAACTGGATCAATGTAAAGTGTCAAACTTTGTCATGATAATGCGCGCTTGCACAACCCCATTTTAACGGGAACTAGTCCAGATAAATTATACCAGGACACGCTATCTCGTACTCCGCATAGTTCTGATTTGTTTCCATGTGACTAGCATCTCTTTGGGTCATTAAAATAATTCTGCAAGATGAGGCGGTCCAACAACACGCAAGAGAATAAAATCAAATTCATTAGCTAAATTAGAAGAAGTACTCAATGCAAAATAAAAGCAAATAATTTCTTTTTTACGGTCTTTTTTAGTTTGACACACTTTTTTTCTTAAAGGCATGGGTAGGTAAGTTTTCACTTTAATTTTTTACAAGTGGATATATTAGCAGGATTATATTATGGGAATTTAGACTCAACTAAAGGAGACAAAATAGATCTGTGAGATTGCGGTGATCCTCCCATTCATTCTACACTCTACATCCTATTGTCAGTCACTTCAAAGTGGATGGAATTTGTCTATCAGTAGACAACGAAGTAAAGAGTCTAAATGTATTATACCGTATGATCGAATAAAAACGGCGTCAACGATGGCTATGAAGTGAAGATCGCTGTCATTTTATATGTAAAATTATATGGGAAATATCATTGATCGTCATTTCATAGCCATCGCTGACGCCGTTTTTATTCGATCATACGGTATATTTTTGAACTTTAATATTATGATCCGTATTTATTTTTTTATATACAAAATGACATAGATTATAGCTTGATGGAATAGTGATTTTTTTGTAAAATATCTTCTAAATATACGATATAAAATTTTGGGACCAAAATCCTTTTTCATTGTGTGATTGAATTATTTTCTTGATATAATATTAAAAAACTGTTTTACCTCAAAAACAATTTTCTCAATAATACTCTGGAATAACGTGGATAGGATCCCTGAATGTATTTTGTTTTATCGAAATTTATCATCATTTTTATTTAATTTTCTCAAAAATGTTTTGTGCAAGACAAGCCGTGGGAAGAAAGAAAAAAATTAAAAAAATACAAAATTTTTCAAATTAAAAGTAATCAAATAAGGCGGATGTAAGTTTTAAAATAAAAAAGTTTCATTTATGGCTAATTTTGTTTAGCAAGATTTAGTGGTAATTTTCGAATACGTCAAGTAAATTTTTTGATTGGCCAGAAAAAAAGTAAAAAGTTAGCCTGAAAGGAAACTTTCCATAATTGGCGAACTTTTCTGTTGTTGTGAATGTTTAGAAGCCGGTACAAAACCTCAATGCCGATGATTTATCATGTTTTGAGGAAAAAAGGCCTATACCTGACTTTCGATTTGATTTTACCTTATTATCAGAAGATCTCAACTTTTTACGGACTCCTTTCTTTAACTTTTGTAAAGAGTTTAAAATTTCTCTAACTTAATTTTAATTTTTGTATTTATTACTGAATTTTTTCTCTTGATTTCTATATAGACTTATTTTTAGGTAGATATGTATGGCAAAAATATATATGGCAATTTTACATTAGTAAATGTCCGGTATAAATTTATAAATTATTATTCAACAAAATAATTAGTTAGCAGTAGATACACAGCTGATGATTACATTTAAAATTAATATTAGCTTTTAATTAAATTAATTCAAATAAAAACTAATAAAATAACCAACAATTAAACAATGAAAAATCGGTTTACTCTCAAATTCCCTCGGAACTATAACTTAAAAGATCTTAAAATTACCAATAAAATGACTATGTTTTACGGAATAAAACTAGAAATCTTCAGGCAAAAGAAAGACTATTAATATAATTGATTTTTGTTAATTGGAAATTTGAATCATCGACTGAATTATTCAGCGCACTAAATTAAAACTCTTTTCTTTTAATCCGCATTTACAAGTTTAAAAATAATCTTACTATACAGAGTCCGGCAATAGTGCGTCGGGCATCTGTAGCTCCAAGAATAAAAAACTTGAGAATTTTGTTTAAGTGCAAACCTAAAGTATGTACGGGGATGTACAGGGTGGCGCCTCTCATACGCCGCGGAGGCTCCAAGGAGAACGACAGTTTGTATTGAAATGAAATTTTGTAAGCATATGTACGTTAATTCAGAGCAGTTTTTAAAAATATAGAGAGTTCTACAGGGTGTTCCCAAAAAAAATTACATATCAAAGTTGTGTTTTTTGTAATGGAACACCCTATATATTAATTGATTTTCGGATTCTGGGAGAAAAATAAAGCTGAGTTTTATAAGCGAAATATATGACTAAAATGTAAGGTTTTTGACATATTTAACATTTTCTAGAAATAAAGAACAATTTTTTAAATTACAATAAAAGCTACCTAAATTGGAATTTAGCCGGTATAACCTGTATATGTAGTTAAATTAACTATTGTACTTTAAATCAAATTAAAACTTGATCCAAAAAGTTATACAGGGTGAAACAAAATTAATATTGAACATTGGTCACCTTTAAAAGCATGTTACTGTCTTATTTTAAATGGAACACCCAGTATATTATTCCGATATTTAATGAAGAATTCATATCTCTTCAAAATACTATTAAGGTTGCCTACCCCTCAAACAAAGATTTTCCTAGATATTTTCATTTACATGATTTGATCTGAGTAGATCTTTATGATTTGATAAAATCTAGGTGGCTGTGACATGTCTGACGTTACTTCAACATAGCTGTCTAACTAGTCCAACTTTAACAACTAGTTATAATTTTTTGTCAGTTAAAACAAAAAAAATTCTCAGGAATTTGCCGAAAATGCAAACTTATCTTACATCAGAGAAAATTGATATGATTCTATTAGTTGGATGCAGTGTGCATTCATCAGTTAATAGAATACTAAAATGCTCCTGATTTTATCTACTCTGGTTTTTTTATGGGGATATAAAGACAGTGTTTAAAAAACTCGTGTCGACCACATGAGATAAATTATTGTAGCTGCTTTTCGAGGGAGAACTCCACATATGTCTTTTAAAATGAAAAGATACTTTTGAAAAGACATTATTTTATGCAGTTAACAGGAAAGGAAGCATTTTGAGCATTTGATTTCATCTAGCTAATTTTTGTCGCATAATTATAGGTTTATATTTAGTTTTAATTCTGTAATAATTAAAATATGTTTTAAACGTATATTTTTTTATTACCCTTGAGTATTTTACTCCACAATCTTTAATTTTTGTTAAATTAACAAAAGGTATATCACACAGCCACCTAGATTTTTTCAAATAATAAAGATTTACTGACGCAAAATCATAAAAATTAAAATATCTAGGGAAATCTTCGTCTGGGGGGTAGGCAAACTTAATAATATTTTAAAGATATATAAATTCTCCATTGAACACTGGAATAATATACTGGGTGTTCCTTTTAAAATAAAAGAGTAACTTGCTTTTAAAAGTGACTAATGTTCCATATTAATTTTGTCTTACTCTGTATAACTTTTCGGCTTAAATTTCAATTTGGTTTAACATACAATGGTTACTGTAATTAAATATCAGGCTATACAAGGTCAACTAAAATTTAGGTAGCTGTTATCGAAATTTATAATTTACTCTTCATTTTCACTAAATGTGAAATATGTCAAAATCCTTAGATTTTAGGTATATGCTTCTTTAAAAAAACTCACCTTTATTTTTTTTCTAGAATCCGAAAATCAATTAATATATAGGATGTTCCATTAGAAAAAACACAACTTTGATGTGTAACTTTTTTTGGGGACACACTGTATAATTCTATAAATATTAATGCATAAATTAAAAAAAATGCTTTCAGTTAACCTACATATGCTGCCAAAATTTCATTTCGATATAAACTACCGTTCTCCTTGGAGCTTCCGCGGCGTATGAGAGGCGCCACCCTGTATTTCAGGAAAATATTTTAATTTCTATGGCGTGGCTCAAAAAAGTGTGAGTGAATCAGGATTATTTTTTTTAAAAGTACACCCTGTATATTATTGTATTTTTGGCTTCCTTTCAGATCACTGTACATAATCCTAAGATATGAAATTTAAAAGATTAATCGACTTACCTGAAGGATGATTAATCATAATTTTCCGAGCTTGTCCGAAGATATAATTACCCAACCCCCCCTATATACCCCAGATCGTAGGCAATTTTTTTAGACACTTCAACGGAATGACAACACAGGCAGCGATCGAACCGGGCCACAGATCAAAAAAAACTCCAAAAAAGTTCGTGCTGATGAGTAGGTTTATTCGGAAACTACATGGTAATTATATCTTCGGACAAGCTCGGAAAATTATGATTAATCATCCTTCAGGTAAGTCGATTAATCTTTTAATTTTCCTTCGCTTGTCCTTGATATAATTACCATGTAGATGTTCAAAGTCAAAGGCAATTTTTTATTTTTTATAACCATATATTGATATAATTAATTATTATCATAAGATATTAACTTCTCTAACAATTACTTATTGTAAGAACTATAAGTTCTAAAATTTAAAAATATATTTTTTTTTTTTTTTTTTTGAACTTTAGAAAACTTTACTTTGGAAATTATATTTTTTATATTTTTACATATTTACTAATAAATGATTAACATAAACTCTGAGTTTATAACTAACTACTGAGTATATAATGTAAAGAACTTAACTTTTAACTTATAACTAATAGAATGAATATGATATATTGATAACACCTAAATAATAATAAAAAAATACTTAATACTACTAACAGTAGAACACTACGATTTATTAGAACCCAATTCAATAATGGCTTTGGCAAATTTATCTTGAGGTTTTTCTACAGGTCTATTATAAAAACTAAAGAAGGTGTTCGAGGCAGGAGTCCAGCCTGCTGTATTTTTAATTATCTCTATATTTACGCCTGCTTTATACGCAGCCGAAGTTGTAGCGTGACGTACACTATGGGCTGAAAAAATGGACGTATCTACGCCACCTAAGTTTAAAGTATTTTTAATCCACCTGCTTATTGTCTGAGAAGATGCTGAACGGTGTGGTTTTTTATGGGTAAGAATTAGTTTTTCTTCGGTATTGCGTATTGGTTTCGTTCTTTTAATGTAGTCCGCAATGGTGGACGCAACGCAAAGTTCTTGTTTACTCTTAAAAAACGGAAAAATTAGTAGCGGTTGGAATCTGCCTGGAGCGGATGTTTTTACTCTATCTGGTATTTTAATCTCAACTCTGTCTACCGATATATTAATGTTTTGAACTTTAATTAGAGAAAGAGTCTGAACTCTGCTGGCTGATGTCAGTGCCATAAGAGTGACTAGTTTATAAGTTGCGTATTCTAAATCTAACGCCTCTAGAGGATATAATGTACCTAGGTATTTTAATAGAGGGTCTGGATCCCAAGTAATCTTATATTTAGGTCCTGGTGGTCGAATATTAGACACTCCCTTCACAAAACGATTAATTACTTTTTCATCATTATTACTTATAGGACTAAATATCAAATTAAGAGCTGATCTATAAGAATTGACGACAGAAAATGAAAGACCTTCTTTTAAGGCATCGGATAAAAAATCCAAATATGTTTCTAGCTTATAAACAAGAGGATCCCTGTTACTGTCAGCACAAAATTGCCAGAATTTTTTATAACAAGATGTGTACTGTTTAAGTGTTCCTTTTGATATAGATGCCTCGATTATTTCTATTGCTGTCACTGGAACCCCCTTTCTTATATAAGCCTGCCGGATAATTTCCCTACTACCAGGGAAATCTCCTCGTGTAGTGGGTGGTAGTCTCTGAAAGGAGAGACAAGTAAAAATTTGTTTGCTTTAAAATAAATAGGTTTCTCTAATAACAACTTAGTGAACAGGGGATACCATGCCTGTGTAGGCCAATAAGGTACTACTACAATTCCTAATCCCTTTTCCTGAACAATTTTTTCTAAGACCCTAGTAATTATTGAAAAGGGGGGGAAAGCGTAAAAGAAAAATTCTGACCACCTTATTGTGAACGCGTCAACCTTCCATGACTCAGGATCTGGAAACCAGGAAACAAATTTATTGCACTTTTTGTTAATTCTAGTTGCAAATAAATCTATTTCCGGAGAACCAAATCTCTGTATAATTTGATTATATACAGTGTCATTTAGCTCATATTCAGTATTAATTGAGAAAAATCTTGATTCTCTATCTGCCTCAAAGTTAGCAGATGAACTAATATAGCTAGCGAATACTATAATACACTTCTTTTCACACCACTGCCAAAGAGCTTTTGTAATATTATCTAAATATGAGTATTTAACACTTCCACCTCGATTAATACACGATATTGCCGTTTGATTATCAATTCTTAATAAAATGGAAATATTTTCTTTGTCTTTAGCAAGTGATCTCAAGGCGAAATAGGCGGCTTTGA
Organism: Sitophilus oryzae; assembly: GCF_002938485.1. Classification (NCBI taxonomy): domain Eukaryota; kingdom Metazoa; phylum Arthropoda; class Insecta; order Coleoptera; family Curculionidae; genus Sitophilus; species Sitophilus oryzae. Next base: position 8,791,576 of record NW_022146479.1, read on the forward strand.
TTTCTAAAAAATTAATATGTTTTACCTGCTCTTTATTATTCCAGAAACCGTGACATCTGTGACCGTTACAAAACGCTCCCCAACCCGTCTTGGAGGCGTCTGAAAAAATTTCAAGTGAGAAATTTTTAGATTTTATCGATTGACCTAATCCTATATTATTGTGCCACCACTCTAATTCATTATTTAAAGAGGTTGGAATATGCATCTTTTTATTATAATTGTAATAGTCTCCTCGCAACAAAAAATGTTTAATTTTTTCAAACTGCTTAATATGAATAAAACCATATTTTGTTGAAGGACAAGATGCTACAAGTTTGCCTATTAGTTGGGCAAATTCCCTAATTGTGCATTTCCTTTTCTTCCGTAAATTTAAAATCAAATTTTGAATGGCTTTACGTTTTTCACCAGGAAGTGAAATGGTCATTTTATTAGTATTATATATAAACCCTAAGAATCTAATAGTTTGTTGAGGTATTAACATACTTTTTTTATTATTTATTATAAATCCTAATTTGGCTAGTTCTGAAAGAACTATTTTCGTGTATTTTTTACATTCATTTTTATTTTTACCTATAATAAGAATATCATCTAAATAAAATACAGTACTTATTTCCATAAGACGCAGTTTTTTTGTTAACGGTTTCATAAGTTTAGTGAAAATATATGGTGCGATGTTAAGACCAAATGGTAAACAACTGAACTGATATAGACGATTTTCGAAGCGAAATCGCAGGTATTTTCTGTACTTTTTATTAACTGAAATTAAATAATATGCATCCTTTAGATCGATATTTGAAAGGTAGCAATTTTTATTTATAAGTTTTATTACAGTTCTGTAATTCTCTAATTTAAAATGAGGAGCAAATAAAAATTTGTTAAGGCTTTTTAAATTTAAAATAAACCTATAACAGCCAGAGGGTTTTTTAATTATAAAGTAAGATGATATAAATTGTCCTATTGAAGAATGACACTCTTCGATAGCACCTATTTCTAACATTTGCTGAATGGATTTTTTATACTGGGGTAAGAGTTTGTCAGAGATTTGTACAGAGGGCTCAAAATACTGTACAGGTTTTTTAATAAAAGGTATTTTAATACCTGTGACCCAGTCTAAGACCGCTCGGTCTTTCGTAATATGTTTCCAACTCTGTAAAAATCTCGAAAGTCTACCAGCGCAATTACTCACATCTTCCTCCATATCTATTCCTGGCGATGGTATTTCCTGGGGACTTTCTTGTGATACTTCTGATATCCTGATGGCTTCTTTTCTTCCCTCCTCCTTTTTTCCTTCATTTTCTCTCTGGGAGGCCCACGCCGGTAGTTTAAATGATACATTGATGTATTTATTGATGGTCTTGAAAATTTAGTTTGCCAATTCTTCTTTTTAAAATCAGCACTGGCCTTTTTTATGATTTGTTCATTTTTCATTGTATCTGCAAATTTTTTATTAAATAAAAAATCATCTATTTCCAGACTGTCCACGACTTTTTTGCATTCCGGATTTAAATGTGGTATGATTTTAAATCTACGGTGAACTGAAAGTCCATGATGAACGTTAGTGAATAATTGGCAGGCCTCTGCCAATGATTTCATGTTATCTACTTGTTCTTTGTTAGGCATCATAGCCTCAATGACTGTCCCTATTGCTGATAAGCCATGAGCCAATTGTTGTTGTAACGCTGAGATAAAACGATCATGGTCAAGAACCGACTTATTTAGGCAAGGTTGTACTTCATTATTTATCTGGGGAGGATGAAGAGCTTTGCAATTTGCAGGCACCTTATACTTTAACATTAATTCTTCTCGCTGTTCTTTAGATAGCCCTTTTTTCAAGTGGCTGTGCCAGCGAACAACAATTTCTTCATGTAAGTCTTTGCCTTCATTGTCCCCTGAGTCTGGTCTTAAACCTAAAGCGTCAAAATATTGATCAGAATTTTCTGGTATTTCTGTATCTACTACTGTGACGTCTGGGGCTGGAATATTTGGAATATCAGAGGTAGCCTCCGATTCTGAAAAGAAAACATGACATCAAAGTCCTATTCAAGTGATGAAATCGCCTGATTTCGTTTCTTAGGAGCAACGCACGTTGCCCTAAAAACATTTTATTTATATTAAATAAGGATGACATGAAAAAACCGCACGGTTTTTCAGTCTTTCAGTGAAGATACCAGCTGACAAAGTTCTATTCAAATGAGATCGCCTGATCTCATGTTATATAATTGCTTGTTTATATAAGAAATCGCCCGATTTCAATTTTAGGAACAACGCACGTTGTCCTAAAAACATTTTATTTATATTATATAAGGACGACATGAAAAAACCGCACGGTTTTCCTGTCTCTCAGGGAATATCGCACGATATCCCTGCCTAAATTTCTCCTTGTTATCTGACAACTCTTCATTAAGCTAAAAAGAAAAAAAAAACGTACCTGATGTTGAAAAAACTTCAGAAGATGATTCACTAGAGATCACACAAATCTTATTTAAATGTTCTTGCATTTCTCTAAATTGCTTTTTTAATCTCTTTATTTCACCGTATTTGTCCTGGTCCTTGTCTTTAAATGGTCTTTTCGGCATTTTTCTTTTTAATTTTCGACACACGCGATTTGTTTACAGTCGTCGCTGACGAGCACGAAAACGGAATGACAACACAGGCAGCGATCGAACCGGGCCACAGATCAAAAAAAACTCCAAAAAAGTTCGTGCTGATGAGTAGGTTTATTCGGAAACTACATGGTAATTATATCAAGGACAAGCGAAGGAAAAATTATATTTTGATGGTTTTACAGATATTAATAAATAAATAAAAAATATTTATTTTTTAGTCTTTCTTAAAAAAATTATTACAGGTACAAGAAATGTCCTGAAATCAAAATTATATTAGGTATTTACTTTAGATGGTCTGTACTTACTTTGCTATAAATATGGTACTCGTAAATTATACAGGGCGTTCAAAATTCTACGCTAAACTTTTTGATATATAAAATAATTTTTCTTTTTTTTTTTTAATGGAACACCCTGTATATTATTTTCTTATTAGATAGAGAGTTAAAAAATTAACATTTATTGTATTTAAAGTAGTATTCCAAAATTTTGAATGGTTTTATGGCATGAAAAATGCCATATGAAATATAAAATCGCGAATATCTGCATAACCGGTAAAAATTTTGAACTATTCTAAATACAAAAATGTTCATTTTTTAATTCTCCATCTATTGAAAAAACAATATACTGGGTGTTGCCATTTTTATGTCGAATGTTAAAAGGTTGATATTTATTATTTAAATACAGTTTTTTTTTGGAAAAACTACCCATTGCAAAACAAACACGAACGTTTGAGAGAGTTAAATGCTTTGCCAAGTTCCGCAAAAACCTCAAAACTGAAGCACCGCTTTTTTTGGTGCGGTGTTTCGTAGTTTGGCTTTATATATCCGGTGTGCCCGCTCATAGGATAATGTTTTATTTATGACCGAGCAAACGTTAAATGTCAAAATATTATAGTGGGAAATCTGAATATAATTCAATTTTTTCTTATGTGCGCTTGGCTCGCCAGTAAATAAATAGTTCTTGTGTCCTGCTGTTAAATCAGTTTATCTCGTCCATGGTAAAGCATACGTACATGCTTTAGAAATGAATGAGTTGCAGACAAACAGAATAAAATAACCAATTAGGGTATAGTTAGTCAGAGTTTGCAGTTCTGACAGGCGGGGGAAATGTGAAAACGTACTAAACGTACTATTTTTTGCGGGTGTTTTAGTTTGTTTCACAACCATTTTGTGCAGTGTATAACGCGGCCTATTTTTTATGAAACGAAAATATTCGTTATAATTAACGTATATATGTTTAACACGTTTTTACACTCTTTTTTCATTAAAAGTGGCACGATTCTATTTTTTTTAACATTACGTCTGAGAAAAAAATACATAAAAAATTAGCAATTTTTCCTTTTTTTTTTCATAACATAAAAACCATAAAAATTAGCGATTTTGATCAAGTCAATGATTCATTTCTATGTATAGAAAAAAAATTAGATGCCGGTTTGGCTTTATGAAAATTTTAAGAAAAGTCATTAAAGCTTTAGCCATCTTCAAAAATCATTCAGACACAAGGAGTAAACATTTTTTTCTCAAAATCAAAGCATTTAAGCTCTAATATATTTATATTTATTAAATTTACATACAAGTTCCTACAAATGCTAAATATTTTTAACATTTTAGAGCTACATTTACTGTTTTTTCTAATGGCTTTGAATATATATAAAATATAGCCAAAAATGGGCCATTTTTTCGACTTTTTCCATACATATACTTATGAAAATTGGCGATTTTGGTTATGTCATATAAGATAACCCGCCTATTTAAGAGTAAACATATTTGATTAAATTCAAAACATTCAGTTTTAGGACACTCTGTAAATTATTATTGATTTTTAAAATATTTATTCGTAAACTAGGGAGAGGGAAATCAGACAACGCACAGAGATGATAGGTGTTAGGTAATTGTTTTTAGACTACCGTTCGAGACGGGTTGATGTTATTTTGTTGTGTGTTTTGGTAATTGTGAAAAGGAATGTTATTAAAGGCTCAATTAAAGGTAAATGTTTTCTCATTATGTGACTAATATTAACTAATATAATTTAACTAATATTAACTAATATAATTAATTATAATTATAATGTGAGTGGATTGTGATGATTCTTTTTAAATGGAATACACTCTATATTATTGCATTTTTGGCTTCCTTTCTGATCACTTTACATAGTCTATTATAAGATATTGTCAAATATGTTTTGATAGTTTCATATTAATAAATAATTAAGAAGAATGTTTTTTTCAGACTTTTAAAAATAATATTAAAAATACAAGAAATGTCCTGAAATATACATTACATTCTTCCTTACTTCTACTTTACATCTTCATACGTTACATACTTTAGGTTTGCACTTATACAAAATTTCTAAGTTGTTTTTTATAGGAGTTACAGATGCCCTACTAATATTCCGGTTTAAATTTAATGAAGCAAATAGAATTTTAATTGAAAATCTCTATTTATAAATTTTTAAAGGAGAGGCATACTTTTTCTATATAGAGTATATTTCTTAGTATGCAGATTATAGTGCTAGCGTCTGATGCAGATAATACTGCTAGCGTTTGTAGTAAAGCAGAGCTAATTAAATGTTAAAATTGAAAAACTGGGAAGAAACGGTTTACTGCTAAACCTGTTATGAATTCGAGCAAGAAAAAATAAAATACGACTACTTTCTTTGATGTTCGCTTCGTTTTTAAAACACACATACACACTTAAAAACGTATCAAAGGATTTTACCTGTGATATTTTTGTTGCATCGGATATTTTAAAATCGTAATAAGCCCTGGACTCATTTAACGCTTAAAAACTGTGGGATAATTTATTTTAGCTCTAAGACCAAAATTTACCTTTAGTTATAAATTCCCCTTCTACGAAAATTTTCAAATTCGTTTTCACTTTGGTTTTATGCATTTAATTTTCGGCCAAATTCGCGCTGTAATTCGGTTTTTGGTTGACTGTTGCGGTTTCAAACTTAACCAAACGTCACTTTAAAACGCCAGACGAATTCATTTAACAACGGCCAAAATTAATCTCCATGATTAATAGTTAGAAGTAATTAGTTAATTTTGTTCAATTACCTCATTTATTATGCGTTGCTATATCGATTAGAATGATTTTTATTTGACTTTAATACTTCTTGAAACATTTATACTATTGTATTAATTGATCAGGTTTAATGAAATAAACAATACATAAATAAATAATAGTCGAAAATAACCGAGTTGTTTTACATCAAATATTTAAAAAAAAAGTTTTTTTTGCTTAAATTTTGAGAACCACCGGATTTTCCCTGGGTTTTCTTTGTTGAAAATTTAACCTACTGCCTATGTTGCCATATTATCAAAAAATTATCTTTTTTAACTAAAAACTAAAAAAAATTCCAAAATTTTTTTCATAAAATTACAAATTTTTATAATAATTTTTTTTTCGCGAAAAAAACCTCATAATTATTGTGTTTCCGGGTTGAAATATAAATATCTCTACTTGTTTAAAACTCACCCTGTATATAGCAATAAGGTAATAATAGAATTAAATATTTGTTCTTTTTCGGTAGTGAAGTGATGGGGCCCCTAGAAGAGATTTGAAGAACAACGCGGGAACTCTAACAAATGAAGAAATTGTAGTACTAGGAAGGAATTAAGAGGAAATAAGTTGAAAAAATACAAGAAGATAATAAAACATAATATAAGGTTAGTTGATTGATACATCTATAAACATAAATAATTCTTCACTATAATTTTCTTTTTATTAAAACGCCAGCTAAAAAAATACAATGTTAAAATTTATATGGAAAGTAATTTCTCAGTTTCAACTCATTCTATATTGAAATACAAAGATCCTTATAAACAAAAGACCTTCTGACATTTAGTGGGAGTTTCATACCGGGGAAAGTACGCCAACGCTTTGATAGACCTATTTATTTTATATATTCTTGTTGTTTCTATAATTTCTCATAGCAAATTCTGTAATTTGAGTTAAATAGTATAAAGTTGAATAGAAAATAGTATATTACAATGTTGAATAGTATTCATTATTTAAAGTTTTAGAAATTCAGTGTTTTTTAACGGCTATTTTAAGAGTAAATAAATTTGTTTTTATCTGGTTTGCGGTTCTAGCCTAGTTCAGCATTAATTCCTAACCAAAAACGGTTTCGTTGGAATAACACCACAAGAGCAACAAATAATATTGTTATCAGTAACAGATAAGCGTCGAAACAATGGATATTATATTCAAGTGGAAGATCTGTTTGTTAGCCAAACCGACCATTTTGACGTTTAATTGGTTGATTTATACGAAAGTCGTCCATTGCGCGGAATTTTCTGGAGTTGACACTTTTTTCGGTACAATTTTGTTTTTGGGATAAACAAAGCTGACCATTTGGATATCTATTTTTCTATTTAAAAATACACTCTCTAAATAAAGTGTGTTTAAGCCAAATAAAACTCTTTTTTTACTTTTGTGCTGTTTTTTTTTGGAATTTGAATGAGCTATTATAATTACTTCTTCCATTGCCATATTGTTGTGATATTTATTTTAAAATAAACAGACCGGTAAAAAAATGTGTCAAACTTCGGTGAGTATACCTGCAATAAAAAAAAAACGTTTCTATAAACATATGCCCCAAAATGCTCTGAAGATGCCTCAAGAGGGAAGGAAACAATGTCTTTGGAATAATTTATTCCACTGGGATAATAGGTTCTATTTTTTTTTAATATCTAACGTATTTCTCTAACATCGTATCTTTTTAATTAATATGGCGTTGCTTCTATCTCCGCCACTGGGCTGAGGGAAACTTTAATCAATTTGCGACATTTAGTTAACCGAAAATCGATTTGGATTTGATTAAAATCTGTCGTTGCTTTTTGAGCTATGCAAAGCAGAATTAACTCTACAAGTGTACCTTGCTTCTGCGTAAATAATATTCAATTTTAACTCAACGCATGCAAATTTTCCTTCATGTTTAAATTATACACTACATATTAGGATTATAACTTCTTTGAATATATAAAAAAATTCTTTGAATATTGTTTTCATAATAGTTTTGTTCTATTTTAAAATATAAAATCTTTTATTGTTAATTGGTTTCATAAAACTTTATTTAAAAATATTTTTCTATTTAAACTTTATATTTTCAACTATAAAAAATCCTGTTATGTAATTTAAAACCAAATTGAATAATAGATAACAGAAATAATGATATATTTTTAGGACAGAATATTTCTTTTATATAGAAAACCCTGGGGGTGTTCCTAATATAAAAATAGAAGTACCGATATAAAAGGCTGAAAAAGGATTAATTTTCAAAACGCTTTTAAATATTAATTAAAAGTGTATCAGGTTTCTGACAACTTAATCCTTTCAATAAGACCATTTTATTTCTTTGTAATATTCTCAGTTTAGTGAAATGTTATATTGTCATAACATTGTTAAGAATAATTCTTTTTTCTTTATTTTGTAATTAAAATGAATTATTTCTAAGTATATTTCGTTCTGTACATTCCCTTTTTTATATTGCTATGTTTTAACCACTCCCAAAAATCATTCAAAATAAAGGTTTGAAAAATTATTTTTTCTAGAAAATCAGAACATTTGAACTTTAAAGCGTGGACATCTTCTAAATTTACATAAAATTTCCTACTAGTTCTGATGAGATGTTATGTTTTCTATTTCTTTAGAACGTCTTGAAAATATTTCAGAAATAGTCCAAAATGGCCAATTTTTCCATGTTTTTGCATACATCATGAAAATTGCCGATTTTGGTGATGTCACCGATTTTAATAAAATCACTGTTGTTCGCGCGCGCTAATTAGGTGTAGGAAACGATAATACAGGCCACTCACCAGTAATTGATGTAAGGGATATTTTAACCATCATCAAAAACAGCTCAAAAACAAAGGAGGAAATTAAGTTTGTCACAAAATCAAAGTATCTAAGCCTTTCATAGCGTATGTTCTGAATTTACATTAAATTTCCTACAAATGCTGGTATTTTCATAATTTTAGGACTATGTTTACTATATTTCTAAGATTTTTGAAAATGGGTTAAAAATTGCAAAAAGGGTGGATTTTCGACTTTTTTCCAAAAATTTACGATTTAAAAAAAAAATAAAATTATTTAAAACGTGTGTTACTAACTAATTAGAAAGTATAGAATATGAAAATCTAGGCCATTCTGGTGTGAGAGGTTCTGCATTGGATATGGACAAAGTTTTTAACTGCCTTCAAAATTCATTCCGAGGTTTGAAAGGTTTTCAAAAAAATAATTTTCCTACTTGACATAATCCAAAGTCACATAAAATTTCCTATAGATCTTGAAATTTTCGTTGTAAAGGAAGGTTTGGAAAAAATTACAAAACTTTAACATTTATGCCTTTAAATGTTCAGGCATTCGAAATCTACATAAACTCCTACAAATATTACATTAATTTAATTCAGTTACACTTTTCAGAATTCAGCTACTGTTCTGGGTCGTATATAAAAAGTTTCTTTTTTTGTCAAATTCTGATTTCTTAAAGCTCCCCGAGAAATATTAGTGGGACCGGCAAACGTTTTATCTTTCCTTGGTTTCTTGAACTTTTAAAGCCACTGACAAATCACCCCGGTCTGTTAAGTTAAAAATTTATATGTCTTTTAGAGTTAGTTATCCTCCACTTAATTTGCTTATGCGTTTTGTGACAAAAAGAATTAACATTAAGAAATAAATCAATTTATTTTGATTTTAATAAAAAAAAGTCTTAAATAGATTTAAATTTTCAAAGATATCGTTAGGAGAGGAACTTTAAATATTTTTTAATAATTTTTAAATACTTGCAAAAACTTTGTTGTATAATTATGTTCTATGAATTGCACGTGTTCATGTATCCTATTGGTTTATTATTGTTATTGTTAAACTAGTATTGAGATATTTTACATTGTTATCGTGTTGTTCTATGTTTGTTGTTTATTAATGACTGAGATATAGAACAATGGTCCCACCATAATGATATAGGCGATATTTTTGGTTTGATTAAAACTACGCATGTTGAACAATTTTCTTTATTTGCAAATGGGTGTTTTATGAATTCAAATTTGAGCGTATTTTAACCACAGCATATACTTTTAAAGCAATAAGAAAAACAAGTTTGCTAAGTAACACGAGGATTTTATGCTAGTATTCGCTGTGTTGGAAGCCTACTGATGTCTTGAGAGGTTTCAAGCATCCCTTATAGGCTTGGGCTGTGTGGTTTTATTTCAGAAGTTCCATTTTCTAGGGATTCTCCGCTAATGTAGCTTTATATCTACATCGAACGAGAATAAAAGTAATGTTTTATTTAAATAAGCTATCTGAACAAGAGAGCAAGCAGCCTTACCAAGTCATTAAATAAGTTTTAAAGGTTGCCTTATTTTTCGAATGGAACTTATTAAAGAAAAAGTAAAACTCTCTGATAAAGGAAAGGTATGATTTTTTTATAATATATTTAGGACACTTCGGGTTAAGGGGCTTTTCAATTTAGGCAGAATTGTCCTATTTTTTAGAATCTAAACTTATCCAGGAAAGTCCTAATTTGATTTTTAAAAGTCCCAAAAATTTTTATATAAGGGAAAAAATATAAAAAAATATCTATAGTCAGTTCTCAGTTCAAGATTATGCTATTTATTAACTCATAAAATGTCATATTGGGCTGGGAGGCATATTTTTATATATACGAGTTTTCATTTATCTTTCAGTATAAGTACAATTTTTTTTCTGATTCTACAGGATTCTTTAAAGCAGCAGTTATACGATATCAAAAAAGCCTCAAGTTCGTTTTCTCTCGCACTTGTGTCTTAGCAGACTGATTCTTCTTAATTATCTCGTTCTTACTGCGAAGGAAACAAATCGATGTAAAAAAGCAACAAGTCGTAGAACAATAATCAATTTGAAACTTTTGTTCCAGATAAAATGAGTACGGCATATTAAAAAAGTTTGGTTTAGTTAGAACTTGGAAAAAAGTCTGTTAAGAATGTGTGTGGCGATATTGTCAGATGCCTGTTATATAGAGAAAACAAGATAAAGTCGCTTTTATTTTATCAGAAATATACAGGAGGGTAAAATGCGCTTCGACGAGTGCGCATCCAAATTGGTATATTTTGTCACCAGAAACACGATTATGAGGTTGTTTTCGCAAAAAAATTAAAATTTTTAGTTTTTAGTTAAAAAAACATAATTTGATGATATGACAACATAGATAGTAGATTAAATTTAAAAGAATGAAAATCTAGAAAAGATGATATTTTTGGAAATTTAAAGTAAAATAACTTGATTATTTTGGACTTTCTTGAAAAACAGTAAAGAGAAAATATGTTTCTTTTATCGAGATCTCCTAGCCCTAAAAATGTTTGCACTTATTGACTCTATATACTAATTGATTATATATTATAATGGTACGTATACATTGGCGCGCTGCGCCACGAACGCGCCACCGATTTGCCTGTATTGATACGTGTTTTCAAGTTGAGCGCGCTCTGCGTGCAAACAGCTTGCCGCGAACCATCTCAGAAGTGTCTAGTTCTAGCAGTCAACTATTAAGCTTGACCAATCAGGTTGGTCAGCGTGATTATTTGAAGGGTGTTAATACATTTGTGTTTGTCAAAAACTCTAACGTGATTGGTCGGGCTTAATAGTTGCCTGCTAGGGCTAGACACAAGTAACCATCTCCAGTTGGTTTTTCGACGCTTCGCTTTCTATGTTCGTTGTTCAATCGGGACGGCCGGTGAAGACAACGCGCGCATTCCGCGCCCATTTATCAGTGACTATGTGTATTATTATATCTTTGAATAAATTATCTTTTTTTGTGTTTTCTTTGAATATTGTTTATTAATGGAGTGTTTAAAGAGTCGCACTACTCATCACTAAAATTGCGTAGTTCTTCTCGGACGATAGAGGCATGATTAACGACTAAACGAATGTTCGCGGGATTTCTATGGATCGCGGGATGTTCGTTAAAACAACAAAAGTAACGCGTGGCCGACGCGCAGCGCACCAATGTATACGTACGATAATAGTCTAATTGATATTACGCGATATTTGTAAGATTTCCTAAAGGTGAACGGCAAAAATCTATAATCACTATTACTTTTTGAACTCTCCCAATAGGTTTAAGGACCAAACATGATTCTCCTCAGCTCTATATCTTTCTATTTTATTTTGTTATTTTAAATAAATAAGAATTTTCAATTTTTTTGGAAAAATATTCTAGTCTTTATCCCTAGTAGAAAATGGAAGGGCTTCGCCACTGGAATCCGTAACAGGAAATTTACGGGTGATACTTAGAGCCCGAAATGATTCGATAAGATTGTATATTATGCAAATGAAAGCAAGGGGTAATAACGTTTGAACATCTCGGGCCGTATTGATTCCCTTGTTATTTTAATAGGTGTTTGCATGAAAGGGATTAGAAAATTTGAATCCGCCCATGTCCGTTCGCTTGTCGTTTGCAAATTCGCCGTTATGGCATGTGACAAACGATAAAACTAAATAGATCCCTGCGCTATCTAAAAGAGCGGCGCTAATATTAAAACATGACGATCCGGCCAGATGATGTTTTCGACTTTTTCCATTTTTGCCGCAATCGGTTTCTATCTTCAGCGCCGCGGAAAAAATAAAGAATAATTTATCGACCTAGTTTTCTATGAGCCCCACGTTTTTCAACTTAAAAGGTCTTTGGAAAAGGCCCTTCCTCTCACAGGGTTATAAAGAGCGTCCTGTTTAATATTTATCTCGATGCCGCTTATCGAAAGAAATCCGATACAACAACCCATCTATTTCGATTATAAAGAGTATATACGGGACGTCTGTTATATCTGTATTTCAATTTTGTGTCAATCTGAACCTAATTTACTCTTTTTGTAATATCAATAGTCCTAAAAAAGCACTAATGTACACTCATGCAAAAAAAAGCGCAACGGAGAATTTTTTCGTCAAGTTTAAAATGTTATATTTTTATTATTTTTAGAGATGAATTATTAATAATTTCTATGAATTATCCCATTTTCATGATTTTTTTAGCAAACTGTATATAAATCTTTAATTCATAAACTCAGTTTTTTTATAAATTTTAGTATTTGGCTTATTAACAGGGTTGTTTTTGTGTGCAATAATTTCATGAGTAACTTTTCCTATAACATCATTTTTCGATCATAACCATGTGTTCTTTCGTGACTCATATCAACATATGCCTTGGTTAATTTTTAAGAGTGAAATGAACTTGCCACCAACAATTTGCAATTTTTTCAACTATCATTACTTTATGATGTTATTTTTTAATATCAGGAGGTGACATTGGTGACTATTGTCGGTAATATTCTTGCAAGTTTAAATAAAGTTACCCTTAACATCGATAACGGTACGGAAACTGACAAGTGAATGTAAAATCTTCAGAAATAAAGACAAATAAACCACCAAAGAAAAAAATCCTGTGGACAATATTTAAATGAATATTTATTGATTTTAGGTTATGATATCTCACCCCAGAGCATAACTAATACCCCCTTATCCAGCATATCAAATACATTAAGATCTACTGGATCTAATACAGGAAAGTCCAAATCTAACAGAATATGAAAAGTAAAGAAAACGAGAATAAGATAACTTACTCAATATCTGGCCACATGGCATACCGAAAAAAATATAAATATATATAAAATACATACCATAAAATCGATTTTGATATATGATTCAGGTAACTTTTGTAATAATCAATAATACTTTTTCAATAATATTTAAATATTCTACTCAACCTTTAAGATGAATTATTTAAATAAGGAAATTCTTATAAGAAATTACAATCTCCTTCCGATCGCCACACCAATATAATCGAAGCTCCAAATGAACCTCCAAAGATTTTGACAATCCCGAAATGACATCAGAAAACGGAAGTTAGAGGCGTTGCTGTGCTGACCAAATAAACAGTTATTTTTTGGAAAAATATTAGAAAGGTAAATTGAAAAAAAACTGTCAACATTACGTAACTTACCTGCTGCTTATAAATAATCAAAAAAAATATATAAAGACATATAAATATTATAGTTAGTTAGAGAAAATTATAAACAAATAATTATTTAATAATAATAATTAAAATATATAAGGCCATTACTGAAAAAGGTAGTAAAGTTTATAAAACGTGCTACACTCTTTAGGTACGTTGTCATCTATTTTTATCTGATATATCATCCACTGAAGTTTGGTACTATATTTTCCCTGTTTATATACAAAATTTCTTAAAATAATTTTACTATTACTAAAAAAATTAACCTGCTTGAAAATATCTATTTAAACCCACAATATAATGCTCAAAAACACATTTTCTTATTATAGCTATTTTATATTTCTTTATGTGTATGCACTATCCTATTTTGACAATTCGGCGTTTTTTTTTATTCTCAAACTGTGAAATTACATTGCGCATTACTCTCAGTAACTTAAAGCCATCATAAATGCCACAAGTACATAAAATATCTCGTTTTATTGTTACAGTTAATAACAGAGAAAAGTTTTATCACATCATAAGATATTTTCGTTCTATTTTTTACTAAACCCGATAAGCGTTGGTACTTTATACCGTATGGTGCATCGGAACACGGGATATAGGAAATCCCATGTAAATTTTGAAAAGGCCTAATATTATCTGTCCAGATGATTTTATGCGAAAGTTGTATTAGACTGTTTTGAAGAGAGGTTAAAGTTGTACTTCTAGAATTTTGTTTCATTTGGAATCGACATTTAAATATTATTTGCAAAAATCTACCTTCAAATTAATATTTTTTTTAATAGCAAAAATATTTTTTTCCAGCAAAAATGTGATTTTGTCATTGTCAAATTCGATGTCACATTGCTGAAAACTCCAATACAATTTTTAGGAAATCATCAGTCGCTACAAAATTACACAGCAAGATCTGTCTAAATAAAAATCTAAATATTTTTTTTACTTATGTCAATACACAATTCTATTGATATTATCTCAAGGTGTTTAAATTATAAATCTCGCGTTATAAGAGCTTTCAATTCAACGGCAAGCCGAAATCTGTAACGAAATAAGTCAAATAGTGGAACGGTATCAGTTTTATTTGACATGTTTAATGCACAATTTCATGTAACAAATAGTCTGTTATTCCCACACAGAGCTCCGATAATGTTTATCTATATATAGCTACAATTTATTATTTTGCGTTCTCTGTTGTCACATTAAATAATAAATACCGTTGAATTTATTTAAATTGAAATGTACCATTTAAAATATTTCTGCCGCAATATATTCAGTTTATTTTTACGAAATTGCTAGTTTTAATTTTTAACTTTAATATATCAAATAGATATTTTAATCGTATTTTTTCGGGCGTAATAAAATATTTTGATAAAAATTCCGTACTTTATATAACACTGATAGTAAAAGCACTAATATCATCGGGACGAGCCAATATGTAATATATAGAATTCCTATAAGGAAAAGGAGCGAATTTCTAAAGATATGGAATATTTTCATGTTCTTAGCATCTCAATTTAACTCAGCAGGGATCTGCAGTTATTGTGCTATAATACCGCCATAAATATCAGATACAAACCTCAAATAATGACTTAATTGAATGTAAATTTAAAATTAAATACAAACTTAAAATTTCATCATAATTTTAAAGTACCTGATGCACGGTTTCTTATAAAATAAATTCCCTGTGTAAGATAATCGAAGTATGTAAACCTTAATATTCTTAGTATATGAAATTTCCCATAAACACTGCTATTGTCCTTATATGAGCCTCGAAAAAAGGTAAAAATAGCCAAAAATATTTAATTTCTCGATTTTTCCATTCATGCGTTTATGAAAATTGGCGATTTTGTTTGTTACCGATTTTGAGAAAGAGAATTTTGAGAAAACTACTATTGTTGACTAATTAGAAGGCGTAAAATACCATTGTGATCCTTGATTAATTACCGTTAACATTTGCACTAAAACAAGATTTTTATTTACTAGAACCAACAATTTAGGTGCAAAATAAAGTAATGTTCTTTGTACGTGAGATCTGTGAAAACATGGAACGCTGAGAGTTTTACTACTTACCGCTCTTGTGAGGTGGTTATGATTTTGTACACTCCGTAATTCGGGTTTATTATAAAGGTACATCACAATAGAATGAGCATATAGACATCTCAAATCTAATACCTCAGCCTCTAAAAATAGATTTTCGGTTGGATATCTATTGTTCCTTCTTAAGATTATTTTTAGTATTTTTTTCTGGCAAACTTCAAGACTTTTTATAATGTTATTAAAGCTTGATCCCCAAACAATAATACAATATCTGAGAATAGATTCCACAAGGCTATAATACAGAGTAATCAAAAGATTCTTTTCCAAAAATTCCCTTAATTGATAAAACTTATGAAACATACTTCTTATTTTTTTCTTGACTAAATCAATATGTTCCTTCCATCTCAAGTGCTGATCTACATTTATTCCAAGGTATTTAGCATAAGAAATTCTATTTATTTTTGGACAATTTTGGCATATATTATTAGCTAGACAATTTTGAGAATGAACCAACAAATAATTTTTTTGGGGTTGATCAACAATTGTAAGAGTGAAGGTTATGAAACTGGTTTTTTTAATATTTAAAGCTAATAGTCCGTCATCAAGATATTCCCGTATTTTACATAGACCTTGTTCTGCTGCTTCATAAGTCTCATCCCATGAATTTCCTGTAAAAACTATAGCGGTATCGTCTGCATATGCAATTATACTGCCACTTGTGGCAACATCTTTTATTCCGCTGATATATATTAAAAACAATATCGGTCCTAAAGTTGTGCCTTGTGGTACTCCCGCTGTTATAGGTTGAGGGTGGCTAAGTATATTTCCAATTTTTACTTTTTGTTTTCTATTAGAAAGGTAGTTCCTAAAAAGTGCTAGTGGCACGCCTCGTACACCAATATTTTCCAGTTTATTTAGCAACTTTGCATGAGAAACGGTGTCAAATGTTTTGGCAATATCTAAAAATACTGCCAAACTTTTTTTATTTGAATTGAAATTTTGCAATATTGAACTTGTCAAACAAAATATAGCATCTTGAGTACTTTTTCCGCTTCGAAAGCCATACTGTTTATCAAAAATAATATTATTAGCTTCTAAATATTTTACAAGTTTTTGTTTTATACATTTCTCAAATAGTTTTGCAATGTTACTAATCAAGGATATCGGTCTATAATTGGACATGTCTAGTGGATCTCCGCCTTTAAAAATTGGAGTGACGATAGCATATTTCCAGTCCAATGGAATATTAGAAGTTGATATAGCTAAATTTATTATGTGTGCTAAAGGTTTTATGATATATAAGTGAGCCATTTTTATAAATTCCACAGATATATCATCATGTCCTGCTGATGAGCCGGTTTTTAAAGTAGAAATACAGTTTACTAGTTCGGCCTCCGAAACCGGCCCTAAATAGAATGATTTTTCTACATTTGATGTATTCGGCACACCAACTGCCAATTGTTTCTTAAAATTTGCGTTCATTTCTTTTCCAACGCTAGCAAAAAAAAACATTAAATATATTGCTCAATTCATGTTTATTTTCAATATATTCTCCGTCGTAATTTCTAATTTTTGCGATAGGTGCCTTATTTTTTGTGATATTATTTGTAGCCTCATTAATTGTAGACCAGATCAATTTAATATTTTTGTCAGCTTTTTTAATTTTATTTTTATAATATTGATTTTTAGTTTCTCTAATTATTCTTGTTACCAAATTTCGATATTTCTTGTATGCATCTTGTTTTTCGGCCGAAGACTCCCTACGTAGATCTTTTTTCATTTTGTCTCTATTACGAATCGAATTAATAATACCAACCGTGATCCAGGGTTTTATTTTACGATGTTTGTTTGATTTTTTGCAAACTGAGGTCGATCTATTAATAAAATCCTTAATCAAATAAATAAATTGTGAATAACACTTTTCCACATCAGAACTCTCGCAAAAAACACTATCCCAATTTTCAGTAGATGGTAAATGCATTAGATTATGAAAATTTACCTTTTTATAAATTTCAGATTCTCTTGGTTTTTCCTTAATATAGCATTGTAATTCAATTGATAACCCGATGGCTTAATGGTCAGTCAAAGAGTCCTCGAAAACTAGTGGTCTCAGGAACATAGATTTATTTTTTAGAATATCATTTCGTACAAATATATGATCAATTATTGTTTGCGATGTTTGAGTCACTCTTGTTGGTCTATTTATGCATGATATGTAACCGTACAACGCCAGAATATTTTTGTATTGGTTTACATTATTATCTAAATCGTTTGATATATCGATATTCATATCGCCAACAAGTATTTCATTGAAGTTTTTTTGATTAATGTAACGAAGGAATTGATCGTGATCATTTAGGAAATTTACTATGTTTGTAGATGGGGGTCTATAAATTCCGTTTACTCTACTATTTAAGAACTAAAGTTTTTATATTTTCTATAAATACATAAAATTTTCTATAATGTGTCTGCTGCAAAATTTTTTGAAACTTCAATAATTTTTTTTGAGCAATAAATTCGAGTGAGAACGTGCTTAAACGTTTAAAAGCTGGCAAAATAATTTTATAAAAAAAATAATAAATGTAAATCCCTATTAGCTGCTTACTAAATTAATACTGAATGAAGCCACTCAACATTTTCTGCCAGAGGCTTTTCGTCTCCCTTTTCAAAGGGCCTCGACAGAAACATTTAAATTTAGTTTAGCTGCACATTTTTAGAACGCAAATATTTGCAGATACGGTTAAAACAAATTTTCACAAAATACATCCTTTAACTTTCTAGCTGTTAGACAATTTAATGGTTTTAGTAATCGCTTCGTATACAATGCGGTTTATATTATAAATTTATTTGCTAAAGACCCTTACCTTGCTCTAAGATATAAAACTTCTCTCTAGAGACCTATTTTCTAAGTAGTATTAGACTGGAGAACATGATATAAAAAAATAAAGAAAAACTTTTTCCTGCCAGAGATAACAAGGTTCTTAATAGATTTTCGTCGTTTGTTATTTCAGAATATTTGTCATTACGAATTAGGAAGTGGGTATTTAAACTTGAGTTTTTCATTTGGAGAAATATTAGAAAAATAGATGAGTTCTCCGAAGGCTGGGATTGAAATAAAATAGACTGAATAAAGTAAACTTGAACGTGGAGCATTTAAAGGTAATTTAAAAGTAAATGCTACAACTTTATTTGGCCAAAAAGGCGAGCGTACTTCGTATTTCTCGTTAGGAACGTTATTTATTATTTCTAAAGGAAACTTTCCGAATTCGTTGAACTTATTTGAAAGGCATAGTTAAAACAATTCGATACGTGGAACATAACCAAGAAAGTCGACACAGTCGAGCTGCAGTTCCGGATTTAAAATTTTATATATCTCCGATGCCATATTGTATCTGTGTGGAAAACTCATAGAAGAATACATGCATTCGCTCTATATAATATAAAAGACTTTCATGGGATCCCGAGCGTTTTTGAAATATCTAAATCAAAAGTTATGGCAAACAAGTTCGATTTAGAATCGTTTCGGTTGCATTTTGCTTTTGTTTTTTTTCTCGTGCTCGTATTTATATTGTCTCGGGGCTTTAAAAGCTTTCAACCTAAATATTATATCATCTTTATTATTGTGTAAGGACCTATATGTGTATTTATATATATGAGACGTCCGGATAACATACTGGTATAAATCTTGTTGTAACTACGTTAGAGACAGATGTGTTCTGATAAATGTACCCTCTAAATATAAAAACCAAGATTTGTGATACATAAATCTCATAGTTTTTAAAATTTTAAAGAGCGCGTTTTTATAACCGATTGAAATGAAAAGTAAAAAATCATTTTCAGATAGTACAGGATCCGGCTGCAGGATTATTACGCTCATCATATTTTTAATCGAAATCTAATTTCTCTTAACAGGGTGCTAATTAAAAAGTTGCAAATATGGGTTGCCATGGTTCAAAGTTTTTCCTACTACTTCAGGCCCGGCAACAATGTGTCGGGCATTTCGGCAGTCCTAAGGAGAAACACAGTATATTCATTTTTTTGTAAATATAATTTTTAACATATACCGGGTGTGTCTCAAAAGTGGCTCACCACTATAACTTTTTTATTTTTTCAGATAAAAAAAAACGAGATTTGGTATGTTAGTATATAATATAAATTAGGATTGATTGTCGTATTCAGTTGTTTTTGGTAACTTCCTGTTTAACCGGAAATGACTACAACTTTTGATTTGTAAATGACACCCCGGTATGTTTTTACATTATTCGATAGAAAACGACACTCTGCATAGAATGACATATCATATGCCAACTTTTGACATTTTTGCATATGGTTTATTTGAAATTGTAACACGGTTCATAATAGCAATTTGACTCGAAATACCAAGTGTGTGGTATCAAATTATTCGTAAAAAAATGCCTTTTCCAAATATGCTGATTAAAAATACGATTTGAACATCTTATAACGGGCTTATAACATGAAAATCATTAGACGCTCAAATCTATTTTTCCAAGGTTCCTTGATTAAACATTAGTGTTTTTAACACATCCATGGCACTCTAGATTGAAATTTAAAATAAGATTTTGTTTTAAACGAAAATGTCAAAAGTTGACATATGATATGTCAATCTATTCAGAGTGCCATTTTCTATCGAATAAAGTAAAAATATACCGGGGTTGCTATTTAAAAATCAAAAGTTGTAGTCATTTCCGGTGAAACAGGAAGTGACCAAAAACAATTGAATACGTCAATCAATTCTAATTTATGTCATATACTAACATACCAAATCTAGTTTTTTATCTAAGGAAATAAAAAAATTATAGGTTATATACTTGGTCATTATCTATCTATTGCAACCGTAAACATTTAGATTAACAGCAAAATAACGAAGATACAGACTAAAAAAAACAGTATCTTAAATGTGATCTGTATAACAAAGCAACTTTTACTCTAAATTTCTCACAAAAACATTTTCATCATATACTGTATTTTTCCTTCAGACAGCCGATCTATAGGGCCTACAAAAATAAACTTAGGAATTTTGGATATATGCAAGCCTAAAGTCTAAATTAGGATGTATTTTAGGAAATTATTTTAACTTCTACAGGGTGATTCAAAAAAGTGTTAGTGGATCAGGATGATTTTTTTAAATATCACTTTACCTAAACCTAAGGTATTATTAAATATATTTTGATAGTTTCAGAAATAATATTAATAAATAAGTACTTTGTTAAACAGTTTCAGTACGATTATTTTTAGTATTTTATTAATTCTGCTGTTCTAGTAAGAGAGTATCTCGCTGTCATTTTATAAAAGAGAAAATTAGTAAATTATGAATTCCGAATGTAAAAATTCACTTACTATGAGCGGCTGACGAAATGCTGCTGGATCCAGAGCCTTGCAAACAACCCCAAATCAGTCGAGAAGTCGATCCTCATGTTCTCGATTTTGGGGCGCAATCTTTCGAAGGAATTTGGACCGTGCGACTTGGATAACTCGATTTGACCTTCCGAAAAGTTGGAAAGAAAAAGGTTTAGATTGTTTTTAGTTTAGTTGTCGTTTCGGCGCGGACCTGTTAAAGACACCGGGATAAATTTTAAGTGCATAACACAATTTTTCTCTTGACGTGCTTTGGATTAAACAAGTTAGGAAGACCGTAAAGTTTTACCGTTCTCTTTATTCGACGATGGCCCTTTTTTATTTCTGGATGACGATAAAATAAAACAGAATTCTGTGGCGATACGTTTAATTGTTTCCAGTTTCTACTTTATAATTTCTAAAATTTATTTTATTTAAAAAAAAATACGCAAAATGTAAATTTTCAGAAATAAAGATTGAGTGGATAATTGCCACAAGTAATAGAAATGTTAATATATTCTAGAACAAATCCTAAAGTTTTCATAATTATTTTATCACAGTTACTGTTTTTTGGAGCACGTTTTTAAAACTTGCATGGAAATCCCTAAAGAAGAATATTTCGACATTTTCCCATAGAGTCAAGAAAATTGTCGATTTTCTTCGGGTCACCGATTTTATTAAAACTGCTGTTATTTACTAATTAAAAGGCATAGAATAAGGAAATATAGATCACTGTACTCTTACGAGACAAATAATAGATGTACGGGACGTTCTAACCATCATAAAAAATAGGGGTCCAAAAAATTGAATTTTGCCACAAAACTGAGGTAATTTAATTATTTTTATTCTGACTCTACATAAATCCTATTTCTTAATCTAACATTTCCTACAAGTGCTAAAATTTTCATAATTTTAAAGCTATGTTTACTATGTTTCTAAGGCCTTTGAAAATGTGTAAAAATAGCCAAAAATGGGCATTTTTCGATATTTTTCCTATATGAATGGAAAAATGTCATGAAAATTGGCGATTTTGGTAAAGTCACCGATTTTGTTATATCTTCTGTTATTAAATAATTAAACAGTGTAGAATTAGAGAATATGGGCCACTGTAGTTTTACAAGAACAGTAATAGTTGTTGTAATTGTAGTAATTGTTGTTGTTTTATCCATCACCAAAAACAGCTCAAAATCAAGGGTTCAAAAAATTTATTTTCTCCAAAGCCTAGGTACCTTAATCTAATTCGAACAACAAACGAAAACCTAAGGTTTTAAAGCTGTATATATTCCAAATTTACATAACATTTTCTACAAATGAATTATATTTTTCGACAAAATTTTTATAGTTTTATGACTATGTTAAAAATAAATGCCCAATGTATATTTTTGGGTATAAAAATACCCAAAAATGTGCAGTTTTTCGAGTTTTTTTCCACATAATATACTCGTAGTCATGAAAATTGACGATTTTCGTCATGTCACCGATTTTGTTAAAACTGCTGTTACTTACTAACTAAAAGACGTAGAATAAGAAAATATAGGCCATTGTGCCCTTACGAGAACAATAATGGATGTAGAGCTCGTTTTAACCTTCATTAAGAATTGGTCAAAACTAGGGGACCTAAAAATTATTTTTCCATATTTCAACCATAAAGCTCTTGCTGCGAGTAATAAACAAATTAATAACCTGTATGTATAAGCTGAATCTATATAAAATTTCCTACAAAAACTGGAATTTTCATAACTTTATGAATTTTTTACTATTATACTAAGACCTTTAAAAATGTGTAAGAAATGGGTAAAAATTGGGTATTTTTCCGTCTTTTTTCCATACACTTTTTTTGGAACAATCTTAAATGTACTTATAAAAAATGTTTCTCGCATAACTCCGAAACCTGAGTGATATAAAAAAATCTGAAGAACTAGGCGAGTCAGGAAATATTTCTGAACCAGGCGCCGCTTTATATGGAGATACAGGCGTATTTTTTCTGCAGATATAAAGATGAATTCCAAAGAAAATATTTCAATGTTAGTGGTATTAAATGGGATAGAAGAAGAGTTATTCGTGGATTCGGAATGTTTGCATGGCAGTTATAAAAACAAACGACAGCATTCTTCTCATCTGGAAAAGACAATATTTTTGAACTGCGCGCGCGTTCCGAAATAAAATATATACATATATATAAATCGCGAGGATGTATGTGATATCTGACTCGCGAAAAAGTTCATTTAAACAAATGTTTGTGCGGTGTTTAAAAGCATTTTTAAATCACGCCTCTAACACACAGAGTAATACCGGGACTAAATGCACAAAGCCACATATTACATCGTTTTTTTTCTGGTTGGTCGTTTTTAAATATAAAGATTATGTTCGCGGCCGATTTATATTTGACGGTGTTTGGTTTCTCTTTTAACCAAATAAAACGTTGTTTGCCGGAGATTTTGGTTTTATTTATCCAACACGATATTTGAAATAAATCAATTCTTCGGGTTTGTTTTTTTACTCGTTCTTTGATAAATAAAAGTGATTTTTAATAAAGCAGTAACATTTTTTAGTATTCCGTTATTAATTTCAATTGTGGAATTTAGCATTTAGACTATGGTTATTTTCGCCTTTCAATTAAATAGCATTTGCCGTTATATTTAAATTAATTGAAAAATTTTCACAACCATAATTATTGAAAAAAAGTCGAAAAATGCCCATTTTTTTACTATTTTGTACGCAATTTCAAAAGCCTTATTAAACATAGTCATAAACTTCAAAAAATTCATAATTTGTAGAAAATTTTATGTCGATTCAGATAATATACAATGTTGAAAGTTTGGGTATCTTGGCTTTGTGAAAAAAATAATTTTTTGGACACTTGTTTTTCAGCTATTTTTTATAAACGTTAAAACGTCCCCTATATCCATGATTGTTTTCGTAAGACTGTGCGATGATCTATATTATCTTTTATTCTATACCTTTTAATTAGTAACTAACAGTAGTTTTAATAAAATCGGTGACCTGACGAAAATCAACAATTTCTATAACTGTACAGGGTGAGTTTTAAATAAATGTAAATATTTTTAGGGATGGTATATTTCGACCCCAGAAAAACGCCTCTGTGGTTTTTTACGGGAATTTTTTTTTTGAAAATTTGGAATTTTTTTAAATTTTTAATTAAAGAACATAATTCTTCATAATATGGCAACATAGGTAATAGATTAAATTTATAAGACAGACAATCCAGAAAATATCCAGCTGTTCTCAAAATGTAAGCGAAAATTTTTTTTTTTATATTTTCAAAGCAAAATATCTCCGTTATTTTGGACTTATTTGAAAAACGGCTAAGAGAAAATGTGTTTCTTTTATCGAGATCTACCAGCCCTGAAAATAGTTGCACTTATTTAAGACTCACTCTGTATACAGGGTGGTCCGAACTGTATTCCTGAAACTTCGGCAGCATATTCTGCAGATCAAAATAAGTAAAAAAGTTCGTATAAATGTATGTCCTAAAATGCTTAGTTTCGGAAATACAGGGTGTAGAAGTTTTATTTTTATTTCGATTTTTTCCAAATAATTTGCAGTAACGTCAATATTTGGATGAAAGTTGATGTCTGGGAGTTTTTTGACATGAGAAATTTGATTTTGATGTCCTACTAGTCGAAGGCGCCACCTACATGTGTTTTAACTGTTTTGAAAAGCGTAATAACTTTTTGTCCGTACCTGTATAAAACTACCGAGGGAAAAAATATACATCTCTGTGACTTTCTACGTAAAAAATATCTCTTTGTGAAAATCGCTAGGAGCAACCGTTCTTAAGATATTTAGAATGGAAATAGACAATACATGTCATTATTGACGAAAAATAAGCACGTTGAGTAGATACTTATTTCACTGAAATAATAAATTTCGGAAATTTTTAAATTAACCATAAATTTTTCTGCAAAAAAGATAATAAAACAGTTTCTGTTGAGCTTTTGGCACAAAAACATTTTAAATTTATGATTTCAGTCTAAGAACTATTATATTTAACATGTTTAATTTATGTCAATGATGACAGGTATTGATAATTTCGATTCCAAATATCTCGAAAACCATTACTCGTAGCGATTTTTACTAAGAGACCTTTTTCACGTAAAAAATGTCATTAATGTATACTTTTTCATTCAGTAATTTTATACAGGTACGGAAGAAAAGTTATTATTTCTCAAAACAGTTAAAACACATGTAGGTGGCGCCCTCTATTAGTAGGAGTCATATTGACATCAAAATCAAATTTGTCATGTCAAAAAACTGCCAGACATAAATTTTCATCCAAATATTGACCTTACTTCCGAAATTATTTGGAAAAAATCGAAATAAAAATGAAACTTCTACATCCTGTATCTCCGAAACTAAATATTTTAGGGCATACATTTATACGAACTTTTTTACTTATTTTTATCTGTAGAATATGCTGCCGAAGTTTCCGGAATAGAGTTCGGACCACCCTGTATATGGAAAAAAGTCGAAAAAATTACCGTTTTTGGTTATTTTTTAAACAGTTTCAAAGGTGTTAGAAAGATAGGAAACATAGTCATAAAATTATGAAAATATCAGTATTTATAGTAAATTTTACTTAGATTGAGATTAGTTTTACTCAGATTTTTTTAAAGTCTTAGATACCTTGTGAAAAAAAATAATTTTTTGACCCTTGTTTTTCAACTATATTTGATGAAGGTTAAAACGTCCGCGCTATATCTATTACTGTTTTCATAGGACTACAATCGTCTATATTTCTTTTCTTCATCTTTTAACTAGGAAATAACAGCAGTTTTAACAAATTCAATGGCCAAAATGATAATTCTATTCTTATACGATATAAAAACATACATATAAAATTGTCTTTTTCTGGTAAAATCAAAACGACATACTTGTTTTTCTTGTAGGTACGTTGAAACAGGGAATTTTCAGCGGATGCATGGAAAATGTTTGTTCTAACAAACAGTAGAAAAACACTTCTAAAAACTTATACCGGCATTTATCTGGATGACGATATTATTCCACAGAAAGCTTTTGCTATTTCTACTTCAGGACTAACGCGAGTTTTGATGGTTTTCTTTTGTATTTGTCTTTCTATATAATACTAGGGGTTCCGTATAATGATCTTAAGTATACACTCCACAGAAATTCCGTCTAGTACAATAGTTTTTCATATATTTTTAAGTCATAGATGTTTGCTTAAAAAAATAAAAATTTTATTACAAAGAATAAGTTAACTTTGAAATATACTAAAACAATTTGAATTAATATAAAGTGATTTTTTAACTTCTAAGACAGAAAGTGACGCAGGCAAATATGCTCGTAGCAAGCATAGAAATCTTGTCCATGCACATTTCCTAAAAGATAAAAGAAGTCAAGTTCTGGGAAAAGGGAACTCAATTTCTTGTTAAATGTGACTGCGCCATAAAAAGCAGCCCTTTAGATTGGCATTATCACTCGGTTCATCTATTGTATCCAGACTCCTTACATTTATGTCAAAAATACAGAGTTCTGTTACGGTAGATGTATTATATATTAGTGTAAGTTTGAAAATTTTATAACCGGGATTAGTATTTCTTAAGAGTGTCAAAAATGGGTGTAAAATAGCTAAAACGGGACGATTTTTAACTTTTTTCTATACATAGTCACAAAAATTGTTGATTTTTGGTCATGTCACTTATTTTGGTAAAACTACTGTTATTTTCTAATTAGAAGACGTAGATACCAGTTTATAACTCGGTTTATAATAATATATACCGGGTGCGTCTCAAAAGTGGCTTACCCCCTATAACTTTTTTATTTTTTCAGATAAAAAAACGAGATTTGGTATATGACATAAATTGGGATTGACTGACGTATTCAACTGTTTTCGGACACTGCCGTTTCACCGGAAATGGCGACACCTTTTGATTTTTAAATGGCACCCTCTGTATTTTTTCACTTTATTCGATAGAAAATAACACTCTGAATAGAATGACATATCATATGACAACTTTTGACATTTTTGCATATGGTTTATTTGAAATTATAACGGTTCGTAACGAAAATTTGACTCGAAATACCAAGTGTGTGGTATCAAATTATTCGTAAACATTTTTTTTCCAAATATGCTAATGAGCCAGCCTCGTTCCATTTGAAAAAATTGAGTTATGATTAAAAATACGATTCGAGCATTTTCTAACTGGCCAGGACAAGACACTAAAAACATTAGATGATCAAATCTATTTTTCTAAGGCTTCTTGATTAAGAATTAGTTTTTTAACATAGCCATGGTACTCTAGATTGAATTTTAAAATGCGATCATTCCAAATCAAATCCAAACCAAACCAAACCAAACTTTTGACATTTTTTTTCTTTTAACTTTTCTATTCAGAATGTCATTGTAGTCTATCGATTAAAGTAAAAAAAAAATACTGAGGGTGCCATTTAAGAATTAAAAGTTGTAGTCATTTCCGGTGAAACAGGAAGTGACCAAAAACGATTAAATACGTCAATCAGTCCTAATTTATGTTATATACTGACATACCAAATCTCGTTTTTTTATCTTAAAAAATAAAAAAGTTATAGGAGTGAGCCACTTTTGAGACGCACCCGATATACGTATGTATATATTAATATTTTCTTAATATAAAGAAAATTGATTACAAAATAAATACTGAAAATTTCAGAATTTCGTAACGGGTTTTAATATATTTTTAAGAGCCTCGAATGTGGGTAGAAATTAGCCAATAAATGGCCAATTTTCGACTTTTTTTCGTACACACAGTCTTAAAAATTGGTGTTATAGTTAAAGTTTAAAAAAAATAATAAATTTCTAGTTATGCATCCATAATTATTGAAGAAAATAATACCATTTAGAAACTAAAACAAATTTAATGAAGAGTCTATAACAACAAGCTATATTGCTCAAAATAATAAAATAAATTGACATGGTTTAATAATGTAAAATCTGAATTACCATGTAAATTAATAAACAGGTAAAAATAATAGGACTTGAAAAGTGGAAAATATTGAGCTTCCTATGCATGTCTAATCAAAAAAATTTCCACCTTCAGTATTATTTACGCTACATTACCTTTTTGTTAAAAGAAAATTAACGTTTATTTCAGTAAAAGCGATGATGAATAATTTAGAGGACAGCTGGTCTAACTGAAATGTTTTTTAAATGAAATTCAATTAAATTGCTTCAATAAAACTAATTCCATAGTTAAAATCGTTTATTTTTATTTGTAAACCAACGTTAAAAAAGATATAAATTCGAAAGTTAATATTTGACTGAAATAGTATTGACTTCTATCAGGTGGAAGGCTCTATGTAAACATTTAATTATTACAATAAACCCAAATAATAATTGGTGTTTCGTAGTTAGGGTATTCGCTCAAACTCTGCTTGTGTTAAGTTGGCTTTGAAACATCCCCCGCAGTTTGGCTGTTGCAGTTTGAGTCCTTATCAGTTCATTATAGCGGTAGGATGTCCACAGAAATGTGCCTTCAGTCTGACATTATATTTTCCTTTGAATTCTTCATGATATAATCCGTTTTCCAGTTTTTTTCACATTTGCTAATTGGCTGTTTTCAAATAGTAGTTTTACCTGTATAATTTTATAAATAATAATATTAATGTCTTTATTTCAGGTAAGTATTAAATGAGTGCACATATTTTCCGGGCTAGTAATTCTCGATAAAAGAAACATATTTTCTCTTTACCGTTTTTCAAATGGAATGTCCAAAATAGCCAAATTATTTTACTTTGAACTTAAAAGAGATATATTTTTTACTTAAATTTTGAAAACTACTGTTTTTTCTGTGCTGTCGTTCCTCTAAATTTAGTCTACGCCCTGTGACGCTATATTATCATGGTATTACGTTTTTAAAATAAATAAATGAAACCATTTCTGGCGTGGCAATTACATAATTATGTTTCCTCTTATATATGAAACTTGAAATTTAAATTCCCAATACAATATAATAAATAAATATAAAATTAACAAATACATCAGCACCAATCAGATCTATATTTTTGAGCTTTCGATTGATTTTTTTCTAGTAGTAGTTTTTTATAGTAGAAAATTCAGGTGTTATTTTAGAAAAAAAAACATCATAAATATCATAATATATCCAGAAGAAAAGAATAGAAAATATACCTAATATTCTTTGGGGAAAAATAACAGTATAAAAGATTTTAAATTCTTTCTGAATTGGAGTGAAGATTTTTTTCTCATCAGCCCCTACAGAAAGCGTATGGATTGGGACTAAAAATCAATTTGAGGCGAAGATTATACGTTCTTAAGGATATCGTCAAGGAGCTAAACACCCTAAAGTATCAGATAGAGGATTTTCTTTTATCTCTTTAAGAAAAAAATGGCTTTAACAATGTAATGAACACAAAATATATTTAAACAAAATCTGATTATCTGATTAATTGAAGCTTCTATTTTTATTGTTAAAGTTTATTATTATATTATTGTTATCGTTTTGTCTGCTTCTGCCCTGGTGAATTTCTCCACCATTTTTTTGTGGCCATTCTTGTGACTGTTTTTGCAATACCACAAAAGGGTTCTGGAAATATGAATGGCACTAATGAGCCTTGTTTGGTTATTTTAACTGCCTTTTTCTTACCCTTGCGACCCTCCTGCCCTAGTAGTTAAGCTAACGTAACATTGCTACGCTCACTCAATATGCTTAGAGTACGCACACAGTCCCACACTAGTTTATAATAATTGACCTCGGTGGAACCTGGTTGTGTTTGATGTGTTCTTTGGTGCCTTATTATTTTTTCTATACAATTATGGATTTATGAACATCCTTATATATGCTTGCGTGGAATGCCATTCCTTGTTCTGTTCCTAATATTCCAGCTCCTATACGTCTTGATCTTCTTAAAGCTCTGTATACCAGGTTGAAAAGTGACATATTAATAATACTTATAAATTAATAATTGTGTTTGAAAATCTGCGATAACTCAAAAGATATTAAAAACCTCTTGGATTGCTGTTCCAAAAGAATGTATTTTTTCTTACTAGTATCTTAGGAAAAAAAGTGTATGGAATAGGTCCGAAAATCAATTTAAGGCCAAAATATCCATCGGTTAGGATAGCGTCAACAAGCCAAATAGCCCCAGCGAGTTTGATAGAGGCCTCTCCTTTTTCCAGTTAAGAAAAATGGTCTTAGCGACGACGTATATTCCAAATTGAACGCTTTATTTCACTCGATCAAGACAAATGCCAGCGAATCGCTCAGGTTAAGTTTTTGTCCATAGTAAACCTTTAATAAAGAACATGGCCAGACAAGTAGTCTGGACAAATCGGCCTCCCTATAAGGACCGGCACCTCGAGCGATTTGGGTCTACGTGAAAGGGCTGAATTTTACATATACATTTTTTATTGGGAAAGACCTTTGCAAATTTTTTACACATCGATATTATTAACGTCTGGCCTTAAGGATTTGCTTAAGTGTTACTCGAAATTCTTTATTAAAGTCAATGTTTTTAAATCCACCCGAGGTAGGATAATAGGGTTACGAGAGGTTAGGATGTCCTTTCGGGAAATCGAACGCTACAACAGTAATGCTATATTGGAGAGAGTAGTTGTATGTACATCATATATTCATGAGATCTCTTTATCGAAGAACTGGAGCCCATGCGCTACAGTCATATACATGGTATAGACAGCCACGTCTATCATGGTGTCAAGAACGGGACTACTGGAATTAGAAGTGAAATCGGGTTGTGTTCAGTGACGAGTCACGTATCTATCAGTCATAAAAGAGTCCGTCGCAGACATGGAGAAAGGCGCCAACTTTTATTATGCATGAGGCGTAAGACTTTACTTAATAGGGGCGTTATGCTTTAGGGTGCCATATCAGTTGGAAGCAGGTTACTTCTAGTTCTTTTGAACAGAAATATGAACGTTCAATCCTACACTAATAGCGTGTTACAACTTGTCGCGTTGTTCTACCTTCAGCAACTGCAAGATCAATTTTCCAACAAGATAATGCCAGACCATATACCGTTGCAGTTATTAGAAACTTGCTCCGACAAGCTGCTCTAACCCTTCTTCTATGACTTGCAAGGTTACCAGACTTATCATCTCTTGAATATGTCTGGATTGTTATAGGTGGAAGACTGAGTCGGGTACCACATTTTATACTGGATATACAACGTCTGCGTCACGAGGTAACATTAGCTTGGGAAAACATAACATTGAAAGATATTGATCATCTGATTTGCAGCATACCACGAAGAGTCACAGAATGCCAAAACCTACGTGAAGGTGCAGCTTACTATGGAATTGTTAAGAATTCCGTTCAATAAATTATTAAAACTAATAATATTAATAAAATATATTTACATTTAGTGGGTGTTGCTATTTCTATGTCACATAATGTCTGTATAGATTTCTAATTTTGCAAAGACATTTGTAAGTGACTTTCTGCAGTTAAAATTACTTTTTTGTATGCAAAGTACAATATAAAGCACACAAAGAACATCTGAAACTAATTCAATTTGCTGAAACTCGGATTACAGCCGTCAGACAGTAAAACGATGTATTAGAAACTTCAAAAGTCTTTGTCAGAGGTCTATAGAGAGATTTGTAGACACATAAAATGGAGACTTCGTCCGATCAAGGCTCATTAAGTGTTTTACATGTCTCGTTCTGTTTAATGTTTCATCGATTCAAGCACGCTTCTTAATACTTCATGTGAAACAACTAATTCGACTTTAACCCAATTTGTTTCAGAGCTTCAGCTAAGCCAATGTAATTAGCTAAATTATCCAGAGCCGGTCTCTAGGATATTTTTTACTGCTCTTCCGAATACGTGAGCTGCTCCGATATAGAACAAAGCGAAGACAAAGGTAAGAATAGTTTCATTAAAAAGTTTTTAGTGTCGGCCGTGAGAGTATACTTCTAAGTACTAAGTTTATTACCAGTTTCCTCTATTATTTTTGCCCAAACAAACTACTATAAAATAAAATAAATATGTAATATACAGGTAATTTTATTTTTTTGTAGTGTTGTTTATAAACAAAACATTTCAAAAGAGCATTCAATAGAGACGAAGTCCTCTATTTGCTGTGTACATGTCTCGTGTCCAGCTTAAATTGGTTTTTAAATAGGATTTCAACGAGCATCTGCCCCTTTTTTATTTTAAAGATTTGTCTTTGATCATTTTGACGTAAAACTAACATCCGAAGAACATAAACTCATTTGTATTAAAGTGTGAGACAAAAAAGGGGTTCATTATCTACGGTAATATGAGACGATTTGAAGGAAGAAGAATTACGTTTATAAAAGCAGGTAATTCGTGTCTTTGGGGTTATAATTTTAGCTTTTAGCAGAAAAAGAGGTCGGAGTTTTTGGGGGTCATTAGAGAAAATTCTATATAATTTACGTTATTTCTGCGCCATAGAAAATTTCGAGGGTTTACGATTTACCCAGCTGAAGAGGGAGAGAAAAACTAAATTATTTATACTAATAGAAAGGCTGGAAATTTGCCTGTTAAAAATGCATAAAAAAGAACATACCTAAAATGCTCGTGCTCTTTTATGGGCTTTTAATGTTGTTAATAGATTGATGGAGTAAGTAAACTTCAAGTTTGTACAGATGGTAACTTTTGATATTTATTTTGTGGTCAGAAACAGAAATACAAGACATGAAAGAAAATATGTACTAGAAAATTTGTATTCGTATTCGCAAAGTTTGAAAACTTCTCGTAAACTTTTTCAAAGGATTCCAGAACATCCAATAAAATGTTCAGAAATGTTTTGATAATTATCACACCAAAAATTATGAACATATCTGATTTAGATAATTTAATAACATTTTTTTTAATTGCATAGAAATATTTGAGATTTATAGATAGGTTGTAGATTGTATGGTGGGGAGGCGGTTAATAACCGCCGACCTTATACGTCTATTGTATCTCTCTTTTTGAGTTATAATTCATCATATAATCTCAGAGACAAAAGTCGGTATCTGAAACGGTTTTACAGAGGGTAGTTCTCCTATATCAGTGGTACCAAAGTTAATGGCACGAATGGTTGTCGTCTCGGCGCGGCGCACTCAGTAATGATGTATTCTAGTGTTTTCCCATTTTCCTCACAGAATCTACATTTGCCATTGTTTCTTACCTTTAATCTACTGAGGAGTTTATCGAGGAATTTGACCCCGTGCCAATTCGAATTTTTTTTTACTTAAATCAAAGAAAATTTTTGATTTTTCTCGGTTGAAAGTCCTCACATTTAAATATTAGAATTGGATGTATATTTTTACAATTTTTTGATAAACAAAAAATGTTGTTTTGATTGAAAACGCATGAAACGTAAAAGCGAGGAATATTTTTGAGACCAGATAGAGATATCTGAAAGAGGTTTGTTAATTATGCAAATGCAAAGAGACAAAAGATTTAATGGGAATAGCATCGTGGGGATCCATTGTCTTTATGCCGCTTTTATAGAAATTTAACTACTGATTTCACAGCTTTTGTGCAACTAACATGTATTGTACCCTATTAACAAACGGCGTTCATTTTCCGAACAATTCATCTCTCTAATTTGTTTTTCTCCGTCGCGTCGCCTTCTAAGATTTTCTAGATAATTTGACATTAAGCTCTAAATTCCGAGAAAAAAGAGTTCGGTTATTTGAACAGGGTTTTAACAGCGAGGTACGTTAGTGAATTTACCGTTATTTTCCCACAATTCCACAAAAGAATTCTTTTTAAAATATACCAACTCGAAAACTTACTGCGCTAAAGTCAGCTTTTACAAAAGGAATCACCCCGTTTAAAATCCTTGACCATCGCAGATGTACATTATAGATTGAGATCAAAGCCCACTGTCTTCATTTTTTTTCTTCTTTGAATGTCAGTTTTAAATTGCTTCAGCGAATTTTCTCTTTTAACATATTGCTTGTCGGATATACTTTCACAGGACAGCCAGATAAGCGTTGATTTAAAGCTAAGTACTTTTAGTTTTCGATGTGCCGCTTATTTTTTAACATTTTTCCCTTATTTCTATCAAACTTTTTCTCTATCAAAGTTTATATTAAAAACCTACTTAAACTTTCTTTAATAAAGAGCTCAAGTACTCAAGAAATAATCTCTTTATGATCAAAAATTATAAATTTTACTTTATCCGTGGGTTTAGTCTTTCAAGCGTGGTCTTAAAATGCCAGATTGTTTAAGATTTGCGAAAGATTAAATACCTGTTACGTTGAAAAGCCTTTTTAAACATAAAGCACGTTAACGGAAATTGTTTTTCAAATAATTGATTAAAACGAACCGGTTAAGGGAGATTTTAAACGTGTACTTGCCGTTGACAGCATTGTTTACATGTTATATAGTCTTCGTAAATAAAATATTAAATTTTAATACAAAATATAAAGAAATATACTATAAAAAATGCTAATATGACGCTGTTTTTTCGATAGTACGGTATTATAATTTAGTTAAAATTATGAAGGCTAATTTTCATAGTCTTAAATCTTATTTATGCCTGGCATTAAAAATTCTAGAACTTAAAGTATTTCCAACTGCAGTAAACATTAAGTAGTATAAAGTAGCCAGATTAGTTGCACATAATCTACCCTAACTGGATTAGGCTAAACTTAGTTGTTAGTATTGCACAAGTTTATTATCAGTGTATAACAATTTTTAAAGAGTTTTATTGCTATTTTCATTATTTATTTATTGTACATTGGAATAAAACAATCAAGGCGCGTTTTGGCTAATAAATGTTACATGTCATTTTCCATTTAGTATTTTGAGTTTAAAAATATATACTGACATTATTATTTGTTTTGTTCCGTTTAAGTTAAAAAATACATGTTTTCCCGTTAATATACTTAATTTAAATGTATAAATATAATCCACACTAAAAGAGAATAATTTAGCACGATTATAGATTGTAATCGCTTCTTTATGAGGGTAAAAGTGAGCAGCTAAAGGGATAATTTAGCTCCTGATTATAAATCAGTTAAATTATAATTAAAGTGCCTTATATTTAGGGTTAAAATTATCGTTGTAAAACAATTACCTTGTTGTATTCTAAAACATCATTGAAATTAATTAAAATTATAGAAACCATACATTTACTAACCAAGAGTAATTTTTAACTAATATTTTTGAAAAGTATGTTTGTACAATTTATTTTGTGTGACATTTTTTCTAAACTTAACTGGTATTTTACAAAAATATATATTTTCAATTTTTTCTTGCTAGTCTAGAACATATAACTAAAGTTAATTTATTCCAAAATTTTTGTTAATTATCTAAAACTAGAATTCACTTCTTTACAGGGTGAGTCTTAAATAAGTGCAAATATTTTTAGGGCTCGATAAAATAGAAATATTTTCTCTTTACCGTTTTTCAAATAAGTCCAAAATAACCCAGTTATTTTACTTTGAAAATTTCCAAAAAAAATAAATTTTCCTTAAATTTTGTGAACCACCGGATTTTCTTTCTTGTAAATTTGATCTATTACATCTGTTGCCATATTATCAAGAAATTATGGTTTCTAACTAAAAAAAAATTTTTTTTCGCGAAAAATACCTCATAATCTGGTCGAAATACCCCTTAAAATATTTGCATTTATTTAAGACTCCCCTCTATATTGTTTTAAAAATATATATTTAAAAATAACATTGTGTATGTGTGGGAGAATCAAACATTCAGTAACATACTAAGAGATTTTATTTTGAAATCACATACATACTTTTTTCAGATTCAGTAAAATTTATATATAAAGCCAATAGTGTATTTGCAGTAACTTTAATATATACTGTTTTGGTATTACACAAAAATGTTGCTAGATAAAAAGCCCTTTTTTCGTTAAAATTCGATATTAAACAAAACAAGCGCTGATGTTTACTCTAAAAAATAAATTTTGTATGTCTATATTTAGGCGATAAAATATTTAAAAGTGCATAGTCACCCTTCAACCCCCAGAAAAACCAACATTTGAATTTTTTACTCACGCACACGTGTGCAAAAGACGAAAAATGTAATGGGAATAAAAAGCGACATCCCAGATTTCCGAGCAGGACACTAAGCGATTTTTACTGTCGCTTTCATTTTAGCCAAAAACCTAATCGGAATTGGCTTCATCTTTTTTATCTTCGCCGATAACAGCCAAAAAACTAAACTCTTTCCCAATTTCCCAATCAAGTTTTATTTAAATCCATAATATTCTCTACCTTATTCTACAGAGCTATATAGCTTCAATACTTTGGGATTATGTTGCTAAGATTATCTAAGGAGCAGCAACCGTCAGACGTGGGTTACAGCAAGCAAGTCTTGAGTAACGAGGGCTTTGACAGGTATTAGGTGATAAAGCCATGTAAAAGTAACAACAAAGTTTAAAATATCATTTTTGTATTTGCCATTTCTAATCAGTAGGTCCTTCTAAAATATTTTTAAATAATTTTAGACAAATATGGTTGAAAAAAAAAATACGCCGGAATAGACATAGTCCTTGTTAAGCATAAAAAATATAATTTAAACTATCCAAAAGGCGCGGAATTAATATCTATAAAAACCTGTAAAAAAGAACGTCATGAAAATTGACGATTTTGATCATGTCACGAATACCTTTATAACATTTACTAATCAGATGGTGTAGAAAACGAAAATATAGGCCATATTGGCTTTGCGTTTATGGTTCTTGAAGTTGGCAAAATTTTAACCATCACCAAGTTTCTCAAAAGGAAGAGCACAAAAAATCAATATTCTAATAAAACCAATTTAAGCCTTAATTTTCTGTATTTTCTAAAACTACATAAAATTTACTATAGAGGCTGTAATGAAATGCATTTATCATTTAGATTACGTTAGAAATATATAATGCAATGTTCGTCAAAAAATCATATGGAGACTTTATTAAAACGTGAGCTTTTGTCGGCACACTGCTATTTTTCTTATGTGTGGGTAAGATAACAGAAAATTATATAACAAAGGAACAGCGACCTACTTAGTGCAACTCAGATATGCAAACTTTCTTGTATGGCAAACAGAAAACTATTAACCTTCTAACCAGAACTTGCTTTATTGCGTCCTACATATTTTATAGAATACGTATATGCCTCTATTTTTAAATATCAATTTTACAAATATATTTCTTTTCTAATAAAAAAATTTAACGTAAAACTGAATTTGATTTGTTCAATTTTGAAACACATCTAACATAAATTTATCATGTAATAATTTAGGAGCTTGGAACCGCCTTAAAAAAATCCACTCATCCAACTCCCAGTGGAAGACATACCATGAATGTACAACTTTAAGAAACACCTCACTGTAGTATTGAGTACCAAAAAGAATTGGAAGAGAGAAACGTTTGCTCAGCAGTTAAAAGACCATGCCATAATGCATAGGATAGGAGTATAATGGATAGGCTAGGAGTATAATGGATAGGAGTATTTTGACGGAAAACTAAACACTACGAACCAATAGGCACCTACCCCAGGATCCTTATTAACTCAGAAATCTATGCTATCGAAAGATGCGTACAATTTATCTTATATAGAAACTATCGAAACAAGAAATAGGCAACTTATCAGTCAATCAGTCTTAAGAGCGATCAACTGATCGATGAGAACAATCAAAGTAAATAAAGTCCCCCTCGCTGGGTGCCAGCCCACTAAGGGATAGAAGGTAATGAAAAGCTAGTACACTACACTCCACTAACTGGAACAGAATCGTTCTGCTTCCTAAGTGTAAACCAACTCAAATCAGAACTCAAGTACCTGGAAGACTCCGTCCGTAATCTGGAAAGGAGTCTAAGACACTTGAAGAAATTTCTCAGGACTTACGACCGAGATAAATCAAAGATTTTTATTGGTTTAAGTTGGTAAAATCTTTGGATTGTCACGGGGACACTTAACAGGACACTGTCTCCTCAATAAACACCTCAGTAGGTTAAAGCTAAGAAACAACGGCAAATGCAGGTTCTGTTGGGAAAATGGAGAAACACCAGAACAATGTGAACATCAGTGAGTGCTCTGAGAAGACAACCATCCGAGCTATATTGGAGATGAAAAATTAACATCTGCAAAACCGTCTGTTACTGACTTTTGTAAAAGCTCTGAGACTGTATGATGAGTTATAACTCAAGAAAGAGGGACACCAAGATCTATAAGTTCGCGGTGATTGACTTCCACCCTCCTATACAGTCTACAATCTGCAACATAATTTTAATTAATAAGGAACAATATATTTTATATTGTTCGTAGTATGAAGTTGGTATGTGTGGATTCAAAACTGCTTTTTTATTATTTTTCGTTGCGCCGCAATATACATACAATTTCAAGCTATATGCTGACCACAAAGGTAGGTATAGAGATTATTGAAGGGATGTTTTCGGCATGTTTTTAATGGTTTATATGTACGTTTCTGAACGATATTTTAACGTGCACTTATGTTTCGTACGGTAATTGCCCCAGGTAAGAACCCTAATAATTTAAAAGGGTTTTGATATGCATAGGGGATGATATTCATAAAAAACTTTTAAAAAGATTCGATTCAAGATAAATATGTTAACGAGCCCACTTTAGGTTGAACCAGAGGAGAGTAGGTATGTTTTCCCTCGATGAGATTCTCAGTCAGATAATGTCAAAATAATGTTTTTATTTTCGTGACGTCATTACTAACTTAACCTTTTATGTGTCGCTCACCTTTTATGTTGTATTTTCTTTCGATTTTATTTTATAGTACTTTTCAGTGATAGTCTGTTTGGGTTATTTGGATCCCAGTCAAATCTAATTAGAGAAAAAACTTATTTTGTCTGTCTTTTAAGATAAAAAAATGTTAATACAGGGTCTGGTATTAGTGCGTCGGGCATCTGTAGCTCCTAGAATAAAAAGACTTGGGAATTTTGTTTAAGTGCAAACCTAAAGTATGTACAAGGATGTATTTCAGGAAAATATTTTAACTTCTATAGGGTGGCTCAAAAAAGTGTGAGTGGATCGCGAATATATATATATTTTTAAATGGAACACCCTGTATACTATTGCATTTTTGGCATCTTTTCAGATCACTTTACGTAGTCCTAAGATATGAGTAAATATATTTCGATAGTTTCAGAGATAATAAAGAAATAAAATATATATATTTTTTTACCCTTACTTAAAAAATTGTTAAAAATACAAGAACTCTCCTGAAATGAAAACTATATTAGTTATTTACTTTAGATGGTATGTACTTAACTTTGCTATAAATATGGTAATCATACAGGATATTCAAAATTTTACACCAAACTTTCTAAAATAAAAAAATCGTTGTATTTTTCAGTGGTTGTTCCATTGAAAAAAACTTGTATGTTGTATATGATTTTTTCAATAGATATATAATATATTCGCGATTTTATATTTCGTATGGCATTTTCCATAGTAAATTTTTATCAAAGCCACCCATTGATTTCTCTCGTATTTTACCGTTGAGAGAGCCATATGAAATATTACTGCGTGTATCTGCGAAACCATTAAAAAGTTTGAAATACTTTAAATACAAAAAATGTTCATTTTTTAAATCTCCATCTAATAAAAAAATAATATACAGGGTGTTCCGTTTAAAAAAGCAAAGAAAAATTATTTTATAACTTAGAAAGTTTGGCGTAGTAACATCCTGTATGATTTAAGATTACAATATTTATAGCAATGTTAAGTACATACCATCTAAAGTAAATACCTAATATAATTTTGATTTCGGGCCAGTTCTTGTATTTGTAATCATTTTTTGTAATCAGGCTGAAAAATATATATTTTTTATTTATTTATTAATATCTCTGAAAGTATTGAAATATATTTTCTCATATTTTAGGATTATGTAAAGTGATTTGAAAGGAAGTCAAAAATGCAATAATATACACGGTGTTCTATTTAAAAAAAATCATTCCGATTCACTAACAAGTTAAAATATTTTCCTGAAATACATCCTTGTACATACTTTAAGTTTACACTTCAACAAAATTCCCAAGTGAGTTTATTCTAGGAGCTACAGATGCCCGGCGCACTATTGCCGGACCCTGTATATTCTTTTTTAAATTAACAAAGAAACTGGCCATTGCAGAATGATTTTATTAAAAAGTCAGCATTGACAGAAGTCGCTTAGACTTACTTAACTTTGATGGATATTATAAAAGTTTTTACTGAGTAACTTTTGAGATAAAGCCGACTGAAACTAATGTCCAATTCATCATTCTAGTTTCTAACAGTATAAATATGCTTATTGCTTTCACATCACGCTCGCTCGGATTTTTGCACTTGGTGCGGCGAAAAACTTTTAAAATTTAGTCATTGTTTTCATTTCTCTTTTTATGTGCAAATAGATCTGTCGAATATAAAAAGGGGATAAAACATTTCCGAGGCTAGAGTAAATATTCTATCGCAGCGCAAAAAAAGATCGCTTGGGACAAGTGAAAATATTCAAGGAGACAAGTTTGGGGATGGGAATGAAATATAGAAATCAGAGAAAAAAGGTCCGAGGATACATCAATTCAATTATTTTCTTGAATCACATGAGTTATAATAGATATTTATATATCATATATATTTCTTTTTTTTGTGCGTCTTTGGTCTAAAGCAGAACAGTTATTGCTCTGTATTCATACTATTTCTCTCAATTTCTATATAAATACAACAGTTGTAGATTAGAAGATGCATGGAAAGAAGGAAGTTAATCACCGCGACTGTATAGATTTATTGTGTCTGACTTTCTTGAGTTCTAACTCATCAGGTGAAAGGGACATAAGCGATTTACAAATAGGGTTTAGGCAAGAGTTAGGTACAAGGGAAGCGATAGTTGCAACACAGGTGCTTGTCCAGAACTGTTACGATCAGAGAAAGGATGTGTGCCTGTGTTTCATATACTACGAAAAGGCATTCGATCGCGTGCATCACCACAAATTAATGCAGCTGCTCAAAAGGCTTGATATAGAGCAAAAAGACATACAATGCATCGAAAACTTGTACTGGAACCAAACAGCACGAATAAAATTGGCCCATATACCATGTCGAATCCCATACAAGTTAGAAGGGGGGTGCGACAGGGTTGCGTGCTGTCTCCGCTCCTATTCAATTTGTACTCAGAGGCTATTTTCCAAGAGGCTCTAGAGGACGAGGAAATGGGAGTCAAAGTTAACGGAGTATGGATTAATAACATCCTACGCCGACGATACGGTCTTGATTGCAGATAATATACACGATCTACAATAACTGGTCAACAAGATAGGAGAAGAGAGTAAAGCAATGGGTTTAAACACAAACATCAAGAAAACTCAATTTATGATAATATCCAGAAATCCAGATGTGTTTATAAACTTCATTATAACATTTAATACAAGGCCCATAGAGAGGGTAGATAAATTTAAGTTCTTGGGCATCTGGCTCTCCGAAGATTGGACATCAGACAAGGAAATTAAATGTCGCGTCGAACAAGCTCGGCAGGCATTCTTGAGGTTCCGAAAAGTACTTGTCTGTTCTGATTTTGACCATAACCTCAGATTAAGATTCGTAAAATGTTAGTGTGGTCGGTGCTACTTTATGGTATGGAAGGTTGGACATTGAAAGCAGCTGCCATTAATAAACTAGCGGCTTTCGAGATGTGGCTATATCGCAGAATTCTGAAGATACCTTGGATGGCTAGGTTAACAAATGAGGAAGTTCTGAGACGTGTCAACAAACAGCGCGAATTGTTTGAATTGATTAAGAAGAAAAAAACCGCATACCTGGGGCACATAATGCGAAACCCCAAATATCAATTCTTGCATCTGTTAATCGAAGGCAAGATCGAAGGCCGGAAGGGGTATCGGAAGAAAGAAAATGTCTTGGCTGAGGAATGTTAGACAGTGGACAGGCCTCCACGATGACAGTCGTTAATAAACACCGCCAGGA
This sequence comes from Sitophilus oryzae, assembly GCF_002938485.1. Taxonomy (NCBI): domain Eukaryota; kingdom Metazoa; phylum Arthropoda; class Insecta; order Coleoptera; family Curculionidae; genus Sitophilus; species Sitophilus oryzae. Next base: position 8,833,441 of record NW_022146479.1, read on the forward strand.
ATAATAGAGAAGGATGGAAAATATTTATCGCAAACATCCATTAATGGATTAGCACTAGAAGAAGAAGAAGAACTCATCATAGTGTCTCAGGATAAAATCCAGTATCTAAGACGGTTTTATAGAAGTTAGTTCTTCATCTCCGATATCAGTCGTACAATATCTTCGATATCAGTTTACTGCACGAATTGTTGACGCCTTGGCGCACTCAGTGATGAGGTGTTCTGGTGTGTTACAGAATTTGAACTTTTGAAACTTTGAGGTGATGTCGCCTGTTAAAAACTTTGTGACAGTGATAAACCGAAAGACAAACCAAAGATTGTTCTAACCAATGAAAGAAAATCCTTGTTTTTTCTCGGTCGTAAGTTCTGAGAAATTTTCTCGAGTATCTTGGACCTTTGGAGGATTCCCATTCCAGGTTACGGATTGGGCCTTCGGTTCTTTAGTTCTACATTAAGTTGGTTTCCGCTTGGGAATCAGAACGGTTCTGGTGCAGTTAGTGGAGTGTTTGCTCCTTTTCTTAATATATTCAGACTCTTTAGACATTCTTCGAATTGATTATTGAGTTGATCGCTCTTAAGGCTGCTTTATTATCGGATAAGATGGCTATTTCTTGTTTCCGATAGTTCCTATCTAAGAAAGTTTGTACGCACCTTTGGATAGCGTAGATTTTTGCCTGAAGAATGCTGGGGTAAATTACCCTTGTTCCTGATTTGTTTTTGGAACCATCGGTATACGTCGTTATGGTATGGTGTTTTAACTGCTGAGCAAACTTTTCTCTCTTCTTATTCTTTTTGTTGCTCAATACGGTAGGTGTTCTCAAAGTTGTTAATTCTTGGTGTGTCATCATCCATTGGAAGTTGGAGGAGTAAAATTTTGATTCACATTCAAAATTTTACTCCTGATACTTGTTTTCTTAATCTCTATATAAATGTAACAGTTCTAGATTATCCAATTTGTCGTAAAACTAAATTTGCAAACTAAATTATTTCGATTTGTTTTCTGTAGCAAAACAAGCCAAGAAAAAGAAACAAGCTTACCGGATCTGCACTTTATGGCGTTTAGCGATCAAATAAACTGTGTAACCAGATTTTACATGCCGTTTATATTCAAGAACGTAGGCAAGCCTTAAACGAACCCTGCACCTTTCTTTACAAAATAAAAATATCAATTTGTCTCTTTCAGTTAGGAGTAATCCGTGCTACTTTAGGATATTATGTTTTTCTCGCGATATTCTTGCAGATGTACGTAATAGAGTATGTTGTGTGCGGAACAAATACTTAATATAAATTGGAGTAATGTTCTTTGAAAGCTTTACAAGAAAGCTTACATGGATATCAAAAAAAACACGGAGAAAAGAAGCATCCGTATTTTATATTTTTGTGTATCAAATAAAAAAAATGCTCCGTCAGTAAATCAGCGGTACTAAACGGGGGATTTTTTTGAAATCAAAACCGGATTTCCGCCAATATTTCTCACTACCTTTTCCGGGGCTTTTAAGTTTTGAACGATAATCAAGCTGGCAAGATTTACGACTTAAACCGGAAGGAAAATAACAGAAAAATAAAAAAATATCTTACATTAACACGAAAACCAGAAATTTTCCACACACATATACATTCCGAAGCTTTTTTTTTCTAATTTAGACATATTAATAGATAAGTTATCTATTTTATCATTTTTCATTAATACCAAAAGTTTTTCTAACATACAGAGTGTCCCAATATTCCGTGGACGTAGAACTACTACGTATCTTTGACATAAAAATAAGTTTATTGGACATAATTTACCTCTATACAAAAGTGCTTCGTTTGTCCGTCAAAGTGAATTATTACACTTCTAAACTTTTATAAAAAAAATTCAACACATTTTTAAATCATTTTAATAACCGTTGTTCCGATTTGAATGAGATTTGGGGTGCCTATGTTTTGTCAAGTGTTTTAACATTTGACTTTCACAAAAATCAAGAAAAAGTACGGGAAGGGTAAAAACTACCCTTACTTCTACATAGATTTTAGTAGAAATTTATTTCAACTCATGCAACGACCGATTTTTTTTCTCGTAAAATGGTCCTTCTACTGCTTACTACATTTTTTGTCTCTTGTAAAAAGCTACCGCACAAAATTTTTGATTAAAAAAGAATATTTTTCCGAATCTGAGTTCTAATATTTCTTGTCACATAAATAGGGGCATAAAATCTATTATTAAAAATCTAAAATATGGAATTTCATATTAGTATCAGAAATTACAGTAATCTCCATAAATTTTAAATTAATTAACGTTCGGAGTTATTTTTGAGTGATACCCTCTAACGGACCAACGAAGCACTTCTGTATAGAGGTAAATTGTGACCGATTAACTTATTTTGATTCAAAAAATACGCAGTAGTTCTATGTCTACGAAATATTGAGACACCCTGTATTCATTGCATTATTAAAGAGCACCTTAATTATACTTTTAAAATAACTTATGGGTATCCTCAGTAGTATTAACCTTAGCTGATATTATGTAAACATTAAAAAAACATTAAAAATTCTTACATAAACATAGGCTTCATTCACTGATAACAGCCTCCAAGGAAATTTGAATACGTTAATGGTATATATATTTTTTATGGAATAATCAGCTTGCTGTCGGTTTTCTTCCTAATGACGCTTCAGTAATAAGGAAAGTAAATATTAACTCTAGAGTAGAGAGTAAACAAAAATAAATTTACTAATAAACAAACCGTTCCGTTATTCTGTTATTCTAAAAATATGGCTGGGCTTATTTTGGTTCATAATAATTGCGTCTACGATATACGTTTTCTTGTTAGAGAGAAAATGTCAATTGCTTTTATTTTTGAAAATATACAAATATATACTATACAATTTACTGTCTGTAATATATCATTATATTTATTCAAATGATTATTATTTGGCATTAAATATTTTGAATATATTTTTTGGTTTTTATTTAATTTTTGTTAGAGATTTTTAAAGTTCTTGTAAAGTTTTGAAATTAAAATAAAAATTTGTAATTTTAATTAAAATTTATATTCTATTGGTGTTTTAGTTTGGAAACTTTTTTGTAATTTAAATAGTTTACTAGACCTTTAGTATTTAAAAGGAGCAAATAATAAAAAAAGTTTTAGATATAAGTTACTTTTGAAGTAGAATAGTTAATTGCAGATTTTTCACATAATAGCGTTTTGGCATTTGTATACTATATGTAAAATCACCGGTAATTTATAAATTGGTAATATTACCAGTGTAATATTACGTAACGTTAGGGTAACATTGGTGATTTAAAAAAAAACTTTAAATATTACTAATTTTTATTTCATAACTGTAAAAACATGTAAACACAAAAGAAGACAAGAAACAAATAGAGTGGATAATGGTAAATAATCCTCAATCTCGTCATCTCGTACTTCTTTCTCTTTCGTTAATTGAGTCAAGTCTATTACTATAAAAAATCTACATCTTTCCATTTATTTATCAGTAGCTTCTACAATTTTTTGATGTTCTTCTCTATTTAGTAAATTATAACAATGTGTAATAGGTATAAGTAAGTTTTCCGGCCCTTTCCACAGTAAGTATGTTTCTTCTTGGCCGATGAACAAATCCATAAGTACTAAACCCAGTGAGCATTTTATTACTTTAAGGGAAATATTTTCTTGGTGACAGCGTTGTTACGTTACCAGGCCCATCTTTTGCCTAATATGAAGCAATAAAACGCAGATACGTAACTGTTCCCTAAATGTGACATAACTTTGCTCACTGGGAAGATTCTTTCGGTTGCGGCTGTTGATGATGGTAAATTTAAAATATTTATAGCCAGTATACTTATTTTAGAGTTGGGCAAATGAAAAATGTAGAGCGGAAAAAAAGCAATGTTTGCAATGTATCTTGCGGAAATATTATGTAATATTAACAAAATACCGGTAATTTCACCACGGTAATATTACCCTTTACCTCTCTAGGCATATGTTGGTTTTCCAAATATAAGCTATATTTTGTCCCTGTATAAAATAAGCTATTATGTAATTTTCCCCTTTTATTGATATTCGAGCAGAATTGCAGCCTGACATGCAAAAATATTTTGATGTTTCCACATAACAATAAAATTCGAAAATAACTTATAAATCGTTTTGGTACGGTCGGTGGTGGAAGATTGGCCGTTCGAATAAGGTTGGAAAATATTAAACCGGAGCAGTTAACAGCGGTTTAATATAAACCGGAAATTAAGCGTGAGAGGTTTTGGAAAACCGTGAGCCAATTAAGAAGATCCGATTTTGTCGCCTTTATCTCGAACAGTTAGATAAAGACGGCAGATAACCGATTTCATAAAATATTGCGCCAGAGGTAGAGGTCTGTATTATTGGTTAGGTTAGAGCATGAATGAGAATTAAAAGGAATTTATGGGCTTTAAAACATTAATGTTAATAAAATCTTTTTATTATTAATAAAAATTATATATTTTATTAATATGGGAGATAATAAATACAGGAGAATTAAGTTAACATGAAGTAAATATGGAAGAAACTCAGTCATATTAAAATCTAAAATGCCACTTTATCCTAAAAAGAAAATATTCGACAAATGTGTACTACCAGTTATTATATTCACATTACCTATGCATCAATACCTACTCTCGATGGGACGAAATATGCTGGGTATAACCAAGAAAGACCGTAAAAATAGAGTGATGACAAAAGACCCAGGGTATAGATGTCATCCACAGAATCAAATCCCTCAAGTAGAAATGGGCAAGACGGCTGACAAGAAGGATGGACAACAGATAGACCACAAAAAAATACAGCATGTTACCAACGAGGAATTAAGAGATCTAGAAGAAGACCAAACCTGAAATATGATGTTGGTTTAGCAGGGATAACTTAAGTCTGCATAGAGACAACAATGGATGCTACACCTTAATTGGATATGATTGACTAAGATGATGATGATGAATATGGGAGATAATGTACTTTCAAATTATATTCTTATTTTGTTTATCGTGTTTGTAATAGCCTATAAATTTTGTATAAAAAATTGATATGTTTGTATATATTGATATATCGGCCTAATATAACGTATAAAGCTTAAAAGCCTGGAGCCGTTTGGCAAAAATTCCTGTTACAATATAAAATATGAAAGAAGAACCATTTTGCTTGCGATTTTCGTAAAATATAGAGTTAAATATCCACTGTTAAACGTGCTTTATAGCTAGTTCCCCGCACTTTAAATATTCCCAAGGCAAACATAATAAAAATACCGCAGTGTCGAACTTGAGACATAATATTGATGAAAATTCGTTTTCCCGCGTGCTGGATGTGTTAAACTTCTACCTTAACACAGTGTATGTTGGCTTTTGAGGGAGAATTCTCTCCGCATCATACACTTTCTCAAGAACTTTGTTTTGCTACGACAGAATGTGCTTCTTGTCGGCTTAAAGTGGCTTTATTAATTCATGACTTAATTGACTAATAATAAAGCGACAAAGCGGCATTATCATTGATGTTTCTGCTAGAATAATAAAATTTTGCTGCGAGAAATAAAAAGGGAGCTTTTATGTGTCCCGAGGAAATAGGAAATATGTCTTATGCAGTTTATGAAATCTTGCTATAAAATTTTATATGTCTTCGTATTCAGTTGAAGGTGTAAACTATAAAAGTCAAAACTTCAAATTTATGAACTTACATATATTGAACTATTTATTTTAGGAGGACTTTTATAGTATTAGACGTATTTAGGAATATGTTTTTACAATATTACCGAAGTAACAAGAAAACTAGAACGAATAACTACTTAAAGACATAACTAATTTAATTTTAAAACTATTCTATACTCGCTACAACGTTTTCTATAATTCCTCCATCAATATCTTCAATCAAAAAGGAACGAATAATTGGCATACGTACGCTACTAGCTAGTTTGTACAATTGATTTGAAAACTAGAAACAGCTGTAGCTACAGCGGTACTCTGGAAAGTTTTAATCCTACATAAAAAGTTCTAATGCCACATGACTTATAAATAAGGTTGAATAGCTCTTTAAAAGTTACCTAACAATAGTTAATTAAATGTCTAGAACAGCCATTACAACTTAACCATTTAACTTAATTTACAAAGGGGATATAAGTTTAAACGTTTTGCTTAGAAGAATCTTTGAGATTTGTGTTTAACAACTATCCAAAGTCCTTTAGGAGTATTAAAACACTTACTGCAAGGTAAATAAGTTTTTAATATAAATTTAAAAGACAATTCTATGACGCAGCGTTTGTATGACAATTAAAAAATATTTGACCCAGAATCTCCGATTGTGTAAAGCTCACAAGAGAAAATTTATTAAACAAGCAAAGTGACCTATTCAACTTGTCCAAAAATGAGTTAAAAGTGTTATATTGGAACAATAACTGCTGACCTAGCAGGAAAAATACTGCTCCAATATATGAGCAAAAGTTTAAGTGTGGTGTAAAAAAGCGGTTTTATTTCCAGAAGCAAAACCTGCCTGCCAATTTTCAAATACAAAATCTCTAATGCAGTTTTCACGTATGGTCGTGCTATTGCAACTCACATGGGAAATATGAAGCGTCAATTTTCTTCTAATTTTTGAGAATATTTAGAGATAAAATTATTTTCGTGTCAATATAGTTCTACAAGCTTTGTTACATATATAGATAATTTATTACAATATGAGTATCATATTACTACAAATTATGAGCTAGAAAAAATAATTAACAAAACTCTCTTCTCTAATTTTTTGTGTTTATGTCTTATAAATATATTTACTAGGCAGTTAGATACTAAACCTACATTTTAGAGTGGATATGAATTGTAGTCCTTAATTGTAGATCTTCAAAGTTTTGCTTATTAAGATATTACTTGTATTACATTGCTGTTCGCTAAGATTCTGTAACTGTATGTGTTTATTTATGTGTTCTCGGAAATAATCTTAGATAAGCACTATTCAAATAGCACAAATTAATTTAGAAATGACCATTGTACAATATTCCCATATAAACTGAAACCGTTTATATCCATTTGGTAGGCTTAGACTGAAGGTGGAAGCAGAATAATGACTAATACTAGAGGATTGAATACGGTATTTCGAATAATTACAACTAAATCCAAATCCTTGAGAAACTATGAAATCAGATTAGGGTTGCTCTGTATTGTGCCTTATTCAGCTCGGGCAAAAACAAACTTTTATTGATAAATACTAATTTCAAAAGAGAAAGAAAACAATGATTTCGCCAGATTACTTAAAACATAAGTAAACAAAACTGAGTTGTTTGCTTTTAATTTGTCTTTTGTCAACTTTGCCACGAGTGTTTTCCAAGAGACAATTTTGAATAACTGTTTAACAAATACTTTGTGTTTATATTTCTATTTTTTTGGTGGATTTAAAATTATATAGATATTTTTGCTTCATGCTGTGTGTTTTATATGAATATAAAAGTACAATAGGTTATACTATTTTTATTTAACTTTCTTTTACGTTACAATTTTGTTGGAAAAACTCTGTATAAAAGATGTTATCCGATATAAAAGATGTTATAAAGTTTTTAAATAACGAACAAAAATCGTGTTTATAGTAATTGTCTTGGTTTTGAAAGTATAATAAAAAAATTGTTAGTAGTAATTTCGGATAAAATGTGTACCTAATTATGTATTAATATTTAAAACAAATATATAAATGGACTTTAAATCAAATTAACTATCTTCAAAAAACGTAAACTTTGCTCACTTTGCTAATAAACATAGTTTTGTCTTTTGATTACAAATTTCTCCATATAGAAAGTTTCGAAAGAACAAATTGCATTTGTCAAGTAAAAAAGACAAAAGAAAACGTCGAATATATATATAGAGTAATACGAAAAGTTGCCTGTGGTAAAACGTATCCCTTTCCTACCTCTTTATAATTCAATAAAAATAGGTTTATTCTGAAATTGAGGTCCCTCGCATAGCACACATGCCGAAAACTATGAAACGAAAATATCTTCTGCATATAAATGTATTAAAGCAACTGCTTTGAAACAACAGCATAACATTGAAAATATATTTTTATAGAAACTGAAAGATCTTATGGATTACTTTAACAAATCGTACAACGTGTTTTTATACGTATATTTACAGTGATATAGTTTATTATTTTTTAAGATATTATGTGGATCCCTGAAGTTTTTCGTTTAAAATTACTGCTAAACATTCAAACTAAAATAATTATTTTATTATACAATATAAAATGTTTTAAACCCCTCAAAAACATTTAGTCAAGAAATTTAGTAATATTGTGGATTTGACGTTGACACAAAAAATTCAAATATGTGCTGTCACTGTCACAGGTAAGTTCAAAATGACATGTCACTTCAACGCCTACCGTGATACTGTTTTTATACTTATATAACTAATAATAAAGAACAACTTTTAATATTATTATTTTCAATAAAACTAACTATACTACTTTTACTTTCTTTCTTAAAAAAATGTAGAATATATTTTATGCATCTAATAATAATTTTTATAAACTACGCGAATTACAGTTCCTTTTATTAGTTTACTTTAAAAATATTACCAACGAACTTTTCAAGTATTATAAACTTTAACGACCTTATTAATTTATAGAGATAAAATTTTAAACTTTTATTTTAACGTCTTGAATAATATTTATAGTATATAAGGTAACATTATTTACAAATTTATTTTATCTACATTACAATTAAGTTTCTAAATAGAATACTATTTTAAAGTATCAAATAATGTATTATTTATAATTATATTGCATAAAAATGAAATGTGTATCACAAATTATGAAAGATATTAAAAAATTATTTTTTAGATTTTCTTAATATCTAGAAAATTCAATTTTTGCACAAATTTTAAAAATTATTATTTTTATTGTATTAAATATTTCTTACAAATTAAGTTAATAACAATAAAATATATTATTTTATTCCAAGTAAATTAATTTAATTTATATATTTTAATAAAAAATTAAAATTACATCTCTTGAAATAAAAAAGGAGTAAACTAATTAGAAAGAATAAAATTCAAATAAAGTTAATTAACTGTAAAAAGCTAACGAGTTTAATTAGCGATGATGAGTCGACATCGGTGCAAAGGAAAAGAATAGTACAGATGCCAATGAATTTTACAGTGTTCGCAAAAAACCGCAACTACTAATTATAAGGGAAACCCAGTCGGCACTTACCCCTCGAGTCGACTGTGGCATACACGAGAGGAGACAACTAATTAGAACCAGTCAAAGTTAGAAAAAAACACAAAACCAAGTTCGCAAAACACTTTCGGCGCCTATCTTGCGTCGCAAAACAGTTTGCCGGTGATGCGAATTTATTTGAAAGAGCGGAACGTTATATCGGCGCACACGCACTTCGGATGAAAAGCAGCCGCGAATTGGCGAGATCGCCCCTCTTAACAGTGCGATGCGATGCTGTGCTGGCAGTGCCACTGGCGTTCGATGGATGTTTGGAGAAGTGGAATTAGAATTTTTTGGAAAGGCCGGACAGATACGGCCGGCGCGTGCGCCCGAGCCAAGACCTACGCCTAACGCGCTCCAGGAAGCGCTAAGCAGCCGTTCCGGAGTCCAAATTGTTGTGGTGGACCAGGACAACGGATACGGATTCGCGACCCACTCGCCTGCTAGATAATGTCCGTGCTTACTTGCAAATCCCGATCTTTTCTTATCAGTCGGGCCTTTTTTCTTTCCTTGCGATACACGCTTCACTATTTTTATCTTGTTAAATACTTTATTTCTGGAACTTTTTCAAAGTTATCTCTGGAGTTTCTTTTATTTTTTTTAATCAAAAATTAAAAAATATGGTCATTTTCGCCTCATACTAACTTCTTTATGGAACGGAGCAAAAAAAAACAGACCGATTAGAGAAGGCTGTTCCGCATGGAGCAAAACGTGTGGCCGCACCGTCCTTTGAATAAACAAGTACCATGAGCTTATATGAATAATTTCAAATGGACGCGGATGATCCGTCCGGAAGATTTTGTCGGACGGCCATCCGTCAAGCCCTTGCTTCAACGGATGATCCGCGCGCGGACGTGCTATATGATTAAAAACGTTGTTATACATGCGCAGATCCACAAGACAGATATAGTCAAAAGTGGACAACTTTTTTTCATACATATAGTCATGAAAAGTGACGATTTTGGTAAAGTCGCCGATTTTGTTTCAATCACCTTATACAGGGTGTCCGAGAAATAAGTGCAAGTATTTTAACTGGTAGTATAGTTCAACCCCAGAAACACGCCTATGAGTGTTTTTTCGCGAAAAAAAAATTGTGAAAATTCGAAATTTTTTTAAACATAGGTATTAGATTAAATTTACAAGAAAGAAAATCCAGAAAAGATCCAGTGGTTTCCTCAAAATTTTAGCAAAAATTATTTTTTTTTTGAAATTTTCAAATCATAATAACGAAAAACGATAAAGAGAAAGTATGTTTTTTATCGAGATCTACCACCCCTTAAAATACTTGCACTTATTTCTGGGACGCCCTGTATAGGGGCCATTCTATATATGTGCAGTATTTGTATATAGACACACTTTTAACTACCTGCAATACTCACTCAGAAACAAAGGTTTGAAAAATCAATTTTTCTACAAAATCAGAGGATTTCCTATAAATCCTGAAATTTTCGTCCAATCTGTAATATTTTGTCGTAAGAGATAACAGCTTTATTCAAACATTTAAATTTTGTATTTTTTTAAAATAAGGCTAATTGGACATTAAAGGAAAAACTTTTGTGAAAATATATAATTAATTATCAGAAACAAGCCATTATTTTTTTTTCTAAACGAGACCCTTTAATATTATTCTAAAAAAAACGTGATTTTCGTAAATATTTGGAGCTGTATTATACATTAAAAAGTTATCTTTTCAGTCACAAAAAGTCCCCCTTGTTTGTTGTTTTATCAATAAAACAACAAATATTTTTACCTGCTTACAGAACTCTGACGCTTAGTCAAATTTAAAACAGTCCCTTATTATATTTGAATTTCGTTTGGAAAAATATTATTTAACCCGAAGAGAAGTTTGCAAAGAGTGAGAGAAAAAGTATTTGGTTAAGGGAAATCATGACTAACTGATAATTTCCTAAAAGGAAATAGAATTACTGAAAAGAGAGTTTAGGTTGAATGGTGGGAGAAACCGATGCGGACAAATTTCAACTAAATACGGAATTTATCTAAAAGTTTCGACTTGGAAATGCGAATAGTGTGAGCCACTCCGACTGGGGCTTAAAGGAATCCAGATGTTCGATCGTATATTTTAGTAAAATTTTAAAACTCCTAGGATAGGTCTTATTTAATCCCGCGACAGAGACACTTTCATCTAATAAAATACGATAAAAAATATAGTAAGTCTGTTTTCTTTTTCGCACTGGCTAAACAACCACCGCTGGTATAAGTTATTGTATAAAAAATACCAGTCATTCGGCGGTATGATATTTCCGCCTAATCTGTGCCGTTTAATTAATTTGTCAGCGGTATTACTTAACCTGGCAGAGAGAAGTCGTTCAAGGGCGGCATACTGTATTTTAAACATCAAATACCGTCGATATAATACGATAACTTAATATGTTTGCATTTCTATTTTTTTACTTGAATTGAGCTGTTGACATTTAAGAACTGTCAACTATCCAATTAATCCCCAAATATTACCGAAAGATTAATAAACTGCGACTATATTGACAGAAAAAAAACCAAAAGCAAATACTTTTAGGGGTAGTATATTTCAACCCCAGAAACACGTCTATGAGGTTTTTACATTTTTACAACATTTTAAATTTTTTTTTAGAAAATTTGGAATTTCTTGAAAATGTTATTGGAATTTTTTTTATTTTTAGTTAAAAAACATAATATTTTCATAAAAAAAAATTCGAAAAAAAATATTTTTTTAGTTCTTGTTAAAAATTATAATTTTTTGATAATATGGTAACATAGGTAGTAGATTAAATTTACAAGAGAGAAAAACTAGAAAAGATCCAGTGGTTCTCAAAATTTAAGCGACAATTTTTTTCTTTCAAACTTTCAATGTAAAATATCGGTTATTTTAGTCAGTGTCTTTCTTTATTTATAATTTATAACCAATTTTATGTGTTCAATAATGTACTTAAATAAAATTGCCAATTTTTAGTCAACAAAACAAAACCAATCTAGTCCTAAGACAAGCAATTTCAGGTACAATACGTTACCATACAATAAAGTAGGTCTGTTTTCTTTATTGCTAATTTCTATACCCATATTCATTCCCTAAGGGCAATTTAAAACAAATTGAATCGTACACCACAAACGGTGAGAAAATTGAGGAAGGTCCAATTAACTTACAGCAAAATCAATTAAACTGAAAATCGTTTGGCCCCAGCATTCCCCAACTTCGAATAAGATCAAACCCAAAATAAAGTTTGCATTTCGTAAAATTTGTCCCGCTACTAAAATTAGTTAAAACTAAATTAATTAATAACATATTTCCTGATGCAGCAAGGCATATTAAAGTAAGAACCAACCAGCACACTCTCTGCGTTACATTAGTCCATTAAAATCATTTCGCTTATTCGATGTAATTAAATGATATAAAATACGGAAACGCCTAGTCCTACTTAATCCACTAATTAAGCCGTTAGGGCTACAACTTATTTTGAAGCAACAACGATCAAAATTTTAGTTAAGGGAAGTAAATAAAGAACTGAGAATCGCTAATAAAACAAGATGAATATATGCAGAACTGGGGTAGTTTGCAGAGCAAACAATTAAGTGAATATTTGAACCATAATAAAACATTTTATTGTTGGGCAGTTAATAGGAACTGTAATAAAAGGGAATATCAGTAAAAAGCAGGCGTTACTGCTTAAGTTATGATTAGATCAGATATATATATATATATATATATATATATATATATATATATATATATATATATATATATATATATATATATATATATATATATATATATATATATATATATATATATATATATATGAAATATATATATATATATATATTCTTACAGCTTTAGTGTATATTAATAAATAATATTTTCTTGCCTTTAGCTTGTTTTTTCTAATTTCGAAAAATCGAAAGTAGAGAAAATAAAAAAAAATTTCTAAAAGTAAAAAGAAAATTGTTTTGCTTGTCGTAAAGGGAACCAAGCTCCACTCCCACAACCGGTTTCTGGGCCTACCCTTCATCAGGTAGGCTGTCCAGGGGCTTGTTCTCACCGATACGGCAAGCAAAACTTTCTTCTATATCTACAGACGATGTCGTAAAGTGTCGGTGAGATATTAGTGCATCTCCCGTCAAAAGATGGTAAAGAAGCGTTTTCGGCCCGCTCAAATATATGAAATGAACAAAATTCTTACAGCTTTAGTGTATATTAATAAATAATATTTTCTTGCCTTTAGCTGTGTATTTTTTCTAATTTCGAAAAATCGAAAGTAGAGAAAAAATAAAAAAAAAATAAAAAGTAAAAAGAAAATTGTTTTGCTTGTCGTAAAGGGGGGAACCAAGCTCCACTCCCACAACCGGTTTCTGGGCCTACCCTTCATCAGGCCTACCCTTCATCATTATATTTGAGCGGGCCGAAAAACGCTCTTTACCATCTTTTGACGGGAGATGCACTAATATCTCACCGACACTTTACGACATAGTCTGTAGATATAGAAGAAGTTTTGCTTGCCGTATCGGTGAGAACCAGCCCCTGGACAGCCCACCTGATGAAGGGTAGGCCCAGAAACCGGTTGTGGGAGTGGAGCTTGGTTCCCCCCTTTACGACAAGCAAAACAATTTTCTTTTTACTTTTTATTTATTTTTTTATTTTTTCTCTACTTTCGATTTTTCGAAATTAGAAAAAATACACAGCTAAAGGCAAGAAAATATTATTTATTAATATACACTAAAGCTGTAAGAATTTTGTTCATTTCATATATTTGAGCGGGCCGAAAAACGCTCTTTACCATCTTTTGACGAGAGATGCACTAATATCTCACCGACACTTTACGACATCGTCTGTAGATATAGAAGAAGTTTTGCTTGCCGTATCGGTGAGAACCAGCCCTGGACAGCCCACCTGATGAAGGGTAGGCCCAGAAACCGGTTGTGGGAGTGGAGCTTGGTTCCCCCTTTACGACAAGCAAAACAATTTTCTTTTTTTTTTTTTATTTTTCTCTACTTTCGATTTTCGAAATTAGAAAAAATACACAGCTAAAAGGCAAAGAAAATATTATTATATATATATATATATATATATATATATATATATATATATATATATATATATATATATATATATATATATATATATATATATATATATATATATATATATTATTGTTTCTAATAAAGCAGCTTTGTACATATTTTGGGAATAATAAAGTGCACAAATTAAAGAAGAATATAAAATTTGAAATGGCTATATTATGTAGGATACCTGGCAAGAAGAACGGATAATAGAGGGACCACAAAAATTACAACATGGTACCCACGAGGAATTAAAAGACTTAGAGGAAAACCGAACCCTGAGATGGGGCCATGATATTGGAAAATTGGCGGGGTCCGCATAGCTAACAATAGACAACAATGGGCCTAACTACAAAGAGAGTATCTAAATACGTGAGAGAGGCTACACCATAATTAGAAATAGGCTGAATAAGCTGAAAATGATAATGATGATGATAAAATTTGAAAACGAATACCGGTATGATCGAAAAAAAAACCGCGTCAAAGGCAGCCGGAGACGGTAATATTGGCGAGGCCAATCTCTAAAAACATTTACTAAAAATTGACATAAAACTTGTCAAAAATTAGCACTAATTATAGAAAAATTTTAAAAGATTAGAACGCTTCCAGAAACACAAATTTATTAAAAAAAAAATTTTTCCTTGTATTTTAAACTATAACATTTTAAAATCATTAGTACTCAGTATAAAAAAATACAACCTTTTTAAAGCCAACTGGAAGTTATCGCCATTAAAAAATAAAGAGTACAGGACAAGTAAATGACTTCTAGTGTTTGACCTCGCCAAAAATATCATTAATTGTCATTTCCCAGCCGTCTTTAACGCCATTTTTTTCCATTGTATGGTATATGCATAATAAGTTCAGAAACAATTGTTATGTAAATCCGATTAATTCAGAGTGCATGGCACATGTTACACAAAGTTGTAAACTGCTTAAAGAGAGTAACTTTCAAATAGAAATTGATCTTGACTTAAAGCTATTAAGCGACGTAATGAATTTAAATACTTATATATAGTTAAGTTTCACTAAATCTACAAAAGAAAATACACAAAAGATGTTACTGATTATTTTTATTTTAAGAAATTGAACACCATATTTAAAACAATCAGTAAAAATCTGGTAGTTGTTATATTGTTTTATGTAGATTATTTCATTTCAAGCCACAATCCTGAAAATATATAAATACAAATTTTAAAGTCCCACAAAAGCTTTTGGATATGCTTATTCCATTTCAGGTAAACATCAGCTGTCAGTTCCAGATACATAATTTGTTTTGCTGACCTTATAAAATGCTTTTGATCCTCGTTTTGTCTTGTTTCATTTCTGCTATAAAGATACAAGAAAATTTTTATTTTTATTTTAAAATTCTCTATACCTACTTTAAGTATTTTATAAAATTTTTCGATATTTAAATCAGTGAATATTTATGAAATTGATATCTAGATGAGAGACATATTGTTGTCTGTTTTTCTAAAATTTCCATATAAAACACATTTGCTATTCACCATAATATAATAATTCAATTTTACGGTTAATAATTCCCAATAATAATATATCGTCGACAGCATAGCAAATTTTAGATAAATTTCAGACAAATTTAGGCAAAATATCTGATTAAATTTCGTAGTCAGTTGCTTGTTTTGTAGTCATAACTGGTTCAAACAGTTAGGCAATTTCCATTAAACTATTATCTTTTTATTTATCTCTATTTTATGTTAAAGTTGGTGAATATCTATCGCTAAAGCATATTTTGATTTTACACCTTATTTAATATCCATTTGTTTGTTTTAAATATAATTGTAATGTACAAATTTTAGAGTTTTTAAAACTTTTATAAATTTTCAGTTACATTTTGCTACTTGATAAAAATAATAGCGCTTCTTTGTTGTGTAAAATTTTAAACTAGAAATTGTCTGTCAGCGCCGTAAAAATCCTGAAGAGTTAAATCAATATGTATTAAATTCTCATCCAGTAAAGAAGTATTATTATATCAAGGGTGCATTAGAAAATTTTCATTATATCTCGGTCAAAAGCACAGCGAATGAAATATGAGTAGTTGCAATAATATTCTGGATACAAAGAATAAATAGGAAATCATTGGCCTTGTGGGAATTAATGTTATGAAGGTGACCTATTTCCGCCTAATGTCAGCGACTATTATTAAAATATTATCCTAGTTTGAAACTAAGAAGAGGTTTATTCGATTTTTACCTTTAAACGCGCAGGGGTGCCAGATTGATTCGAAAGACATTCGTAAGATTGGCCAAGACGTTATAATTATTTCAGAAATAAAGATGTCTATAATATTGATACTAACAATTTGTAACAAAATAGTTAAATAGGTGCTTTAATAGAAACTAAATAACACAAACTTAGTTAATTTTACACGGGACCTCAGAACTTTTTGTAGTGGAGGAATTGCGTTGCTAGACTTGATATTTTTACATTCTATGTTTCTGATGGCATCTCATTTCTTTTTGTAGTTCATCCTTCTATTTTTATCAGGTATCTTTCAAAATAATATTATACAAGTTTGACTGACCAGCATAAGCTTTGAGTTTGGTAATAAAATGAAACAATATCAAATCGATTAATTTTAATTTTCCACCCTTGTGTCGACTGGAAAGTCAATTACTGGTTATTTTTAATGTATAAAGATATTTTGGGATTTTTCATTTTTTCCTTCCGTTATGAGCTTAAAGCTACCTAAAATCCAAAATTTTAAATTTGTGACACTTCTAGATGTATACCCTAGAATGTTGATGATCTCTCTGAAATTCAAGAAATTTGACAAGCGATAATCCATAAGCTATGAGGTAAATTGCTAGCTAATATTAGAAATCTAGCCAGCTGTCTAGTTAATTCGGATAATTTCATATCTTTTTATATTCCTGAAACTAACTTTTTTTAAGTTGTAAAGTTAAAAATTCGTAACATCCTGCTCCGGTATCGTGAGATTGTGAGATTTAATACAAAATCGTGAGATCTGGCACCCCTGCTAAAGGGTACATTCTACATTATTGACATAAATCATCTAGTTTTGACTTGCAAATTATAAAGTGAACCGACGTGTGAAATATGTTAATTGCTGGAACACGGTATTAAAGGCCGTCACTAACCAAACTTGGCTTTGATAGACTTGTCTAAAGGTTTTCCGCGTTCACATTGTCGAATGTCGAATAATTCGACCCTACACGAACGGAAATATGCTGAAAATATAAAGGTTAATCTTTTGTACGCCCGATTTGACCCGTCCAATTATTTTCTCAAGGACAGCATGCATATCAATTAGCTAACATTTCAGAAAAAAAAAATCAGTTTCCTTCAGCATGTGCTGATAGAAAAAATAACAAATATTCCTACTTTATGCAACATTTCATCCTGATTAATTAAAATCTAACAAAAACACTCTTTTTATTTCTAAATCTAAATGAAATTAAAACTGAAGAGAATTTTTGAAACAAATAAATGTATTTAAACTTATAATATACATATTGTAAAAAATGGTGTGACTTCTGTGGGTGACACTATAAATAATATACTCTATATAACAGGGTGAGTCTCAAACAAGTGCAATTATTCTCAGGGCTGGTAGATAACGATATTTTTATATTGTGTAATGGCTATTTCTTTGTGTAAAAAACTAAAACATACCTGAAAAACATCTATACGCAATACCTCCAGAAATAAATTATTTGTCAGTGTCAGTGGTGTGTCAGTTAGATTATATATCAAGTTTTTAGCTATTTTGGGGCTCAGTTCATACCGCCAGCTTTGTTAAATATTAACACAAAGGTTCGTTTAAATGACATTAGTGATTAGTAAATTAGCTACGTAAAGCGATTTTAGGAAATTCATCCTCTTAGAGTGTAAAATTATGTCGAATAATTTGTTGTATGAAAATTCCTTACTATCTGATCTAGAAGAATGAAATTCTACAAAAAGAATTAGAAGAGATTTTTGAAATTCATCAACCAAATGGGTAAAGTTAGTAAAAATGTATATAAACCTTCGTGACCTCTGGAATATACACAGAATTTTTTTCTTTACTATTTCTCAAATAAGTCTCAAATAAAAAATTAAAAAAATACTTTTTGTTTAAATTTTGGGAATTATTAATCTTTTTCTGGGTTTTCTTTCTTGTAAATTTAATCTACTACCTATGTTGCCATATTATCAAAGAATTATAATTTTTAACTAAGAACTAAAAAAAATCACATAGACTTGTTTCTGGGGCAAAATATACTACCCCTAAAAATATTTGCACTTATTTTAAGGCTCACCCTGAATAAAATAAAAGAAACAGTTTCTATAATATAGGTACATATACCCGAAGATGCTTTTGATTGAGTTACAGTTCTTTCAGCCTTTTTTTTTAATTGGTATGTATCTATTTATTATGTATAATTTGTTAACATAATTTGATATGTATCTATTGTTAATTCTTTTAATACATCGTGCACATATGTTTAAACAAAAATTTTCTTTTATATTTAGTACCCACTGAAGTTAGTTGAATTATTTTTTTCCCTCTAGATGATATGTTATTTTAGTATTAATAATATTACATACATTTTTAATAAAGAACTATAAAAAAAATAATTTGATGTTGATTCATTTTCAGATTATAGAGAAGTAAACAGATTATCGGAATAAATTGAAAATCGTTAAGACAATCACGAACTGGGGATTTTATAGTGGGAACAATTTGTTAATGAGGAGAATGAATTTATTTGGCTTACGCGCGACAATTGAATTTAATCTGAAATAGCCGCATAAGACAACAAACAGTGGAAGGCAGACAAATTTATACTAATCTAGGAATTCGTTGGCAAGCTCAGTTATGCGATACACTGAAATATTCTGAGAAACAAGCATACAAAATTTTCTTGCTCTAACTTCTAACGACAGTTGCAACTTTATCAAAGCCTGATTGTTCTCATCCATTCACACAAACGAAATTGCATCTTATTCTTTATAAAAAACTTTTATCTACCTTTTTAATTCTTTAGATTTTTCTAAAACATTTTTTCATGGATTAAAAGTATGTCTATTTCATTTACTGTGTTGGTTTATTTTAGTAGAACCAGTTAATTAAATCCCTCAAGATGCAATGGGTAGGACACCTGGAAAGGACTGCAAACAAAACACCACAAAAATTACAGCAAGGTACCCACAAGAAATTATGACACCTAAATGAAGATTAAACTAAGAACGGGACCATATATAAATAGGAGATTAGTAGGAATAACTTAAGGACCAGCATAACAAATAACGCTATTATAAACTCTGATACGCTATTATAAACTGATACATTTTATTACAGGTATTTTTTTTTTAAACTATAATATTTTTTACCCTATTTTATTAATGTGTATTAATTATGGTTTTTAATACAATGCACAAATAAGCTTTTGTTATAATTTAATAAAACTTATTTTTAGCTGCTTTGTTTCTCTCACAAGCAATTTCTAAATAGTCTATAAATGTTAACCGTCTAACCTTCTAGAATGAGAGTATTACAGTAAGATACCAAATATTTCACATCATAATAAAATGTTTCAGGAATCTGTTAGACTATTAAATTGGTTTTTTGCTTTCGAGGCATCTAAATTTCATGGGTCAAGAAATTTATGTCTATCTAAAATATCAAATAACGAAAGTGACTTGAATATAGCAGATTCTTTAATATAAAAGAGACTATAATTAATTATTAAACTCCATTACATATTAATTATTCTACTTCAATTTGAATGAAAATTTGACTAGCTAAAAATAACTTCTGGCTTTGAAAAAGCATACGCTACTTTAAATTACATAAGTAAATGTCAACATTAAGACAAACATTAACTTTCTTATCACTGCTAAATGTGATAATTAAGTTTAAAGTCGAATTTAACTTTCTATGTATATAACTATATATGTCTTAAGATTTTATAACTACTTTGTTTATATCTCGAAGTTTACTCTATCCATTCGAATTTTAAAGTGGCGTTTTAAAGTTTAATTAATGCACTATACATTTGTGTCATTCCTTATCATTCTGTCTTTATTTTAAATTCATTTACATGTATGCATAATTTATTCGCTTTTAATAGTTTACTGCTAAATAAGAAAGTCAGACGTTAAGTGACAGTAAATATTTTTAAACTACATTTTTTATTATTCATCGCAATAATTTGTTTGACCTGAATTATATATTTTTATTATAATGCTTGAAACACATTATCAATATGATTTTCAATGTTTTGTGTTACTAGAAAACCTAAATATACAGCTATGTTTTTTTAAAACTCTATTATTTTCTCGTTTCATTCCTTTGCTATCTGCAAAATAAAATATACCAGAAATGGCTACATCTATAAAAAGCACGCTTCTTTTAATCTCGGAAACTAATAAGAATAAAAGGAATCTGCTTTGTCGAATATAGAGACAGCAAAGCTTTATGGCTATTAACAAACTCTAAAAACTTTATTGCTAGCCTTCAAATTAACGCTCTTTATTGCTACACTAATATTAAACCGAAATAGATTCTAAAATATTATTACATGTATAAAATAAATTTGACGTATCTATTATCTCCTTAATCTAGATAATAGCGTCTTAATACACTTCAAACCTGAAGTTAGACCATAGCTGGTTTATTAGAGGTGAAATCAATACCCTATCTTTAATAATAAATTTTCTCTTTGATGCTTGTACCGTTTACCGCTGATTGCATAAATAGCTTTAAACTAGTCTCTTGACACATAAAGGCTATAGTTCATTATTTAATCGGCTGGTAAATATTGCATGTAAGCAATTTAATAACTGCATTAAATTGACCGATATAAAAGCGCTGTGAAATATAAAAAGTTTAGATTAATATTATGAAAGCCTGGTCAAACAAGATAGAAGATAAAGAAAAGTTTTGTACAAAAAAGAACTTTATTACTTTATTTTTAGCAGGAAATAAAATATGTACATAAAGAAATTGGTGAAATGTGCGGTGGCAATAATCTTGCATTCATTGTAAGCAAATATTGTACAAACATCGACCTAATAAAACAAACTTGTAAAACAAACAAATCTGCATAAATCAGGATTTCTAAACGGGAGGTAGAATCTGAGCAAAGTCCCAGATACATCAGTTGTAAAGGTAGAATAGTCCTCATAGGGTCTATAAAATCTTTATGGGAAACTTTGGAAATGCTACATTATGTATCTTTCCATTTGTAAGGGGTTGAACATGCTCTAAAAGCTTAAAACTCTTATTACGCCCCGCACCTGTGTTAGTATTAAAATGGTCCTCACTGAAATTATTTTTATGTTAAAAATAAATCTAATTAAGTTCACTTATTAACCTTATTTTATAAAACAGAAATACTAAAAAACGAATAAAAAAATTTAATACTTTTTTCTAACTAGTGATATGAGAAATGATAGCAAATGTCTAAATTCAATTATCGTGATGAAACAGTAAGTTAAGTCTTAAAAAGCAGGTTATGGACAATATTTTAAAAATAACTTTGAGCAATGCAAATTTTCAGCAAAAGTTTGCGAAGAATAATTTTACATAACGTAATTACTATATAATGGCGGGTAGTTCTCCATAATAGATATTCTTGGTTTGCCGGAATAATTTCTTACCCCAAAAAGGACAAAACATTTGTTATACACGTCAGAATATTAATATTCGCGAGCTGTAGCGACACAATCACTCAACATGTTTCTGTTTCTCTCATTCGGTTTAAAATTTTTAATTAAGTTTCTTTTGGTCTTACGTTTTATGACGCCTTTCTACTTTTAGTGGTAATTCGCAGTATAAAGGCCGAATAAAAAATGTTGCTTTAATAACAAACTTCATTTAATTTAAAAATAGGGCGTTTCTTTCTTTCACGACCTACAACTATTTTACATTCAATTAACACTTCAAAGTTTGAAGTTGCATAATTTTATAAGGTGTGAGACACGTTTCATTATATTTCTATTCTTTTAAATAGTCGAAGTATCTTAAACAACATTTTTAGACTAATAATATTGCTTTACGTCAAAAATCTAATAAATAGGTCTATACAGGGTGTAAAAAAACCAAACTGCAGTAGCTGATACCATACGATCGAAAAAATAACGGCGTCAGCGATGGCTATGAAATGAAAATGCAAACTGCAGTGGTTGATAATACAGGTAAGAGTAAAAGAAAAAGTTTTTATGAAAATAAGTTTCTTCCGGAGGTACAGCTCTTGAAAGATACTGGAATTTAGAGCTATTGAAAGTTTTTACAGCCCTCACTTGTAACATATCTTGTAAATGTTTAGAGCATAATCTGATCTTATGATTTCTTTAATACCAAAGTCCGTATTGTAACCTTTAATATCTAAAAAACGTTCACTGTTTCTCTAAACGATTAAAAAGTCCTCGTTTTTATGCCACATGTTAATACCGTATGATCGAAAAAAAACGGCGTCCAGTTGGCTTGGAAATGACGATCGATGACATTTCCCATATAATTTTACATATAAAATGACAGCGATCTTCATTTCATAGCCATCGTTGACGCCGTTTTTATTCGATCATACGGTATTACTGTATCCTTAAAGAATTTACACACTGTCGCCATTAATTCGGTATTTGGTATTAAAATGTGCACAAGAATACTAAATTTCAAAGAAAACGGTTTACCAGTATTATTAAAAAACCAATTATATTATTTTTATATACCTTTTCAAGAACTGTAATATCCTCCAGAAGAAACTTAAGGTGTATGTTATATGTTTATTATTTTTATCTGTAGATTAGATTCCACATTAATGTTTCGTATCATTGATGCTTTTTAATCCGCTGTATAATAATTTTAATCAGAGGTAATCAATATATTTAAATATATATATATATATATATATATATATATATATATATATATATATATATATATATATATATATATATATATATATATATATATATATATATATATATATATATATATATATATATATATATATATATATATATATATATATATATATATATATATATATATATATATAATTTCAAAAACAATTAAAGTCTAGGGAGATTAAATAATTTTAAACATTACTGTTTTTTGTTTATTTATATATTTTATTAATACACTTAAACTTATAAATTAATTTGCTTTTATTTTATACAGATCATATAATTTAATAGTGGAATAACTTTCCAAGTAAACTTTTTACATCCTTTTCCGAAATAACTGGAAACACTACTAATAAACGTAAAAGAAACAGAATTTTAGATACTTGCTAAGGATAAAAATATGCAAATGTAACCTTTAGTAACCCCTCTCCAGGATGAACATCTAACAGAGAAAGATTTTATGTGTCTGACGTCTTATTCTTGGTTATTCTTTTTAATTTCCGTTACTTGATCATAAACATCGGAATCCAGCTGCGATGAAGGGGTGGTTAAAGAAGGGGGCAATGCCCCAACGTCTCCCGGTTTGACGAACGCCACACCGTCATTCCCCATTCGCATACAATCGAAATGCAACACGAGAACTGTGGCCCTTTCAATCCTCGTCTCAAAATCAAAACACATGTGCAGGTTTTGGCCGGGTGTATAGATGTCATATAGTCTCGCACAGGTCTCGACTTGAAGGGGAACGTACGGTATTGGTACGGGAATACACAATGGTGGTGGATTTTTAGCTAGAAAATAATATATGAATATTATTTTCATATTTTTTATTTTTCATGCATTCATTTTTTATTTTTTTAATATGTATATCAAATTTACATTTTATTTTTTATATTACATTTTTTTGTGTTTGATTTATTTTATCTGAATAGATTTTGAATTTGTTTAAATGAGACATATACAGTTTGGTCCGAACCGTATTCGGGAAACTTCGGCAGCATAGTTTACATATAAAAATAAGTAAAAAAAGTTCTTATAAATTTATGTCCTAAAATGCTTCGTTTTTTCCAAATAATTTCTGAACTATAGTCTATATTTGGATAAAAATTGGTGTCGGGGTGTTTTTTGACATATGACTCCTACTTTTAGGGTTTGCCACCTATATGTTTTTTTAACAGTTTTGAAGAGTAATAACTTTTGGTCCCTACCTGTATAAGTCAATTGAGTGAAAAAAAATATACATTTCTGATATTTTTTACGTAAAAAAGGTAATCTTTGTTAACGAGCAACCGTGATCAAGATATTTAGAATAAACATACTCAATACATGAAATTATTGACAAAAAATAAACTGAAATGATAAATTTGTAAACTTTTTATTTTTTTATAAACTTTTCTACATTTGTGGACTATAAATTTTCCAGAGAAGATAATTTTCGGGACGAAAAAACAAATATTAGAGAATTAAAAATACATATCATAAATTAAAATTACCCTTTCATGTGCAAGTCCTATTAGAGTGGAACTAGTGGAGTAAATAAATTAATTAAACAGATATGACCATGTAATATTTTTAACTAGTTTTATTGCATTACCTTCGTGATATAGTTCTCTGTCCCTTGTTAAAATTATAATTCGCATTTAAAATTAGTTCGCTGTCCCATTTGTGGGAACTTTTAATGAACACCTTATTTGTGTGTATTATTTCGCGAGGGAAGAGAAAAAAGAGCGAGCTTCCTTAAATTAATTTGCGGGCGTGTAGTATAATTTAAAGGATTTCTTTGGAGACCAATAACAGTGTAGTTCAAATGTTAAACAAGTAATTGAAAATAGGATTAATTAGTCCCAGCCAGTTACCAGACGACGAACAACACCGAAAGGGCACTAACTTCCGAATAAAGTCGGACAATAAATAATTAAATAGCTGGCAAGCGAGGCAGGGAAAAAACCATTACTGTCCTTTTAATATTTTGACAGGTTTTATCTCATTTTACGTTTGGCACAATATATTTATCTTTTTAATCATATTTTACGAAGAGCAATCAGATATGTCATTTTAAATATTTTTTATAAACTATTTTTCATTAAATTTTATGTTTAAAAAATTAAAAAAATAACTAATATAATACAGGGGCGTCCATAAATTACATTACATTATCACAAATTAAAAAACAACTTATTGGTAAACTTAATGACACCTTATTAAGCCAAAAGAAGACAGGCCCCACCTGCTGTTTCTTCATAATTGAGGCGCCGAAAATTATAAGGAGATAATATAAAGGGAATGCTAGTTCTTGTGAAGCTGTAAGTGACGCCACGTAAAATGTGATTTTATGAATGGAATACTCCCGTCTATGTCTCTTTATCGTCTGGTGTGATTTCAGGCTTCAGCGAGTTACTGAGGGAGGTCTTTAAGAGAATTTTGTCAATACGCGGATGAATAGGACCTTTTTATTCTGAAGAAGGTGCAGAGATGTCGTAATTTTGTGACAAATATTTTAATTTTATTTCCACATTACTTATTTGTGGAATATGTGTGAAAAAAGTACTTTTACTAGGATTATATTAGCAGACAACACATATATTTCTTCTCGAATAAATCTAGATATAAACAATTTGTTATTTACCTGAAAACGTATACGAGAAGACAGAGTTTCCGTCCATTACCATGTTCATAGTAACTGCAAACTCCTGAGGTTCATAGGTGAAATTCATACAACCTGAAACAGTGAGTGGAAACTTTGAATATATGGTTAAACTGTTAACCAGCTAAAGTTCCTTTTGTAGAACTGCACGGCAGACTCGTTTTTTTAAAAGGCACAATATAATAAAAAATATAAGGTGCGAAACTTAACATGCCAAATTATGATAAATAATTTTAAACACAAAAGAATATTTTTAGTTATAAAGTTAATGCATTTGTTATATTTTTTGAAAATGTTTATTTATGTTTTTAAAAAATTAAGGCCAGGGTATATTGTTTTGGAGAAAATCCTGCATTGATAAAACTAAAGAAATTCAGCTAGAAAAATCAAACATTTTAGAATATTTTTTGCCTAAAGGGAACATTTGCAAAGACCGGATTTAAATAGTATTACGCCTAAATCAGGCATTCCTCCTGAAAGAGCTTTATTCTAAGCAAAGAAGCCATTTTGAGTATTTTTGATACACAAATATAAAGACGCAAGCTCATCCGGTATATATGTATTCCTCAATTCAAATTTACGATAAAATTCTTGTATTAAATCTGAAAATTCAAATTTTGAGCGTTTTCTTTATGGCTATTTAAGCTACATCTCTTAAGTGCATTAATGATAATAATTTTATTTTAAATAAAATTATAAAAAAAATAAAATAAATTATTGATTTAAGAATGCTTAAATAGTGCCTTGTATAAAATTAATTTTACAACTTGAGGATGAAATAGATATCAGACGACAATCTAAACTAATATTCTGACAATTAGGCTTAGTATTTCAAAACGTCTAGATATACAAAGCAAACCCCCGGTCTCCGTCTTTGTAACACAGTTCTGAAGGACGTCCTGCTATTCCAGTTAACATAATACAAGTTGTGCTTCGTAATGCAAGAAATTAATCAGGAGTTTACCTCTGCTTTAACACTTCCGAACATAAATAAATTCGCTGCAAAGATGCGCGATTTATCAATGCTGCCAAAGTAAAATAAATTCTCGTCTGCCCGAGCTCGAGAGATCCGAGAAGATAAAAAAGGAGAGGAAACATTTCGTTTTTCTCTTAAGTTTTGATTGTTCGAACCTTTAAGAAATGATGGAGTCCATCAGATTATTAATCGAATCAATTATATTAATCTGAGTATTAAAAATCTATCTAAATTTCCGGTATATTTTTTCCTTCAGATACTGTGGGTTCATGCGGAATATTCCTGTTAGGTTAGGTTACTTTTATGAATTTTATGTATAAAACAAAGATCTATTGATACTAAGAGAATTTTCAACTTCCACCTGTAAAACAATTGTCTATCACATTCCAAGAAATAAAAATCTGTTAATAAAATACTAGAGAATTATTGGAAATGTAAAATCTTTTTAAAATAAAATACATTGGCGTGTTCAAAGAGAATGTTCGAGTAAAAGCAAAAGAGTACGAGCGCTTTCTTTCTTGCTTTTGATTGTTCTAATCTAAAACAGAAGTTTCGTTCAATCAGATTATGACTTGTTCGAGTTACATCGTTCGAAAGAATATCAAATCTACGCTAAAAGATCGGTGCCATTGATGCAAGTCCTAAATGTAGTGCATCGAGTTGCTTACAAGCTGTTTGCATTGTAAAGATCCCTTTGTAAATAATTTATCTCTGTGTCTCCGCTGCATTATTTACTGAAGTTGGGACTTTGGCGATAGCCTATCCTATTGCTCCAATAAAATTGTTGTTTTACACTTAGTTTAATGCTGGCGTAATTTCGCATTTACATGTTCTATGTCATTATTTGTTGGTCGGTTTATCTGTTTTCGTTTAATTGTCTTCGACAAAACGAACAGTTTAACACCTGCACGCAGAAATAACTAAACGTACCGCAATTGAAGCTCTATTGTAATTTAACGCCATTAAATGTATATATTGTTATTGTATCTTACTCTATCCATTCTTACAAAAAATTGGGTGGTGTTTTGTTATCCAAGATTATATAGGTCTTTTTATTATCTACAAATTCCGCAAATCGATTCTGTTGTCAAACTAAAACTACATTTTATTGCATACAAAAATAAACATTTTTGACATGTTAGATGCAAAATAAGCAAGCACACAAACTTACTTTCTAAACTAAGCTTTGTTATCACCTAATCGAATTGCAAAATAAAGGTTATCAATTTGAAATCAGTTTGTCAGAATGGAGGGACTCAACAGTAATGATTTGGCGGTCGATTCACCTTAAAGTTAGGTTAATGTTTTGCTATAGCTCTATTACACTCTTAAAGTGGGTTTTGATTGCTTATAGGTATATATCTTTTTCTTTATCTTATATACATTTTGGGAAACGGGTTTTTAGAATTAATAATTATCTGGATTTCTATTTTTATTATTCCGTCAAACACTTAATCATTAAATTATAAATAGTCCTACATACAAGACATATCTTTTTCTTCATATCTATAAAACTGCTCTACCAAATTGCAATTCCTGGATTTCAGAAACTATAGTGCCACTGATTCATATAAAAACCCGAACTTTTTTTTTTGCGTGTTGCATTAAAAAAACAAATGTGATATCTGCCACAGTTTTTTTTAAAACAAAGTCGTAAATACTTTTCTATTTATCATTTTTTTAAATTTTCAAAACAAGTGAGGTAATGTACTTTACTCTATCGTTTACTCGCCTTGTATAATTTTCTGTGGGGGTAGGGAACCTGTCTTGATCTACATAGATTTAGATATTTTAAAAACATAATTAGGGCATTTAATTACAATTACTAGCAGTAATAATATCGAACTGTTAAAATATGAGTTTTCCATTATTTTTTGCAAAACAAACTAAAGTTCCGAAAACGATGATAGTTTTATTGAATAAAACGTAAATAAAAATTTTACGAGATGTCCTAAAGTTGCCGGCATGTCGAAAATATAAAATCTTGGCGAGTGGAAATAGTGAAAATTTATTTAACCAAGTGAAAACTCATTAATTTTATTTCACGAGAGGGTTGAACTTGATTAATTCATTTCGTCCTACGGGAATTTTCAGTTATGCAAAAAACGCCTCGGTCCGCAGTCACTTGGGCAAGTTGTATTAAGAAATCTATAGTAATTTATGTACTTCGGTTACGCCCTCTTGCTTTTTGACACTTTGTTTTTGCCACAATCGTCTTCGAGAATTGTGCGCGTCATGAAAATTATTAATTTAACCGTAATACTTAATTTGACAGCGACTTTTAAAATTATCTCGCAGAACTACTAAAACAACTTCGGCTTCGCTTCATTAGTTATTTTTGACATTTCGCACAGAAGAAACGGTACAAAAAGAAGCTGATTACTATACTTATAACGAAGACAAGTGATTTTTTGAAAACTAACAGTGCTAACAAAATTCAAGAGGTTATGATTTTAACCATTTTGATGAAATTATTTTTATTAACTAATAAAAAGATATAGAACACGAAAATATTGTCCATTTTGGCCTTGTAGATTGTATAGAAGAAGAGAAGTTAACCACTGCGACCTTATAGACCTATTGTGTCCCCCTTTCTTGAAGCTGATCATACAGTCTCAGGGCTTTGACAAAAGCCAGTATCTGATTCGGTTTTACAGAGGTTAGATCTCCATCTCCGATATCAGTCGTACCATAGTTTATGGCACGAATCGTTATCGTTTCGGTGCACTCAGTGATGAGGTGTTCTGGTGTTTCCCCATTTTCCCAACAGAATCTGCATTCGCCGTTGTTTCTTAATTTCAGTCTACTGAAGAGTTTACTGAGAGACAGTGTTCTGTTAAAAAACCCGTGGATAATCCGAAGATTGTTCTTACTTAAATCTAGTTTTTGTTGTTGGAGGAATCCCATTCCAGGTTATGGATGGAGTCTTCCATGTTCTTGACTTCCGCTCTTGATTTCCACTTGGGATGCAGAACGGTTCTAGCACAGATAACACATAATCACATTATGTGTTATCTGTGGTTCTAGTCTAGATAGTGGTTTGGTTTTGGAAGTATCAGTATACCACGTTATAGTATGGTCATTTAACTGCTGAGAAAACACTGGGAGTTGGAGGAGTGGAATTCCTTTTTGAAGGTGTTCCAAGTTTCTGGGCTTTTGGTACTGAGATGTTTTCCTTGCATTTAGGGAAACCAAATATAGGCTAAATTTTAAATCATAAACTATCGTTCAAAGCAAAAATTGTAGTATTATTTACATGTAGATAATAGTATGCAGAAGTTAGAAATAGAATAATTAGTTTAGAGTATGCAGAAGTTAATAATTAGAATTTCAAGAATACTTGAAATAATTTTGAAAAGTTATTTAAACAAAATTTGTTGTTTATATTTAATATAAATATATTCTTGGCTGCATTTAATTAAGAGAAGCCCTAATAAACTGGCAAATAGCGTATTGTTTGCATTTTCTGCACTTAAATATAACTACAAACATTAAAAAAATTCTACGAGTCCCTGGGTCGCAATTAATTTCCAGAAACTTTTTAATCAACCTTAATTTTCCTTGCTTGCGTTATTCACTTAACAAAAGTGAAATAAAAGTGACTTCAATTATAGAATTTATTTATTCAATATTTTTGCTTGTCACACTTTACTTATAATAAAATTAGTGTCTGTTTACTTTATTATATATTTAATATAGATTTTTTATTGTAAGCATTTGCAATTATACTTCATATTATAGAGAAGGAAGTTCATAAATGCCAAATACGCTAATGTTATAATGAATTCAGATGAGTATTGACCATTACTACAAGACGAAATTGTGAAACAATAGAATATGAACCATTGACCTTCTACAATGCTATTATGTTGGAAACAAAGGTCACGGAAGTGGCCTATATGATTATAGCGTCCTTATCTCAATGATATGCTTGTCTTCGGCTTGACGTTTTAGCATTACATAACATTTATTCATATGACAGATTTAGTGGGTACATAAATCAATGCAACTCTCCAAACGCAATAAATATATTATACTTATATATTTAAGGGCGATTTAATCAATATTTTGATATTAGAAAATAAATATGACCTTCTTGTTGAGAAGAAATAAAGTCTCAATTTAATAAAATTAGAAGATGGATAAAAGTTCTAAACTATATTCAACTACTCTGGCTGAAGTTATTCAAGCTTAAACGTTATCTCATGGGAGGTAAGCGTATTGCTGATAAACAGCTATCAATTAACAGTGACCAAGCGCTTATCGCATCGATATAACAGCATTATACATAAACAAATACCTATGAAATTGAGCAAGATCGAGCACAAGAGAAATCGCGTTATCACAAATAGCTGAAGTTAGCCATCGTTGTCTGTTAATATCTATTTTACTAGCTCTGACCGAAACTAGCGTATACCAAAATTATCGTGTAGATCCTAATGTAAATCTTTAAGCTAGGTTTACGGTCACTGATGGAATATCTGATACACGTGTGTTGTTATTTGCACAATCCTGTTCAATGAAAATCAATTGGGTAAAGGACATGGGTCGCTTGCATGGTCTCAACTTAGTTTTGTTGACTCTGTGTCACTTAATTGTGTACAGTACGTCCCTTTAAAGCTTCAAGACAATATTGAAACATCCTATTACATTCTCCTTCTATGATAAAAAGAAAGGTGGCCATTCATTTAGGGTTGGTCCGGCCGAAATTTGAAAGAAGTCTGGAAAATAAATATACATATCTAGAATTTTAAATTTTTTTATTTTAATTTGTTATGAATATACTCGTCAAAAGATCTATTTAAGTGACCGTTGTGCTTGTCATTTTCATTCACACGTAATTTTTGTTTTCTGTCATTTTTTGAATGTCATCTGTCGAAAGCTCATCTATTTCGTTGAACAGATTTTAACTCATAGCACTTTTTCAGCTGCCTTTAAGTTTCTCTTTAAAGTAAAGCCTCTCTATCGGTTCGACGAGTCGGGTAGGAATGTAGTCAGACGACATGCAAACAATGACAGAAAATACAA
Organism: Sitophilus oryzae; assembly: GCF_002938485.1. Lineage (NCBI taxonomy): Eukaryota > Metazoa > Arthropoda > Insecta > Coleoptera > Curculionidae > Sitophilus > Sitophilus oryzae. The sequence goes on from NW_022146479.1 coordinate 8,865,211, forward strand.
TTTACCTGTGAATTAAAGCAACAGACAACTGTCACTCTGAAGTATTCTTTCACTGGACAAACTTTACATATCTAAATAAATTATTTATTTTTCGAAGAACTCCGGAATTTGTCCGGAGTTTGGAGCATTTGTATGGGAACCCTACGTCTATTAAACAAAAATACAATTAGAGAGATCTTAATGCATGACTTTTCAGAATGAGATCTTCTTGGGGGAGTGCGTTCTCGATATGAAATTTTTAATCATATCAAAGAAAGTTAGAAACCAGGAGACATATGTATATATGCACGAATGTTAAATTATACGTAAGATATTCGCAAAGTTGGTTTCCATTTCCAACGATTTGATTACTGGATATAACGTCAAGTCAAGTTTTCGTATACTTTAAAGCACATGCGGAAACTTTCTTATTCGAACTTTCGACGAATCTCTATTTGAGCCCAAAATTCAATAACCACCTAATTAATACACATACTTTGGATACGGGCATATGTTTCAAAAACATTCGATTTGCTGTACCGATCCTTCTTGCAACGCCTTAAGGCATACAACTAGTATCTCAGTTGCATAATCTAAGTTTCCTCATATTTAATGATACTAGGAGAAACTCTAGAAGCGTCATAAATGTCTAGCGTGGATAGTTTATATTACGCGGTTGTATATATATATATCATCTACTTTTTTAATACTGTCATTAAAAATACTTAAAAATATGTCTCAACTACAAATATATAAATTAAAGTGACTACTTCTTGACTGGATTAAAAAAAATAAATTATTTTATAGAATTATGATAAAACTTTAAGTTAAAATATTGAAATATCAAAATTAGAATCACAAATAAACGTAACTAAATAATAATTAAAAAATATTAAAAAATATAGAAAATAAAATATATAAATACCTACAAAAATAAAATCATATTAATGATGCTAAAATAGTATGAAACGTATATATTAATTTCTATAGACCTAAGATTTGTGCCTAAGGATCATGCGATCGAAAAAAAACGGCGTCAAAGACGGCTGAGGAATGAAAATCGATGACAATTTAGGCGAGGTCAATTGCTAATATTACTGTTAATTTTTGACAAATTTTATGTCGACTTTTAATAAATGACGTCTCCTTTAATAAATGCCCTCGCTAAAATTATCATCGATTGCCATTCCTCAGCCGTTTTTTTTTATCATACGGTATATGGTTATAGAGTTTTTAATAAAATAAAAAGTTTACATTATACATAAAATTTTTGAGATACAAAAAATCTAAAGAGGAATAAAATCATCATATCCCAAATTTAGTATAAATGAAACCAGAATTTGCTATAAATGGAAACTAATAATATGCCTGAGACTGCGTTCTCCTTTAAATCAAAAGCGCATTAGGTTATTAGAGGTAATTTCGCCTTTAACTAGAAAATTAGATGCGTTACACCTGAACAGGCAGATATAACAAAATTGTCTCTGATTATATACAACGTCAAACCATATGCTAGTTTCATTACCTTTGATGGTACGCTATTAGAGCCCCAACGTGCCTGCTGCTGAGACGTTTTCTCAAGTGTGTCACCTGTTTTGAAATTAATTCTTAACCTACCGGAATACGTAGGTTCTCGATAGTCAAGAGTAATGAGATATTTATATATACCTTGTAATATCACATTAATTAGATTTATACTCATCAACATATACTCAAATGCAAAAACACGCAACGGAAATTTTTTCCTCAAGTTTAAAGTGTTATTTTTTTACTTTTAGCCCTATTTTCATGAATTTTTTAGCAAACTGTATATAAACCTATCAACTTTAATTCATAACCTTTAGTATTTGGCTTATTATACAGGGTTAATTGAAGAGTTTTTTTTACCTTAAATCTAAAACATCCTGTGCAATAATTTTGTGAGTAACTATTCATAAAACATTATTTTTCGATCAGAACCATGTCTTCTGAGGTGTGGCATGTGTTCACATAAGTTTAAACATTTTAAACTCGACCAAAAATTTTTCCGTTGCGTTTTTTTTTGCATCTGAGTGTATACCAGGTCCGTCTCAAAAGTGGCTCACCCCCTATAACTTTTTTATTTTTTCAGATAATAAATCGAGATTTGGTATGTTAGTATATGATATAAATTAGGATTGATTGACGTATTCAATTGTTTTTGGTCACTTCTTGTGTCACCAGAAATGACTACAACATTTGATATTTAAATGATACCCTCGGTATTTTTTTACTTTATTCGATAGAATATGACACTCTGAAGAGAATGACATATCATATGTCAACTTTTGACATTTTCGCATATGGTTTAATTGACATTGTAACATGCGGTTCATAACGACAATTTGACTCGAAATAGCAAGTATGTGCTACCAAATTATTCGTAAAAAAAATCTTTTTCTAAATATGCTAATGACCCACCCTTGTTTCATTTGAAAAAATTGAGATATTAAAAATACGATTTGGGCATCTTTTAACTGGCCGGGACAAGACACGAAAAACATTAGAGGGTCAAATCTATTTTTCCAAGGCTCATTGATTAAAAATTAGTGTTTTTAACACAACCATGGCACTCTAGATTGAAATTTGAAATACGATTTGTTTTTAAGAGAAAATGTCAAAAGTTGACATATGATATGTCATTCTATTCAGATATTGCATTTTCTATCGATTAAAGTAAAAATATACCGAGGGTGCCATTTAAAAATCAAAAGTTGTAGTCATTTCCGGTGAAACAGGAAGTGCCCAAAAACAATTGAATACGTCAATCAATCCTAATTTATGTCATATGCTAGTATACCAAATTTCGTTTTTTTTATCGGACAAAATAAAAATGTTATAGGGGAGAGCCCACTTTTGAAAAGCACCCGGTATTCTATTATCCAAAGATCTTTTAAAACAATAAATATTTTATTCTGGTTTTGTTAAAATATATTAAAAAAATATGTAATATTTATCTGCAACATTGTATTCTCTTCAAGAATATATTAAACTATCCCGAACATATATAACTTACATAAAAGAGTCGGAAAACTTTTCAAGAAGTCGTTGAACACCATCCTAAAATAGTCTTACATTTTTAGGCGAACTAATGCAAAAGTTATTCTGTTTTACTACTCAGTTTTATGAATATAAGGGAGCTGGGATGAGCAAAATACAAATACCTAACTTTTTTCGCCGTTATTTTTTTCTCGTTCTGTTTTCACAAAATGGAGTATTCTTTTCAATTAGTTAACGGCAAAGACTTAAAAGGGTTGCCGAACGTGCTTTCCCACGTTACGTTTTAGTTAGCGGGTTTCTTAACCGCAATTCTCGCAAAAACACCTACCAAATCGTTTTGAAATTCCGCAATGCGAAGCCTGACTTTGTATTTAGTACAAGCTTAGCGAAATCCCTTAAGGAACTTGACATAAGGGCCTTTAATTTGTAACAGTGTAATTTTTTTAATTTCATTTACTTTTTGTTTCCCTGACCCTATTCTTTGTACAACGGTTTTAATAAAAGCGCACTGTCCTTAAAAAGCATCCCTTGATCAAAAATAATCGTAACTAATCAGGATATGATTTACATTTCTTTGCTTCATTTTAATTCAATTTAATGTGTAATATTAATTTATATATTTATGTTAGTATTCATAATTATACCTTGTATTAATGACATAATGAAAATTTTGGGCGTATGTTTAGTACAGGAATGGGTGATTTTCAATTAATGCCTGTGCCTTTGAATACGTGCATATATTTAGGTTTATCTCCGGAGTTTGAATTATAATAGAAAATTCTAAACTAATCCTGAACCTGAATACAGGCCCAGTGGATTTAACGACTCAAAGCGTATTCCGAATGCAAAATTTAATATATTACTTTATGGTTACAGTCAAAAATTATGGAATTTCAATCTGATGACAAAAAATAATACAATTTTTGGTGTATAATCTCAGACAAATATTAAAAAAAAGACAAACTTTATCGTCCATCTAATGCTGCAAATTACAGGATGTTTTAACATTAAAAATCTAAAAAATCCGCCAACTTAACTAACTAACAATTAGTTAGTGTCTTTAAATATTTTACGCTAATGCCATTTTTCCATGTGCAAACGAGCTAGCTTATGACAAAGAAATTCTCTAGAGTACCGTGGGAATAAAGTGTGCAATAAAAGTTGACACTAGAGAATTTTATTTCGGGCACTCAAAGGGCACTCGAAGAAATTTCTCAGGACTTACGACCGAGAAAAATGAAAGATTTTTCTTGATATAAGTAAGAACAATATTTGGATTGTCACGAGGTTTTTAACAAGACACTGTTTCCTTAATCAACACCTCAATAAATTTAAGCTAAGAAACAACGGCCAATGCAGATGTTGGGAAAATGGTGAAACATCACAACATTTCATCACTGAGTGCGCCGAGGTTTAACCATTTTTGCCATAAAATTGGTTAAAATCGTCTTAGACACTAGCTTTTGTCAAAGCCCTGAGACTGTATGATGAGTTATAACTCGTCGACCACGTCGAACATACATTCTTTCATTGCGCAAGATGAAGCTCAGAAAGGAGAACACAATAGATCTATAAGGTCGCAGTGATTTACTTCCCCCCTTCCACCCAATCTGCTAGTCTATATCTGAGTCTTTTTTGTAATAAATAAAATTAATGAAAGAATAATAAAATTGATATGAGTTATATTTTTCTCAAAAAGATGCATTATTACACGTGCACACCACTGACCAATAATAATTACCGAAAAGTCTGGAAATTTGGGTTCTTAAAATTTTAATTTTATTGTCATGATCATTTCAGTAATATGATTAAGTTTAATACGTACCTTCTCTGTTAAATTGAAACTGGTTAAGGTTGATTCCTAGACAACAGCCGCAAATAAACCCTTGACATGTGCACCCGTTACTTCTGTAGGCAAGGCGCCTTGTCAAGGCGTTGCCGCCCCATTTCTGTGCGGTGCTTTTGACGTGCGCCACTGGCTGCGTTTCGTCGCCGCTGCCGTCATTCGTCATCCTATTTATCAGCACGTTCTCGATAGATGACAATCGAAAAGATTTTCCAGACTGGGGCTCATAATAGATATTAGGCACAGGAGATGTATCGGCATCTGCAACTCACAAGATGACTCGGCGTTAAATTTCAACCAAATCCAAATTATGTAGGCGGTTTATCGATAAAACCGGCTTAGATATTTACGTAAATACCGTAATTTGTAATTTTTTAATTGATTTACTATTTATTAACTTATTATTTATTATTATTTAAAAATCTTACTAAGAAATTAAAGCTTTTCATGACTATATGAAAATTTACGATTTTGGACAAGTAACTGATTTTGATCTTCAATATCTACATAAAATTTGCTATAAATGCTGAAATTTTCATAATTTTATGACTATGTTTACTATCTTTCTAAGACTTTTGAACATGTGTAAAAAAATCGACCTTTTTCCATTTTTGCCATTCTTTTTCCATTTTCGTCATGTCACCGATTTCATGAAAACTGCTGTTATTTACTAACTAAAAGGTGTAGAATAAGAAAATATACAGCATTTTAGTCCTACGACAACAGTAATAAATATAGAGGACGTTTTAATTTTAATCAAAAATAGTTTAAAAACAAGGATCCAAAAAATTAATTTTCTCACAAAGCCAAGGTCCAAGGTTTCTGAATCTACATAAAATTTTCTACAAATACTGAAATTTTCATAATGTTATTGCTATGTTTACTATGTAGGAAAAGGCCGTTGAATATCTGAAAAAATAGCAAAAAATGGGCATATTTTCGACTGTTTCTTCATGTTACAGATTTTGCTAAAACTGCTGTTATTTACTATTTAAAATGTGTAGAATAAGAAAATATAGGTCATTGTAGTCCTATGAAAACAGTAACCGATACAGAGGACGTTTTATCCTTAAACCACACCAAAAATAGCTGAAAAACAAGAGTTCAAAAAATTAATTTTCTCACAGAGCCAAGATACCTAACCCTTCAAAAGTGTATATTCTATAATCTACATTATCCAATCTCTAATTATCAAATTTCTAATCCAATCTAGGGCCTTTGAAAATATGTAAGCCATATAACCAAAATTGTCATTTTTACTACTACTGTTATTTACAAATTATAATACGTAGAATATATTACATATACAAATATGGGCCATTGTAGTCTTACATGTACGGTTTTAGATGTAGGAATATTTTTAACTATCATCAAAAAGCATTTCAAAACAAGTGTTCAAAAGATCATGTTTCTTGCTTGATTTGTATAAAATCCGAAAATTTAAAAGAAACTTATAAAAAGTAATTTATCACAAGAACGTTTGGAAAAATATATTACAAGATTAGGTTTTTTCGAAAGTCTCAAAATATTGCTTTGACACTTTGGTAAAAAGACGAAATCTTTAGAAGAAAAGACACTTTCTAGATTTAGGAACGTTTCAGAGAAAAAAGGGACAGTAACATAATCCTAATTGAAAAATTCTTGTGTTTAAATATATTCGAAGCTTTTACTGGACGGCTTAAAATTGCCTACGGTCGGTTACTTTGGTCCTTTTTCTCTAAAATGCTTGTAACAAAATTAGTCGAGGAATTCAAGCCATTAAGTATAATTCGCTAAGTAAGGTATAATGAATAAATGTATGCTCAGTGTGAAGTAATTTTGTACAAGGAAGACTAATTCGAAATATTTTGTTTAATTCTTTTGGCCCTATTGACTTTAGGTACACAGTTTATTAAATTTACGATTAACTATCCTTTATATGACACTCTTTTTCAAAGAAAATGTAGGAACTGGGGTAAGAACTATCGAAAACAGGAAATATTCATCTTATCTGATAGTCAAGCAGCCTTAAGAGCGATTAACTCAGTAACCATCAATTCGAAGTTGGCCAAAGAGTGCCTAGAGAAGCTGAACAAATTAGGCAAAGAAAATAAGTCCACCTACTCTAAGTGCACCGAGACGACAACCATTCGTACCATATAAACTTTGGTACGACTGATATCGGAGATGGAGAACTAACCTCTGTAAAACAGTCTTAGATACTGACTTTTGTCAAAGCCCTGAGAATGCATGATGAGTTATAACTCGAAAGTGGGACACAATCTTCATTCCTCCCATAAAATCTACAAAAATGCGTGGAATAAATTTTAAACTATAAAATAACGGGTTCGAATAATAATTAAAATAAATTAAGTGGACAAGAATATGTCAAGAGCCACTCCGAATATAATTTTATGGAATGGCTTAAATATGGGTTCGCCCTCGTAGGTCAAAGTAATTCATTTAATTTGTGTAGCACCCTTGCTCTTCTGAATATGCAGTTTCGGATAACAGCAAAATTGTTATCCGCTCTGCCCCTCGATTAGCGAAATGTTTCACGAACAGATGCCATTAAATTACCTCATTTCACATGCATTCCCTATGAAAAGTTTTTATGAACGACGCGACGCGACGCAGCCCTCAGGCCTTTCATAAAACTTAATTTTTATGCACTATCCGATTCGGGATTTTAACTGCTAACTGCCACGTGACCAGATGCAGTTTTGCCAGGATTTGCCATTTAAAAAACAACTTTTTTCGTACAACAACAATCGATTTTCCAAATATTAGTTTCATCGTGTTTCATTTTAAAAAGGCCGATTTTGATAAAACTACTGTTTTTTACTAATTAGCAGGCATAGTATAGGCAAATATAGGACATTGTGTATTTACAATTACGGTTTTAGATGTAGGCACAGTTTTATTTATCATCGAAATTCTTTTCAAATCAAAGGTGTAAAAGTTCAAATTTTTCACCGAATCGAAACATTTAAGTCTATTAAGACTTAGGTACTATATCTTCGAAATCTACATAAAATTTCCTAGAAATGCTGACATTTTCATGATTTTATGACTAAGTTTACCATGTTTCTAAGGCCTTAGAATATGTGTAAAAAATAAATAAAAATGAGCATATTTTCTACTTTTTTCCATACATAGACATGAAAATAGTCGATTTTCGTCATTTTACCGATTTTGTTAAAACTGCTGTCATTTTCTAACGAGAAAGTGTAGAATAAGAAAATATAGGCCATTGTAGTCTTACAAGAGCAGTAATATTCTCAATCTATATAAAATTTTCTACAAATTCTAAAATTATTCTTAAAATAATATGACAATTCCTTATGTTCTCTTAGAGCTCTGAATACAAGCAAAAATGTTCAAAAATGAGCTTTTTTTATTTTAATATTGTACACAAAAATAACTGAAAAGTTTGGTCAATGGATTCCAAACCCAGCGGAATTTTACAAAAAATATATATTATTCTTATTTCATACAGGCTTTTTTCTTTCAATAACGAAATATTTAGCATTTCTAGTTCTGAACCAACCACAAAGGTCTACATTAACTCCAGTGTTTTTGTTTGTTGTTTTATTGTGTTGGGAATCCAAAGAAACGGTCAGGAGTAGACCTTTGCCAAAAATATGCAAAATAAATAATTGAGATTCTCCACATTGCTGTCTCTAATTAATTTACATTTTAATAATCCCAAACTAAAAAGGATATTGCCTAAAATAATGTTTAATTTTGTATTCTGTCTGGAAAACTTTTCAAATCGTCTCGGCTATTGTATAAATTAATTTATTTAAAATGATCAAACATGTGCATCAAATTGCTGGTGTTTATAGTTATAAAGATTTTTATAAAAAGAAGAAAGAGCAAGCTACAACTTTTTACACAGATATGTATTAAATCAAACTTTTTTTCCTTTAATCCGTCCAATTCTCTTCTGCTAAGTTTTCGGGAAACTTCAAATAATTAAAATTAATCGACAAACGCCAGATTATTAAATCATTAAAAGTTTGAATAATTAGAAGTTATATTTAGTACAAAGCTTCTATTCTGAATAAAAGTTTGCAAAAGAATTTGAGGATGTACTCGAGCTTATGCTAATTACAATTTATTAATAACGAAATAAATTTTTTATGAAGCTCGTTAAATAATTTGAATGTTTTATTTAAAACTTTTCTTTATTATTTTGACATTGTGAGCCAAATATTCTGTCCTGAAAAATGAGAAAATTTGTATTTTTGCGAGGGTGTAATTTTAGTGTATTTTGATTTGAATTATATGCGGGTGTTCTTCATCAGTTCACATTTTTTAAGTTCTACTAATAAAAAAATGGTTACACCACCATTTATTCTAAACGATAACAGAAACTTTAACATTTTGTGATTGTCTTATAATATTTAACACAGCATGTGTTATTTTCAGACTTTTTATCTGGTTAAATATGAGTCACTCTTGTCTACATACTGACTTTTTTAGTGTTACTTTCAATCTAGTTATACTTTTGCAATAGTCTCTTTACCCCCAAATGCCTTTTATAGAGGAAATATTTTTGTATTTAAATGGGTGTGGTTAAGAAAAAAACTAAAAGTTTTGAATATGTCTCATTTTTACACCACTTGACACCCTACTATCAAAAATATATAGGAAAAATAAATAATACCTAATACCTGGAAATTTTTGACTTTAAAGTGGAATGGTTTATTAGTATTAAAATGTCCCAAGAATGTATTTAATTAAGATCTTAGAAATTGTATTAGGCTAGTTTGGAAGACAACGTGTTGCCAAGCCGAATAAACAACTTTGAATTCCTCTTCTGATTTAGGTTACCTTGATTGAGGTAATTAAATAGACATAAAACGAAACCATTGTCCCATCGTATCAAAGCGTTATTAAGTCGGTTTCTAATCTAAATTTATACATAAATATGTTGAGAAATTGGAACAGATAAACGCTAATTCAGGTTTTATTTATTTATTTAGTGTTCTATTTTTGTTTGTTATATTTACAATAACATTTTGTAATCCTTATTAATCTTTTTTTATGTTAGAATTACTATTATTACTACAGGGAGCAATATTAATGTTATATGACATTAAAATTTATATTATAATTTAATTTGAAGAGCATTGCACTAGTATTTTTATGTGTATTTTTTTTTAATTCAAGATCCCAAGATAAAATCCTGACAAAAATTAGTTAATGTATTTCATATTTTTAAACAGCCACAATGCTTTAGTCCATAATTTTTATATTAGGGCTTTATTGTAATTTTGCAGAAATATTAAATATTTACAAAAAACGTCAACAGAAGTTGTAAAAAAGTCAAATATTTATATTTTTTAAAGCAATCCTTTTTTATAATATTTTTGTACATATAAATATATCTATAATAAGAAAATAAGCTGTAAAATTAAATAACTGCTTACAGCGATTAAATTTATCCTGATCATGACCAAAATAATCTGCTTAGTAAAAATATTCACAATTCAAAATTTAGTAATTTATTTTAATTTAAAATATATACTATGTACACACAACCGTAATAAAGAAAATGGGATAATTTTGAATTATATTTATATAAGTGAATTAGTGGTAAAGTGGTAAATGATAATTATTTATTTAAATGTGAAGAATTATTATTTTCAAAGTATTGAAAATTTTCATAGATATATAAACTCACCTGCTTCATAGTAGCAGCGAACACATCCCAAAAAATGCACCACAAAAACAAGAAACCAATATTCCATTTTGATCAAATCATAAAAATGCAAGCGACTTGGCACAGCACGAAATTTCACCGATCTGATTTAAAAAAAAAATGATCTAAATTCAAAGAAGCGGTATTTAGGGTAAAGAACGCATTATATCGCAGTCTGGCTGGTTATTATATTAACAGTGCACGCTTTGGCAAGCCATTATAACGTGTTCACCATATATATTCCTCGATTTGCGTTCAAACGCAACTCATTAAGAACGGTGTTAAATGTGTCGTTAAATGCTAATTTCGTTTATAAAGATGTTTGCAGTTATTGTTTTCTCTTTTTTTTTCTCGGGGCAATTTTTTTAATTCGTTTCAAACGCGAGCACTTTTACTTTGCTGCCCAATTCATACAGGGGGTTCTCAAAAAGAAATACCTATCATTTGATTAACAGAACAGATAAAACAGTTCTTTATTGTTAAACAACCGAAAAACTAGATAGATATTTCTAATAAAATAAAATATATAAATAAATTAAATATTAGTGTTAACAATTAAAAATTATCACTGTTTTAAAATATAGACACAAAATATACAGCTCTCAAATTACAAGTATGTAACGTAAACGAATGTATTGTACCGTTTAAAAAATTTATAGAAATGTTGAAACGTACAAAAACATTGTTAGAAACCTAAAAACCTTTGAATTTTCCTGACTTGTTTTATATAATTTATAATACAATTTTTATAAACTAATTAAAAATTAACATTAGCTATTTTAGCAATTAAGAACCAATACAAATACTTCATCTTTTACCACTTTATAACAAGGTAAATTGTAAAAAAGTTCAGAAATCACCTCGTTTTTAGATGCCGTTCTGTCATTTTTATAGTTTTAAATAATAACAAGAGAAACAAAATATTAGCAATTCAATTATCTGTATTTTAAAGTATGAGGATACACAAAATAATCTATTCATTTTGTTTTCTTTTTTGTTTTTTGGCATAATGGAGCTAAGATTTTATTTTATTATAAAAATTTACATGTATAATCTGAAGGGATGGATAGTAATAAATATTTCCTAAACAGCTAAGATTATCGGTTTGAGCAAAGAGACAATGGATTGAGGTGGCCTAAGTCTTTGTATAATATAGGTTTCATCCCTACACAACCCTTTTTGGGGGTAATTCCGGACTTTATGAATATCTTAAGAGAGCTTGGGGCTATCGGTTTAATCAAATGCATCATAAATTATTACATAAAATTATGAATTTATTAGTGAAAGTTTTTAAGGTTAAAATTAATTTTTTAATCGAGAGAAATAACTTTTTTTTAACCATAAAAAGTTTCACTAATAAATTCATAATTTTAGGGGATATTTGGGGATGTTTTAATATTTTTAAATAAATTTTTAATAGTAAGGGAAGAATATTCTTGCCCTGTATATATTTCAAAATGAGAGGGTGGCAAGTTTGAAATTATTTGACCTTGGCAGTAACCGAGGAAGTATATATCGCACTCTGAATATCAAATACGATCTCCCCGAAGTTTTTTTTCTTCCTTTATCCAATTCTTTACATTCGGTAAATAAGTTGTGACTGTTTCATATTGCATACGTATATAGTATATACTCATATATACGCATGATGTTGAAATTCTGATTAAGATATTGTGTTGACCCCCTCCCCCCTTTACATACAATTTTAATAAAACGTATTTCAAAATAAGAACTCTAATATTGTATAATAATTTTATAGACATTTTATTACTTATGCATATATGTGTGTATAATATTACAAAATTTGTGGCATAAAACTATTTGTTATTTTGTATCCATATAATGCTAAATTTAAACCAATCTTCAATGAAACAAATTATTTCCAGAACAAATATATAGGGATTATATTAAAAATTTATTATTCCGCACACATAACACTGGCCAGTAGAAAATATTGATTTGTTTTACAATAATTAAAAGGGTTTGGTTACAGAGATTTGATTTTATTTTATGTATTTTTGTCCCTTCAATAATATTTGAATGGTTTGGTTAGGGTTTCAATAAATAATAACAATTTATTTTTGTAAATAACCTCTTAATTTTAGGATTTATTTTTAGAGAAAATGTACAGAGTGAAATACATTTTGTTTTATGCCCCGTCAACACGTAACGGTTTACCTGTCAGTCTTACCTGTTAAGTAAATTTACAAAAACATAATATACGGATATATTACAGTAACTTTAGTAAGTGATTTTTAAAATTGTAATACGTCGTGTGTAGAGGGGGATTGAGAAATAAGAAATAGCCATCTTATCCGATAGTCAAGAAGCATTAAAAGCGATTAAGTCAGTAACCATCAATCCGGAGTTGGTCAAAGAATGCCTACAGAATCTCAACAAACTAGGCAAAGATAATAAAGTCCCCTCACTCTGGGTGCTAGACCATCAAGGGATAGAAGGCAATGAAAAAGCAAACGATTTAGCTAGAAAAGGAACCACTCCACTAACTGGACCAGAATCTTTCTGCTTCCCAAGTAGAAACTTACTTAAAGCGGAACTCAAGAACCTGGATGACCTCATCCGTAAGCTGGAATGGGAATCCTCCAACGGTCTAAGACTCGAAGAAATTTATCAGTACCTACGACTGAGACAAATCAAATATATTTCTTGAGTTATGTAAGAACAATCCAAAATAAAAACACTTAATCATCTGCTGATGATTCTAACATGGTTAGCGATACGCGCGTCCAGTGTAAAAGTAAAAGTGTTTGGTGTATTGTGGTGATTGAGTGTTTTTATTTTGCTGTGTAACACCAAAAAAAAACAACCCCTAACTGTAATCTGAGAACAATCTCCGAATGTTCACGGGATTTTTAACAGGACTGTCTTCTCAATGAACACCTCACTAGATTGAAGCTGAGAATCAACGGCAAATTCAGTTTCTGTGGGGAAATGGAGAAGCACCAGAACATCTCCTCACAGAGAGTGTCGAAACGACAACCATTCGTGCCATAAACTTTGGTACTACTGATATCAGAGATGGAGAACTAACCTCTGCAAATCGGTCTCAGATACTGGCTTAATTTTCTGTAATAGTCGCTGTAAAGTCGCTGTGATTAACCCCCATACCATTCTACATACGAACATGAGTTTTTAAAGGGGTTATGCTTTACCTGACACGCAAAACTGACAGGTAAAACGTTATGTGTAGACGGGGCTTTACTATTTAGGGTGTGCCCTGAAAAGTGATGAAATTTAATGCCAATAAATCAATTAAAAAGTAATATTTTTTATTAATTGGAATATCACAAGCCGAACAGGGCGATATTTCATCGCAGAATTATATAAATTAAAAGTAGAGTTGAAATATTTTGATTAAAATAGCACTGATTTACAGCAACGAACCGAAATATCAATTCTATTAAGTGTTTTATGTTCCGCCTTGTCGGTTAATAAATCTACTATCAAAAAAAAAATATCTGATATCTGACAGTTACACGTTTTGACTGAATTACATTTTCTTTTTTTTTGGAAAAAGTTAATTTTTGCTTAAACCATAAACCATACTTTAAAAAGCGGAAATTATATTATTAAAAATTAACTAATTTTACATTAAACATATTCACTTTTTAACATTACTTTAAATATTTTCCTTTTTACGTTCTCATATCATAAAAAAGCTAAAATAAGCTGCTGGGTATCGACTTTAGCTACAATATTCAAAACATTTCAAATACTTGTACAAAGGACATGCCTTTCAATATAAGAAAATATTTACATTCTACTGTTTTAATATTTGACCAGAACGGTTCTTAAAAAAGCCTGCAAACTCATTGAGTGTCAGGAAATATTGTCTTAGCGCCTACATATGTTTTTTTTACAAAAAAACATCGTTTTATAACAAGTTTTTTTTTTATAGAAAGTGATATCGTAGAGTATAGTTTTGGTTTAGCGTGAAATCGATATATTTACTGTAAATTTTTACGATACTCAACTCTTCTCTAGGTTTATATATCATACCTCAGGCAAAGACTGGAATATAGGGAGTAACTCAATGCTGTAACTCAATTCCATGGGGATCTACACTTCTCACCCTACCCTAACTAGAGAAACCACTAGAAATTTGCTTGACATTTGATATCCTGCCGTTGTTCTTTCTTTATAAGTTCTTGTTAGGGTGTGTTTTCTATAAAGTGTATCAGAAAATACAAATATAAATAAAAACGTGTAAGGATTATTTAAAAAAAATTATATATTAGAAAATAAGGAAAGTATTTATTAAGCATATGAAAAGTAAAAATAAGCACCTTACATTTTCTTAAAAAAATATTTTCTTCCAGACTTACTAAAAAACTTCTTTTAAAAGATTTCTTTTTCAGATAACAGGAAGTAAACGCGAACAGGACCATTATCTGCGTTTTTAATATACTAAATCTTGGTAAAAAATGAGTAAAGGTTTCAAAAAGATATAAAGCATAGTTAGAAAAATGAGAAGAATCGAGAAAACCTATATAAAATGTTAAAAATCACAGCTATTTTGGCTGTTTTGGTGTTTTTTTTCAGTATTAATTTGAATATAATATTAATATTAAATTTATTAAAATAGTAGAATGTCAAGAAAAGTTAATTTTGAAAATGTTTACAGCAAAAGTACGTTTGCAATTAATGTGTGAAATGCTACGAGTCACGCGTTCTTCATTAGTGTAATCAAGCGTGTGCTATGTGTAAAATGTAGAAACCCAATTAAGATATCAGAGTGGCAGAGTCAATAAGCCTCAGACCTGTAGCAACATTTACAATTTCAGTTAGGAATTCAGTTCTCCCGTATTTTAATCCAAGAGAAACTCAATGAACTAGCTGAAAATCGTAAGATTTACACCTTCTATCTTCTTTACTTTACTGTTTAATATTTTACATTCACCTGACAATTTTTCTTCACATTCTTGTTAATTTGCGTAAAGGAATTTTTTATTACATTATTGTCAGAAAAAACTGTACTTATTGGATTTTCTAACCAAAAATCAAAATATCGAGAATTTTGTTTTGTTTGCTGTTGAATACTCCAGACTTAAGAAGCTTTGTGGGCCAAGGCTCAAGCACCCAATTATTAATTAAACGGGAATAGCTATCGCTAAATTAAATCGCAGATACCGGTGGAGAATAGATTTTGCCAGGCAAAACTGAATAATTGCCTGAGAAGTTGTCATGACGTCATTAATGTTTCATTGTCATACAGAATTTACTTTTTTTTAACTAATTTATATATTTCATACTGTTGTTAGAAGAAGATTCTAGATTGTAGTTTGTATGGGAGTGTGAAAGTTAATCACCGAATTATAGATCTATGGTTTCCCCCTTTGTTGAGGGCTGAGATAGTTTTACAGAGCTTAGCTCTCAATCATGACATATAGAGTCATGCTCTGAAACTTTTTCTTCGAGTCATGCATGCTCGTATATACTCGAAATGTGAAGAAAAAAGCGGAGAGACACAGTTCCGCTTCATTAAGGGGCTGAGTACCAGAGAGGCTTTGTTTTCAATCAAGCTACTAATCCAGAAATGTTATGATCAACGCCAAGATGTCTTTGTGTGCTTCATAGATTATCAGAAGGCTTTCGACAACGTTAAACATGATATTCTCCTAAACAGACTGCTCGAGATAGGAATAGACCCCAAAGACATTAGAATCATACAGGAACTATATTGGAACCAAACTGCAGAGATAAGAGTTAACAAAAATGTATCCACAGACACCTTCAATGTCTGTCAAGGAGTCCGCCAGGGCTGTATACTGTCACCAATACTTTTTAATATATACGTCGAAAAAATATTTCAAATGGCCCTGGAAGGAGAAAGGGAGGAATTAAGATTAACGGAGTTCCAATTAACAATATAAGATATGCAGATGATACGGCAATACTAGCACGAACTTTAGAGGATCTCCAGCAAATAATAAATAGGATAGGGGACATGGGAAATCGTTTCGGTCTTAAAATCAACGCTGCCAAGACCAAACTTATGGTAATAGGACGCCAGCCTACAATCAACACCGCATTGACCGTGGATGGAAATATTATAGAGCGAGTTCCACGATTTAAATATCTGGGTGCCATGATCAATGAACGATGGGACTGCGATGAGGAAGTTAAACTTAGAACGAATTATGCAAAGTCGACATTTTTTAAACTTAAAAACTTCCTATTAGCACGCAGTCTCCCGCTAACACTTAGACTACGGGTAGTGAAATGCTACATATGGCCCATCTTACTATACGGCGCAGAAACCTGGTCACTCAAGGCTAGAACCCTGAACCGCATCGAGGCTTTCGAAATGTGGACTCTCCGGAGACTCTTACGTGTGTCATGGACCGCACATGCAACCAACGAAGAAGTTTTAAGAACTGCAGGCTATGAACGAGAAATGATTAATATAGTTAAAGAAAGGAAAGTCTCATACCTCGGCCATATCCTTAGAGGAGACAAATATTACATTCCTAAGCTGATTCTACAAGGAAAAATAGAGGGACGGTGAGGCCCAGGAAGAAAACAACATTCCTGGCTAAGAAACATACGGGATTGGTGTAACATCACTGACGCAGCCACCATATTTCGAAGAGCCGAAAACGGCACTCTACACATTGTATGAAGAGTACAGACAATCGCCAACGTGCGGCTAAGCACAAGGCACAGGAAGAAGAAGAAGCTCCCGAATGGTTGTCGTCTTTGCGCACTTAGTGATGAGGTGTTCTTGTGGTTCCCCATTTTCCCCACAGAATCTGCATTCCCATGGTTTCTTAGCTCCAATCTACTGAGCTGTTGATTGAAGAGGCATTGTTCTCTTAAAAAACCCGTGATAATCAGAAGATTGTTCTTACTGAAATCAAGGAAAATCTTTGATAAATCTTTTAAATTTTTGAGAAATTTCTTCGAGTGTCTTGGATGGAATCCTCCAGGTTCTTGAGTTTTGCTTTAAGTTGGTTTTCACTTGGGAAGTATAACCATTCTGGTGCAGTTAGTGGAGTGTTTGCTTCTTGTCTAGCTAGATTGTTTGCTTTTTCATTATTTCTATCTGTTTATAAAATTGTTTTATACTTTTACATCATCTTAATTGTAATAATGTATTTAATAAATAACATTAGATGTAATTAAGCTTGGGTATTTTGCTAAATTGCTATTCAATTCGGACGGTTAAAAGGTCTGTTAGCTCTAATGTTCAAAGTAAATACATAAGTTTGTTAAGTATAATTGATTGTAGCAAACAAATAGATATTCCGCACTTAAGAGGAACCGCACTATCAATGTTTACATTCGTTATATCTTCTCAGACCCTAACGTATTTGGTAAATCGATATTAACGTTCTAATTTTCTACGTCAAAAATAATATCACCATTCTATCTTTTCTAGGTGAAGCCTCACATTTATTTTTAAAATTACTTGATTATTTTTTTACTTTAAGATATGTTTACCAGAATTCAAATAAAAAAAATATCCAATAAAAATTGAAGACCTGTTTAGTAAAATTAAAGTAAAAACGATAATTTTCATGACTATATGTAGGGAGAGAAGTAAAAAATGTAAATCAATTGCTATTGTTTGATTTTTATGCCCCTTAATTAGTTAATGAGAGGAATTTTACTAAAATCTGTGACTTCGCTATGTACTTCGCTTTTACAAGGTTTAAGAGTTTTCGAAAAATATAGGAAGTATATTATAGTGTTATATTATGAAAATTTCAATATTTGTAAAAAAATTAAAAATTACAAAAATTACTTTTAGGATATATAAAGCTTGAAAAGTTTGTGTACTTTGGTTTTACTTAAAATCTCAATAGGGTTTTCAAAATTGATTTTGAACAATTTATGATAAAATCAAAAGTTAGTTTATATCTAGCACCCTATTTGTAAGGCCAAAATGGATGATGTTTCATTATTCCATGTCATTAATTAGTTAATAATATTGTAGTTTTTTTACAATCTGTGACTTAATAATAATCGTTCATTTCCTTGACTATAAAAAAAGAGGAAACATTTGTGAGACTTTGTTATCCCTTTTTTTAATATTGGGCTTTTTTCAGTAAAAAAGCCCGTGCATAGATTAAAGATATAAATTCATCAAGAACGATAAATCTAGATTTCCTGGATACAAAATATTATTAACATCTTTTAGAAGTTTTTTTTCGAGATTACAGCTAAACAGGCCATTATCTGCTTTTTAAAGTATTAAATCTTGATAAAAAAGTAAAAGAATAAAGGGAGTAAGGTAGGAACATAAAATTAAAAACACGAACTGAGTGCTTCGGTTTAATAATAATACAGTAAATATAATAAATATTAAGAGAACAAATATAAATAGGAAGTCAGTCTATTGGGTTCTAACGTAATTTGTTATAAATTAAAAAGTTTAGAAATTAATTTGTAGTATAATGTTATAATGTTTTGTTTAATTAAAATTAATTTTGAAGAAAAACTAAGAGTTTGTTTCAATAATTACTTATCTAAATTTTATCAAGGAAGAAAAAAAATTGAAGAATATTTCTGACTCATCATAATGTGACTTGAGAGAATGCGTTAAAATTCTAAAAATAAATCAAATACCTATTCCTATTAGCATTACACACAAATATTATCTAAAATATTGATATGTTTGGTCAATTAAAAGCCAATATTGCTGTTGTTAGCTATTATGAAAACACATTCGACCCATTGAATGAAAATACGTTATGACAAGGCCAGTTGGTTTAGGCAAATATAATTTAACAGTCTAATATACTCATTGCGTATGTGTTCGTCAGCCCTTGTTAAAACATTGCTAAATAGTATTACATGTTTTAAATCTGCTCTATATCTTTGTATAATAATATTTGAAATTTAGTAAGTAATTTTGGAGCTCTTCAGAAGCTTTAAGCGTTATTCTTTTCCTAAATTATTTAATGTCAAAATGGTTGTTTTTGACTTAAAGGCAAATTGATAACAATTGTGTAAAAATAAACAGAGGTTGTTAAAACATTGCTAAATAGTGTTACACATTTAAAATTTGTTCTCTATCTTTGTATAAATTTATCAAAAAAATTGGAGCCTTTAGAAAAAAAAACTTTAAGCGTTATCTTTATGCATTTTAAATTAGTTAGGTTAAAAAGATTTGTAACATATAAATGTGTCATGTTTGATTTAATGACAAATTGGTGTCCGTTGTCTAAGGAGAAACAAAGGTCGAGGAATATAAATTAGGCAGGTTGTAAATTGAAGCTAACGTGATATGAAACTTTGGGTGTATAATTATATTTAGAGCATCGGCTACCTGAAAGAAGCTGCTATAATAAACCTTTCACCTTCCACCCTTTTCACTGAAACTAATCGTCTATCAGGCGATTTGCCTTCGAGTCGCTGTAAACTGCGATGAAATATAATTCTCGATCCTTTGTCATAACTCAATCCCTTCTCAATCGGGATATTTCGGGCACTATCATCGTAGTCTTCGTCGGTTTGGTCTTCCGAATCGATGGGCTTCTCCGGCAAACCACCGCCATCTTCCTGATTAACAATTTGGAATCCGGACAGACCCATACGGACACAATCGAAGGACCATTCTACAAGGGTGAAGTCTGACCAGTTCGCCTCGGCATCCACGCAAAGGTGAACGTTGCGGTTGAGGAAGTAGACGTTGGAAAACTCGACGCAGAGAGTGATGAAGCGAAAACGGGGCAGTCGGAAGCACATAGGCGGTGGGTTTTTACCTGGAAATTCATAAAACAATGTCAGACTAAAAGGAATAAAGCAATACTCAAATATTAAGTTATATCGGAATATATCGATAACAGCTCAGATATGTAGTCGAATATTTTAAATAAGTTTGAGTAAGTAGTTTTTAAAGAAAAGTTTAAATAAGTTGTAAAAATTTGGCTGGCATGATGCAAACTATAAATTAATCTTTCATATATCGAGGTGATATCATGTTCAAATGGGTTTGTTCTTTTCAGTCTTCTAACTAAGCCATCACTATCCAGGAACTGGTAGGCCTCGATGTTTATGTGCTAATGGAGCCTCTTTTCATGTCTTAAGGCATATTTCCTGATGACGTTATCGACATCATCCACTTCTAAGTCTTTGTAAGTACCTAACAGTACTTCGTAGTACCTCGTTTTGGAATCTTTGGATAACATTTCGGTTGCTTTGATTGGTACAATCCCCGTGGTTTAATACCAAAAATCCATATTATATATTATGCCAACATATTTAGCTGTATTTTCGTAAGGAACTACTTGTTGATTTATATATACTGGCTTGTACTCGATTCGTTATTAGTGAAATGGATATCCACAGATTTTTTTTTCATTCCATTGAAAAAAAAATGATATCATGTGGCATAAAATTTCACAATGATAGCATCATATTTTTGCTGGTATTTTAATTGTAGCTTTCAAAAAAACAAAAGTACAACTTTAACATCTCTTTAAAAAATTATCATACAACTTTTGCACAAAATCATCTGGGGAGATAATATTTGACCTTTTCAAAATTTACATGGGATTTCTTATGTCCCGTATTCCGATGCACCATACGGTATAGGCCTTTTACTTTTTTTGTCACTCAGTATAACTAAACAATTTTTTTCTTGTTTTCTCAAATTAAACTCTGAATAATTCTGGATATGGACAATGCTTGAACTAACGAAGCAGTTCGTCGGCGGTTGATTTATAGGCAAACAAGTGTGGAATTCCTGAAAGATTCCGAGAATAAACAGATAAATATTGATTTTATACATTTGAATACCGTGTGCCGGGAATACACACTGGAATAACCAAAACGCCAGAACGGGTATAATCCACCTCAAGTGCTGGATGAAACTCGACAGAAAAAGTATACACGCCGTTTTCTTTTCTTTATTGGAAACCGTTTACTGTTTGTTCGCCAGCCTATCCTAAAAAGTAAGTGTTAGCAGAAGGGGAAAGGTAAAATTCAAAGGAATTTTTCACATTCAATTCCCGAAAAGTTTTTTATAGTTTTACTTTATAGTTTTTTTTACGTTACAAAACCAAAGCATTTAAGCATTTGGAGGTCCATATATTCTGAATTTACATAATGCTTCTTAAAATCTGTAAAATTTTCAAAATTTTACTGCTATGTCTACTATTTTTCCCTTTGAAAACGCAATTTTTCTGAACCGAAAATAGTTGAAAAACAAGGGTCTAAAAAATTAATTTTCTCACGGAACTAAATTACCTAAGCATTCAAAGGTATATATTTTCTGAATATGCATAAAATTTTCTACAAATTCTGACATTTTCATAATTTTATGACTATGCTTATTATGTTTTTAAGACATTTGAAAATGTTTAAAAAATAGCTAAAAATGAACATTTTTTCGACATTTTTTTTCACGAAAATTGATGATTTTCGCCATGTTACCGATTTTGTTAAAATTTCTATTATTTACTGATTAAATGGTATAGAATAAAAAAAATATAGATCAACTTAGTCTTGGGAGAGCAGCAGTGAATGTTTGGGATGTTTTAACCATCATCAAAAATAGCAGAAAAACAAGGGTAAAAAAAATTGTTTTCTTGCAAAACGAAGGCAACAATCTAAGCCTTCCAATATCGTCTAAGTCTTATGAATCTACATAAAATTTCATATATATGCTGAAATTTTCAAAATATTTCTGCTACGTTAAAACTTTACCGAAAATGAGCAATTTTTTGACTTATATAATATACGGAAAAAAGAAAAATTTATTCCAAGCTGGGAGAATTGTCCTGTGTTTCGACAGGGGCTGTAATTTTTTTATTAAGTTTTAATCTTAAGCAAATACTTTAACTGGAGGAGATTTAAAAAATTAAAATTCTCAATTCGGCAGCGAAAGAATCACCTGGCGCGCCTTGCGGAATAGAAAAAGTTTTAAGTAAACAATCAGTCGGCTCGCCGTGAATGGAAATTTTGAATAGTACTTAGCTTAAAAATTGAACTTAAGATTTTTATTTGTTCAAGAATTGAGGGTTTCCCGACAATTTTATTCTTGAAATTACTTCGCGGGCTTTATATACGCCTTCTGTTATTTTTCAGGACGCGAGACAATATTATTCATAGTTTTCTTTTTTTCACTTTAATGGCTATGAATTCAATTTTGAAACAACGTCTATTCTTCTTCGACCAGGCACATTATTTAAATAATTAGAACATTTTTATTCTTCATTACAACATGCTTTGAGCGATATTTGGGTTATTGTTATTTTTTTTGTAAATCAGGTTCAGTCTTATTATTTTAGTCTCTCTTGTCGCACTGGCATAAAATGTGCTTCGTCGTTTCTTCTACAGATTTACAAAATCTGAACATGGTTTCACCGTGACGGTCAATCCCATCAGTTGTAGATGCCTATTCAGCTTACAATGTCCTAATAGTACACCCACTACAGCTTTGAATGCTCAAGAATTCTTATTTTAATGCCCAAGTTTTATAGCCATATTCATATCCATATCTCTTACAGATTATGTAATTTCAATTAAATTGATAATAATTATTATTTTTACATGTAACAGCGATTAAAGAGGAAAATGAATTAGGGGTGAAATCCTCTGCTTTAAAAATTTCAATTCTGATTAAACGGTTTTAATGTTGCCGATGGTAGAAAACTGATTTACCAACTTCCAAACAAAAAGAGAATAATTCGTGCGTACATTTAGGATGGCAAAAAGGTGTATTATGATCCGTCTGCATTTATGCCGCATGAAATTTTTCAGCAATTTGGATTATATAATCCAAGCATGTAATCAGAATTTATCGGCCGGGATGAAATTACAGCCCGACATTTAATTCCCTTGTTTGAGCCCGAACTTTAAACAAATGATTACAGCGGCACGTGTTAAATTTGAAAAATATCTAAACATCCATCGGCTAATTTCTTTTAAATGTTAATTTTCAAATTAGCAAACTCGATGAACATAATTCGACCGTTTTTTGTGATAACCGCGCAGCTTTGAGTGAAAAAAATATCAGGGATTAATTGGGGCTTGAAATTTAGGCATTGTTGAAAAAACCAACCAGAAAATCTTTACCCTTTCATTTTTCCTCTCTCGACTTTTAACTACAATAAGGGACGTCATAAAAAAATAAATTGAGCATCCGTCTTGACTTTTTCAGTCGTCAAAAAGATTTTATCTTGCAAGGAATAAATTCATTGGCTTTACTGGATTATTTTGTGAATTTCAGCAATGTAAGATTAGATAAAATAAAATCTGTAGATGACACTACTCGTACTTGATCTTCATATATAGGGCATATATTAATAGGAACTTTTTCTTTTATTTTTATCTATAGTATGACTCACTGAAGTCTGGGACATTATTTCTTTACACCTTGTACAACTAAAATGAGAATAATATAATATACATTTTTTTTCTGGCGTGTTTTATCAGCAATTATATAAATATTTTGTTTAAATATAATTATTGTTTGACAACAATTCCAAACGACTTTCTCTACAATAAATTCCATGAAATTAGCATTATAGAATCCTTTACCCTTCGCTGAGTATTTTATTTTTTCAATCCTGCCCTATTACGTTGTCCAAAAAGCCAATTAAACGAAGATATAGAGCTGCAGGAAACCTATTCTGACCTTAACAATCCAACTTGCCTACTATATCAACCCTGCGTCCATTTCGATATGTTGAGATTCACAGACGCAGATTCATGAGAGTTGATTTCAATGGTAATTTAATGCTCTTTCAGATTATAAGATCAAGCTGAAGCCCAACGGTTCGAGGGCTAAGGAGGGACGATTTAAAAAAAAGGTCTAATTCTTTCAGGCAATTTAATTTACCGGGGACCTTTGGATTGTGCCAGGGAATACTACTTGTTTTCACAAAACAAGCTAGTTAAATCTAAGTAAATCTATTTCTGAATATAAATAAACAAAATATTTAATTCGAGATAAACAAACTATTCCAAATAAGTTTTAATTTATTAGTATTGTAAAAAAATAAACAGAATGATATAATTTATCAATCTATACTAATATATAAAATCCTGTGAAAGTGACTGACATACTGATTAATCACGATCCTGCTCAAACCACTCATCGTAAGAAGCTCAATTTTGGCATACAGGTTGATTCTAGGGTGTAGAGGTTCGATAAGAAGGGATTTTTCGAAATTCCAGTTCCAAGAGGGTGAAACCACCCCTAAAATATTACAATATTTTTTATTTAAAAACCGGTGAGTTTTTCGGAAAAAACTCTTAAACACGTATATTTTATTTTGGTGTTTTACATATTTTAAGATTTTTTATAAATTTATACAGGGTGTTTCATAAAATATGACCATTGAGTAATCACGATTCTGCTTAAACTGCTTGACGTTTAAAGCTGATTTTTGGTAAACGGATTGACTGTGGGGTGTAGAGGTTCGATGAGGAGGGGTTTCTCGAATCTCTAATTCCAAACGCGTGAAAACGCCCCTAAAATATTACAATATTTGTTATTTAAAAAACGGTTAGTTTTTCGAGAAAACGCTTGGACAAGCATAATTTATTTTTTTGGTTTTTTTACAAATTTTGAATTTTTTTAAAAAATCATACAGGGTGTTCTAAAAAGTTGGGTAATTTCGTAATCACGATTCTGCTTAAACTGCTTGACGTAAAAAGCTTATTTTTGTCAAACGGATTTTTCGAAAGTCAAATTCCAAAGAGATGAATCTACCCCTCAAATATTAACAAGTTATATAGTAATATCGCCATATTGTTTTTTCTCATGCTGACATAAATGTGAGAAAACTTATTATCCCTTAGCTTTATCATCACCATTACAAATGATTAATTCGATGTGAACGAAGTCGCTGGTACACGCTAGTATTCATATATTTACCTTACCGATTTAGGGGTAAAAATACTCTCAGTTACTAATTAAAGGTGTAGAATAATAAAATATAGGGCATTGTGTAGTATTACGAGAAAAGTAATGGACGTAGGGGACGTTTAAATATCATTTAAGGGACGTTTACATTATTTAAAAATCATTAAAAATAACTGAAAAACGAGGGTCTAAAAAATAGTATTCTCACAAAGCCAATGTACTTAAGCCTTCTTTAACTTTCACTTCCTTAAAAAAACTACATACATAATTAAAAAATACATAATTTTTCTACAAATACTGAAAGTCTCATAACTTTATGACTACATTTACTATGTTTCTACGGCCTTTGAAAATGTGTAAAAATAGTTAAAAATCGCATTTTTTAAATATTTTTCCAGTCATAGAAATTGACGATTTTCATCATCTCACAAATTTTGTTAAAATTGTTGTTATTTACTAATCAAAATGTGTAGAATAACATATAGGTCATTGTAGTCTTAGGGGAACAGTAGTGGAAGTAGTAGAACAGTACTGTTTTAACGTTCATCAAAAATAGCTAAAACAAATTAAAAAAAATAATTTTCTCACAAAGACAAGGCCTTCAATGTTGTATATTTTCTAAATCTACATAAAATTTCCTGAAAATGCTGAACTTTTCAAAATTGTTTCGATAAAACACTCTCATTAACTCTGAATAAACCTTTAATATTTTTAATATGTAAAATTTAATTTAAATATATTTTTTTAAATAATTTAACCATTTTAAAGTGTTTCAAGAAATTAAACATAATGATATTACTTATCTTTCTAAAAAAAATAAACAACTCTATTTAATTAAAAAAAACAACAGTAATATTTTAATAATCTCCCATTAAAATTTTAATTATTTGGCAACTCTATTTTATAACATTATTATATTTGGTATTGCGGTAAAAAAATAAAATTATTATTGCTAGATAAAATAATATATCTGTGCTGAATTAAATATTAGCGGTATTTACGGCCGTAATATTATACGTAAATAAACACTTTAGCATTGACATTATCCCTTCAAATTAATTGCATTGTTTTAGATTGTATTTCACATTAATTTTAATGGAAACAACAAATAAATCACTTTTAGTTATTTAATATTCTATGATAGTGGTAGGACTAATGCGATTCCATGAAATATATATTTTGTAGCTCAACTATTTTTACTACAAGCATACTCGTAATTAAAGTTCCTCTATTAATATTAGGATATTTAAATATTTTTAAAACAAAAAATCAAGGCATTTCGAGGTGCACTTCAAAAATATACTATACTTCCTAAACTTTTGAATAGTAATAGAGAATGTATTAATTAATAATAATTGCATATTCCAGTAAAATATTTGAATTCGTGATAGCGTAATTTTGTTATATAGTAATCATTGTTTGCCGTCCTCAACTGTAAAACAAACGGTTCCTCCTTATCGATACATCTTCAGTAGGGACGTGTTATACATTCCCCATGGAACGGTTTAATCGAATTAGGCATAGATAGAAGGTTGGAGAATATACCCTTAAACTTAGAATTTATGTAAATTCGCATCGAGGTGTCTTGCGGGGCGCTGACAAGCCTGATTCGCCTTTTGGACAGTTGAGCTACTATTTGATTATTGTCCGACAGCCATAACATGATCACTAATTTCGTTAAAATTGAGGTTAGGTATATTTCTAAGCCCTTTACTTTGGGGACTACGAATGACAAAGTACAACGGCATTAATTATATAACAAAGACTCCTACATAGGACCCCATTTCTCGCTGTCTGCTGTAACTTTTTTTTTATTCTTACACCTTGTAGATTTTATAGGAGGAGGAAAGTTAATCATTATTGTGTTTCACTTTCTTGAGTTACAACTCATCATACGTTCTCAGGGCCTTGGCACAAGCCAGTATCTTAGACGGTTTTTTGCAGAGATTACTTTAGTTTACATAAATTAGGATTGTTTGACGTATTCAATAATTGTTTTTGTGTTACTTCCTGTTTCACCGGAAATGACTACAACTTATGATTTTTAAATGGTACCCTCGGTATATTTTTACTTCATTCAATAGAAAATGACATTCCGAATAGAATGACATATCATGTGTGAACTTTTTACTTTTTCGAATATGGTTTATTTGAAATTGTAGCATGCGGTTCATAACGACAATTTGACTGAAAATACAAAGTGTGTGGTATTAAATTATTCGAAAAAAATGCTTTTTCTAAATATGCTTATGAGTTACCCTTATTCCATTTAAAAAAAAATCGAGATATGATTAAAAATTCGATTTGGGTATATTTTAAACGGCCAGGACAAGACACGAAAAATATTAGACAATCTATTTTTTCAAAGCTCCTTGATTAAATATTAGTATTTTAAACACAGCCATGGCACTCTAGATTGAAATTTAAAATAAGATTTGTTTTTAAGCGAAAATGTCAAAAGTTGACATGTGATATGTCATTCTAGTCAGAGATTCATTTTCTAACGAATAAAGTAAAAAATACCGCGAGTGCTATTTAAAAATTAAAAGTTGTAGTCATTTCCGGTGAAACAGGAAGTGACCAAAAAACAATTTAATACGTCGATCAATCCTAATTTATGTCATATACTAACATACCAAATTTCGTTTTCTATCTGAAAAAATAAAAAGAATATAGGGTTGAGCGACTTTTGAGACGCATCCAGTATATTTTACCTTTGATATTGAAAAATAATGTAACACATTTTTAAAACGTAACAGTGTTTAATAAACAATTTACATTAATAAACATTGATCAATTTTCTAAAAAATTGACAATTAAAAGTATATCTGTAGGGTATGTTCTCGTGTGTGATTTTAATTGATATTGCCGTTACTGTACGTAAACATCAACCCTTAGTGTTGGAAATATCAATTAGCAGATTTCATGTAATTATCTGTTGCTACAAATTAGTGGGTGTTTCCAGCATAACCCTAACTGATATTTAATTGCTAATATTCTAAATATCCCTTTAAGCTTCTTGCTAAATATATAGCTGTTTCTTTGAATGTAGTAGAAAATGATTCACTACTACTAAAGAATTTAAGACTTTATTTGTTTTAACTTATACACCTTTTGGGTGAGATATATCAATGACTGTTACCAAGTATAACTTTTAGTGTGAAGCGACAACACTGTGATGCTTAAAGTAATTGAAACAGATGGAGCAGGGGATTTTATACAAAAATCACCGGTTCTCCTTAAACGTTTAACGTGCAATAGCCGTGAATCACCCTGTATAAGTAATACAGTTAAAATAATAAAAAAAGTGAAATACTATTAAAAATGGGATACCGAATGGTTTATTACTGGCAAAATCGCTACAAATTAATCAGCATCAGTTTAAATTACAGTCAGTATTAATTACACGAAATGAAAGTTTTAAATGTACATTTTCATAGTGGTTTTATAAACATATTAAAGTTGATATATCTGTCAAGTATTAAAAAAAGCTAGATCGATATATGTTACAGCTTTATATTCGCAAACAAAATGTCATACACGATGTTATTTATACATTTGATGGAGAGTACGGGGCTAAAATATATGTAAAAAATATTGAATTTTTTTATTACGGTTTATATTAACTACATATATATATTGGCATTTTAAACTGTATCTGTTTGCCATTCGGAATATTTTAAATGAAATTCCAAACTGGCATTGCGCAAATATTTTTTAAAAGTGGACGTAAATGAATTAAAGCTGGTTTGTAGAGGGAATAAATTCTGTTTGTTTGTTTTTCTATATTAAAGAGTGCTAGAATAGCAGTTTTGTGGCCAAAGGGAATAATTGAGTGACTGGGCAATATTACAATGTGGAAATCTGGTATTAAACCCGTTGTATGTAAAGATTAGAATTAATTCATGTTTATGAAATCGTTACAAGTTAAACAGAGCTCTGAGTACGATGGTAATTTTTATATTCCATCCACATCTGAAGACATGGATGGCTTCTTAGTCACCTTCTGGTAAATACACTAGAGGCTGTTAAAATCATAAAAAAGAGTTAAAATCTTTTTTCTCTATTACAATTTAAACAAGAAGGGCTCTCAGTAAAATGGTACTTCTGATGTTCCATCAACATCTGAAGACATAGATGGAATCTTGCAACTTGCAAACCTTCTGGTAAATATACTAGAGGATCTTGAAATTGTAAATAAAGAGTTGAAAAAAACTTTTTTGTCTATATCATTATAAGTTAAACAGGAAGGATTTTCAGTGAACTGGTACTCCTGATGTTCCATCAACATCTGAAGACATGGATGGCTCCTTGTACACTCTCTAGTAAAAATACTAGAGGATGTTAAGAACAAAAGTAAGAGTTATAAAAACTCTTTTGTCTAAGAAATCGTTACAACTTAAATAGCAAGAACTCCGAGTACTATGGTAAAAATACTGGGGTATAATAACAACAAAATACAATTTTAAAAATACTTTTTTATCGAAGAAATCGTTACAACTTAAACAGGCATTTAAGTATGCTTTTAAGTAAGGCTTTTAAGTAAGGCATTTAAGTATGCTTAGTACTTCTTATATGTCTAATGACATATTCTACAATCTCTGGTAAAAATACTAGAAAAAGTTAAAAACAAAAATAAAGGAAAAAACTTTATTTTATTTAGACAAGTTTTGTGTTTGAGCAGAGAGCAGGGGTTGGCGAAATAAGTGATTTTCTTGAGCGCTCTGGGTGTTTCTCTAATAAAATTCAGGACTGGATCTAAACAAGCACCCGAGGAATTAGCTCCCTCTTAATAAATAGCTATTACACTTGTGGAAACTGAACCAGGGCTCAATGAAAATTTTATTAGGGCTATCATACAAATCTTCCTGTGAATTGGATTAATACGTCAGCAATCTCATTTAATATGTGGTCTGATAATTAATTCGCCTTTCCTTAAGAACGTCTGGATTACCAAATTATTCACGGGGAGTTTTAACAGGGAACCTCAAAGATTTCGTATTTTAATTTATAAGATATTTTAACTTTTAAGGAAAGAGGCCAAGAAATGAGATTTTAATTTCAACTCGTAGAAAGAAAATAAAAAAAAGAAATCAGGAACATTTTGTCAAAATTTTGCAGAAATTCTAGAAAACGTGGGTTTTTAGTAAGAAATTTGCGACAAAATAAACTGGGTGTTTCAGGAAACTGGATTTAGAGGACAAGGATGTCTGAAAGAAAATTTCAAGGACTGTTTTATTACTTTCTCTATTGCAAATATTTATCATTCTCCAGAACGCTGGTTATTTAACATAATTTGACAGAAATAATAACCTTTAATTTGACATGTTTCAAAAATCTTAAGTCGAGTTCATACGCATCTGCATCCGTGCATTGTTCGGTCACTCCATGCACATTGAAATATAAACTGTCATTTTTCGTGACGGATTTATTTAGATTGGTATTGACGTTATCTGCCCTTTCTGTCATCTTCCTTGAGTCGTAAAACAGAGTATATTGAGAGCGCGATTTCAGAGCTTGAGCAACTAAGGGGTAACGGTACACAGTGCGATAAAAATGTTTTACCTGAAATGGAGTTCTTGTAAAAGGGCACCCCGTTGAGGGACATGACTGCAGTGACGGCGAATTCCTCCGGCTCGTAGGTCATATTGACGCAGGCCTTTTGGTTGAGTCGGTCCAGGATGTATCCGGTGCAGCATCCGCACTGTCCCTGGGAGCAGGAGCAGGGCACACGGAACGGGGACTGGAGAAACGGTTTTCGGGTGGTCGTAGATAAGACGGCGACGGGCTTTGACGGGGCGCCGCTCGAGATTGGCTTGCCCTCCGACACATTCTGTCCTGAAACTGGAACATTATCTCGTAGGTAAAGGAATTTATGTTAAATTGGCTAGTTTCCGAGGCTGGCACCGATCGGATAAACACACGATACCCCAACTCTATTACAGAGATGTCCATTTTAAGAAAAAAATACCGATACACTCTACAAACCGCTATTTTATTCCTTTTTTATCAAACAAATTTTAAATTCGCTTTTAAAGTACGATATATGATATTGTTCCTTATAAAGTCTGGTTAAACGATTGACAACTACTATTTTTTTATTGATTTTTAGAAGCTTTCATTTATATTTTAAATAAATGACTTATAGTAGTCGATATCATCGATAACGATCGATGTCATACACTACTGTGACTCCGTATTTTTTTAGTAGGTACTTTATTTTAAATCACAGACAAAAGTAACAGTTAAAAGCTAATTTTTCCTTAAAATAGGACTCCTGATGTCCCATCGACATCTATAACTTTGCTGTCAATTTTAATTAAATGACGTATAGTGGTCGACTCGATAATATCTAATTATTATTGATAACGATCGATCTCATAGACGCTTTCTTTTTACTATATTTTAAATCAGATTTTCAAAAATGTTCGATAAGTTTAGTTTATAAAACTAAAATTGAATTTATGGCTGTTAGTGAAAACATGATTATCAAAACATAGGATCCAGATCAGGAGATAAAATGTACGATCGAATTAACAAGCTAGAACACTTTTCCTGAACCTGAGACTAAATTAATTCATAATTTTTGACTTAATATTTTTTGTCGTTTCTATGGCTAGTGTGACGCTTTTTTTTATTTTTTTTTCGATGAGTTTGCTATTTTATGAAACATTAAAATTTTCTAAAAAACTACGATCACGAACTTAACAGTTGTTTATAGAGTGATGTCGCTCACGTCAGTGATAAATTCAAAAACTTGGCCATAGCCTGCGTTGGAAGGAAAGTTTTAATAGTAGCTGGTTCAATAGTTTCTAGAATATGTTCCAAAGGTTATCCGTCAACGTTATAACAGCCCGGATATCGAACCACTTAAACGCAGTTGGAAACCACTTTCATTAGATTTAGACTCTCTGCATTATACTTTCAAATTCGTCCAGAGTAACAAATATTTTATTTATACCCATCTTGGAGAATTTTATTTGAGAAGAGGCTAGAGTCGTTCTTGCCTTTTCCCGATGATAATTTATTTTGAATATTTTAATAAATATCAGTTTTTAACTAGACGCTTTAAGTTCTCCGAAGCTCACCCAATAAAAATTAACAAGCGGAATAATTATTTCTTGCCATTTCCGTTCTAGTACTGCTTTGAAATAATACGAAAATGTTGAATAATGCCGTTTCTTAATTCTGGTTATTTGTTATTATCATTCTAGCCAACATCTCGTTTAGGTTTAGCCAGGCTTTTAAGTAAAAAATAGTATATTTTAAATATGAAGGGAGATATTTTTATTATTTTTTTTTTAACATAAGGCTCTAGGGTTACCATTAACAGTTTCTTTTTGTTCAAATCTCACATTTCTTTTCTGGTAATTTTATCTTCTTTATATTTTATATTTGCCTTTATATAATTTATCTTTTATCCTTTACTTATAATCTATTTTATCTTCTATTCATAATTTTATTACTATGCTTAATATTTTTCTAAGGCATTTGTAAATATGTTTGTTGGTTAATATTTGTAAAACATAGTCAAACACCAGGATTTTTCGACCTTTTTCCATACATATAGTCATGAAAATTGCCAATTTTCGTCATGTCACCGAATTTGTTAAAACTGCTGCTTTTGCTAATTAAAAGGTGTAGAATAAGAACATATATACGCCATTGTAGTCTTACGAGAGCAGTTAGTAACAGATCTAGGGTACGTTTTCATCAATAATAGCTGAAAAGCAAGGGTCCAAAAAATTAATTCTCTTACAAAACCAAGGTATCCAAGGATTCAAAGGTGCATATATCATATATTATAAAACTACATGAAATTTCCGTCAAATGCTGTTAATTTTATTACTATTTTGATTCTATTTCTAAGACCCACGAAAATATGTAATTTAGCCAAAAGTCATTAGTCATTTTTTCGACTTTTTTCATTCATAGCCATGCAATTTGGCTTGTGAGAACTGTATAGAACTATATAGCATTATAGTTTTATATTATTACAATTTATTGAACAATTTAAAAGTATTATCTAATCAATTTATAAAAAGTTCCATATTTTCAAAAGTTCCAGAACTGTATAGACTTTACAATATTTTGAAAGTTTATAATCAAACCGAAAATAATTATGGTATTTTTAAATACTTTCTGTACACATGTTTACCCGAAAAATTAAACACCTAGAGGAGTTTTTACGTCTTAAACCCAATCCTGTTAAAAGCAGAACGCTTGACATCGCTACATTTATAGCTGGCACGAAAGCGAGCAACAAAAATGTGAGAAATACATAAAATTCTCTTTTTTTTTCGTTTCCAATAGCTAAGAGGACGTTCAGTATCTGAGAGAAGGTTTCTTTTCTCATCAATCAAATGTTTACCGTTTGACCAAGTCAAGAGGAATAACCATGGCAAACCTTATACATGTGCAATGCTAGGAAATACCCTCCTCCCATTTTTGATTGATCCTTTTCTATATCGTTCAAAAAGGATATTTTTATAGGATATCGGTGTGTTGATATTATACATTATAAAAATATTGTATTGTATTTTAATATAATTATTCAATTTCGATTTTCTCATTTTTTTTAATGCTGACATATTGAAGAAAGTATATTATACGTTAAGGTAATATATCCCAAAGTGAAAATATTGACTTACCTATATTAATTTGTCTTTGGAACGCGATATAAACAGTAAGAAAACAGAGGAAACTTCGTGCACTATCCATTTCAAAACGTATTAACTTTATGTAAGTAATATGTCGACTGAAAGCAAGTTAAGAAAAATAATGTACTATTCTTCTTTTGCCCCACTTCAGATTTTACTTTTTTTATAATAAAAATGCTTTCTCTTGATAATATATAAGTATTACTAGTCAATATTCAATAATGGTTGCCTTCCGGCCGTAACACTTAGTATTATTGTATCTTAAAATGCCGGTGTTCAGATTTTTTTTAACTATAATTTAAAGGTAATAATGGTAATAAATGGACAACATGATAAGTCAAAATTCATTTTATTTACAACTGGTAGATTTTCTAAAGTAAAAAAATAAATAAATAAATTAATTAATTAATAAATAACGTCAGGTAGAAAGAGCATTTGAGGAATAAGGATATAAAAAATATAAATATAATTTTAATGATATTAACCAAAAAGTTTAAGATGGCTTTTCATATTTTACGGGTTATGTTTTTGTTAAATTACATCAAACGATACAATTTCAGGGATACATAAAATTTGGCACTACAAAGAAATTAACTTTTTGTTTATATCATTAAAATACTTTTATCTTTATAAACAATAAATATAGACGCCTAGCTTCTTTTCTTTTGAGAATGTTTAAAACTTCTAAATAATTCGTCATCATCATCATCTTCCTCATCGTCTTTTTCGCTGCTCTCGTCATCATCATCGGCATCATCAAATGTCTCAGCAACCCCATCAGCAATATCGTCAAATATATCTTTTCCTTCTTTTTCTGCTGTAGCTTTTACTGTAGTGGATTCAGTTGCTACTTTTTCTGTACTCTCTTCTTCACTTGACTCATCACTTTCCTCGTCACTATCTTCCTCACTATTCTTTGTATTTTCACCACTTTCCTCGTCATTAATAGCATCTTCCACTGCCTCAGCTAAAGGGTCATCTTCTTGACTGTCCTTAATGATCAAGGACTCTGTACTACTAACTTCCGTTGGTTCAGTTGCAATTGTTGTAATTGTTGTAGTGTCTAGAGGCATATCAGTCTGTTGAATTGAGTTTAATTCGATATTATTATCTTCTGTATTGTTTGGTGAAGATTTAGTAGTATTCATAGAGTCAATTAGTGATTCAGTCACATTTGTTGTAGTAATGTTCATTTCAGGGATAATTGGAGCTACAGTAGATTGTACTTTAGTTAAAGGAGATTTTGTTGTAACTTTAATAGTTGGTTTGGATGTAGCCTTCTTTCTTAAAGGTTTTGTAGAAACTGGCTTCCTTCGTCTGATTGGTGGCTTAGGTGTTGTTGTAGTTTTTCTTTTTTTGGTGCCTAAAATAATATAAAAGTTGTAAAAATGATGTACCAATGTTCAGTGAGCAATACTACAGATAAAAAGAAGTACACCTATGAACATATTCTCTAAAATGCTTCCTGAGAAAGTTACAGCTTTTTAAAGCTTTTATAACCCCTACAGCACTCACTTGGAACATATATTGTAAATGTTTAGAGCATGTCTAGTATGTAATTATATTGTTAATTAATGGTTTGAATATACTCCATTCAAACTCCATCTAGTTACCTGTTAACAATTACTACATTATCATATGATACAACTCATGATTTCATTCATTATTGATACTTTTGTCAAAGCCTTGAGACTGAATGATTAGTTGTAAATAAAGAAAGAAAGACAAAATGAATCTATAAGGTTGCAGTGATCAACTTTTCCCTTCCTATACATCTACAACCTACAAGAGAAAAACTACCCTCTACCTTAATAAAACTGTTCAGAACTGTTTTGGATTTTTACACTACCGTCATTCGCTTTGGTATTAAAGTGTGTGCAAGAATACCACATTACAAGGAAAATTGTTTACAAAAATGTTTAAAAATAAACAAAATTATTTTTGAGTACCATTTCAAGGGCTGTACGTTCCTCTGGAAGCACCTTATGGTATATGTTCATCGAAACATTTTATTAAATTTTTATCTGTAGTATCACCCACTGAAATTTAATACACTATTTTTTGCAGTCTGTACTTTTTATATTAAATCTTATTAATTGTATATAATATAATCTTATTAATATTTTTAATAGTTGTATACCTGAAGATGATGCCGAGGACGAGCTACCGCCAAAGTATCCTCCAATAAAATCGTCATCAAGAACACTGAAAGAGGAGTAGCTGGGTGAATCTACGTCGTTTTCCGAGTCATCATCTTCATCATCATCATCGTCGTCATCAAAATCGAAATCGTCGTCGTCGTCATCATCGTCATCATCATCATCATCGTCATCATCTTCATCTTCTATGACAGGTAAGGGCTGTGGAGGTTCCAGTTTCAAGCCTTCAGGCCCAAAACGGAAACAAGATACTCGCATGGCAGCTTCAACGTCGTTCAATGATCTTAGTTCCAACCCAAGGCACGCATTGAAGTTATCTCCTTTTCTACCAATATTGTAGACCCTTCCACAGAACTTTGAGACTCCTCCTGGTAGAGGCATGCAAATTGGATCAGGTCTTCTACCTAATTAAATTCAAGTTATATGTTTTCATTTGATTACTTTTAATAAGAAATACGCTTACTAGAAATAGTTGTATTTGTCAGGACTCGTTCGCCAAAGCTCATCGAAATAGCTAATCGATCCCCAGTAAGATATTGTAAAGCTGCACATCCTGGACCTCTTAAGGCGACAACAGGTATATTAAATTCTCGACAGCAGTTACACATTCGAGTCGAACAAGTACAAAATCTGTTAGTGGTCGATTCTTGTCGTTTCGTAGGAACTTTTCCATTTTTCTTCGCTATTATTCTTCTCCTGGACTTTTCCAGATGACTTTTATCTGAAACGAAACCGAAATCTATTAGATTGCGGCGAAAATAAACGTTAAGCTTAATTGTTCGTTTGGGCCAGTTTTTATCTTTTAATTAAACCTTAATGTAATATAAGGCAAAACGTAATAATAACGGGGTTAATAAGCAAGGCAAATATTTTTTTTAAACGACATCATTTTTGGTTTACTCTTTCGAGTTTAAATACGATTTTAAAGGAGGAATAATTCGAGGAATTAGAAATTCGTTTAAGGAAGAGAATCTAGGTAAATAATTATTTATTTAAGGATCTTAAAGGGCACGGGAAAAAGCAATAAAATAATTTTTGTTAAATGAAGCGTTTCTCTGTTGGAACCGTAAAATTCAAAGATCTCAATGCACCTCTTTGGGTGGTTTTACAGCGCAAAGGCGGTCAAATTACAACAGGCAAGAGACACGGGGAACGTTCAAGTTTTCCTTTAACGATCACAGATGCTTAAGACAGAAAGAAAACTCCAAAGCGTAAAACTCTTATTTTTATTGTAATGGCGGCCGATATTTTTTATGCCTCTTTTCTGGCTTGAGCTCTCCTAAAAAACGGTCTTTTAATTTATCGTACATCTTTAATTTGTTTGGAAAGCAATATAAATATCTGCATTCTTAAGTAATATGATTAAATTTTCAAAATTTTACTGTTATGTGGTGGAGGGCATAAACTTATACATTATGGAGTATGATTATTTATACTAAAAATATTTAAATTGTCAAAATTTAACATTTTAGGATATTTTTTTGGAGTTGATGGCATGTGTCTATTAGCAGTTTCCCAATAGGTGAAGAAGTATTATACTGGAAAGGAGAGGGCATACATTTCTTATGAAATATGATTATTTATGATAAAAAGGTATTTAAATTGTCAAAATTTTATCGGTAACAAAAATATTTTACTATAATTTTTAAAAGTTGATGGCATGTGTCTGTTAGAAGTTTACCAATAGTGGACGAAGTATGATGATACTGGATATGAGGACATGCACAGACTTAAAAAGTATTTAAATTGCCAATAAAATAAATATAATTTAGAGGGAAATAGCGAATGGATCGATAAGAAAGGCTATCAATTTTTGTGGGGTAAACTTAGAGATGTGGTATATAGCATAACGAAAGACACGTACTCCAAGCTAAAAGAAATTTACTACATAATGTACGTGCTTTCTCTTATAATCCAAATCGAGACAATTTCGTGGAAGAGGAGAATGGAAGGAATTGGTAAAACCGAATCTACACCTACAGGCGAGTTCGTTATTCTCCATGGCTCTAATAGAAAATACTATTTCAACCTAAAATAGATATTGACTCCAAAGCAATCGTTCTTCACTCGAACTAGGTCGCTTCAAAGTAAAATAAAAACAAACTGAGCGCTATTTAAATAGAAATAATAAATTTTAAATTACAAAGTACCCGTGTTCGTATTACACGCGAGCATCATTAACTTGCTTTCTATAACTGTCAATAAATTATTTACGTTCATTTGTTCTAATTTGCCATATTAATTGTAATACACTTAACGCAATTAGGTTAATAATATACAAACATTATTAACGTTTCGTTTAGAAATTATCTGATTTGATATTTCAATTTCCCCTGTTTATTTCAGCGGTTTTTGTTAAAACGGATTTTTTGGGAGGCCTGTTAACACAAAACTGAACGTTTCAATAGTTTCTTCCTATTTAAAAGCCCACTGGTAGCTTTAATTACTTTTTTTTGTGTTAAATAAGCCTGTTTGGGATATTTTTGTTCATGTAAAGGGTAAAGGTCAGTTCGATGCTTAAAAAACAGATTAATATACGAGCCATGGGTCCTTTCTAAAAAGTTATGTTTATATCTGTATCATTTAGAATTAGAATTTAGAATGAGTGGGAGGGGGGTTAATCACTTCGACCTTACAGATCCATTGTGTCCCCCTTTCTTGAATCATAACTCATCATACAGTCCCAGGGCTTTGACAAAAGCCAGTATCTGGGACGGTTTTATAGAGGGTAGTTCTCCATCTCCAATATCAGTCGTACCAAAATTCATGGCACGAATGGTTGTCGTCTCGGCGCACTCAGTGATGAGGTGTACTGGTGTTTCACCATCTTCCCCACAGAATCTGCATTCGCCGTTTCTTCTTAGTTTCAATCTACTGAGGTGTTCACTGAGGAGACAGTGTCCTGTTAAAAACCCGTGACAATCCGAAGATTGTTCTTACTCAGACCCAGGAAGATCTGTGATTTTTCTTGATCATAAGCCCTCAGAAACTTCTTCGAGTGTCTTAGACAATTGCAAGATTTCCATTCCAGGTTGCGGATGGAATCTTCCAAGTTCTTGAGTTCCGCCTTGAGTTGGTTACCACTTGGAAAGCAGAACGGTTCTGGTCCAGTTAGTGGAGTGTTCGCTCCTTTCCTAGCTAGATTATTTGCTTTTTCATTGCCTTCTATCCCTTGGTGAGCAGCACCCAGTGTAGGAGGACTTTGTTTTCTTTGCCTTTTATTATAATTTATTCAGCTTCTCTATGCATTCTTTGACCAATTTCGAATTGATTGATACTGAGTTGATCGCCTTTAACGCTGCTTGACTATCAGATAAGATGGCTATTTCTTGTTTCCGATAGTTCCTATCTAAGATAAGTTGTACGCATCTCTCGATAGCGTAGATTTCTGCCTGTAGGATACTAGGGTAAGTGCCCATTGGTTCGGAGTAATTAGCTCTCGGCCCAAACACTCCGATCCCTGTTCCCGTATTGTTTTGGAAGCATCAGTATACCAAGTTATGGTATGGTCTTTTAACTGCTGGGCAAGCGTTTCGCTCTTCCAATCCTTCTTATTGCTCAATACTACATTGACATGTTTGTCAAAGTTGTACGTTCTTGGCATATCGTCCACTGGGAGTTGCAGGAGAGGTATTTCCTTTTTGAGGGTGTTCCAAGCCCTTGATCTGACAATTCTCCCAGTACTAATTCCGTTAGTGACCATTCTAATCATTGTCGCATTGGCATATCTACCAATGACAATGTGCAGTGGTGTTAGATCTAGAATGACCTCCATTGCTGCTGTTGGACAGGTTCTCATGGCTCCTGTGATGCAAACACATGCTAGTCTCTGGACTTTGCATAGGTTTAGCCTTGCCGTCCGTTGCTCTAGTTTTGTGTACCAGGCAACTGCTCCATAAGTAATCATGGGTCTTACTATCATGGTATACATCCAGCGCAAAATGTTAGGGGAGCAGCCCCATCTATTTCCGGCCAGTCTTCTGCATATCATGAGAGCCTTTATGGCTTTGCTGGTAGTGTTCTTAATATGCCTGTTCCACAGGAGTTTACTGTCCAGGGTTATTCCCAGGTATTTAACTTCCTGTGTTGGCAGTATTTCCTTTCCATCTAGTTGGATTCTTTTCAAGTTTTTTAGACTTCGCCTTCTGGTGAATGGCACTATCGCGGTTTTGTCTGAGTTGATACTCAGCCCGACAGTCCTACACCATCTCTCAGTGATACGGAGTCCTCTTTGGATAATATCACACAAGGTGCCTTCATATTTCCCCCGAGCGATCATGACTATGTCATCTGCATACCCAATGCAGTGTATTCCCGCTAGAGTTAATTCATCTAGTAGTTCATCCACCACCAAGCTCCACAGCAAAGGGGAGGTTACTCCACCTTGTGGAGTTCTTTGCGTTGTTTTAACAGCTACAGTTTTGGTGCCCATCTGAGCCTCTGCTGTTCGTGTTGACAGCGTTTCCCAAAACCAGCGAATAATTGTTCTGTCCACCCCTCTTGTTTCTAGAGATCGCCTGACCACCTTATGTGGTATATTGTCAAATGCCCCCGCAATATCCAAGAAGGCACAAATCTGTGTCATGCAGTACAATCAAAATATAATTAAAAATAAAAATGCTTTTCTAATTCAACCAACTATAAATAAACAAATAGCTCATTCTACAGCTTGTTTGATTTTTTTTTAGTGTATGGTATGTATCTGTCAGCGGTTTACCAGAGCTGAAAAGTTAAGATACTGGGAAGCAGGGCATAAATTTCTTAAAAAATATGATTTAAATTATCATTGGGGTGGAGAGCCTAGATTTCTTACGGAATATGATTATTTATACTAAAAAATATTTAAAATTATCAAAATCAAACTGTAACAAAGACATTTTACGAAAATTGAACTTTATTGGATGTGTCCATCAAAAATTTTCTTTTTTTTATATATTTTATCGACATACCTGAGTACCTATATACAAATTTACCAATAATTTACTACATGCAATATTTCCTTCTTTCCGCAGAACCATTGTTAATTTGTTTGCCAAATCCAAATTTGGCAAAATAAAATAAGCTATCGCAACTGAATTAGCTCATTAGCAAATTTTGTCAGTGGCAAAAATACTGCTGTAGTCAAATGTGAGCTAGTCGATTAAAGAAAGTCCTTCTTGAATCGGAATCTCTCTTTAAACTTCTGGCGTCTTAATTTTCTTACCTGCTTAGAAGCTAAATTACTGTTTTATTCGAATTAATGCAGGTTATCTACATTTTTCTGAACTTGTCAAGCACATCAGAGGTCCTCGCTGAGCCAGCAAAACAAGAACTAGAAATATATAAATTAAACTTTCT
The DNA here is from genome assembly GCF_002938485.1 of Sitophilus oryzae. Classification (NCBI taxonomy): domain Eukaryota; kingdom Metazoa; phylum Arthropoda; class Insecta; order Coleoptera; family Curculionidae; genus Sitophilus; species Sitophilus oryzae. The sequence goes on from NW_022146479.1 coordinate 8,906,741, forward strand.
AGCTTATAGAAAGTTCATACGAAGCAGTATAGAAATTCTTATTTACTGAAAATAGAAAGAAAATTATTAAATTTTCTATTTAACACTTCCATGATATTGTTGGAATAAAAATACATGGTCGATAAATATATGAAAAAAGTAGGTTTTAAGTTAACAACATTTTTATTTTTAATTTAGCGCTAAGTGTAAAGAGATGTATTTCGAAGAATAATGTTTATTTCTTTTTTAATACGAAGTGGAGAAAGTTGGCGATTCAAGTTCCCGGAACATGACCGACTTACATAAATATTGTAGTACATTTTACTTTTAGGGTAAACCAACAATTAGTCATCATAATTTGTACGGAAATCTTAAAGATGCAATAAACTTTATAGAATTTGAGTGACTACCTACTTTAAAACTTGCAGCAAATATAATCCGTAAACTGCAAAGTTTGAAAATTATAAATTTGATTGCAATCACGACTTCCCGAAGAGACGACTTTTATTTTTCCATTTTACATTTTATCGAGTCTTTTTCCCATTTTTTCTTGATAATAAATCAACCACAGTGCTTGAAATTGTTGAAAATAAAATTGTAAGTATCTGTGCTATAATATAGCATGGCAAAAAGTTGAAAAATCGTAAAAAACATTAATAATATAAAATAGAAAACAAATTTCTTGCAGCATAGGTATATAATAAAATTATATAAGGATTCTTGCCACTTAACTGCTGATATAGAAATTTAATTCTATGCTGTGTTTGTCATTTTGTGGATCTGCCCAAGCTCACCTGATGATGGAGTAGGGCTCCGAAACCGGTAGTGAGAGCAGGTTGATCCACATTATGACAAACACAGCGTAGAATTAAATTTAATAATAAATTATATCAGCAGTTAAGTGGCAAGAATCCTTATATAATTTTATTAATAATATAGACAAAATATAAAAAATCTAGATTTGTGAAAAAAACTCTTGGAAAAATAATCAACATAGACATAAAACTCATGTTATCGGCTTAAATAAAATTCTTAAGATTAATTCACTTTGAATTTTTTTCCAATTATAGCATTTTTTATTATTAATATTTTAATAAATTAGCTACAGCTTTAAGTTATAGGAAATAAAAATGAACCTTGTATTATAATCCCACAAAATGTATGTGAAAAAGATAGCACATCATAAATAATTCCAAAGTTATCCGAAAGGTCTTGTTTTTCTATCTGTTGCTACGTTTCAGACCTATAACGCAGCCCCTCGCAATGTACATTGACTTGCAAATTAAAAGACAATATATGTCTTGTACGATTTCAAAGTGATTTGAAAATGTCCGGGTAATAGATGTTTGAGATAATAATATTTTAGGGAATTTATTCTGAAATTTGTACAATAATATGACAGTAATATTGTAGTAAACTATTAAAATATTGAATTCATCTTGTTATTACTGTATGATTTTAATATCCCATTCTGTTTATAAATAACTAACAGTTTTATTTTATTATTTTTTTATTGAGAATTTGTTTTCGAGATATTCAGTTTTAATAGTCTTTGGGGCATTAAAAACACTGTTTAGCATTGCCTTCTAGAAGAAGATACAGCGTAGGATGGTAGACCTATACGAGGAGCTGGGATACACTGTCAGGAAATTGGAATCAGGACTGCTACAGTGATGCGATGTTGGACAGAGCGGTATATGCATCGTCAGAAAACACGTCGTAGGGGCACTGGGACTTTAAGAAGAACCAGTGATCACTAAGAAAGGATCCTAAGACTTAGTGCTTTAAGAGATCACCTCAGCACAATCATCCGTGGAGGCTAGCTTACAGGTCAACACATATGCATGAGATCGATTTATCGAAGAATTAGAGCTCATATGATAGGCTACAGACTGCCACTTCTGACATGCTGTCAAAAACAGACTCATTGGAATCAGCAGTGGAATCGGGTTGTTTTCGGTGAAGAGTCATATTTTTGTTTGTGAGAAAGGCACCAACTTCAAGTTTCCAAGAATCCTGAGGCTGCGCTTAATAGAGGCGTTAGGATTTGGAGTGCCATAATAGTTGGATGTAAGTCACCTCTATTTTTTTTGGACAGAAACATGAATGCTCAATTCTAATCTGTCGCGTTACCCTATCTTCAGCAACTGTATGATTTGGTTTGGTTTGATACCAATTTTTACTAATTACTATTTACTGGCTACTAGAAACTACTAGAAACACCTCCGATACGCTAATGTTGTCCTTCTTCAGTGGCCCGCAAAGTTACAAGAGTTATAACCTATGGGACATGTCTGGGATGTGATAGGTAGAAGTCCGAGTCGGTTGCCACATTTTATACTGGATGTACAAAGTCTACGTCACGAGGTAACATTAGCCTGGATGAATCTACCGCAGGAAGATAACGATCTTTTGATTCGCAGCATGCCACGAAGAGTTTACAGAATATCAGAATTTACATGGAGGTGCAACTCTCTATTGAATTGTTAAGAATTCTTTTCAATAAATTTGTTTGAAAATGTCATCGATTAATATTCATATTTATCTCTCAAGATATTAATGAAATCTATTTACACTTACTACGTGTTCCAATTTCTATGACACACGGTATATATTACAATATGAGTATAAAATAGTCAATATAAATGAAAATCGGACCATACGGTTCATGATACATATCGCTGGAGGTTCTAATGGACTGTTTCATTAAACCAATGACCTTATAAAAATGACGAAATATTATTCGGGAGTATGAGCGAAAGTGATGACGAAGGAAAAAAAACTGATATCAGCAGAAAAAAATAAAACAGGCCAAAGGGTGAAGTACAATTGCCTTGTTATCTTGCCCTCGCCTCACCAAATCGGTATTATAAAACGATATATCGGGCGATATAATGATTCGGCGTCACTGCCGGTGCTAAATTTTTATCTTACCTATAACTGCGGCCGATGCGGCGAAAGCTATTAAAACAAAAACTAGGAGCAGCTCAAAGATAAAAGAGAGTTTCATGCTGGAGGGCTGACGTAGGGCTGGCTAAAACCGAATTTAAACTCTCCTCTTCCTCCACGCGTCGGTCTGATTCTGCAGTAGTGCGCCACCTGTAAATGAAAAAGACGTGTTATTGCCGGCGGCGTGACGAGTACACGGTATAAGAAGCAAATTGCCGAATGATAGGGAACGGAATATCAATAGCCGTACGTCCCGGTAACGTATTCTCTATTCATATCTCTCGTATATACGTTCCTCTCTTCGTAATCAATCATATTTGTCGCACAATTTCAGTTTTCACTGTAAATCAAATTTATTTATCTAACGTTCGTACGAAACTAACTATTTTTCTTGTATTACTTGATGTACGTCATTTGTAATTTAAATATTTAGCTTGAATCTTCATTGTAACAACAGAGATTAGATTAGAGCCTTCGAGGTGGCTATCGGCCTGTTCCATTTCGACCTTTCCAGGTCTATTGTGGTCTCTTGACCTTTAGGTTACATTGTCCAGTCCTATCCTGTTCAAAAAGTATAATAACTTAGAGACTGTCAATAGTCTGCCATTGCCTGGTACAAAGAACCGCACATTTGCCAGTGAGGCTGGTCTTGTTCTTTCCCAAAACAAGACCAAGACCATTACTAGCGTCTGATCTCCAAGACTAAGCCCGACCAGTGCAAGACTTCCGTAAGATCAAGACCAAGCATACAAGAGTCTTGCAATTCTTTCTCACGTTTATATGAAATAAGTAATTCCTTATTTTTTCAAAATTATTTTTTTAAATTTATTACACAGTGCTTTCCCAAGTATCGCATAATATTTTAAAGAAAGAAATGTTGATTCAATAAAATATATCAAAAAATAAAAAAATTCATCAGAGAAATAATCCAATTTTTTAAAGTTTTCTATGTAGAAAGTACCTCAAGTAAAAATTTGTTAAGAAATGCAAGACTTGGAAGAGTCTATCTCCTGCAGCTAGACTAAGACTAGTCAAAGCTGTAGTGAATAAGCATATAAAGGTGATGGGACTGACAGAAAAAGCTATGTGTAGGTTCTGCCAATCTGAAGAAGAAAGGATAGAACACATTTTATGTCGGTGCGACAGCCTGGCAAATGTGTGGTTTTCGGTAGTAGACAATAATAGGCCATTGCCAGGGAGCTACATGGAGGGTTCAGTCTCCAAGTTGCTAAACTTTGTGAAAAGGATAGAATTGGAGAATGTAATCTAAGGACCAGAAGAGGACCACAATATATCTGAGAAAGTCGCAGTGGATCAGGCCGAGATCCACCTCTAGGAATCTAATCTAATCTAGATTAAGACCAAGACTGGACCCTGCAAAACCAGACCAAGACTTCTTAGTCTTGGTTTTACATTTGCTCATCACTAGTCCAGTCATTTCTTCCTCAGATTGACAAAACCTGCATATGGCTTCTTTGTCAATCCCATCATCTTTAGATGTTTATTCAGATTACAATGCCTTGTTAGTAGACCCAATACCGCTTTGACAGTCTTTCTATCTTTGCTTATCAGATCTACCGTGAATTTTGAAGAATGTTCTACTATGAACTTTTTCGCCTGTCTCTGCCCTGGTGAACAACAGGAAATTTCTTTCGCTCTCATGATCTAAGATTCATTATCCACATTTAAGAACATTTATGGCTTTTTGTACAACCACTGTTAATTTAACTCTAATTTTGTAGAAGAAATAATTAAAAAAATAACCAGTCTTGTTCATGGGTACAAACAGATTCCTGATTGCATGTTTCCTTCACATCTAAGGGCATAAAATACTTCTTATAATACCCCTGGTATTCAATAATTTTATTATTTATTATTATAGTTTTGCTTTATATTTTTGACCGGAAATTTGTTGATGGTAGAAACGATTTTTAAGGCTACAGTTTGAATAAAAGCTTTTAACTCAAGCTCGAATGTATAGATAAAGAAAAAACAACGAAAATACACGTATGTGGATATATGCATGTTTCTTTTCGAAAAATAATAAGTCGTGTTGCATGTAGATGTAAGCAAACCTTTATATTCAACCGTAAAAATCAAGTATATTTCAAATATCATATAGGTAAAAAAAGTTATATCAAAAGAAGAGCAAATTTATTACGTTATTAAACATGTATTTTTGTTTTAAAAATATTTAAAATTTAGATTAGTACACTTTGTATATTCTTCAATTTACTCAAAAGAAAAACTGTTTAAGAAGAAAGACCTCATCAGCTAATTCGAAATAAATAGCTGCCATTTCTCGTTGTAGTCACCTTCATTAACTTGAACTAAAAGAAAGAAAAAATATATGAAAAATTAGAATGGCAGAATAAGACAGAAGACCTATTACTCAGCGGTGCATATAATTTTTAACTTTCAGAAAAAAGAAATGAAATTCATGAAGTCATATAAATAAAAAGAAGAATAATACTTAATCTACTTTAACATCCGTATTGAACGTCTTTATACATCTGTATAATATTTTAAAAAGTATATTCTGGTATAGAACATTTCATACGTTGTTGTCAAGCAAACAAGAAAGAAATATTCTACGAAAGAGTACAGAGAGCTTTGTGAAAAAAGAATAATTGTATTTTTTCTGCGTTCTTTTGTGAAGTTTGCCTTAAAAAACGCTAATTAAATATGCCTGAACTAAAAAGACTTCGTTATTTTTTTAAATTCTATTTTTTCTCCAGTTGTATTCACTAAAAGACACACCTAAAGGACTGTATCAGAATTTAAAACTAATTAAATAAATAAAAGCGCAAAAAATACGAATTCACAGGACAGTAATAAGTAAGGAAACTATATAAACATAGTGTTATTGTGGCTTATTATTTTACTAAAATGATCTTAAGGGTGTCACACATGTCTAGGCATAGTTAATTTGTCTATTTTCTTTCGTCATTGCAGTAATTCAGTAATTTACATCATATAAATGCGACGTCTACTCTAGAAATAGACAAGAAAAACATTTCTCTTGAGGAAAAGCGTGTGCCGTATGTATTCGGTATAATTTTAGGTCATAATAAAGTTCATAAGGTTGTGACGTCTCTTGTATTGTATATTATAACAAATCGACTTTAATTTAAAAGAGCCTTTATTACTTTTATAACATTCTGAGGAATATAGTTTGCTTAAAATGACAGTGAAAATGTGAAAAATATGTGTAAAATGTCTAGTAAAGTTAATAATAAGAGATTTTTTGCTTCAAACTATGTAATATAATACATTGTAGGATTGTATAGAAGAGTTTAACTTGTTAACTATTCATGCATATTTTCAGATATGGATGTATAAATACTATATACTCTGAAGATTAGAAGAAAAAAGAAATCACGCTTCAGAAGTACTAACATGGATGGCTCCTTAAGGCATGGATGAGTTTATTGATGCTTGGATGCCTTTTGCAAAACAAAGCCGGAAGCATCAAAACAAAAGAAAGAGGGCAACTACCAGGTACCCTGTAAATACGGTGAGTCGTATATTGGAGAGTCTAAACGTCAATTTAGATTACGTACATTATTTGTACGGCTTAATGAGCAATGCTTAAAATATCTCAGTTTTAATCATCTATTGACGATACTAACATGGATAGCGAAATTCGCGTCTAGTGCAAAAGTAAAGTGTTTTGGTATATTATGTTGAATTAGTGTTTTATTTTGCTCTATAAACATAGCTTAAACTCAAGTTCACGTGGACTATGAAAAACGGTGAGCTTCGCAATTCTATTTCGGTATAGTTTTCTTGTAATATAACATTATTAGATCATTAACAACGCAGTTTAAACCTCGAAAAGGACTTTAACAATTTCAGTCCTCAAATACCTAATTTTTAAACTAAGTTCAAGGATAAGAAGTCATTGAAGAACCTATTATTGTTTAAATCTATGGTTTAAGTCTGAACTCACACAATAATATCTTAAAAAATAGCATTTTTTTGTAAACCTTGTAGCACCTTCAGCTGAAATCACGTTGAAATAGAAATTCAGATTTTTCAAAGGAGCAAAAAAAAAGTTATTTTACTTTTGAGTTTTTGTGGGGCGAAGGAAAAAAGGTTGTTTGAACATAACAATGCCTAGAAAATTTTTCAAGGAGTAAAAGAAACTGGCGGAAAATTTAATATTGCCTTTGTCCCTAGAAAATGTGTTGTTAAAATCTGTCATCGCTCGGTATTCAAGCGGGAAGTTTCGCTGGTGATTTAGGAGGGGTAATTTTAAAAATACCTAAAACAAATAGCTTTCAGACCAGATTGCATAATGTGGACGCTGGACTAAAGTTTACGTGATTTCTTGTGATTTATTTCGACAGATAATGGCACATGCCGACCGCTCAAACGCCGAATAGTATTCGAGCATCGCTATGTCTGTGCCACACGCTTTTTTCGTTTTTGTTTACACTATTATTTTCTTTTTTCTTATGCAATCAAAATGCACCAGAATTATTCATCAAATTGATAAAAATAAGTGTTCAAATACCAGTAGGTCGTCGATGTCTTCAGATATGGATAATAAATGAAACAATTCTTCAAACAGGAGTTTCTTTCTTATTCGAAGTCTGGTATCATCCATTCTCTTCTGAAACTCCACCGAATTCCAGGCAGAAATTTTCGCCATTCTACAATGCGCTAGAGGAAACAATAGAAGACCTGACATAAAAGCTCAGATAGTCAGGCGACACTTATGGTGCTCATGAGTTCAAAGGTGGATGAACTTGTAACTCTGGCAGAAAGGAACAGAGTTAAATTAATCTAGGTGCGACGAAAATTCCAATAAACTAGCAAGGCAAAGACCATTGGAATATTATCTTGGTCTAGAGCTAGTATTGGGAATATCCAAATGTATAACCTGTAGTGCAAGCATCTATTGAAACAGACCGTAAGCAAGGCCAGAACTGGAGGAACTATGCTCCCATCCTATCAAGTACCTGTACAAGCTGGTGCAGAACAAAGGTATAGATTTAATATCTAGAGGATAAAGTCAATTTCGTAAATAATATAGTTTGTGCATCTTTTACCGCCTATAAATCAGAAGAGATTTAATATAAATCGGTAATAAAACGGTACTTTACAATTTGGCGAATCGACAATGTAAAATTAATTAAAACAAATATGATACGGTTTTTAAACCAACCAAAATATGTCGATTGGTACATTCCATGCTTTATTTTGCATTTAATCGAAAGAAAAATAATCCACAATCGATGTTTTTTCGTTCGTACTTGGAGTGGCGAATTGCAATATAGGAATTATTCGTTTGAAATGTTGATTAGCGCTGAAATATTTCCAGCAGCAAATTTTAATCGATTTCAAATGAGCATTTACTGCGGTATATTCAATTATTGGAACGAAACGAAATAAATAAAACCTCGAGACCATTTTTAAATGTTACGCTACGTGTAATTTATTCTTCGTTACTCTTTTTGATGTATGCAATTTGATAATTTTACAGTTAGTATATACTTTGGCGAGAAGGATTTACTCTATTTCAGGTGATGTCAAGCGTTACAATAAGGCTTGCATTTTTAAACGGATCAGTTAAATGTTCTTTGCAACAAAACAGAATACATGATTCTTTTACTTCTGTATGTTTCACTGCTTTTCGTGTAATCTACTTAGAAACTACATGCGTGTAATTGAATCATTATCTTTTAATGTTAGCGTATTTTTTTAATTAAAGAAATAACATGTATCTAAATCAACTAATTGGTTTGGGCAAGGCTGATCGAGATATGTCTTAATAATTCCAGAAGTTTTTGATGACAAATTCGCTCGAAGAACTTCTCAAAATTACTTTCAGTTTTTTCTCGATCTTGTTAGAAATTGTGTTCGACTTTTCGCCTATCAAATTGTGCATAGTTGGAAAAAGCTTACTTGGCCCCTTTACACTTGGAAAATGTCGAGCATTCGACATCTTTCGATAATTTTAGTTGGTTCTTTAAAGCTTGTTGCAGTTTCTACGGAACATACTTTATACTTGTTTTTGGAGTTAAATATTTTCAAACTCCGTGAAAAATAAATAAATTTATTTATTTTTTTATTTGTTGTTAAATTATATAAAAATTATATATGTGTTTTTTCTCGAACAAGTAATATAAATGGATAAACATTACTGTACAAAACAAAGGTACTACCCAAGATATACAAACCAGATGTAAACAGAAACATGCCTATAATGTACAGGGCGGTCCTAATTGTATTCGGGAGACTTCGGCAGAGCATATTTTGCAGATAAAAATAAGTAAAAAAAATCGTAAAAATGTATGTCCTAAAATGCTCCGTTTTGGAGATAGAGGGTGTAGAAGTTTCAGTACTTTGCTACACTCACCAAAAGTATTCAGAGCACGTACACAATCCGACACTAGTCTAGAATTGACTTCTGTGGAACCGAGTGCTTTTAGCGCTGCTTGGGTGTCTGTGAACGATGTGTTCTTCGACTTTGATATAAGCCTGTTTAAGATATCCAACGCAGCATCCGTGAATTTACCAGGTATGCGTATTGGGGATTGCCTTCTTCCACATGTACTCCATGCTAACTGAATTCTTCTGTTGATTACTGATAGTATAGATCTTGAGCTGTGTACTAGTTATCCTAAATATATTTTATATTATTCTACTATTTCCAGTGCTGTGTTATGTATTACAATGTCTGTTTCTCTAGCAGATCTTTGTACATTATTTTAGTTATTGCTAAATTCATTTTGAGACTTACTTTATATATTATTTATATGTCACTGTAAATGTCCGAAATGCGGTAAAACCTAGGTTTTACCGCATTTCGAGTTGGTTAGCGTGGTTATTTAGAGGGTGTTAATTCAATGGTAAATCCTAGGTTTAGCGCGCTTATCCTAGGTTTTACCATATTTCGGACATTTACAGTAACATATGTAATATTTATTTATTTCAAATCATATAATATTCTATGATTTTATGTCATTTATCTTCTATTTATGTAATTTTTAAATGCTTTTGGCTTATATGGATAAATTTACTTATTTAACACTCTTTTTTTATTTTTATCAAGATCTTGGAACTTCATCACTGTGTGAATAAAGTATTATGTCAAGTCTAGAGTAAAATCATATCGTAAATAAAAACGGTTTGTTTACATTTTACTTGTATAAGTTGGGTATTAAATCACTAAACGTCATTATAAAAAGAGATCATATAAAAGGATAACGGAATAATGCATACGTAATTTTTTTTCTTCTTCAAAGCATCATTAATCTTTATAAACCTCAAGTATGAAAGAGAAATTACTAATTACAGTATGGCTTTAGTAATATTAGATGATACCCTGGCATTCTGGACTTGCGGAAGTTCTTTCAAGCCACTTTTTTTACATGATAAAAGCTTTTATTTATTTTTTAAACTTCCTTTTTTTCGCAAGGACAATTCAAAGGTGCGCGCTTTTATGGAATTCTGTTTCAAACTTTTATTCTAAAATTTAATTAGGTAATTTTAATTACTATTCAGAAAGTTATAATGTAATATTTACTGTTAAAAATAAACTAATTATAATTGTAACCTCCAAACAATATAATAGTAAACTATTTGGCTCTCTGAATATCATATCCACATAATTATCTATGTACTGTGACAAAATTTTAATAATCATAAATTAAAAGTTTTAATTAATTATACAAAAATATTCTTATCTCTGACTTCTTTTTATCAAAAAAGAGTCTCTAATTATAGCTTTAAAGCTATGTGGAAGTGTCCAACGATATAAAACCGTCTACTATTTGTGTAACAGCTCAGTCCAAAACAATCATCTCACTGCTCCAGAGTTTCAAGTTCCCTAGATCTACTCATTAAAGAGAGACGTTATATGAAACAGTTCTGTTTAAAACATACATATTAGAAACTGTTAAAAATAACTGCACACAGTTTTAATTGCAGTTGAAGATTTCAAATTGATAATATCAAATTTTTCATCATCAGTTTATTTGTTTCATAAATTTATATTATATGACTTTTAGATTATGTTTTACTGCAATTAAATGTTTTATTAACTTATTAAATGTTATATAGGGTGCTCAGAAAAATATTGTAATAAATGGAAACATTCATTTTTGCTCTTTTTATTTACCGATTTACGGTCAAAATAAACTCAACTTTGTATAAAGTTGCTTATGTGTAAATATATTAATTTTCAAGGTATTTGCAAGTTAACATCTTCCTTTTAGTAATATGCTATTTTGCTATTAGATCATAACAAGCCATGACGACTGGTTTTTCTTAAAAAAATGTATTTCTTAGTTTTGTGCACAGAGTGAGTCTTAAATAATTGCAAATATATTTGGGAGTGGTATATTACTACTTCAGGAACACGTCTATACGTTTTCCGTAAAAAATGTGAAAAAATTGGAATGTTTATCTTTATAATTTCATTATACCTCAATAGTTTGTTCAGAAAGAGAAACTGTACTCTTGAATAGTTTTTTGTGACCGTGACCTAAACCTACATGGGTTTAACCCGTTTCCTGAAGTAAAAGTTCACTAAAAACACAATAAATGTTCAAACCAATTTATCCAATGTTTAATTATTTGTAAAGTACGTTTTATTAAACTAATTTATTTTGTTTTCTAAAATGCCCCAACTCCACAAATGCGTTATTTTAAAATTAATAATACAAAACTCGCCGCATGTTTTACGCTCGAACTTTTAGTTGAATTAAACGATTTACTAAATCGGCATAACAAATAAAACAGCGATAAATGTAAACGATATGAATGTTTGTATACCTGGGTAGTTGTTATTAAAGTGGACATAAAGGACCAAAAATTACTATCCGTTATATGCCACTTGGAAAATAATAAACTTTGATTTTACTCACCGGTAGGGAAAGAAATTATGATTATCCAATAACGTATCGCAATAAAAAATGCAGTATAGCCACCATTAACAAAGTACGACTTAAAGAAAACTGAGTGGGCTTCATTAAAATAGTTGACGTATATTCTTTGGCGAAGGAATCACTTGCCGAAGACGGTGTAGCAAGGTGGGGCGGAAAATGTGGGTCAGTTTGTTTTGTTTGGGTCACGACGAGTTAAACTTGCGTCCGCTACACCAAAAGAATCTATATCGATGTTCGAAACTTTTACTTGTCTGATTATGTTTGAAAGCTGAATCGAATTTTTGATAATAGGATACGGTCGTAGTGTATTAACAGTTGGTAGCTTTCTTAAAGAAAAGTTTTGAAAAGTAACAAACTTTTCATTTTTCCATGTCACACACAATAAGTTTTTTTCTAACCCATTTATATTTGGTTTAAAGAAAAATATCTTCTAGTATATTCGCATTCATAAAAATTCTTGCCAATATACATATATGAATATAAAAAAGTCAATGCCAAGAGTAATCTATACTAATATATAAAATCCTTAAGTGACTGACATACTGATTAATCACGATCCTGCTCAAACCACTCAACGTAAGAAGCTCAATTTTGGCATACAGGTTGATTCTAGGGTGTAGAGGTTCGATAAGAAGAGATTTTTCGAAATTCCAGTTCCAAGAGGGTGAAACCATCCCTCAAATATTACAATATTTTTTATTTAAAAAACGGCCAAGTTTCCGAAAAAACGCTTAAACACGTATATTTTATTTTGTTTTTTACATATTTTAAGATTTTTTAAAAATGTATACAGGGTGTTTCGAAAAATCTGGTCATTGATTAGTCACGATCCTGCTTAAAGCGCTTGACGTAAAAAGCTGATTTTTGGAAAACAGATTGACTTTAGGGTGTAGAGGTTCGATAAGAAGGGATTTTTCGAAACTCGAATTCTAAGAGGGTGAAAGTATCCCTCAAATATTAAAATATTTTTTATTTAAAAACCGGTGAGTTTTTCAGAAAAACTCTTAAACACGTATATTTTATTTTGTTGCTTTACATATTTTACGATTTTTTATAAACTTATACAGGGTGTTTCATAAAATATGAGTAATCACGATCCTGCTTAAATTGCTTGACGTTTAAAGCTGATTTTTGGCAAACGGATTGACTGTGGGGCGTAGAGGTTCGATAAGGAGGGGTTTCTCGAATCTCAAATTCCAAGAGGGTGAAAACGCCCCTCAAATATTACAATATTTGTTATTTAAAAAACGGTTAGTCTTTCGGGAAAACGCTTGGACACGCATAATTTATTTTGTTTTTTACATTTTTTGAAATTTTTAAAAAAATCATAGGGGTGTTCCAAAAAGTTGGGTAATTTCTTAACCACGATTCTGCTTAAACTGCTTGACGTAAAAAGCTTATTTTTGGCAAATTAATTTTTTCTGAAAGTTATATAATAATATCGCCATATTGTTTTTTCTCATGCTGACATAAATGTGAGAAAATTTTATCCAGTTTGTATGTTAATGGAAATTCTTGCTTTGCTTTATCATCACCATTACAAATGATTAATTCGACGCGAACGAAGTCGCTGGTACACGCTAGTTATATATAAAAGAATCCTAGGATTCCCAATTTGCAAATTTGCAAAGGAGTACGACAGGGATACGTGATATTCCTAAAACTCTTTACAGTAACACTAGAAGAAATCTTCCGTCAAGTACACTGGACCAAAAAATTAAAAACATATAGACAATATCTTATGACATAACCCTAATTACCAATAGTCCTGAAGAACTACAAGCACAAATTAACGAACTAAATACAGCCAGTAATTAAGCAAAATCTAAAGGTAATAAGAGAGAAATATATGAGAGAAGATATTCTAATAAATATCACAACACTGGAAATAGTAGAAGAATATTTATATATTTGGGACACCTAATACACAACTCTGGAACTCTATTACCAGACATCAACAGGAAAATTAAGTTAGCATGGAGTACATAAGAAAGAAACTCAATCATTCGATCAATGTGTACTACCAGTTTTGACCTATACATACAAAACCTGGACACTTTAAACGGATTTTATAAAGAAACTGCAGGCCACCCAACGCTTGATGGAACGAAATATGCTGGGAATAACAAAGACAAACCGTAAAAAAATAGAGTGGATACGACAAAAGTTCCAGGTAATAGATGTCATCCACAAAATCAAATTCCAAGTGGCAATGGGCACCTGGCAAGACTGACAACAGCTGGACCACAAAAATCGCAGTGTAGTTCCACGAGGAATTAAGAGACCTAGAAGATGATCAAACCTAAATTAGGGGACCTTGACATTAGGAAATTAGCGGGGCTAAGTGGAAATGGTTCAGTAAGCTGAAATGATGATGATGGTGATGACATAATAAAGAAAAATAATCCATGTCAATAAATATCTTTCACATACCTCCTCTCTTTTATACACAAAGAAAAGTACCTCTGAAAATATAAAAAAATTCTTGTTCGTTAGGCAATTTTCTGTTTGAATAAGTAACCACTGAGATGTTTTCTGTTGGCATCTAACTCACTGGGTAATTTTTACTCTGTAACTGATGGATTTATTTTAGTTGTTTGTTTCCTCATAAAGAAATTTTAATTAATTTTGCCTAAATTTTATTAGAATGTAATAAATCTAGTAGCACCTGTATAATTAGATAATTGGGAGAAGTTTAATTAAAATAGGCCACATTACGAGAATAGCCAATTTTTATGGCTATGGCGTATGGAAAAAAGTCGAAAAATTGTCCATTTTTGGCTAATTTTGAAGTAGTCTAGAAAAATAAACATATAAATTTGTTCAAAGTTTTGACTACCTACTATAATCAACATTGCCTTATGTGTTTAAGGTGCTTCTCAAAAAATGATTAAAATTTTAATTAAACCTACCGAAATTCTTTAGATATTTAATTTTAGAACGCCCAAAAATATTAATTTTACATATTTTTTTTAACGCCAGTGAAATGAAAAGAAAACTAACAACGCGATTGTATGATATAATTTTTTGAAGCTTATCGTACGTATATTTTTCCTTTTTTTGATTGGCTTAATAAAAGAAAACATTCCTTTTCTTTCATTTGATTTGCGCTTTCAATCAACTTTATTCCGAAAGCCGTTAGTCGAAATCCGGATTGAATTCGGAGAAATCACGATTCTGCGTCAGATACGTGTGAGCCAAAAAATTTACCGGTGTTATTGAAAATGTCCACTTTATTAAAGAAATTCGGTCGAGAAAGACCTAAGATAAAACGAAAAATTAAGAAAATCCGATAAAGCAAATCAAAATATTGTACATTAAAAGTTTTCCTCAGGTTTTTCACTTGTACAATTCGAGGTCAGACAGCTAAGCTTTTTTTTGCGCGGAAAACATCCATCGCTCCATTCCGCAATTTTTCAAGAGATAATTCTGTTTTGCGCCTTGAGGCTTGTTCTGGCGATTTTTGACTTTTATGGTCGTTACACAAACTTGACTAATCAATCAGGAAAGTACCTAAAATAGAAAATTTAGGTCTAAAAATACCGTAGCAATTTTTAACAGAAGATTTATTAGCCTGGCCAATATTAGACAAAAAAACTGGACTTTTTTCGCATCTTTCTTTGTAAAAGTAATTTTTACCTAACAAAAAATAATATCCTAAAAAGCCTCATCTATCTAAAGGAAATATTATTATCCTAGAAACCTATGAAACACCCAGTAAATGTAAATATATTTCATTAATATTTTGGGAAATATTTGGGATAACTCTAAATAATAATCCATGACATTTCTTAACAAATTTTTGGAAAGAAATTCTTAACAATTCAATAGTGAGTTGCACCTCCAGGTAAGTTTTGATATTCTGTAAACCTTCGTGGCATGATGGGAATCAGATGATTGATATCTTCCTGTGATAGGTTCTCCCAGGCTAATATTATCACATGACGTAGACGTGATACATCCTCTATAAGATATAGCAACCAACTTATAGCCTCAGCTGATGACCTAGCGGGCCACAAAGAAGATTTAGCCACATTATGGACAATATATTATGCAGCGGCATGTGGTCTGACAATGTAAGGCGTCGCCAGAGGTTGCACCATTTTATTAATGTAGAATTGACCGTTCACGTTTCTGTCTAAAATAACAAGAGGTAACCTGCTTTCAATTGTTATAGTGTTTCCAACCACAACGTCCATAGTTAGTGCAGTCTCACGCTCCATGCAAAATTGAGTCTGCAGCGGACTCTTTTACGACCCTCGTTATCCCACAAACAAAAACCGTGACTTCACTGAAATCAATTTGATCCCACTTCTGATTCCAGTGAGCCCATACTTGGCATCATCCCAGACGTAGCTGTCTTATGACGGACAGTATGATCGTAGCCCTATGTTCTAATTCTTCGACAAATCAATCTCATGGTCTCTAAATGTACAAGTCTTAGGATCTTTTCTTAGCGATCACTGGTTCTTCTTGTTTTTCTTTATTCACTTAATTGACGTTAAACGATTATTTTGTCTTCTTACAGGAGACATTGTTAAACGATGTTTTCAATACCCCAAAGGCAATAAAACTGAATATCCCGAAACAAAACTGGGATAAAAATGTTATCGTTTACTAACTACACTTTATGCAGGCAATCAACGGACAATTTTAAATATAGTTAAATTTTAGTTTTAATGTCAAACAGTATATATCAAAAACCATTTTTATTAAAAAACAGAATATGAATAATTTCAAAAGAATTATAAAGATACTGTTTTACCGTTGTAATCTATGTTTTCCTCTGTTAGTTTTGATTATACCGTAGGACAGTAACAAATCTAAGGCTTTAGAAAAGTTTAGGCTTATTAATAAACATAAGAGCGAATATCCATCAAATCCCTAGGTAATCCCTGCAAGTCAGCGAATGTAGAAAATTTACACAAACTTTCTAGGACGGGTTTTAGAGTGAAGTGAAATCCCGACCCGTATAGGAAATAAGATGGAAAAAGAGAAAACGGAACACGCCCAAAACAAAGCTGCCTAAGCGTGAACCAATCAAGGTGAAACAGTTGTATTACAGGACGCATATAGGTTTATCCTGTGTTTTTAGAAGACAGTCAAAACATTGAGTATTTTAGCTTTTTTGAAAGCAAAAGAAAAATGTTAGATTTACAAAAAAAGAAGATTTAATTAATGTCTTGTTAAAATTAGAAAAATTTTATATTGAGTGAACAAACAGGTTACATTCATTAATTTCAAGATTTGTACGTTTTAAAGTAAGATAGCCTAAGAGTAGATTTAGAAAAACCGTGTAAAATATAGCTGCCTTCATAAGAGAAACAACAGCAGTGCTGAAATGCATACTGCACTAACGTCTCTCATAAATCACTTGTTTCTTAAGTGTCAGTAGAGTTTTACTTTCCTCGTGCGTCTACCTGCAACTAGATATTTCTTCAGAATTTCCCTTGCTTTTTGCCACCTGGCTTAATCAATTTTCGAGCAGCTACGATTCTAAGATTGCTATCCTCACGCAAAAATACCGTACTTGAAAACTTTAGATTATATTGTATGTATGGATTAAAGTCGAAAAAATCTGGCCATATTTGGCTATTTTTCAAGACGCCTAGATGTTCAGAATGCATTGTCAGAAAATTATGAAAATTTCAGTCTTCATAAAAAAGTACTTTTAGCGTATATAAGTATATGAACTAAATGCTTGGACTTTGTTTGAAATTTAATTTTAGGAGCCCTTGTTTTGAAGAGTTTTTGTTCAAAGTTGGCATATTGCCTATACATATAGTAGTGTATTAGTGAGACCTAGATTGTCTGTCTTTTCGTTTTCTAGGCCCTCTAGTTAGCTAATAAGAAGAGTTTTATCAAAATCGGTTACTTCACCAAAATCATCAATTTTCATGACTAGATGTATATAAAGAAAAATGTCAAAACATGCCAATTTTTGGCTATTTTTTCCTAGTAAACATAGTCATAAAATTATGAAAATTTCAAGATTTGTTGAACATTTTATATAGATTCAGAATATGAATACACGCTTATTTGAATGCTTTCCAGGCCTTTACCAAAGTAATAAACCTGGTCAGGAAAATTACAGTGTATATAGGAAATTTTATTTACTTATAGGAAACAGTATTTAACACGTCAGTATTTTTATAAATTCTTGTGTAGTTTTAGCGTGCATTGCTGCTTTGTAAACTGCTTTGATGTTTCTTTAAGTTTTATTTAAATAGTATTTCGAAAAATTATTAATCAGTTTAACGTTGAAAAATTCCAATAAAAAATAAAATGAAATCGCCCGGTTGGAACAAGTTTAAAGTGATATTAATGGTCGTTTGAACATTCCAGGGGACCGAATAAGAATAAACAAAAAGGTGCTGATAATTTATCATCTAAGTGGGGGCTTAAAGAACAACTCATTTTTCCGCTTTTTTACTTTTATTTTCTTTCAATTTTCCATTTACCAAATAGCGCGCCACGACGAAAAAAAATCCACCTCAGAACATCTTTATTATTTTGCCATCCTCTTCATAAAAGGAGAAATTCTAAAGAAAGTTAGACGTAACAAATTTATTTCATAACCTTTAACAAAATGATATACAATTATTTTACTCCCCCTTTTTTAACATAATAATACAGTAAGGACTGACTAAAATTATTAAACAAATATTTTATTGACAAGTCTGCAGATAGAGTTTCCATACAAATTTTTGGAAATTCCAGTCAAGTGAGCTTTGAAGTTTGTCCAACGAGACGTGCCTGACTGTGGAAGTCTGTCATTTTAATTCAGAGGTAAAATATATATATTTTCTGTTATTGTTTGGATCGTCTGGCAATATTCTTACCTGATTCCTGGACAGAGGAACATACTTTAAATAGTGCTTTATATAGTACTAAGATTTGGGTTGCATACGTTACAAATTACATCAGAATTGCATTATTTTTTGGAAGCATTATCTTATGGAAGAGAAAACTTTCATTCTAGCATAATTTTTTGGTAGAATTAAATATTCCACATTATATACCAATACTTCTAAACTAATTTACCTATTGCATATAGAATTAGCTATGGAATTAGCATGAGTTAAGTAAAAGTCTTATAGCATGCGGTTCATAACGATAATTTGACTCGAAATACCAAGTGTGTGGTATCAAATTATTCGTAAAGAAATGCTTTTTCCAAATATGCTATTGAGCCACCCTCGTTCCATTTGAAAAAATTGAGATATGACTAAAAATACAATTAGGGTATCTTTTAACCGGCCAGGACAAGACACACATTAGGCGATCAAATCTATTTTTCCAAGGCTCAGTGATTAAAAATTAGTGTTTTTTAACATAGTCATGGCACTCTAGATTGAAATTTAAAATACGATTTTTTATTAAGCAAGAATGTCAAAAGTTGACATACGATATGCCTTTCTGTTCAGAATCTCATTTTCTATCGAATAAAGTAAAATAATACCGACGGTGCCATTTAAAAATCAAAAGTTGTAGTCATTTCCGGTGAAACAGGAAGTGACCGAAAACTACTGAATAGGTCAGTCAATCCCTAATTTATCTCATATACTAACATACCAAATCTCGTTTTTTTTTTATTTGAGAAAATAAAAAGATTATAGGGGGTGAGCCACTTTTGAGACGCACCCGGTATAAGTAGACATCGTAACTATTAAAATATTCAACAAAGTTTAGTTGGTTTTATGGTTCAATGTCACGGACATTTCTTCAAATTCCGGAATATTTGACAATCCAGACATATCCATGTAAATTCGGACAATTGAAAACCCTATCTGAAAATCTACTTTAACTGAAAAATATATCTACAAGGAAAGAAATTGGTTTAAAAAATGAGATTTTTTAACTTGGATCAACTTTCTTTTTCGATGGTGTGGGATGTATGATGTTAAGAGCCCAAAACTGAAAGTAATTTCATAGCAGCGAGATGCATAATAGTATGAACCTGAACTAGACCAACATGAGGCCACTTGGCTGAAGAAATAAGGAAGGAAAATAAGAAATTAATTGACTGCGGTTCGACGGCAAGCCAAGGTGAAGGCAGCTTGCGCCGGTTGAGGCGATTCAGGTGACCTAGTGGCACTGAAAGCGGTCAAAGTCGCCTGGGCAGTACCCTGGCCGATGTCTCTTGCGTTTCGCATATTAAAAGTCGAACAGAAGTTCCGATCCACTTGATAGCTGAATGCAAAACTGAGCTCAGCTTAATCAGTCAATCATGCGGCCCGGTGTACTGATTCTAGTTGCAGTGGTGGCTGTCGGAATGCCGACTATCGCATCGGCGAACATATTTGGTGAGTTTCCGCTTCCTTATTAATTAATTAAACAATTAATTTTGCTCACATAAATTATGGTCGGACGTGCTGAAAAACGAAATTTAGTTCACGTACCATTGTTACTTTCCCGCAAAAAATGCCCGCTACGTTCGTAGTTTACAAGATGTTTTCGTTACAGCATTTTTCTTACATTTATCCGAATTAACACTTTTCTTGTAATATATTTTTTTAAATATTACTTTTGTTTTACAGTGTTTTACAATTCAGAAATGTTGCAATAAAAAAATATTTCATATTTATACTAATTTTTTAAAGCCATTGTACATTAAATATTAAAATATAAGAAACCTCTGTTATTTATAATTTATGACCATATGTATGGAGAAAAATCGAAAAATCAGTAATTTTTGGTTATTTTTCAAAACACCTAGAGAGATAGTAGACATTGTCAGAAAAATACGAAAATTTTATTTGTTATAGACATATATATAGTTATAGAAATATTTCACTGAAAAACGTATTAGAGAGACTACATTATTTTTAAACCATATTTCATATTTATAAAATATCTTTAAAGCCAATGCTGCATTATAACATTATACATACAGGGTGGCCCATTGAAAGCGTTCCGCAAGGCATAACAGCCAGGGTAATTTTTTTTTCAGAAAATCCAAAAACACGTCAATTTTCTTTGTGAGGGGGACAACTTTTGCCCCAAAAATGATTGCAAAATTTTCAACCCTCTAAGCGGGGGTGTCATCCCCCAACTTTTTTCAAATGGGAAGGTGGGTCAAGTGGCGCCGCAATGAAAAGAGCTTTTTATTTTCTATATTTTCCCGCTTCGTTTTTAAAAACCGGTCGAGTCATTGAGAAAATATGAAGGATTGAAATTTGAAAAGTTTATTTAAACATTTATCAGAGTAAATGATAAGGATAAATTCCTTCGACCAATTTGCTGTTTTTTTCTTATTATTTCTAGATGTTTACGCATGTTTTCACTTGCCACAAGGTTGAACGATCAGGTGCGGTATTTGCTAGATAGCTGTTCTGTGACTTGTGCGTTGAAGTTCTTCTCAATATCGTTAAACTTTTTAACAATTATGATGTACTCACTTGCAGAAAAAGTGGAAATAATCGAACTTTATTTTAAAAATAATGAATGTGGCAATCGGGTTGCGCAGATATTCAATGAACGCCATCCTGACAAACACATTTATGGCAAAATTGTTCGCGAGTTAGCAGCAAAATTTTGTGAAACTGGTTCCGTTATGAATAAAAAGAGGCAGAGGGAAAATCCTGTAGTAAATGAAGCTATGGAGGTATTCGTATTGGGCCAAGTTGCCATGGATAGTACGCTGAGTACAAGAAAATTAGCCAATGAGACCGGCGTGAATCGTACAAGTGTCCAAAGGATATTAAAAAAACACACAAGTTCCACCCGTACAAAATTCAGTTGGTACAAGAACTCAACGAAGACGATTTTGATCGTCGCTGGCTGGTATTTTTGGAAATTCTATTGTGAGTCAGTTTAACGATATTGAGACCGCACCTGATCGTTCAACCTTGTGGCAAGTGAAAAAATGCGTAAACATCTAGAAATAATAAGAAAAACCAGCAAATTGGTCGAAGGAATTTATCCTTATCATTTATTCTGATAAATGTTTAAATAAACTTTTCAAATTTTAATCCTTTATATTTTCTCAATAACTCGACCGATTTTCAAAAACGAGGCGGGGTAATATAGATAATAGAAAGCTCTTTTCATTGCGGCGCCACTTGACCCCCCTTCCCATTTGAAAAAAGTTGGGGGATGACTCCCCCGCTCAGAGGGTTAAAGATTTTGCAATAATTTTTGGGGCAAAAGTTGTCCCCCTCACAAACAAAATTGACGTGTTTTTGGATTTTTTGAAAAAAGAAATAACCTGGCCGCTATTGCCTTGCGGAACGTTTTCGATGGGCCAACCTGTATATACACCTAATTCGGATACCGGGTGTTTCTCAAAAGTGGCTCAATAGTTTTCGGTCACTTTCGGTTTCACCGAAAATTATTACAACTTTTGATTTTTAAATGGCACTCTGTGTGTGTTTTTACTTTATTCGATAGAAAATGACACTCTGAATAGAATGACATATCACATGTCATTATTATTTTAATTATCTGATTATTTTAGACTCACCCCATCACTTAAAATGATAATGTATTTATTATCATTTTAATTAACAGAGTGATTTTAAAATAATAATAATAGTGTTTATTGAATAAGTGCACATATTTTTAGGGGTGGTATATTTCGATCCCAGGAAAACATAATAAACTCTAATTTTCAGTTAAAAAAAATATATTTGTCCACATGTCGTCCACATAGGTAGGAGATTAAATTTAGATAAACAGAGGCACAGAAAAAATACATTGGTTCTCAAAATTTAAGCAAAAATTTATTTTTTGTAAATTTTCAAAGTAAAATAACAAAGCTATGTTGGACTAATTTGAAAAATGATAAAAAGAAAATATGTTTCTTTTGTCGAGATCTATGAGCCCTGAAAATATGTGCACCTTTTTAAGATTTACGCTGTATATATTATGAACACAATCGCCATATTTATTTAAATACAGTATGAGATATCACTTAATTTATAAATTTTAAGGCAGTAAAAATTTTATAATTAAACTATTTATAAAAAAAAACGTTTTTCAAGAGGTTTATATTAAACGACGGGTTAATTAAAATATGTTATACTGGAAATTGATTAAACAAAAACGTTACATACACCTTTCAGTTTGAAAACGACGCCCTTATACAGAGAAAAAAAGCGTTCTTTTTAAAAAATGATTAGGACATCTCGAGCGCTTTTAATTAACCTATATCAACTTACTAGAGGGAAAAAAGGGCAAAAATTCAATTTGTTATTTCAATTCCGCATAAAAAGCCTTTATGTCCGTACGAAATAATTTAATTAAAATATGTTTGCCTTTTTTTCTGGCCGGGAGAAACTTATGAAGCAGATTTTCAACAAACGTTTGGCCAGTTTAAGTTTGCTGAAGTGTAATTAATAAACTGACAACGTACAGACGACCGGCCAAATGTGATTTCGAGGCCAGCGAACAGCGAGCAAAAAAATTGAAATAAAAGCCAACGAAAAGGGGGTTAATTATCTTAAATGCCCTTAGGCGCATCCTCGACCCTCAGAAATAAGGGCACTATTGATATTGACATGTGTTCGTTTCAGGAGTCGTAAAGCAAAGTTTTTTTTCGGTTTGTCAGAAAATCATAAACCTTCGGGCTGTTCAGAGGGGGAGAATTTTTTGACGCATGTTTAGGATCCACTTCCGCAAGTTACTGTTTCAAGAAATTTCCATAAAAGAGAGAGAAATTGCAGTATTAAAAATGAAAAGATCAAATACAGGACAGAGAGAACTTTTTGAAAATATATTCCGGAAAAAAAACAAGGCAAAATCTCTCATTTTAATTAAACTTTTATGAAGCCGGACCATTCTAAACACAAAACAAAGGAACGGCAAAGAGCTGGGCCTTCGGTCGTCTTAATTTCTTTCTTAACAAACGAATAAATTTTCATCGAATTATTTTCTAGAACCGCCTTTAAAGATCTCCTCTCCACTTTTGGAAGCTCGAAAACTTTCTTTTATTTAATATGAATATTTGCCATATTCCAGAAGTTTATGGCGCACAGTTTGCATTAGGTTTATTGTCGATTTTGAACAAGTACATACAGATATTGAAAGAATATTGAAAAGTTACATCCAGACATATGCAAGAGCTCACTTGTATTTACAGAAAATCCAATAGAGAAGAATAAGGATAAATCATTTGCCCAATATAGAGCGTATAGAAAACAATGAAAAATCAGAAAATAAATATTTTATTTATAAAACTAACAAGAACAATATTTTATGTATATTTTTTGAAATCGAGTTTAAACATCAGGGAACAAAATAATCAAATCTCAGCTGACACAGTTTCTTTTCAGTTTACATGGCAGCTAACTTCCAGTGAGTTAATAGCTGGTTTGTTAATTACCAGTGACTGTTAACTAATTGGCAGTTGTAGAATATAGAATCTCCATCTTATCCGATAGACAAGCAGCATTAAAAACGATCAACTCAGTAATCATCGATTTGGTGTTGGTCAAAGAATGCCTAGAGAACTCAACAAGTTAGGCAAAGGAAATAAAGTCCTCTTACTCTGGGTACCAACCCACCAAAGGATAAAAGGCAATGAAAGTCAAACGATCTTAGATTAGAAAGTGATCTTAGTGAGTCTGAGATTATAAAAGGAGTGAATACTTTAACAGGACCAGAACCAAGTGGAAACTGTGGAAACCTTAAAGTGGAACTCAAGAGTCTGGAAGACTCCAACCGTAACCAGGAATGGGAATCCACCAACGGTTTAAGACACTCGAAGCATTTTCAGATCAAAAATTTTCCTTGATTTAAGTAAGAACAATCGTCGGATTGTCACGGGGTTTTTAACAGGACACTGTCTCGTCAATGAACACCTCAGTAAAATGAAGCTAAGAAACAACGACGAATGCAGATTCTGTGGGGAAAATGGGAAAACACCAGAACACCTCATCACTGAGGGGCCGAGATGGCTGACATGGAGAATTAACCTCTCTAAAACCGTCTCAGATACTGGCTTTTGTCAAATCTGTGAGGCTGTATTGTGAGTTATAACTCAAGAAAGGTTGGACTCAAAAAATCTGTAAGGTAGCAGTGATTAACTTTCCCTCTCCCATACATTCTACATTCTAACAGCCAGTTTGATAATTGGCAAAAAAATGAACAAAATGCTCACTAAGTGGCTAATAACTAACTCTCTGTTATCTAACTATAAAGTTACCAGACAACTAAATGGCTGTTAATTAACTGTTAATCGACTAACTAGTTCTTAACTAAAATACTGTTAGCTAAATTGAGTAATTAGCTGGATGTTTTCTAATAAAGGATTAAATAATTGGCTATTTACTTACTGGATGTAATTGTTTGTTAGTTAAGTGAGAGTTAACTGACAGTTAGTTAAGTGACACATAACGAACCATGACACAAAACATATATGACTGAACATGAATAAGGCTTTATATGAGAATTATTTAAATTAATTTGCTATATTTAGGATCAGATATAATCTCTTGAGATGCAGAATATAGATGACCAATATGCATCACAAAATTATTAAATCTTTTTGTACCTATTAAGTTTTCAATTTTCAATTTCCTCCAATCGATTGCTTTTTGTATCTCCCTGACAAGGGAATAAAATTATAGATTATTAATAATAATATATTCTGGCCTCATTTAAATTCTGAAGCGACTCCTCCCTTCAGGAGTTATATTAAGCCGATTAGTATATACGCTTAAAAATATCACAGGAATTAATTAAGGGTGAAGTATATTTAAGCGCTTTTTTTGGGGAAAACGCTCTTTCACAACTTCGTTAAAAATTAAAATGATATTGTGTTTAAAAGATACGTTCAAAAAACACCTACTTAATTCGGAATTATTCAGATACCTGCTGTTTCACAAAAGTGGCTCACCTCTATAGCTTTTTTATTTTTTCAGATAAAAAAATTATACAATATATTAGTATAGGAGGGTATAGGCCGTATAGGACATAAATTAGAATTGATTGACGTTTTAAATTATTTTCGGTCACTATCTGCTTCACCCGAAATGACAACAACTTTTGATTTTTAAATGATACCCTCGGTAGTTTTTTACCTTATATGATGGAAAATGACATTCTAAATAGAATGACATATCATATGTCAACTATTGACATTTTCAAATAAAAAAGATAGCATTTTAAATTTCACTCTGGACTCTCTGGAGAAGTAATAAATGATATACATTAGCCATAAATAAATGAAATAAATAATAGCCATAAATAAATGTAACTACAATACCAATTGATTGGAAATACCAAGTATGTGTTATCAAATTATTGGTAAGAAA
Source organism: Sitophilus oryzae (assembly GCF_002938485.1). Classification (NCBI taxonomy): domain Eukaryota; kingdom Metazoa; phylum Arthropoda; class Insecta; order Coleoptera; family Curculionidae; genus Sitophilus; species Sitophilus oryzae. The sequence continues at coordinate 8,932,827 of NW_022146479.1, forward strand.
AATGCTTTTTCTAAATATGGTAATGAACCACCCTCATTCCATTTGAAAAAAAAATGATTTACGATTAAAAATACGATTTGGGCATTTTTAACCGCCCAGGAAAAGGCACGAAAAACATTAGACGATCAAATATATTTTTCCAAAGTGCCTTGATTACAAATAAATGGTTTTAACACCAGTCATAGTTGATTGAAATTTTTCTAGATTGAAATTTAAAATGCTATTTTTTAATTAAAAATATCAAAAATTGACGTATCATATGTCATTTTATACAGAATATCATTTTCTATGAAATAAAGTAAAAAAATACTGAGGTTTAAAAACCAAAAGTTGTAGTAATTTCCGGTAAAACAGGAAGCGGTCGAAAGTATTTGAATAGGTACATCAATCAATCCCGATTTATGCCGTATAATAACATACTAAACTTTGTTTTATTATCTGAAAAAAATAAAAAAGTTATACAGGTGAGCCACTTTTGAGAAACACCCGGTATAGTAATATTTTCCGATTTTTGTTAACAAAAACAAGCAAAATTTTGGCACTTTTTGATCCAAATACATAAAATAAATACCATATCAGAATACTTTCGTAGTTTCCTGAGCTTATTAAGGGACAAAAGATACTATGTGTAATGTGTAATATTACACATATTGTGTAATTTTTCTATATAATCTATGTGCAGATTATGTCAATCTTTGGAAGAAATGAGAGAACACAATATATGCAGATGTGAGAGCCTGGCAAATGTGCGGTCTTTGTTCTAGATAATGATAGTCCATCGGCAAAGAGCTATACAGGGTGAGTCTTAAATAAGTGCAAATATTTTCAGTGCTGGTAGATCTCGATAAAAGACACATATTTTCCCTTTCCATTTTTTAAATAAGTCCAAAATAACCGAGTTATTTAAGTTTGAAAATTAAAAAAAACGATTTTTTTGGAAAAATTTTGAGAGCCACCTGATTTTTTCGGTATTTGCATCCCTTTGAGTGCCGTAACCATAAAGAAAAGCTGTAACTATGGTAATATCAGAGATTAAGAAATTATACCGTGGGAAAATTTGCGGTGAACAGGCAGTTCTAAAAAGTTTTCGAAAAATATATAGGGAAATTGGTAATAAATAAAAAAATATAAAAATGGTAGAATAGCTTACAGCTAAACTTCGCCCACAAATTGTAACTCTCTTTTTTTCATAGTACAATAAAGACGATTTATTATTATTATTATTATTATATAAATTTATAACAAAATGCACGATTTTCAACATCTTTTTTTTGCGAAAAAAAAACTCATAGACGTGTTCCTGTTGTCGAAATATACCACCCCTGAAAATATTTGCACTTATTTAGGACTTACCCTGTATAAAAGGTTCAGTCTCTAAGTTGTTAGGCTAAAGGTCGCAGAGAAACAGGCCGGTAGCCACCTGAAACATCTAATCTTACCAATAATTTCCAGCTACTTATAAAGTTTATGAACTTTTATTTAAAATTCCAAGGATTGATGAAGTGTTCACATTTAAACTAGACAAATGTAAATAAAAGTACTTAAAGTAGAAAAAACAGAATGGATGTTGAATGAAAAATAAAAATGGAAATGGCGAGAAATATATTTCTCAGTGATTAATGTTTGTGTATAAAGGGAACGGCAAACATTGCTTTTGAAGTGTCGGACTGTTCAGTACATTTAGATGCCGTTATTTAATGAAAACGCTTTCGAAACTATATTGTATGTTAACGGACTATTAAATTCGACACCTTTGCTGTTGTAAATCTATGTTGTTTCCTGTAAAATATAATACTGTAGCAATACTGGCGAGCGGAGTTTGGTTCAGAACGGAAACATCGCGGATAATGTGGATTCGGCCGCCTCGGATGTCGATGGACGTGAAGTGCTTAATAACAATTGTCATACTAATGAACTACAGTTAATCTGGGATTCCAAATTTTGATATATATTTCTGGTTCATCCTGGAAGCGTTGAACGCTCACCCATACTAATAAATCAGGTTACAAATTGTAAAGTAGCGATAACATTTAATCCAAACGGGTGTTATTTTACGTAAACTGCCTAACAATCTAATCGATACCACTTTAATTTTCTATAAATTATTTGAAACTCCTAATATATAGTTTGATCAAAGTTTAACTAATAATCCTAACCGTTTTCACCTCTATTCTACCACTTATTTTATTCTTTTGTGGCCCCTCTTTATTTCAAGCACACCTTTTAACTAACTGTCTAAAATAAAGGCAATTATTTTTAACGTGGATGTTTTAATGAAGCAGAAAAGAACACATCGTTCAGAGTTGTCATATTCACGCGTCTACGGGCACTCGGTTCCATAGGGGTCAATTCTAGACAAGTGTGGGCTTGAGTACGTGCTCTAAATACTTTAGGTGAGCGTAGCAATTTTATGTTAGCCTGGGTAACAAGGACAACGAAAATGCAGATAAAATTGCTAAACCAAGTTCATTAATGCTATTCATAGGCCGCAGAAGGGTTTCAGCGGTGATGCAAAAGCAGTTACAAGAATTACCACAAAACACTGAGTGACAGCAAATTTCTAGAATGGTGAGGAAACCATTAAGGCAGAGAAAATGTACTGCAGACTTGATAACTAAAGACAGGAATACAATCACAGCTGTAATATGTCTACTAACAGAATATTGTCAACTGAATAGGCATCTAAATTTGATGGGATTGACGGACAAAGCCATGTGCACATGTTGTCTATCTCCACATGGTATGAAGAAATGACAGAACACATTTTATGTCACTGTGATAACCTGGTAAATGTGCAGTTCTTTGTATTAGGCTGTAATAAAAAATTGACAAAAAACTATATGGAGGGTTCAGTTTCCAAGTTATTAGATATTTTGAAAAGGTTACAACTTTAGAAGGTAACTGTATCTTTAAAGAATCTCCGTAGTGAATCTAATAATTATTATTGATATCTAATTTTAGATTTATCAATGACTGGGAACCTACTACCTCTCACGTAAGAATCTACATAATCAGACACAACTACATAATCCACTAAAGTGAGAAAATAATAAACATACCAAAACAATTCGTTTTTCGAATACATATTTTTTAATTTTATTTTTTTTTATATTATAAAATTTCTGAATAAATCGAATTAATAACTTCACTTTTAATTAAATAGACTATACCGATTTTTAATTGTTTTCTAATAATATTATGACTGTTACAGCTAGCTTCTTGAAGGAAACTTTGAACTTGGAAGCTGCTTAAAATTTTAATTGAGAATTAAAGCAACTTGAAAAACTGCAGCAATTTTCTGGAAAATACTAAAAATTTCTACCTATTGTTTGAAACTTTTAATTAAAAGTTTCGCGAAATGTAAAAGCTCTGTTAGGTTTTACACCTTTCCCAGAACGGTTTAGTTCTGGATACACGAAATGTACCGATTAAACTACTTAAAAAAATAAAAAAAATTAATGAAAATGTTTATAGAATTCTTTTTCTTTTCAGAGTACCTATGGGCAGATGGATCAGGTAGTTCTGAAGTTCAAACTAGACAAGACAATGAGGGTATTAGTACATGTGATTGTGCCGGACCTGCTTGTCAATGTTGTGTTGATTTTAACTTGACATATATCGATCTAGGAGGACCAGGTAATAAAATTTACAAATATAATCCATTGCTTCTACACTGTCCTGGTCAAAATTCATTTAAATTCTTGTTTAAAGATCGTGAAACAAAAATATACCGTGTTTTGTTAAATTTATTCGCGAATACATAATTATTTTCGTAGCGACATAAATAAAGAAGAAAGGAAATATGTAAATGTATAAAATTTTAATAATCTAGATATCGACGAATCTGTCTTGTGACGTATAAATATATACGTAAAGTCACTCTCTCGCTGAAAGATATGAATGTAAATGATCGGTATGACAATGGCGTACGACAATACAAATTTTCTAGGTCGTTTCTAAAAACGTAAATTTAAAATTCAAAGGAAATTCAGTTCTCCCTTCCTGTCCTGATCAATATTGACTCCCAACACCTAACATCATTATTACTTTTAACGTGGTGTGAATTTATGTTTTGATGATGTATGGCAAGCCGCTCAAGAAACTTGATTGATTTCCTCTTGACACTGTGTTATTATGCTTTCACGATGTACTTTGCTCTACCTTCTTACTAGTTTTTCTTTCTATATCGATCCACCAGTTTCTCAGATTCTTCAAGAATATTATTTCTTCACGTTATATATAAATAATACTTTCTTACACAAACGGGATATAATTTCGTCATTGCTAAACTAATTACAAAATTTAATGCATGATCAAATTAAAACGACGGCATGGTAGGCGTTGAAATAGTTTTTCTAAGAAAAATTATAAGAAACTTATAACAAGTATTTTCCTGATATGCTTAAATATCTAGAACCCAATGTACAGGGTTATTAATTTTGTAAAAATAAGTACTGTTTTATATAGGGTGAGTCTTAAATAAGTACAGATATTTGCAGGGCTGGTAGATCTCGATGAAAGAAACACATTTTCTCTTTACTTCTTTTCAAATAAGTCCAAAATAACCGAGTTATTTTACTTTAAATTTAAAAATATATATATATTATTTGCTTAAATTTTGAGAACCACTCTGGATCTTTTCCGGGTTTTCTATCTTGTAAATTTAATCTACTACCTATGTTGCCATATTATCAAGAAATTATGTTTTTTAACTAAAAACTAAAAAAGTTCCAATTTTTTTTCAAAATATTCCAAATTTTCGCGAAAAAACCTCATAATCGTGTTTCTTGGTTTGAAATATATTACCCCTTGAAATATTTACGCTTATTTAACGCTCACCCTATATATCAAATTCTTTTTAAAAGTTAAAAAAAGTATTTGAAATAACAAACATATATTTGATATACAGGGTGAGTCTTAAATAAGTGCAAATATTTTCAGGGCTGGAGGATCTCGATAAAAGAATCTTATTATATGGTTTTATAAATAAGTCCAAAATAACGGAGTTATTTTACAAAAAAAATATTTTTTGCTTAAATTTTGAGAACCAGTGGATCTTTTCTGGGTTTTCTTTCTTGTAAATTTAATCTACCCACAATGTTGGCATATTATCAAGAAATTAATGTTTTTGAAAATCCAACTTTTTTTTAAATTCTAAATTTTCGAAAAAAAATTTCGAGAAAAAAAACTCATAGTCGTGTTTCTGGGGTCAAAATATTCTACTCCTAAAAATATTTGTACTTATTTAAGACTCACCCTGTATATGCATTAGCTTAAAATATATTTTTAGTTTAAAAATATAACTTTAAACCGCTATTACTTAAATTTATTAAATAATAATTCGGTTTGAAAACGTATTGTAAAAGAATCAACATAGAAAAATTGATAAAATTTGCCATTTCGTATTACACGTTTTAAGCGCGTACTTATTTCATATATTTATTTATTTTCCTATAAATCTAGTTAATTTAAATAGCTGATATATCGTATTCAATAAAATCAAATATAATATCCCGGCGTACAAAAATGAATTAATTTATAAAATCATTCTAACTGCACGCAGATGCAGATTTCTCGTTTAATAGCAATCGAATCAATAATAGAATTTGATTTTTTCCCTCTCTTGTTCAAGAAACGTTTTTTTGTATTTTTTTTGTTCGGAACATGATATCATCTGCATTTTAACCAAAATCAAAATCGAAAAACGTCAATTCCTGTTGTTAGCGACAAATAAAATTTTGTGAAACGATGAATTTAGTTGTTTTTAAATTTATTCGTTGGCATTAGAGAAGCGCTGCAATAATAATGTTGCAAGGTAATCCATCGCATTTGAAATATTCCGTTAACTGGAAACAAAATTTCATTTACATTTGACCCGTCAGTTACTAAAGTATACATAACATTGGGATAGTAATACTCTAGCCGTCTTTCAGGCAGAGGCAAAGGGATTTTGAGTTATTTGTATTATTCACGAAACGGTGGGGTTCTTTTGGACGTGCAACAGACCACAATTCCCAACCAACCTAACGCCTTTAACCAAGATTCCATAAATCAGCCAGAGTGTTAAATATCCATACCCTAGTAAATCCGTTGAATAAAATAATAATATCGGTTAAGGCGCGAAAAATTATGAAGATCCATAATATTTATGTTTTATTAGAAACTTAAAAATACATTAATAAATCGCAAAAATCTTATGAAAATAACCAAGAAAAGATTGTTATAGAGGGGCACGAATTGCCCTAGAGAATGCAAAACTCATTTTTGCTTTTCGTGATGGCACAGTTTTTGCAGATTTACAATGAAATTACGTGATCAGTATTTTTTTGGAACAAAATGCACAATATCATTTTTCATTTTTCCCGTTTTGATTTCCACGGGATTTTGCCTCTAAATTGGTTCATTTATCCACTCTATCTCACTGAACTGCATTCAGAGCCTAAATATTGCGTAATATGTTTTAAAGCGATCGCTGTAAATAAATTGAATTTAAACGGCTCTTTTTAATCTGTTTTTAATTAGGATGTGTCCAGATGGAATATATATCGCAAGAAGAAGGTATTAAGCTTAATGTGTCTTACGGAGATAGTCTGCTGCACAGCCAGCATGTTAAAGGACCGAAACCCAACGCAACTTGCATGGCATTATTAACGAATATCGCTGACATATGTGCCAGGTTCTCTGATTTGCTACCGCATAATGACGGTTTGAGAGGATGCTTGTTACTGGAGCCCAAATTACTAGGCGCAGTAACAACAACGTTCAGAATAGGTTGCTTTACAATGGGCCCAAAAGGTATGATTTTAGAACAACACAACACCACAGCCATTGAAAATACAGTATCAAATGCTACAGACGCAACTGAGAATCAGTAAGTAATGTTTATGTTCTAATAAATAAAAAGCAAAACACATACTAAACTAAACTAATGAAATTTATTAATTATATTTGAAATTTTGGCGAATTTGAAAATTTACTTATTATATACCTAGGTATATCAACAGGAGTCCATCGATTTATGGTTATGTTCCTTGAAAACACCTTGTATATTGAAACAAACTTTTTAGTATTTAAATTATAGGTACAGGGTATGCCTCAAAAAAGTACAAATATATCACCCGACAGATTTATGAAGTTATTTTCGTTAAAAAATAACTGTTTTCCAATTTTTTTTTCGAAACTGTTTCATTTTTTTTTAATATTTCCTATTTAATTTTATATTTAAAATGGAATTAATAAATCCTGGTATCAAAAATGTAATAGCATATAAGCAACACCGCGTATAAATATGCCGCGTAAACTGAGGGCCTCCTGTATAATTTAGTTATCAAGAAAACAGAAGAATTTGGACTCTACTAGTAAATAACAAGTTAAACTAAATTAAATAATACTATAATTTAAACCAATAGAAAACTAATTGGTTGTGAAAAATGACAGTGAAAGATAAAAGCGAGAAGTGGTAATAAAGAGACTGAAATATTTTAGAAATGAATCGGAAATCATCAATGGGAACCTGCTGGCTGTAGTAAATGAGACTGCGGAACAGGGGTTGGCATTTCTGGGCAATCTATTAGGGCTGGCTTTCAGCGAAACTGACGAAATTGAGGCAGACAAGGAGAACTCCACGACAGCTCAAATTGCAACGACCCTCGATAACTCCACACCTGGCAATGTTAAAAAATAAACCTAATTAATTTATTACTTTATTTATTTTTTTATATTTATTTGTTTTTATTTAAATTATTTTAGAAATATGCAAAGTAGAAAACATTGTGTTAGATGCAAATAAATTATTATATCATTTTATTTCAAAATCCTAAAATCCTAAAAATTCCACGAATTTTGGTCTGACCACGGTTTACTAAATAATATTGTAAACTTTGATCTTACCCAGTCGATGTTATTACAAATTATTGACATAGAAACAAATAATTTTATTATTATATCTCAATAAGATAAAAATTTATAAATATTCAAAATAAAAGGTATGTGGCGAAAAAATCTTCATAATTTAATGAAATACAATATTTTTTGAATAAGTAACAAGCTAGCATTTTTCTGCTTGCTTCTGGTTTGTATATCTTGGTTATCATGGTCATGAAATACTAAAATTTGACTATGATAATTTAGATTTCTCTTAATTTAAAGTATTATTTGAGTTATAAGGAATACCTCATTCAAAAATTGAATATTAAACACGCTAATGATACAACGCTGGAAGTTATATTAATAAGACAAACAGAAACCAGGCTAAGAAGCCGATACTTAAAATAGGCCCGAATCAGCAATGTTAATTATTCCAGAGAAAATATATTCTAATTAGTTGTTAAAATATTTACAAAAACGACGGTATAACCCAAAGAGAAATCAAACCTGAGATAAACTGAAAATGGCAAGGGAGTAAATAGTAGAAGATGTACTGTATAAATTTATGTTTGTAACAAAAAATGTTTACTCGAACGACATGGTAACTTTGCTTTAAAAATCGCGGATACAGTAGCGGTTATATTAATAATAATGAATAACAACTCTTTAAAAAAATGTCTCTAAAATATTTAATATGATTCCCGTTAATTTAAAACATAATAATACATGATTCTGAATAATCAAAGTTATAGTCTAAGAGCTGGCTACATAAAAAAGCTTATCATCATTACATGGCTAATTTTTTGTGTGAAGTATCGTTTTGTGTAGCCATTATGAAATAGTCATGTCTGCCAGCGCGATCTCGGAGCTTAAAGCGGAGGCGGCCAATCGAAAGGGTGAAATTTTTACACTAAAAATATTATAAGATACACGAGTTATAATTGCAAAAACAGCTTTTATTTATTATTAAGAAACGCGGAAAATTGTTGGCAGACATTTTTCTAGTCGCTAAAATGCCGACAGACAACGCGAAAGAGGCATGAAATTTTAAAAATTATTAAAAAATGAAATTTGAAGAATGAAATAAAATATGGCATATTTGCATGCCGATTGGTGAAATGTCATATATTTATTTATTTGAAAAGCCGTATGCAAAAGGGCAGACAAAAAGATCGTGACTAAATCAGCTCCAGACAGTTATCAAAAGCGCGATATTACTCTAGAGCTTTCAGAGAAGCTGAATCCATTTATGTATAGATAAATCATATAGTATACGATTATATTGTCAAAATTCTATGCCTCTTTCGCGTTGTCTGCCGGCATTTCAGCCACGAGAAAAATGTCTGTCAACAATTTTACACGTTTCTTAATATTAAATAAAAAGCTATTTGGCAATTATAACTCGTGTACCTTATAATATTTTTAGTGTCAAAATTTTACCCTTTCGATTGGCCGCCCCCGCTCTAAGCCCCGGGATCGCGCTGGCAGACATGACTATTTCACAATGGCTACACAAAAGGATACTTCACACAAAAAATCAGCCATGTAACGATGATAAGGTTTTTTATGTACAAATATCTGCAGGGTAATTTTATTTCGGAAAGCTTGGTTATGCTCTCCGTCTATTAACACATTAGCCAAAAGTTCTTTTGTTATGGTTATATTTTAATTTTTAAATTATTTTGTACTAAGAACAATAATTCTTCTTTGAATGTGGTAGACAATGATTCAGTATTGAAACTAAAGGAATTTCGGACTTGTCTTTATTTATTTTATTTTAATAAAATAAGACCGAGAAAAATCAAAAATTTTCTTTGATTTAAGTAAGAACAATCTTCGGATTGTCACGGGGTTTATAACAGGACACTGTCTCCTGAAAGAACACCAGATTGAAGATAAGAAACAACGGCGAATGCAGACTCTGGGGGGAAATGGGGAAACACCAGAACACCTCATCACTGAGTGCGCCGGGACCATAACCATTCGTGCCACTTTGGTACGATTGATGTCGGAGATGGAGAACTAATCTCTGTAAAACCGTCTCAGATACTGGCTTTTATCAAAGCCCTGAGTCTGTATGATGAGTCATAACTCAAGAAAGGGGGACACAACAGATCTATAGGGTCGAGGTGATTAACTTTTCCCCCTCCCACACAACCTACAGTCTAATTAAATATTTTACTCATATACCGGAATACAAGTTGTAAATGAACTAAAATATGTTTTATATAAAGTAATAAAAATGACAAAGGTGGTGTAATTTTGTCCGTTGCTGTATGCGGCCGCATAGCGTGTGTTTTTCACTAAATTAACAAAAATTGTTTTGTTTCTGCGATCGCATAATATTCTGACGTGTTTTCCGGGACAATTTTGCCCGGAACAAGGCCCGGAACTCGGCAAATATATGCTCTTGTTGTAGGTATATACGCCAGGCATATTATGACATTATTTATGCCCTCCGTTGGACTAAGTGTCCCGTTGCAAATTTTACCATTTAAATTGAAATTGAAAGCCCATTTGAGATTGTGTTAATGTCCTCTGTACCGTCCATACGTATCCTCCAATAAAAATATATTGTTATATATTTTATATATCGCCTAGATTCCTAGATGGAGTCTTTTTTGGGTTCTTAATAAAAGTGGAAAATAAAACACTAGTTCACCAAAATACTTTTTTTTGCACGTTTAAAAATCAGTCGATTAAAAATCATTCTCCATCTCCTGATCAATTATACAATTATTTACTTGGGCAGTGGGCACTTTCTACTTAATTTCTCATCTTCAATGTACTTCTTAAGTACCTCTTCAAAACGATGTAACAAAGATGTTACAGCAAGTCGTCCAGCTAATCCATTACTTTTTTCATCATTATTGTAGTCTCCGTCAATTAACGAAAATTGAAGCATGTCTCGAAGCATGTTTTGGCAAAATCCTCCCTTAGAGTCAACTCAACATCGCCATCATTTTTGACATTGGTTGCTGAATGAATAGAGCCTTTATTTAAAAGAATAACTACTTGCATTATAAACTCTTTTGGTATGCTATTTGAGTATGGGAGGACTTCAGTTCTTAGTAGCTCTATTATTTGACAATCATATGATAGATGGAGTCTTTTTTGGGTTCTTAATAAAAGTGGAAAATAAAACACTATAGTTCACCAAAATACTTTATTTTGCACGTTTCGCTATCGCTATCGTTTTACGTTTTTAGACGCGCGTTTCGCTATCCCGTTTATTCTTAGTTTTATCTTTTTATTGTTGCTGGATATTGAAACGGGCGTCCAATGCAAAAGTAAAGTGTTTTGGTGTATCGTGGTGAACTATAGTGTCTTATTTTGGTGTGTTAACACCAATCCAACCCTTACTTGTAATCTTAATGAATTATTAAACATATATGGTTTAAAATAATACTTCTTTGGAGATACTTCAAATAAAAATATAAGAAAAAGTTGTTTCCTGAGGAAGTTGCACTCTTTTAAAGAGTAGACATACATAATATATTATGTTTACTTTTAGTTGAAAATAGTTTCAAGTGTTTGTTGAACAAGAATTTTCATTTAATTATCTGCATTTATAGTACTCAACTGTTCAAAAAATCGAGATAAAGTATGATAATAAAACAATCAGCTGTGTGGATTTGTAATAACAATTTTACTCGAGGCCAACATATTTTCTTTTAAACTGGTATAAATATTTTATTCAAATTGTATTACCTTATTCTTTAAGGGGGAATACAGAAAGCCTACATTAGCGACATCTAGATCATAGAAAAGTGAATCTAAACCAAACATGGATAGAGATATACAGAAATCTGAGAAGTATGTACTGGAGTTGCGCTATCGCGACGTAAGCTGGCGAGAGCATATCGATTTTATGTAGATTTTATAGCTTAAATACTTCTGAAATACAGTAAAACTTAAAAGTAATGTTTCAGAATTAAAAAGAAAACACCATAAGATAGTCTAGCTTCAATAAGTGCTCATAAAATTACTATTATTTTCTATTTTAATGTTAAATACATTATTCTTTTAGTTACTGGGGTTTCTTACGACAAATAAAACAACTAGATTGTTATATATTAATATATTCATATTCTACGAACATTATAAGAAACTTAAACATAGATACGGATAACAAATTCTTATAAACAAAACAACAGAGCTTAGTTCTACAAATCACATTTTTACAGAAATCCATAAGTCTGTAATAGAAAGGAAACTAAAAGCGCTAAAATTATATTAATACTTTCGCAAAAAAAACTCCTAAGAGTTTTTAGTTTATTTACGTACAAAAGAAATTCTGATTATCTCGAATATTCTCCTTTAAAACTATATTTGATTATATTATATTAATATACATATTGACTTGTACTTCTCTTTTAATCAGAGCGCTCTGCTTCATATAGAAGATATTTTTATCAAAAAAAAAGATAAATATATTTTAATTTGAAATAAAACGAATTACTTTGAAAAGTGCATAGTTTCAGATAAAATATAATCAACAGAAGTATTAATGGCACTAATGGCAGTTTTTTTAAATTTTACTTATATACTTTTATTATAGAAAGGAATAAGAAACTTAGTGGAATGTGTTACAGTGCAGAAAAATCGTGGAAAATATTTGCATGAAAAATAAATATAACTGGATATACATATATATTTTGTCTTACTTATGTATCTTTCTTCAAAATAATCAGATTTCTTTTGCGCGAAGAATAAACAAAACAAGTTTATAATAACAACATAAAAGATATTTATAGTACAAAATAAATATATCCTGTTAAAAATCTGCTGAATTTAATTACAAATTCATTTCAATATACTATATATAGAAGCAGATCAAATAGCAAATCCTTCAAAACGAAATAATATTTAAATTATCATAGCAATGGATATGACATTTTACTGGTACAGGTACATGCACAATAAAATTGTATGGAACTTTATACAGATAAAAAAAAACTATGTCAAATAATATAGAAAAATGTCTGGGCTAATTTGATCAACGCAACTTTAAAAAATGTCATATTGCTTCGCACAGTTTTTTTTTCTCAAAGAAAAACAAGCTAATATTAATCGTTTTTTGTCTATTAAATAACTGAATTTTTCACCAAATTGTTTTTGCTGCTAGGGGGTTGAAGTAAATCACAGAACTGTAGAAGTGCCTCCCTTAAGGGTCTAGATACTTGAATTGATGTGGTGGTTGTACATTCCACCAAATATGGATATAAAGAAATTAACTGTTCCCATGCTTTATTGTCATCTGAAAAATACAAGAATAAAAATAATAATGAAGTATTTTTTTCATATCATCAATATTACCTTTAACTGCAGTAGATTTTTTCATAGATATGATAAGGGTTGTTAGAGCTTTCAGGACAAAGGAGATTTCTGAAAGGCGGTACCTATAAAATAAAACATATAAATTATAAATCAGTCTCTATCTCCTGATCAATTATACAATTATTTACCTGGGTAGTGGGCATTTTCCACTTAATTTCTCATCTTCAATGTACTTCTTAAGTACCTCTTCAAAACGATGTAACAAAGATGTTACAGCAAGTTGTCCAGCTAATCCATTACTTTTTTCATCATTGTTTATAACAAGATTATTGTAGTCTCCGTCAATTAACGAAAATTGAAGCAATGTCTCGAAGCATGTTTTGGCAAAATCCTCCCTTAGAGTCAACTCAACATCGCCATCATTTTTGACATTGGTTGCTGAATGGATAGAGCCTTTATTTAAAAGAATAACTACTTGCATTATAAACTCTTTTGGTATGCTATTTGAGTATGGGAGGACTTCAGTTCTTAGTAGCTCTATTATTTGACAATCAGTTTGTTCATCAGACACCATCTCATCTAAACCTTTATCTCCTGGACTAGGAGCACAACTAAAACAAATAAAGCAATTACAAAAGTGTCAGTTTAAATTTAAAACCATCTGTAACATTAAAATTTTATGAAAGTATTTAACTATTACTATTAAAACATTATCAATACTAAGTTCTAGTAAGATGTTTATATAAACTCTTTTGTCTTAAAATCACTCAAAGAATCACATTCTAAGGTTGGGCTACAGATTCTGACATATACTTATACAAATAATAATTATATACCTATACAAATAATAATTATATACTTATACAAATAACTTACTTAGTGGGAAATAAGAAATCATTCAACGTTTCTGCTAGTTCATTCCACATTTTCGAAAACTGATTTCCATGAGATCTGGCTACTTTTAGACCTACTTTTAAAACAGATATTAGACTACTTGCAGCTAATTTCCATACACTACTAGAGACGCAGTTGTATTTTAAACCTAAGGGAGTATGCAGGGTGCCTATTATTTCTTTTAGTATATTTCCATTAATCACTTCAGTACTATCTGCAGTTTTTTCATACAAACTAACAACCATATTAGTAGCTTTCTCTCCAAATGGAATATAATTCATTGTCACCCAGTCAGACACCTTGGTATGTCTATTTTCCATTTTTGTATAGCTAGGAGTGGAACAGGTAAATTTTGAGAACACCAATAATAGTTTAAATATTTCTGGAATCATTTTACTGTTGTTCCTTTGAAGGGCTTCTTTTTGCAAAAGTTCCATGGCATGGAGAACACCTCCATGTAAGGGAGTCAAGCTTACATCAGAAGCTACAGAAATTATATAAGGAGATGTTTCTCCAAACACTGGAACACATACTGCATTGGTTAAAACTACCCCAAGTTGGTTCAAATCTTCTAGAGTAAAGCTGCTTTTAATATGGTGAAAAATATTGGGAAATATCTGAACAAGGGCGGTCAAAAATGTTTGACTTGGCAAGAAAAAATTCTCACTGTTTTGGTTTTCAATGCCTTTTATAGGAACTGTAACGTCAGTTCCAATTTTCAGCCATATCCTCCAGGTGACGCTCCATATTTCTTTGTCGTCTGACGCGATTTTATTGTCACTGCTTTGATTTTTGCTGTTAAAAAGAATTTCTTGGAACGATTTTAGAGCTGCAATGCTCACTTCATTATTTTTACTTAAAGCTGCGTTTTCAATGAACTCTAAGAGTATTGACCAAGCTCTTGGGAAATCGCCTAGTGATTGTAGGAGCTGTCTTTTTGTGTTAAACACTCTGGCAACTCCAGAGAGCGTGAGCACTTGAGTTTCAGACCACTGCTTTTGAGCAGTATTTCTCGAGTGATGTATTAGAATGTTTCCTCCTGCGTCCACTTTCTCGTTGCTCGCGTTGTTTGAGTCGTTTTTAACTTTATCCAAGAGTGGGAATAAAACTCGCCAGATCATCACTTCCCATGTTGACTGTTTCAGTAGACCTCCATGAGCAGAAATGGTTGAGAATAAAGTTTGACTAGCCGATTTTCTCACAGCTGGACGACTGTCTACGCAAAGTTCTCCTAGCCTGCCATAAAGACACATCCAAAGTTTGTCAAAACTTGGCATATCTGGTGTACCAGGGAAATTTGGCAATACTGTACTATCGTCACTGAGCGTCTCACTTAATTTACCTTGATTTTGATGGAAATAATCTGATATATTCCACTAAAAAGAAATATAATATGTAATATTTTAACATAATTTTTTAAGATCCCTACACATAAAATTTTACCTGTTCAGTAAAATTGTACCAAAGTAAAACCATGTGTCTAGGCGAAAAAAAGCACCAGTTGTAAAACTCAATGTCGGTTCAATTAAAACAGACTGTTATTTCATCTAAGATGTTTTACTTGATAAGTTTTGCCTGAGCAGGTAGGACTGACATGTAAAATGTCGTGTGTAGATGGAGCTTTAACGAACAGTTAAGAACTCACCATTAAGCCTACAGATGTAAGAGATATGTTTAATTCTTGAGTTTGGCTACCAAATTTAGCAACAGTGTCTACACATTGAGGCAAACACCTCCATGGCATTAAAGGTAGGAAGTCAGTTATCACCAGCTGAAGACCCTGAAAAGCTATCCTTATTAAATTTTCTCCATGTTGGTCATTAACAGCCCCAATAATTCCAAGAATCAATGGCGAGCCATGAGAAAGTATGTCGCCATTGGTGTGAAGTATTTGTAAAACACACTCTAATTGTCTTTGTCTAACATCTCCATGAGGAACTGAAGACAATTCATACAGCGGCCCAAGCAAGAGAGTTTGCAGTTTTTGATTTTCTTTCAGTGGTACAGCATGCTTGTAGTGAAGAGCTGCCTTCACAAGGTATGTTATAGCTTCAACGCCCCACTCCCTCATGCGGATATGTGGATGATGACAAACTTCCAATAAATGATTTGTTAAAGGTCTCCAAAGAACTTCTACGCGAGACATATTTACTAAACCTAATAATATATGAGATTAAGTTTTCTGTATTAAATTTTAATTTAAAGAACACTGTTTACCTGTCTCTAGTAATTTAGCAACAGCAAATAATGAAGGCTCTCTGTTAGAATAAGCCAACTCCATAGCTTCTTGTGACAGTTTACATAAAGCATTTATTAAATGATGAAGAGCTACGTCATCTAGAAACTGGCTGGATTCAAACAGTCTACTCAGCATTGTAGAAAGTACTGGCAAATCAGCCATTACTGAAGTTGTTATCACTGCATTTGTGTCTGAGGAAGTTCTACCAGCTTTCAAACTACCTCCTGTAGATGGTTTTAAACCTAGAATAAAATTATTAGATAAAAAAATATTATGGTTTATGTATATAATAATTACCGAGAATCCATACTAAATGCTGCAATGTCGTTAAAACAAGATGCCAGGAAGTCCCTAAAATACTACCATGACAATGAGCAAGGCTCAATAGGGCTCTCATAGACTGCAGGTTTTTTGAAGTAAGCATAACTGGGCCCTGCTGAGTACCAGCAGGAACTGATGATGTAGGTAAAGGAGTGCCAACTGCAACAACCTGTTGTCGAAAATCATTTTCACCATATTGCATTAAAACATTATGAACTTCCCCTACTTGACCCTGTCTTAAGGTAATACCAGAGGATACAGTGTTAAGGACGGTTAGGGCATAATGAGGTGGAAGGGAGGATTTGCAAATAGCAGTAATAAAAGCATCTCTAGGCGTCTGTAAATCTAGTAAACCACAAAGAGAAGTGTAAGTTTGCATTGACTTTAGGATGTTTTCTGTAATAGACTCATCTGTACTGGCATCGACCAAAGGACTGAGAGCAGATAAAAGACCACACCAACTTGAATTGATCAGTTGACAGTTCAGTTCCTTGCTGTTTTCTTTTCTTGGAGGTTCTTCAGGCGTGTCGGGCTGCTTTTCTGGACTTATGGTGATTTTGAGAGATCTGATAATTTCCATTAAACATGCATAAGCTACTGATATTCCATACCCATCAGGAATTACAGGTGGTTCAACTTTCTCCAACATTTCCAGACTATAAATATAGAAACAAAAATTTTAATTATTCAGATAATTTTATAAACCTTACTATGTGGATTTTGCTTGACCAGTAGGGAATGTTGCGACAAGAGTAAGCCATACTCCTCTCAAGAGAAATCCAGGTTGTGGGGAAATACCTGGACCAGCTGGCAAGCCTGCTAAATATACTGGCGGTTGAGTTTGAGTCACTGGCACTAAAAAAAAAAATATAGTAAATAAAATACACAAATACACTATTTTTATTGTGCTTACTGGAAGCACCCATATGCAACTGTTGGCTGACAAAAAGTGATTGAACATAGGCCCCCAATGAATTGACAATATCTTGAAAAATACTAGTAGTGTGTTTGTTCAAATCATAGCATTCACAAAATGAGACCAGAAGTTCAGGCTGTATAGTCATTTTATGTAGTACTTCCAACGCTAAAGATCGTTGCCATGTTGGCTTATCTGGATCAAGAAATTTCACTATAAGAGAGAGGAATATTTCACATTCAGTTACCTGTAAAAAATAATACACTAATGAGAACTGCATTAAATTGGCAAATATATCTATACTTACTAAAAGACTGTGATATTTTTGTATTAATATGGACACAACCCTTAATAATCTCATACTTATAGGAAAATAAGGCTTTTCAAATGATGTTGCTTGTTGTACATTGTTTGGGACATTACTCCTATACTTAATATTTGGTGAAAATAGTTTTATAACTAAAGCACACACTCGCTCTTTCAACAAGAAGCTGAACTCTGGAAACTAAACAATAATTTAAATTGACATATTAAAAACAAACTATAGAACTTACTTTATAAAATACAGAATAAAATTGTGTTAAAACTGACTCTAGTAAAGCTAATCCAAAAGTTCTAGTCATTTCTGTCATGCCAATAAGCCAGTATGGTTGATCAGCATTGACTAACTGCACCAAGTCTTGAAACAATAGGTAAGCATCGCCTGCACAGGGAGGTAGTCCTAAAAGACACAAAAAACATAACATAAGAATTAGTATTTGATATAAAATATTTACCTTTAGGGGGAGCACCACTGGGTGACTTAAGTTCTTCAAAATTAACAGGAAGTTTCTCAGGCTTATCTATTTTAGATAAATGTTCGTCTTCAGCTACCACTCTTTCAAAAACTAAATATACCAACTGTCTTACTGTAGCACCGGCCGTGTTTATTGTTGTAGAATTTTTTGCAAAGTGTAGACGAAAACAGAGAACTAGAGTCTAGAAAAAATATATATTTAAATAAGGTGCTAGTTTAAAATTATTAACAGAATTACTCTTGCTAGGGTTTCACCATGAACTACTGTATTTGTAGTGAGCAGTAACAGAATTGACTGCAAAATTCTTACTTCCTCAATACCGGACTCCATTAATGACCAAAGGGCATCGGTAACATACACAGCTCCTTTTTGATCAATCAGTTGATTTGTTATTAGTTTCTGCATAATTTGCAGACATACCTATAAAAAACAACAATAACTTAATTCTTTATTTATCTCAGTATATGAAAGTTATATATAGTTACCTTAATAAGTTTAACATCTTTGGTTTCGCAACCTTGTGAGATAGGATAAATAATTTGATTTATGAGATAATAGACATTGGTTTGAGGTGTTGCCACAGCATTCTTCAGCTTTGATATAGCCTCCTCGGAAGCCTAGAATGATTAAAAAGCTTAGTTTCATAATGATATACCAATCATTGCGAATGTTTACCTCTTTAACTTGAGGATATTTCTTCTTGGATTCTGAAGCTAGGGTCTTGAAATCTGCTTGAAGGTGTTCAATTAAAGAGGATGATAGTTCTACGTTTGTATTTCCTCCCTCGAAAGCCATTTGTCTTGTTAATTTATTTAAATTTGGGATATTATAACACGTATTAGTAAATATATGGAGGTGAGCTGGCACTTGTCAAATTGTCACTAATAAAAATAAAGAAATTTGTGGCCATTTACACACATTGAGTAACAACTGCTTAGTTAAGTTTGTTATATAAATATTCTCTAAGTAGTATATATTCTCTAGTACTTAATTTAAGCAGTCATTTTTGAGAAAATCGGCTTTTTAATTATGAGGCTTTCAAAGTGTACAAAACAAAACTTGACAGCTAACGTTTTTAACCTCAATTTTTCTCTTATCGCCACTCCCAAATTTATATGAATTTATGCCAGAAATAATTATTTATTTTCATCTAGTTTTACAAATAATATTAATGTAATATCTTTGAGATATTATATGGAGTAAATAGTATAGAAAAATAATCATTTCTAAAATAAAAGTTGTCTGTATTTTTAAAAATAGTACGACAAGCTGTTCATAGAGGGCAGATCATGGATTTTACAAGGAAAAAAAATAGAAGGTATTTTCTTTAAAAAAGAAATAAAAACATTGAAAGTTTTTTGTTCATTCTTTCTATTGGCGAAATTAGAAAAAATATATACTAAAGCCATAGATAAAAGATTAAAAAGCATAGCCTACTAATTTTTACTAAAATCGTCTGTTTTACATGTTTTATTTTACTTTTGCGTGTTATAATTAGGTATAATTTTTTTAACTTTATTTGCATATTATTTAGTTACTAATCTATTGTGTCAAATATAAAACTTTACCCATTGTGATTTAGTGTACGAAAAGACCATGGAGATTACTCAGGGTAAGTAATCTGTTATATTTTATTATTAAATCTATTTTACTATTATATAAATGTCTACTATATTGTTATCTCTTAAAATCCAATTATTTTCTCAAATATGCTCACTTAGAAATTACGAAGCTGTAGTAAAACACGACTTATAATACACAGAATTATTTTTATCATTATCAGGCCAAAATGGCTACTATTTTTTTTTATATTTGCCTTTTAGTTTTTAATAAAAGTAGTTTTATCAGAATCCGGCAATTTTACCAACATAGGCAAATTTTATTGATTGAAAAAGTTGAAAAATCGTTATTTTTGCATGGTTTTTCAAAGAATTTTTGGAGTAGCTAGAAAATTAATAGTCACAGAATTATGAAAATTTCAGCATTTGTTGAAAAATTTATGGTGGAATATATAAATATTTAAACGCTCAACTGTTTTGGATATGTATTTTTTTATAACTTAGCACATTTAAAATATACAATAACTGTTTAATATTTTGAAAAATATAATAATTTTTTGAACTCTTTTTAAGCAAAACGGTTTATATTTACACATTCTATAATTAGTTAATATTAATATCCTGTTTCTATCTTCAAATCAGCGAATATAACTTGATTTATAACTGGAATTAACATAAATATAAAATATCTTGACAAAAAATGACTGATATAAAGATAAATAATGCAAAGCGTATATAAACAATATCTTAAAAGAGCTTTTTTGCCAATTTGAATAGGAAGTTAATAAATCTTGGCGTCCTATACCTAATATCTTTAATGTACAGCGACAAAAAATGTCCCTTTTCCAAGAATCTATACTTCTTCCAGGATAAATGATACACCTCTAGAAACTACCCCTCCATTTGCTTTGGTATGTCCTTTAATTCGGATGATTGATGATTAGCAATCGATCAGTGATCTGGGGTGTATTCTTTTCCCGAATAATATTTAGATCTGCTTTATAGCTTAATTGATTAATAGGCTTGATGTTGACGAGAGTTATTTTTTATACGAAAATAATAATTATTTTTAAGACGATAGACTGTTCTTCATGAAACGTTGTTTTCATTAATTTTACATAAATATACAAATTTTCAGTCATTGAAATTATTTTTTTTTCACTATTTTTAACAAAGTTTTTTTCTCGAGGTAGAAGCAAAATGTCATCATGTTTTTCCACTGGACCCTTCATATGTAATTTATTATATCGCTTAAATGCGTAAAAAATGCAAGAACAAGACCAAGACCAGTCTTGTTTATTATTACATCAGGGTGTAAAAAATTATAAATAACTGAAGGGAGAACAATAATTTTTTTCACCTGAAGGTATATAGTGTAAATGCAATAAAAATTGGTGACAGTGAAATTAATTTAGAAAAAAGGGTTGCAGACGAAAAAAAATTATCGCGAAACGGAAATGAAAAATAAAAATTAAAAAAAGCGTTAGCCAAATTACTTCAATTTATAAAAGTCCGGCAAGCCTTGGGGGTGGTGGCAATTTGGTCATTTGCGCGAATTCATTGGCAAATTCGATAGAATGACCGGTAATTAAAATAGAAGTGCCACTTGCGGGCTCGCATTCCCCGATATTAATAACTTTTTGTTTTGATTATTAATTTTGCGTGTCGAATGGCAGGTCGGCCATTGTGTCAGAAATAGGCCTATTGTTTCAACATGTGCACGTTAATATTGTAATAAGGGGACATCCTATTAGTTGGACTTGTGTCAGTGCTATATGTATAGATTGATTATTTCGCTACATCGGCTTTCAATATGACCTTAGGTAAAACAATTCGAGGAGGTATTCGTGCCCTAGCCTATATGACAACCTTTGTGGGGATGTCACGTAGGATGGTATTATGCAATTTTAGCAGACTGTCAGGAAACACACATAATACGTGTCATATCACGTATAATACACGAATTAGACTTTAATTTGCTTTCTGAAAAGAAAATGCTGTATAAATTGTGTTAATTAAAAGTGAAATATACCCTATTATCGAAAAAAGGCGTCAAAGACTGCTAGTGATTGACACTAGATGATAATTTTAGCGAGGTCAATCTCTAGACGTCATTCAGGTATACTAAACATGCATTAACATAAAACTTGTCAAAAATTAACATTAATTATAGAAACATTAACAAAATAGAACGTTTCCAGACACACAGATCTATTTCTAAAAAAAAAACTGACAGATTTCGCAATCGCTGCAACCATCCAGAGACATTGGAAATGATAACACCACATATAAAACATAATTAACGTTATATATTTGCAGCTAAACTTGATATAAAAAACACCATTCTTAATAATAATAACTAATAATGATTAGAAGCAAAAATAAACATAATTAAAAAAGAAACAATTAATAGAGGGTAGTTCAACGTTATTTTGTTATATTTTAGGTTTGTTTAAATATTTAAATATTCATAATCATAACACCTTATAAAAATAGCCTTGATTTTTCATGCAGATACCTTGAAATTAAGTAAATATATTATATCTTTTAATCTTTTAATCCTTAAATCCCTTTCTGAAATATATCAATACCTAAATAAAAATATCGTTTCATTACAAACAACATAAATAATTGTCAAAACCCAAATGTTTTGCAGGGGTGGATGGGCCATATGGGAGAATGGGAAAATTCCCGGTGGGCCGGTGGAAAGATGGGCCGGTGGACCGGTCCCGATCAGAGCTCAAAAAAGATTGGATTAGCAAAAATTAAATGGTTAATCTTCTAACTAAAGTGACGTAAGATCCTTAGTGATCCATAACTAACTAATCAATTTGCATCAGTAAAATCGTCAGTTGCTTTTAACATAAACACCAATTTGTAAAATAACTATTGTAAAATGTCTTTCTCTAGGACACTAATTTTTAATAATCATATGTTGTTTGTTCGGTTTGAAAATTTTGATTATACAAGGTGAGTCTATAAGTGCAAATATTTTCAGGGCTGGTAGATCTCAATAAAATAAACATAATATATTCTCTTTATCGAGTTTCAAATAAGTACAATCGAGTTATTAAAGTTTGGAAATTTAAAAAAATAGATTTATTTTTAAAAAATTTTGAGCCACCTCAATTTTTCGGTATTTGCATCTCTTTTAGTGTCGTAATATCAGAGATTAAGAAACTATACCGTGGGAAAATTTGCGGTGAACAGGAAGTTCTAAAAATTTTTCTAAAATATACAGGAAAATTTAAAAGAAAATGCTCGATTTTGAACATCTTTTTTTGCAAAAAAAACCTCAGACGTGTTCCTGGGGTCGAAATATACCACCCCTGAAAATATTTGCACTTATTTAAGACTCACCCTGTATAGTTTTATCCACTATTCTTTTATTAATAATTAATAAATATGACTGACTGGCAACAAAAAAGAATGATTAGCATTAGGTAAATTTAAATACTCTCGATCTAAATGTATATTAAGAATACGGTAGCGTAGATTCACAACTGGGGGCCTCGTTGCAATATTTTTTCGAGCTCCCTTTGAAAAAAGGTAGACGAATTTGACGCGAACACCGCGGTTAACGGAGAAAACATATATACAGGGTGGTCTGAACTGTATTCCGGAAACTTCGGCGGCATATTCTGCAGATAAAAATAAGTAAAGTTCGTATAAATGTATGTCCAAAAATGCTTAGTTTCGGAGATACAGGGTGTAGAAGTTTCATTTTTATTTCGATTTTTTCCAAATAATTTTGAAGTAACGTCAATACTTGGATGAAAATTGGTGTCTGGAGTTTTTGACATGAGGAATTTAATTTTGATGTCAATATGACTCCTACTGGTGAGAGCGCCACCTACATATTTTTTAACTTGTTTGAAGAGTAATAACTTTTTGTCCGTACCTGTATAAAACTACTGAGTAAAAAAATATACATTTTCGACGATTTCTTCGTAAAAAAGGTAAAAATCGCTACGAGTAATGGTTTTCGAGATATTTGGAATCGAAATAATCAATACCTGTCATCACTGACATAAATTAAACATGTTGACTAAATATTTATTAGACTGAGATCATAAATTTGAAATGATTTTGTGCCAAAAGTTCAACAAAAACTGTTTTATCATTAACAGTTTTTTATCATTTAACATTTTATTAATTTAAAAAAAATAAAAATTTCCCAAATTTATTATTTCAGTGAAATAACTATCTACTCAACGTGTTAATTTTTCGTCAATAATGGCATGTATTGACTATTTCCATTCTAAATATCTTAAGAACGGTTGCTCGTAGCGATTTTTACAAAGAGATATTTTTTACGTAAAAATCACAGAGATGTATATTTTTTCCCTCGATAGTTTTATACAGGTACGGACAAAAAGTTATTACGCTTCAAAACAGTTAAAACACATGTAGGTGGCGCTCTCTACAAATAGGAGTCATAATGACATCAAAATCAAATTTCTCATGTCAAAAAACTATGAGACACCAATTTTCATCCAAATATTGACGTTACTTCAGAAATTATTTGGAAAAAATCTAAATAAAAGGGAAACTTCTACACCCTGTATATCCGAAATTAAGCATTTTAGGACATACATTTATACGAATTTTTTTACCTATTTTTATCTGTAGAATATGCTGCCGAAGTTTCCGGAATACAATTCGGACCACCCTGTATATGCTTGGCTTGAATTGGGGACGGACTAAAAGCCAAGTCTAAATTGCTGTTGCTAAAATGAATTTGCTAAAAATTACTGAGACAGCAGAGAAGAGTTAAATAAGGTTTAATCTAGATTAGATAATAAAATATTAATATGTCTTAGGATCTAAATATTCTTATTATGGACTGTAATATAGCATTACATCAGAACACATTTATATCCACTGCCTAGGTATTGCCCAGTTTTTTTTTCGTTTGCCAGACATACAAGATGCTAAATGTAGAAAAATATAGAGGAAAAGTTTCGTGATAAGAACTATATAATAACCTAAAAAATGCTGCAGTTTTAATGGCGACCGCGGTTAATTCAATTAAAAACACGTATACACGACGAGGCTGCTGCTGTAACAGAAAAGAGAGAATTTCTTTGTACAATGTGTAAGAAAGTATATACCCGAAAAGCTAAAAGTAATGTATTTCACAGAGGATTGGGTCAGCTGAACTGAATCAATCAGGAAGTCTTAAAGTTTCTCAAAATTGTGACTCAAAATCGTAGCCTATTCAAGATCAAATTACCGTTATCGATAATGGAAATAAAGCAGTAGAACCCTGTAAAACTGAGCCATTTTGTAGTAAAAATACAGATGTCCGACCTAATATTGGTCTTTACCAAAATTTTGATCAAGACAATTTATTTTTTTTTAAACCGGAGGCCAAAGAGCTTTTTCGCACGAGCGAAAAACACCCTTACTTATATATTAATAAATAAAATATGTTTCTTTGTTATGGTCATTTTGTTTTTGTGGATTTGGGCCGGTTACCTGTTTTTCCCGGGCCGGTTTCCACTTTTCCATCCACCCCTGCTGTTTTGTAACCTTTGTAAATATCAATATCAATCTCTATTCAATTTTATAATCGCCCCCCGTAGCATAGTCGTCAAGTAATAAGTAAAAGGGTAATACACAGAAGTAATATCGTCGGGACTAACAAAATTAAACCTCGTATATCGCCGAGAGTTTCGTGCTGTCAGGCCAGTTCACCTAAATTAGGCATCAAGCGACAAAGTTTTGATGGTTTAATTTGGTGGACTGTGCGGCTAGTGCTACATCGTTGCTGACGACCTTGAAAGAAAACTCGAAATTGGCATTTTTTGGCCCCCATATACGAACATAAACATTTCCAATGTTAATATTTTTCTCGAAATTTACACTACGTGTTACAACCTTCTTAAGGCCATCTGGAATAAAGTGCCATTAATACATAAAGAAAAGTACCAAGTGAATGACGTCTAGGGCTTGACCTCACCAAAATTATCATCGACCGTCATTCCCCAGCCGTCTTTTTCCATCGTATGGTAATTTTTATTAGTAGAAATTAATTCCTTTTTATTTTAGTTGTATAAACCACTTAGCTAAATAATCTCAGGTATATACTGAGTTGAATTATAATGTGAGATTAATCAAATATTTAATATAATTATAAATGAACTCGAAGAGATATAAGGGAATTATAAATATCAAAGTAAATGATTTTCCGGGTGGATTATTTCCACAGGAAACCGATTAAGGAGGGAAAATTGAAACGTAGTCATTATCAAAATTAATTTTCCTGCACTCAGGTTGGTCCAGTCCATAGGTTTTAGAATGTTATATTTAATATTTGAGATTAGGATTATCAATACTACTTAAAATATAAATCTTTATACAGGGCGAGTCTTAAGTAAATTGCAAATATTTTTAGGGTAGGTATATTATTATTTCGACATTCATAAATTTTATTAAAATTTAGAATTTTTCGAAAAAAAATTAAAGAATTTTTATCGATTTTTTTTTATTTTAGTTAAAGAACATAATATGGCAGTAGATTAAATTTACAAAAAAGAAAACTCAGGAAAAATCTAGAGGTTCTCAAAATATGAGCAAATATTATTTTTTTTTTAAATTTCAAAATTAAATAACGCGGTTATTTTGGACTTATTGTTTGAAAAACATGTTTTTCTTTTATCGAGATCTACCAGCCCTGAAAATATTTGCAAAACATAAGAAGGATATTTCTGTTCTTCTATCTATTTCTGTTCATTAATTTATTATATATTGGGTAAAGAAATCTAAGACTAACAATATATTAAATATACAGGGTCTTAAAAAAAAAGTGTACCAATTTTCAGAGGTTGTACTACAGATAAAAAATAAAATAAAAAGATTCTATATGAACATAAATATGCCTTAAAATGCTTCCTTGGAAAGATACACCTCTTGAATATATCTTGTAAATTTTTAGTGCATATCTGGTAAAAATATTTAAAATATATTATTTTTATCTACCCTTTTCAGGGACTAAAATTCCCAAAAAATAGCGTCTTTTTCTTTTAGTTTTTAGTTGTAGTAACATCTACTGAGTTTGGTACACTATTTTTACATTCCGTATTATTACGAACTTATAATATGTTATAATTTTAGATATCAGGAAAGTATTTATAAGTCACGACATTTTTACGGCTGAAGTGAATGTAAAAGTTAAACGACAGTTGGCTATAATTACATAAAGGCAGTTACATTTTGCAGGATAAAATTTTGCTTAGTGATGCCACTATTGGATGTCAGCAGGATGAATTAGGGCAAAGTGTCGGTATACATAAAGGACATTAGTGGTTTTCAGGAGGCCATATGTTACACCGGACAATTAATTTATAGTTTTATATAGCGAAATAGATAGATAGTCAATATGGTTTTGGTGGACCACCGGGGTCTTATTAATTAGTCATCGCATGTGAAGCATATCCAATAATTAATGTCAATTAATTCCAGTAATTAGGTCCAACATTGCAACCCTGTTAGGGCGACATTGCCATATACCTATTATTTAGTGCGGTATATAGCGGGCCTATATGTTACGTGCACTGGCCTCCAGATATTAATCCATTAAAAGTTATTTTATGTCTATTTTTAACTTTTGCACCATATTTAATTTTTAGAAAAAAAAATGATTTGATTTGTT
Organism: Sitophilus oryzae; assembly: GCF_002938485.1. NCBI lineage: Eukaryota > Metazoa > Arthropoda > Insecta > Coleoptera > Curculionidae > Sitophilus > Sitophilus oryzae. The sequence continues at coordinate 8,960,356 of NW_022146479.1, forward strand.
TTATATTACCACAGGTTGTTTATTTGCACACCACAGTTGTTTATTTGCACTTATAAAAACTTATTTTATATTTTTGTTGTAGATACACAATAATATTAAAAACTTAACTTATCATAATGTAAAACTTATAATAAAACTTATAATATTATAAACTTATTTATATTATACTTATATATTTTAACTTATAATATGTTTATATTTAATATTTCAATTTTTAATTGGATTATGGTCTTGCTAAATATACATTTTTCAATTATTATTAACTATTCTCAGAATATGAGACGTAACTATACCATACGATCGAAAAACGGTGTCAAAGACTGCTGGTGACTGACAATCGATGATAATTTTGGCGAAGTTAAGCCCTAGCCCTAGACGTCATTACTTGGCCCGTACTCTATTTTCTGTCAGTTAGCCTTAAGAAGGTTGTAATTTATTTTTATATTAAGTAAAAATGGTTTTTAAATGGTGTAGTGTTAAATTCTAGGAAAAATATTTTTTTGGAAATAGATTTGTGTGTCTGTGAACGTTCTATCCTGTTTTAATCTTTCTATAAATTAGTGTTAATTCTTATGTCAATATTTTAGTGAATGACGTCCATAGATTGATTTTGCGGTATACTTGTTGATTTTTACCTAAATTGGATTCTGTTTTTTACTGAAAACGTAGACAATCATTTATTTTAACGTAGTTTTTAGCGTTTACGAGAAAGAAAACCGTAAATTACAATCTTAAGCATAATGTAAACACATTACACAATTTTCTACATAATTAGCATAAAAATTGTCATTTAAAATTTATGATGTAATAAAAGAGCCCAATGGTGCGATAAATAATTTATACAAGAAAAATTGAGTGATTTGTTGCAATGAATATTCATCAATGTCTATTTAGTTTATTAACTTTTCAGAAATTTTATAGTACTGCATAATTAGTTAGGTACTAAACACGTTGAAAAGTATTAAAATTCTTCATGTTGTAGCTTAATTTATATCATGAAGCCTCAAGCATCTTTTATTTGCCATTTTTTGATTATTTCTCAGTGTAGTAATTAATATTTTAATTTTCCAAATAGAATGTGGTGTAAATATTCATAAGGTCGCATTGGCATAATCAGATCCAGAAAGATAGCAATAGAAAAATCCTTAATTGCCCATCATCAATATCCATCCTAGCATAATAAGTTTAGATAAGGGTCAGCGCTGCAGTGGCGGGATTAGACAAAAGACGAGACGCGAAATGAATAAAGATCAGGCAATAATCGTTATTAGAGAACAAAACCGTAGCCCATTTATCCAGAAGCGAAGCTTATACAAGCAATCAAGAGAAGCGATTATTCTTGCGACGACTAGTTGGAAAGACTTCCGCCTTCCGCTAGTCTTCACTTCCAACTTCCGCTAGAATCAGGTCTCGTTTCGATCCGGATCCCAGTTATTTGGTCCTCTTCTTGCTCTTGCAGCATCACTGCCCATATTTTCTTAGTTAATGTTTATTGCTTCAGCTATTTACTGTTCCGACCAATAAATTCTCTCGTTGTTTTCGTCACTGTGTTGGCTCAGTCAAGCGAATGCGATGGAAAACCTTCCAAGTTTACGTTTAAAACACAAAATATTTCAGAATAAATTATTATGATCGTTTCGTTATGAGGTTAAGTTTTATTTAGATTATTATCATAATAACCAGTTTTTTTTAGTCTGACTTTTTTTGCATTCAAGTTTTAGATTAGATTATACTCTTTGGAGGTGCTTGTAAATTGTAGGTTGTATGGGAGGGGGGAGTCAAAACCACCGCAACCTTATAGATCTATTGCGCCCCTCTTTCTTGAGTTATAACTCATCATACAGTCTCAGGGCTTTGACAAAAGCAAGTATCTGAATTATCTGAGACGGTTTTACAGAGGTTTTACATGGCTCTCGTCTCGGCGCACTCGGTTATGTGGTATATCCCCATTTTATCCACAGAATCTGCATTCACTGTTGCATTATACAGTCTCAGGGCTGTGACAAAAACCAGTACCTGAGACTACGATATCAGTCGTACCAAAGTTTATGGCACGAATGGTTGTCGTGTTTTAAATTTGTTGTGAATGATAGTAAATGTAATCATCACTCACGTTGTTCTCTTTGTCTATCAGCATGTGTAATTTACTTAGAACGTATTAGCTATTTTACCGGAATTGAATTAGTGTAATTGTAAAAATGCTCACCAGAAATCGCTGTTTAATGGTATAAAATGTCCTTAAATCGGTACAACATTGTTGCCTTTACGGTTTGAACGATTGCCAAGCGGGCTTTAATGTCATCGCGTTCAGGAACATGGCCGACAGTGTAACAAGTAGTAAATTAGATTTCGCTAAGTTAATAAATCAATGAAGTAGATGGAAAGCGCACTTGAAACTTTCGCAATAACTTCAAGGTATAAAACGATCTGAAACTCGATAAGCTCAGCCTATAATCGCATGGAATCTATCAAATTAGGTGACGAGCAACAGTTTTCAGTATTTATCACTGTTTCACCTTTAGGAGCATTTCGTAATTACTTTTATTATTAAGGAATAGACAAGAAATAAAAGGAAAAATTAAATATTTGTAACTTTATTATTTTTACTAGTAGGGAATTTGAAATTAAAAAAAAACAAAATTGTTATTTTGAGTATCAATATATAAAAAAAATGTGGTGCACTATGTACGCATATTTGAAGTGAAACTTCTTACTAACAGCTATTAAAATGTGTGTAGTTTTAAATATTGAAAAAGTAATAAATTAAAAAAATATTTTTTCGTGTAACAAGTAGTTATTTACAAACAAATCTGATCTTGCTAATGAAACATTGATTTATATTTTTTCCGTCATTAACTTATATTATTTTCTATTAATACAGTCTTTGCTTGAATTATGCAGGTATAATATTTCTTAGCTTAAAGTTAGTTCTTATAATGGTCCTTAGTTCTTGTTGCTGGATATCCTGGCTATATAACATATCATTATCGAGTTATAAATAAAGAGCTTTGAATGTTTTCTGACCATTATTTAAAATAAAATATCGATATTTTCCAATATCGATATATTTATGGATTTCTATTTGCCTCTACTATAGAGTAAGGAATATATTCTTAAAAACAAAGAAAAGCTTCAGTGTTTTTATGTTAACAGGGATGCTTTCAAGACCTTTTATAGGAAATTCCATTATAGGGAAAGGTATTAGAGAATTGTTCTTTATGACAAGGCTTTTGCATTAATCCAGTTATATTTTCCATTAAAGCACGGAGATAATTCTATATCGACGACAGTAAAACCCGCTATAAACTGAAAAACACTTAAATCAAAAGGAATTGTCCGATTTTATCTGATTCTCCACTTACTAAGACTGTCCAAAATGCGCTCTCCGATGATAGAAACTTGTCCGAAATGTAGGCTTTTACTATGGAGGCCATAAGAGCCGCTCTTATGCTATACGAGCAAATGTGACTCGAGATAACCGTATATATACGCCTCATAAATTTTACTGTATTGATTTTATTGCAAATAAGGCTCAACACTTCAACTTATATATCGTCGATCACCTTTCTTTATAGTCGTACTTCCAACATATTGAGCAGAAACATCTGGGACAGTCCGTAGAATTACGCGATTTTCCTGCTTTTGTGTTTTCATTTCACCCTTTTTTCTGCTTACGTAGCACAAGTGTTATTCGACTTTTTCAACACTTTATTAAATCTTTATTTTGGAATTTAACGTTAATTTTTATAATTATTTTATTAATTTAAGTATTATTATGTAAATTTTAGTCTATTTTTTTTTATGTATCTCTTCTTGATTGATCTGTGGAGTAATTAATAAATATTGCCAGGTTAGATTAGATTCGAGGTAGCTATCGGCCTGATCTGCTGCGACTTTTTCAGATCTATTGTGGTCCTTTTCTGATTCTTAGGTTACATTCTCTAGTCCAATTAGTATTCAAAAAGTCTAGCAACTTGGAGTCTGAACCCTCCATATGCCTTTGTGAATGGACTGTCATTGCCTAATATAAAGAACAGCACATTTGTTGGCCAGTCTGGCATACTAGGCATACGGATCTAAGATGCATGTTCTGTCATTTATTCTTCAGATTGACAGAACCTTCATATGGCTTCGTCCGTCAAATCCCATTAGTTTTAGATGCCTATTCAGCTTACAATCTCCTTTAAGAGTATTCACTACAGCTTTGACAGTTTTTCTGTCTTCTTTGCTTACAAGGTGTCAAATTATCAGAAATATTGCTAACCGAAGGGGATAGTTGCCAAGTTATCTAAAGTCCGAGATATAATTTTATATTTACTACACATCGGTACCCTGTCTGCAAATATGTGTATCAAAAATATCCATAAGGAAAATGCATAGATATCTCCAACTGATTGTAAAATGGATCCCGGTCCTCGGTTTTTGGTTATTGTATTTTTTACGATGCAAGATTAGGGACTCTGTAGAAAGGAATCCCGTGGGATCGGGATATGGAATATTCGCGCGATACGGTATTATAACTCATATTTGCATATCTCGTTCCTAAGTAGATGTAATACATATCTTTTGAGTTTTCGGCTATGTTTTCCTTGCCCATATTTGATTGAATTCTTGAAAACTTTCGTAATTTTTTGTCTTAAAATGTTCTCTTTTAATACTTTGTTTTATTAATTCTTTCTTTGAGAAAGCACTACTCCAGTTTTTTTAACAAACACTTTTAATAAGTAGGAGGAGTAAACGTTTGTCTGTTAGAATATAATTTATTCTTCTTTTGATTTTTGTCCTCATTCTTTTAAATTTAGCACTGTAATGATCAAACTGAATGCACCGACAGCATTCAAATTTCTTCTGTGTCAATATAATAACAGGTAAAACATTATGTGTAGACGGAGCTTTATAGTTTTTATGTAGCTGTAGTCTCTGTATTAGCTCAATAAAAAACTATTTTAGAGTGGGTATAAAGTCATCGAGCGCAGTTAGGGTATTTTATAAAGATTGCTTTATACTTTTACATTGTAAAGGGTAATTAACAATGTGAAATGGACGTTTTACAAATTCATGGTCTCTACTAAATCTCTGGAGCTCGTTATGGGCAAAAACGATATTTCGGTCATAATCGGGTGTACGAGATTTACAGATTACTACTGAACTTTGTCAATTAAAAGAACAATTACCGTTTTTATTATTGGCTCGTACAGATTGGACATCGACGCAGCTTCAATACATTGTTTCAATCCGGTTTTAAGCTGCTTTAAAAACGCCTGCATGTAATCGTAAAAAGATTTTTGAAATCCAATAATTTAATTTAGAAAAGCCTGTTTCATCTTTATAATTTCAACTAAAATTCTAGAAAATTATTTATTTGTGAAATTTTTTTTTAATTATCTTTGGAAATTATTACGGTATTGTAGAATGTTCTGAAGGCTAGAAAAATGGTTATAGTAGATTTATTTTTACTATATTTTTAATTTGGCATGGATGTGATAAAATTACTGGCATTGTTTATTTTTTATTATTCTTTTTTATCATAAAACTTGCCACTCTATCAAAGCAAAGGTAATAAAATATCTATTTGATTGTCCATACTTCAATACACGATACTGTATAATATATTTATCATTTTTACAACAGAATCTATTAGTTTTCATAAAGTGCTAAGTATTTTTAATTTACAATATTTATAATAAAGAAATAGGAAAGCCATGTTTCCTTTATGTTTAGATATTTCTTTTGTTTTGCTTAATCAGCTTATGAACATAAAAAATAAATTTCCGAAAGATTTGTTATGTATGTTGCATCAACATTATCACGTAAGAATATCAAAGGTGTTGGATAGAAAACTTGGATGCCTGAACACCAAGACTTATTTTATTACTTAAAAATATTTCATTTGTTTAATTTTTCACATTAATGAAAAATAAAATAGTGAAAGAAATAGCAGAAAAAAATCTTTTGTGTTGTGTATATCAAGTTACGTTATGGTAAACTAAAAGCGTTTGTATGTAAGATGACGATATATAAAACAATATTACATGGTGACGCCCTTTTAAATAAAACATCTCTTGCAAATTTCCATGCTTATCTATCGAACAAAAACCTATAAACGATAAAGAGTTTTAATATTAAAGTTACACTCGCTGCACTTCTCTTAGTCTCAAGTTTGCCGTGTCTGCATTAAATACTTTTCAAGCCGTCATTTATAATGGCCGAAAATGCACAAAATAATGTGATAGTGACCGAAGTAGTGGTCGAATCTGTTCCTAAAACTTCGAAAAGCGAAGATGGTCAAGAGAATAACGGATCAGATAGCAGTATTGCTTCTAATGATGTCGAGTTCAATTTGCAATATGTCTCCAGCGACATCAAGAAACAACTAAACAAATGTGAGCAAGCCTTCGTCAAACAACTGGACAAAAAAACCACCCCCAAAGTTAACGCCAAAAAATCGAATTTTTTCGATAAAATTGAAGTTATTGAACTAGATTTGAGCAAGGACAACGAGACGCAGAACCCAAAAATCACATTTTCTGATCAACCAATCGCAGGTGACTATGATTTCTCAAGAAGCACCCCTCAATCAAGGAAGTTGGGTATTTTCTCATGGTTTTTCGTTGCTGTCTTGTTCATACTAATTTTTGGGCTCTCCGCAAGCTTGACGGTATTTTACACTAAAGGAAGAAGAATTTACGCTCCTTATAATAACACTAAGGAATACTACATGGGTTTATATAACATGACTGAAGAGCAATTCGAAATTGAAATCAATGGAAACAGGTCAGTAGAAAGACAGACGTATCCATGGAATCCGTATTTGTGGCTGCCTAGGTTTGGTCCACCGGTCATCATGGGTTAATTTTTTCTGGGACGTTTACACTACTTGTTGTTTTTGTACAGCATTTTAATTGTGTTATGGATTTTCTTTATAAGTTAATTTGTAACTATCATCATGTATAAAAATAAAAATAAAATAAAATGCGTGGGAATTTGAAATTAAAATTTTTCTGTTAAGCTCATTTATTCATCTAAATTATACCAAATTCAAAATACACATTTGTATATCTAGATGTCTGTTGGGCTGCTTAGTATACCAAATGGATTATCAGATTTTGATTACAGTTAACAAGTAAAGAATTTTACAGAGCGTAACAATGGCTATTTTTCCTTTATTTCTTTTTGGTCTTGTTTATGTTTTTCCGGACAGGACTGGGTGATATTATCTTTATCTGTAGTTACACGCAATCTGTTGTTATGTATAAAAGTTATCAAAATTAATTAATTGTCCAAGATAATCTCCTTAGATTTATGCCTATTCAGAAGAACCTGTTAACGGCTGGTAATATGTGTGTTAAACACGAATAAATTATCACTATTAAAAGTTTATATTCTATTCAATTCGTCTGATATAATTGTAGTTTTACATTTTATATACTTCTTGGTATAATTATGTTTTATTATTAAAATTTATGTTATGTGGTGTTAAAAAAAGCGATAGATATTCATTATAATTATATATATTGGGGTTAGAAAAACATTTTTTTCAGAAAAAACTGTTATTCTTCAACTTTTTGGCCTATGTTTCATAAAATGTTTTCAAATTTGTCAAACAATATGTATTTTTAATTTCTCCGTACTTGGAAGTAAGCATTTCAAAAAACTTTTATATCATAATTATTCACGAAGATTCATAATTATATTATTATATAATTATATATAGATTATATCATAATTATTCACGATAAATTCAGTTCATGAACAAACGAAAAAGTAAATAATATGATTCATTTTTTAATGATATTAAATTAGTCTTCCATAATAGTGGCTAAACAAAACGAGATAAGATTTCTAATTTAATTTTTGAATTTTTGAAAGCCTCTCAAAACAAATAAAAAATATAGGCTGTATTACGGACCCATAACACCATAAGTTTTATAATAAAACGCATATTGGAACTATTTCAAAAAATATTTGTTAGAAAGTATTTATCCAATATGATAAATCTGTTTTAAATTTAAAAGGTAAAATATACCTTTATATGAGCTTACTTAATCTTCTTTTGCTAGTTTCTGGTTAACAGTATTTTGAAATCTACACGTATTTGATATTAAATTGTACTCAAAATGCAATTCTGTATTGATTAAAAGTTACGATTATGGAAGTACTATTTATGTGTATTAAACACTAATTTTATGAAAATATAGTATTTTTTTACATTGAAAAACATGTCGATTTTACAAAAACAACAAAGTCAAAACTTGTAAATTTAAAATTAATTGATATTTTTTGCTGACATTTTTCGATGGATAATTTGTTTTTCCATCGGTACCAATCACTAATCCTAAAATCCTGGAACACAGTTTTGCCAAACTATTTCCTAAAACCAAACTGATCCTTAAATAAAGTAATGGCCCAATTTTCCACGACAACACTGATATTTTCCCTGGAAATATTTTTAAAGAAAACACAGTACGTAACAGCACTTAAGAATTTCTATATATTTTTCTTATTTATAGCCAGTATTATTCGGCACAAGAGTGCATACGCTTTTGCCATTTGCCTTTAGGAGTATAAGTGGGATATGTTATTTATGACTTTTTCTGTTCAACGAGCACGCTAGAATTTTTATTTCAGTTAAATGTGCCCTTTCAGATGCCGATGCGAATAAAAATTTATTCTCCCATAGCTTCGCTACTGGAATTGGATGTTTAGTGCCTCTTTATATCGATGCTTTATTGCTGACTTGCCTTTGTTTATTTTCAATAGGCGTCCAATTATATTTATATCTGTATACAGTGGAGGAAATTATCTCTGATACCTACGTGATATATGTGTATCCCCTCGTATAAAGCCTGACAAGTTGTAAATTGTCCAGATACACGATAGTAAACATACAACAGCCTATATATCAGCTTTTATTTGTCGCAAATTATTTAATATTATATTATCTAAATTATCTACATAAACATAACAATATCCATAGATTAGATTGGACTCTTCGAGGTGGCCATCGGCCTGATCCATTGCGACGTTTTCAGATCTATTGTGGTCCTCTTCTGATCCTGAGGTTACATTCACCAGTTCTAAGACACCCAAAGTTGGGTAGTGCCGGATTCCTACCGGCTAAAGAAACCCTCCTCCAACTACCACTTTACACTGGAATCCGCTCTCGCATTGCTTCAGTGCAAAGGGTGTCTAGATTTATCTTATCATGCTCTTTGTCTCTCTTCGCTCTCTTTACAATTTATGATATTTCGGACTATCCGATATATTAGCGTCCATTGTTCTTCCCCTTCAACTAAGTATATGATAAATGTGGGTATGTCGAAGTCCTTACCGGCTTCCATACGGAATTGTTCCCTAAAGCACTGTCATCGATCGCACGCAAACAATGTATGCTGGACATCATCGACCTGACCGCAGTAGGTGCATGATGCACTATCAACCCTACAACGATCATACAAATATTTTTTAAAACACCCATGGCCAGACAATGCTTGACTCATGAAGTAATCCACTTCTCCGTATGATCTGTTCAACCATAATTGAATATTGGGTATTAACTTGTATGTCCATCTGCCATATGTTCCGGTATTCCATTTGTCCTGCCACTGTTGAAGAAGTTTTGTCCTCGCTAGATCCTGATCTATCCCATGGTATCTATCATACCGTTCCTGTATAAAACCCCTATAGCCTCTCCAGATACCGTTTTGTATGTGTTTTGCATACTCTAATAGACATGATACGTTGTATTCTGCGTAGTCTTTGTGTAAGTTTTTGATTCTTAATGACTTTATGCCATACCGGGGCAGCATATAACAGCTGCGAGTGTACCACACTAGCAAGCACTCTCCTTTTGGATGCTCTAGCTCCTCCCACGTTTGGCATGAGTAAGGCTAAAGCGGTGACAGTTTTTTCAGCCTTGGTGATCGTTTTATTAATATGGTCAGAAAAATTAAGTTTGGTGTCCAGCCACACTCCTAAGTATTTCAAAGAATTACTTGGATGAATTATAGCTCCTTGTATATAAAAATGCACCGGGGATATTTTTCTTTTTTTGGTCAATAATACTGCTTCTGTTTTATGTGAAGCTACGGTGAGTCTATTATTCTCCATCCAATTTACAACTCGCTGGATTGCCAAGTTGACGGTGTTCATCAGTACAGCTTCATCGCTTGCACATGCAACAATGGCAAGGTCGTCTGCGGAAGCGACTAGAGTTGTTTTATCTGGCATTTCTATCCTCAGTAGATCATCATAAAGTACATTCCAGAGCATAGGTCCCAAGACTGATCCCTGTGGTACACCGCTATTTACCATCACAGCTTTGTAACCCCTCGGCCTCGATTATAATTTTTCTCTCTGATAGGTACGATGCTATAATATCGATTAGACATCGATCTATTTTTCTTTTTTTGTAGGTTATTCAATATAAGTTGCCAGGAGGCGTTGTTAAAGGCATTTTTGACATCTATTGTGATCATTGCACAAAGTCTACGATGCTTACTTGTATATGCAGCAGCTTAGCTGTTGCATCTAGCGGCAATTCCAATACCCTGTCTGCTTTTAGCTCTTCGATTACCTTCTGATTTTCAGAATTATACGTCTGGCTTATGTGCTATTGACCGTGAATTAACGTGTGCATAATAGATCTAATATATAATATTAATTACCTTAACTGCATTAAATGGAGGATTTAAGATCTAATTGTCAAGCTAACTCTTACTGAAACTTTTTATTCAATTTTTATAGACAATATTATGCAATTTATAAAAATATAAGTAAATAGCTACATTTTTATGACTGTCAATGTTCCAAAGAGCTCTATTTTTAATGATTAATTCCATAAATTGCAGAACTATCATCAGAATGTAATTTTGTTAACAACAATCGACGGATAGGTTGTAATAATTTATGTATGCTCCGATGTGCGCTTTCTGTTAATAAGCTAACTCAATTATACCAAAATCTCGTATTTAAACGAACATTTAGCTCGAACTCGGTGAACGCTATACATTATTACAACCCCAGTGATGCATTGCCGTTTTACATATTAACTAGGAAATTATACTAATCGTTCAGGGTTGTAAGTAGCCCGCACAACTCCACTCATGTCAATACGCAATTTTGATTAAGCTTTGTCTTGATTTATTATACGTGTATCATAATATAAAAGCTTTAAATACAGACATTTTGAAACAAAGGTTTTGTTATTTAATAAAATACCATAATCACTATATAATAATCATAATATAATGATCTTTCTTATATTTTTTTAATAAATATTTGGCAATCTGGATTATCTATCTACATTACTTGTCTCTGAGGAGTAAACTATATATATATCATTTTTGACCGCAATATATTTTGATTTATTGAAGCTGCTGACCGCTTTTACGTGCTGGGACAAGTAGTGGACCATCTTCGGCCTACCTGGCATTTTTAAAAATATATGAACGATGCGTTGCAACACGTTTAAACTCGGCGAGTCTTAACAGAGCGACCAAAAACAAGTTTCGGTATAGTTTACCTTATTTTTAAATTATCATGCAAAGGTATTCGATAGGTTATAACTTGTTTTGTATCTCGGTAAGTAGGTGGTACTATCTCGTGTTGTATTAGTTACATTAGTAGAATAAGAAAATATAGGCCATTGTAGTTTTACGAGAACAGTAATGGATGTAGAAGACGTTTAAACAATCATCAATAATAGAGGAAAAACAAGGGTTCAAATAAAAAAAAAACCTAAGGCACCTATGCTTTCAGAGGTGTATATATTTTGAATCTGCATGATATTTCCTACAAAATTCTGTAATTTTTTTAATTTTACGACTATGATTTCTATTCTCCAAACGCCCTTTAAAATTTGTAAAAATAACCAAAAATTGTCAGTTTGTTCCACTTTTTTCCATATAAATAGTCATAAAAATTGGCCATTTTTATCAGGTTGCCAATTTAGTTTAAACTGCTGTTATTTACTAATTAAAATGAGTAGAATAAGAAAATATAGGCCATTGGAGAGGCCGAGAGCCATAGCAAGGGACGTTTTAACCATCATCAAAAATAGTTCAGAAACAAAGGTCAAAAAAATATTTTTCTTACAAATCCAAGGTCTTGAAGCTATCAAGTGTTCTGAAATAAAATATTCTGGATCTACATAAAATTTCCTGCAAATGCTGAAATTTTCATTATTTTATGACAATGTTTACTAGTTTTTTAGACCTTTGAAGATGTGTAAAATATAAAAAATTTAGGACACCAAACCAAACCTCACCTAAAATTTTTGAAAACTCTAATTTAATCGTGTATTAATTAAATAAATTCGCAGTACTAAACATTTGCCATAAGGTGAGATTAATTAAATAAAATATGTTTTGATGCAAATTAGGTAGTAAAAGCCCTATCTAGAATTAATTCGATAGGGATACGTATCACAAAGACGAAATAGATCCCAATATATCAGGGTCCGGTTGTCGCTAAGTCCGTCGGTTTGAATTAGTGGCAAACTGTCAACTGAACAAATCTGTTTTCTCCATTAGGATATTTCACTAAAATTACATCAGTCAGGTGGAATTTAATACTTGTATGTGTTTGTGTACAGTTCGAGACAACTCCGCATGTATTTACTATTTGTACATTGGTAAAAAAAATGGTGTGTATTAACATTACTGAAATAATAAATGAGCCCATCATTGCACAAATCAACGAACTCCATAAAACAATAGGTTGGTTTTTAAATTCCCTGTATGATATATATAATCAACCAAATTTTTTAGAATGTATAAATACAGTTGTAGCCTTACAGTTGTAGCCACATCTAAAAGCACATACATACAAGAAAGAATAGTGCATTTCATTTACATCATTTTAACGATTTCTATTAAAATGAGGATTTAGTCAAAATGATGATCTCTGCAATAAAATATTTCTTATTCAGTTGCCAAAAAATAATTCTCGTTTAATGGGGGTAACTTTTAATGTTTGGAAAAAAATTATGAATATAAACAGTTAGGAATATACCAAGTGGTTTTACACTTAACTTTAAGATTTTTCAGAAAGTTGAGTTAATCGATGTGTGCAGTGAATGGCTTAAATAAAATATGTATAATAAAAAATGTAAAGCAGAACAAAGAAAAAATTTATCAGTATATATTTAGCTTAATTTTTATTATATAATCACAGAATAGGACGTATAACGTTTTCCAGGAACGAATGTAAAAGATAATAAATTATTACCGGGGGATTTGAATTTTTGATTGCCAGACTGCGCTATTTAAAACTCCCTCTTTTACGGGCCATAATATTATAAATAAAAGTGAGCACTTATCAAATTATAATACACGGATATAATAAAAAGCTCATAAAGTTTACAATGATTGCCGTAAAAGTTTTAATTGAAGTTATCTCCGAATTTAGAGTTGCATCGCAGTCAAAATCAAATATCCAGAGCCAACTCCCCCACTCTCGCACCCATAAAAACAATGATCTAGTTTGATCCAATCAAGCAAAACATCGAGTAAAACTCGATGGGCGGAACGTATGTTAAAATGTGCCCTTAGACCCTTAACTCTCGTTTTATTGTTACGGTTTTAGGTTACAGAGACATTTTTATCTTTTTGTGCAATAGCCTAAGCGTTCAAATGAGCTGATAAAGAATTTAGAATGGTTCCCAATAAAAGAAATGTCAGTTGGTACGGTTTAATTAAATCGGAATATTTAGGAATTTGTCTTTTGAATACTATGTCCTTTTTTTCTAAAAAAAAACTTAGTTATCGAAAGTTATATATGTATCACAAAGGTTTATAGCAGGGATGGACAATTTTTTGTGGAGTCAAATTTTGTTCTTTTTTTGTAGTAGTAGCTCTTTCTACAAACGTAACTGAAAATATAATTACAAAAGTGCATTTTATCTCAAAATAGTGCCCTTAAATATGGTTATTTGCTTTGGTTTGACCATTTTTTAGCAAACAACGATATTAACTCTCCTTAATTTCAAAAACTACAACCGCATTCTGTCGTAATTTGCGTAATTTTAGAGCTGTAATGATTAAATAGAAATAGACAGCATTTACATTGTTTTTGAGTCAGTGTATTGCTTGAAAAAACACAAATTGAATATAAATTCAATCTACACAAACTAGAAAATCTAAACATACCCGCTTCAACAAACAAATTGTTGTCTAGCAATCATCAGAGTTCAAAATCTTGCGTGGATCAGTTTTTGACCCACGGGTCATAGTTTTGCCGTCACTGGTCTATAGAGTAATATAGATAGAGTGGATAGAAGATTGGAATAAGACCCATAGCAATGTAGGACAACAGAGATGAGCTACAGAATTAAATTCCTCAAATGTTAATGGTAGGTGGTTTAGCGAGAAGAACAGATAGAGACAGACAAACAGAGGCTTAGAAGTACTAATGGAGATCCCTCAATCTGAGATGAGATATACAAGTATTAAGAAGATAATTAAAGAAAAGTAATATAGCATCAACTTATGTAAAACATCATTTTAAGTTGACGAGCTTACTTTGTTAACTTTTCGACTAATAGAGATCTCGCGAGTGTTTTGTCAATGTGATTTATTTCATTTTTTAATACCTATAGCCATAAATGTTTATGGACTATTTTATGGCTGTTGTTTTGTATAACAAAAACATATATGAGGTACATTTAGAAAAATTAAAGTATCTTTCATTTTACGATTCTGACAATGTATAGTTTACGGCAAATAGTAAAAAGCTTCGTTCGTTTAAATAGTCAATTAAACCCTGGAACATAAACATCAAAAGGCTTTTTTTCGTCTAGTTTAGGACATCTCGGAACCGAATTTTATTTTGCACGTAAATGAAAAGCTTTGTTTTGCGTTTTTACCGCTTTTTTACCAGACTGATTTGACGCCGAACTGACACATTGTTTCTTTGCTTTTTTTACGCTCTAACATACACTAAAACCTAAAAGATAAATCGGGTAAACAAAATGGTTTTTCATTAAAGCAAAATGCGCAAAAATTGCAAAGCGCGGCACGACAAAAAGACCCCAAAAAGGCGTAAAACATTTCAATTTAATGCTGGCTCCTTTGGTGCTTTTCGATGTACTGCCCGGCCCGTTTAATTTTATGAAAATGTCGGATGCGCCTTGTCCAAACTACAAAATGAACGCGTATTTTCAACCCTGGACAGTTTAAACCCTAACCGTGTTTGAGAGAGGACATAGAGCGAATGATGCGAACCATAGATCTACCATACTAACTAGATACCGCCAATCATGAGATTGTAGATTGTATTGGAATGTTAATCACCACGACTTTATAAATCTATTAGGTCCCTCTTTCTTGAGCTTTAAAACTCTTCGTAAAATCTCAGGGCTTAACAAAAGCCAGTATCTGAGACGGTTTACAGAGGTTAGTTCTCCATCTATCATATCAGTCGTACCAAAGTTTATGGCAGAATCTGCATTCGGCATTGTTTCTTAGCTTCAGTTTACTGAGGTGTTCATTGGGGATACCTGGGGCATATAATGCCGAACAGAAAATATCAAGTCTTGCTTCTTTTGATCGAAGGCAAAATTGAAAGCCGGAGAATATCCGAATGAATAAAATGCCTTGGCTTAGGAATATCAGACAGAGGACAGCGCTACATGACAATTGTTAATACATACCGCCAGGAATAGAGAAGCATCGGAAAATGTTATCGCAAATATCCATTAATGGATTTGCATTAGAACAAGAGCAGACCCATAGCGAGAAAGACTGAAAGTCCACTTCTTTAGTTCTGAAAATGACAAAAAAAATCCTAATTTAAGAAGAGACTACATTGAGAAACATACAGCTAGATCAGAATAGCATGAAATGACACAACGACGAAACATATATGGTAATTTTTTGCCCTGAAATTACGTCAGGAATTCAATTTACTTGGCTTCATTCAGACTGCGAAAGTGTGTTCTATGTTTTCGAAGGTTTATGGCGCAAATGAAAATAGCTCTATTGGATAGGTTTGATTTTTGTTTTGTCCCGAAAATCGGCTTTTAGTTTCGAGCATCGACTGTGTTCCAACACGAATGGTACGTTGGAATTAATTAGTATTATTTGACCGGACTAATAACAAAATAGAATTACCCACCAATCATTGTCAGAATCATTTGGTCACTAGCATGGACGTACTCGAACGCCGAATTTTAGGAAAACGTCAAATTTAATAGAAGTCTGGTATTTTTTCATTAAAAATTTGATATTTTTGTTTGGGATGTGGAACGCAGAAATATTTTAATTAATTCAGAATTGTTGAATTGTTTAATTATGGATTGTAATATTTTGAATTACTTTTGTGGCCCATCTGATGTCCGTTCTTCTTGCCAGGTGTCTTGCCTATTGCCACTTAAGGGATTTGATTCTGTGGACGGCATCTCTATTACCTGGGTCTTTTATCATATCTACTCAATTTTTTACTGTCTTTCTTGCTTATTTCCAGCATATGTTCCATCGAGCGATGTGCGACCTGCAGTTTCCTTATAATGTTCGTTTTAAGTGTCCAGGTTCATGCCTGTTCGTACACATTGGTCCAATGTTTTCTTCTTTAGATAAAGTGGCATTCTAGATATGAATGTTATTGAGTTTCTTCCAATTAATTCTTCTATTGATTTCTGGTAGTAGATTTGTCTAGGTCTGCCATTATTTGCCCCAAATATATATATATTCTTCTACTATTTCCATTGTTGTGTTATTTATTAGAATATCTTTTCTGTGTATTAGTTCCTTGTACATTACTTTAGTTTCTGCTAAATTTAATTTGAGACCTACTTTATTGCTGACTGTAATTTGTGCTTGTAGTAGGTACTTCAGGACTATTGGCAATTAGGTCTATATCATTTTTTGTATTATTTATGTGTTACTTTTATTTAAATTAATAGTAATAATTAAACTCGTATCGTACAAACATATCTAAAAATGATAAGCTTGAAATTGCTGTCATATAAAGCTCGCAAAGCCGGCTAATTGTATACATATTGCATCATTACCGCATTATTCTTGTTAATAAAATATCTATGAAATATAGAGGCGCGTTGCCTGCAGCAAAACAGAACAAATATTTTAATTTAACCATACCGGCAACTTGTAATTACATACGCAAGAGTTAATGACATTAAAAAAGGACAGGAATTAATATATTCGACGATATTGCGGAAGCGTACGCGTATAATTAATCATATCGGCAATAACAACAATAGAACAATTTGTTTCTGATTAGTTTCAACGGTTCAGAGCCAGATGAGAGCTGTCTAATTAGCTGAACACAAGCTGGACTGTCCCCGCACTTATTTCAACTAGTTTTTGAAACGAATTTGAATTGATTGGACCCCACTTACTCGTACTTTAGGCAAGCTTTTGATTTCTATTGTATTGAGGCTTTTGTACTATTTCAGTATTATATTTGAGTCACTTTAGAACATTGCGATCGCAGATTGAATAGTATTATAATATTGTTTTGTCCTAATCCATGTGTTTCAGAGTTTTGTTACTAAGAATATATTTGTTATATGTGAACAAACAGTATTCCGCTTAGTTTCAATAATTAAAACCTTATCAATATTACACATCTTTCTTTTCATAATAATTATATTGACTTGGTAATTACACGGCTATATTAGTAATCGAAATAGTATAATATGCATTATAATTATTATAGAAATAAAGCCCCGTTCACATGGTCGACTTGTCTTAGACCAAGTACACTTGAACGCTGCCATATAACTGTACTTATAATAATGTTGCGCGTGTCTCACTTGTACGCTACAGGTAATCGTATTAACTGTTTTATACAAGAAAAGTTGGAAGGCTTCGTAACATTCAAGTAAGTAGCCTGGCTGCCTTTCTTACTTGAATGTTAAGCCTGGTTGACACGGTCAAAGTGTACTTGGATCAAATACACTTGGACGCTGCGCGCGTCTCGCTTGGACGCCACTTTGGTTACAAATCACAGAAATTGGTTGATACGATCCAAGTACACTGTGATTGTGTCAATTTGACTTGGTTAAAACAGATGATAAAAACGGCGTACAAGTGAGACACGCACAATATCCATGTACGTATACTTACATAGCAGCATCCAAGTGTACTTGATCCAAGTATACCTGGATGCTAAAACCTATCTAATATTGATACGGTTACTATAAATGTTGATAGGGAATTGATTAGATAATAATTTGTAACAAGGTTGTTGAATAGATGCTTCTATAAACATTCCCTAAAGTTACTGACTTGGTTTATAGGAGATCTCACAGCTTTTTGTATAGGGAAAGAACTGCGTTGCGAGACTTCTGGGATTCTATTTTATGAAGAGAAAAAAGTATGTGCTTATTACAGAGCTGTAGGAGTGCTTTAAAACATGTTAATTATTTTCGCTTTGAACTAAACGAAAGTTCATAAATTACTATGTTGAACGAGTCGGCCACTTTAAAAAGTGGAAAGTGCCCTGTTAAGCCTGTCAAAGGGTTAAATGATCCTTCAAAAATGCGGACATCCATATTGGAAAAAGTCCACTGCCTCGGACACCATATTTGACGCTTTATGGACCTTCAATGACCTTCCTACGTAGCGGGATTTGAATAATGGCCCTTATTAGGGCAAGCACCCGTTTCCAGCCGCTATTTTCGCATTGCAAAACTACACTCACCGGCACGAAAAACGGGCACTTTAAAATGTATTTTAAAGTTTTATATATTGTGTTCTCTGTATTGTATAAATTTGTAGCTAAATTATCTAACTTTTTAGTATTTCTTTCTAAATTCAAAATGAATCTATCCATCTGTCAATTATATGAGGGATCATAAAAGGTTGTTATTTTGGTGGAAGTTTGGAACGCTATGGGAAATAACCTTGTTATAAAAGCAAGGAATTGGAAAATTATGTTATCATCGAGGTACATCTTTCCTCGATAGTATATTTTTTTGGTTCATATCAATAGCTTTATTTTTTTTGGAGATATTCGCTTTTGAAGAAGACACTTTTTTTAGACGCAAACATTTTTTCGAAATTTTTAGATTAAAATTTTACCATTACTTTTGGTCCCAGTCAACAGAACTATGAAATAGTGTTTATAATTTATGTAATGTCACTGTTATAAAAAATCATAAATATCATTTATTATCGTCTGTTGCCTGTCGGGCAGTTACTTTAGCAGAGATGGTTTTATGTCCAGAAGTTGTATCCGCTATAGTTGCTTTCATTGAAGACGATAGAAATGAAAATCACAATGACATCTAAATAAAGGGTGTGCACGAAGTATAGTGTAGTCGCTTTCTCGATACAAGCTCATATGCTAGACGTCTAGGAACCTTCGTATGAGAAGTTCGAATCGAGACGATCGATTTATTGTAAGTTTATCGCTAAGAAACCGCTGTTTGTGAGTTTTTCAAATTTATAATGAATTGCACTTAAGGAACCTACATGTAAGTTGACGGACTGTAAGAAGAAGATTAAACGAAGCAAATCTTATATTAAGAAGGTCTGCTTCGAGACCACAACTTACTTGGTCAGTTGACTGGAACCAAAAGCAAAGGCATGGTTTTGATATAAAAATTACGAAAAAAAGTTAGTGCCTTCTTCAAAAGCGATATATCCAACAAAAATACAGCTATTAAGATGAACCAAAAAACCTACTATCGAGAAAGGATGTACCTA
Source organism: Sitophilus oryzae (assembly GCF_002938485.1). Lineage (NCBI taxonomy): Eukaryota > Metazoa > Arthropoda > Insecta > Coleoptera > Curculionidae > Sitophilus > Sitophilus oryzae. Next base: position 8,980,029 of record NW_022146479.1, read on the forward strand.
GATGATAAAATGATTTTTAAATTTTTTGTTGTCTTTACATATTCCATAGGGTGATTCAAACTTTCAGAATATTAATATTTTGTTTTTCCTCGTATAATTGACAGATAGGAACTTTCATTTTCAATTTAGAAAGAAATACTAAAAAGTCAAATAATTTAGCTACACATTGTTTAAAAAATCATCAAAATCGGCACACTAGAACAAGACATATTAAACTTTAAAATACATAAAAAATTTTAAAGTGCCCGATTTTCGTGCCGGTGAGTGTACTATCAACGTTGAAACGAGAGGAAAAAAACTTTTGAGTGGTTTTAGACGCTTTTTTTCACCTGCCCGGCGGTTAATCAGTATTTTGTTCGAAACAAACAAAGCAATCTTATTATTGTTAACGTGGAATTGGTCCCGGAGGGCCGCGATAGCCGGATTTCAATGAGCTACTTGAACTTGAACAAACACAAGCGTACGCCAGAATTGCAATTAATGTCAATAGATTCACAAGTACAATATTTGGCAGGATAGGGCCTAATGAATATATAAACACCAATTAGGATATGCGTTGCATAAGGCCCGTGCACCACGTGACCTATAATTAAATCGTGGCCGTTTTGTTTGCGCATTAAATGTATAAACTTAATAACGAAGATTATACCGCAAATGCACGTTCAAATTCATTAACAGTAATGAATCTCACTTGAACTAAGCAGGAATGATCTTGTTTAATTACCAATAATTTTATCGCCCGAGGTAATAGGTAATTTATTATCTATAAAATTGAACTATTTCAACATATATTCGGTATAGGGTATTTGACACTGATCATTTGATTTAAATAAGTTAAAGTAAAAAAGAAAATGTAATCAGAAATGTTACAATTTTTATGTGACTATTGGCGTTATCCGATTTGGCAAGTGAAAAAAAAATAAAATACAATTTAGTTAAAGATATATACAAGTTATTTTTTCATATTTGTTTAACAGGTGTAATGAATCTCAGCAGAAACACATGTCTTTCCTTGTTTTCGTTGTTACACTGTTGCAGTTATATTTTTAGGATAACTTATTCTTAATAATAATTAGACTTTTTAATAATATTAGACTGTGAGAAGCTGTGATTGACTCTTTTTTTACTTTTAGTCTAATAGGATGACTATAAGAAAATCACTGTTATTACTCAGCAGGTTACAGTACGTTGATTTTAGTAGTAACAATTGATAGATAAGTAGAAGGAATTTGAAGGGTTTATATTAAAACAATTAACAACGTGATACCAGATGGTATACCAGATATGCTCTGAAAACTTACCAGATATGTTGAAGTGAAGGTTGTAAGGGCTGTTACTTCCTAAGGAAGCATCTTATAGCATAATATGTTCAAATAATTTTTTTTCTCGGTAGTATCTTTTTACACCATGTATATAAAGCTATACGTAGGTGTACGTAAAATCGACAATTTCCAACTTTCCATATCATCTGGCAAACAAAGGGCTAAGAAAATCTTATATTTGCGGTGGCCGTTCAGGAATATTTACTAACTTGTGAACCGTTGGGAATTACTACGCGATTTTCCAGGCATTGGCACGAGAAACGCATTGAATGCGCCGTTCGTATGCAATTAAAACAGCGTCGAATGTTTTCCCATCCCCCCGTAAGGGGGAGGCCGACAGCAGCCCCCCCTTTGCAACGGAGGGTGCAAAGGGATGACGTTCAATACACGGGTACGTACATACATAGGTCCGACCCTAGGTTTTATAAAAGAAAAATCCGTATGACTTTTTCAAACTCTACATAAATGATTGATTGAATATTACTGAAAAAATATTATTTATTAATAATTGTACTTGAGTCCTTACTAACCACATTTAAATGTTATGGCCATATTAATTTTAAGTTCACAACTTATTTTTTTATGTGGTAAACAATGATTCAGTATTGAAACTAAATGAATTGAACTTCCATTGTCATTATTTATTTTTACTTCACTGGCCGTTATCAAGTGTAAACTAATCTGATTTCTAAAACTACTGTGCTTTTATACTACAACCAGGCATTTACCAGTGAGGTGTCCACTAAGAATGCCTGCCCCTTTATCAGTGGGTGCCATATCATGGATATTTCCGTACTAAGATTGCTAAAAACTTTGTTTGCCAAGTCCTACATTTATAGGACGCTATTTTTAATGGTTAGCTTTAATTTTTAGAGTCATTGTATGATGAGAAATACATACATATCGTACATAATATTAAGAGAGTGATATTTTTTGTTATCCCAGACTATCTTTTATTGTCACCTTCTGGCAAAGTTTGGGGTCCCTTTTTTACGCTCGAAGACCTCCAAACTTCCCATTTTGTCATCGCCTGACACGTCCACATTGTTACATCGTCACATGATTCAATAACTTATTTCCTTTCAGTTTTCGCTTCGAAATGGGAAACTAAAGAACTGTTCCGGAAATCTTGTAAATCCCTTTCTTGTTTTCTAGATAAACGTATAAAATTCTCCCTTCGTTGCTATCACTTTAGATGACATAAAAAAGAACTTTTGTTTAAGAAAAAAGGAAAACTGAGAACTCCGGTCGAGTGAATTATAGAAAATTGTGAATACAACTTCAAAGTTGTATTCGTGATAAACATTTATATTTTATAAACATATTTTCATACTTTTTTTCATACTACTAACATTCGTTAAAGTAACAAATTTTGCAAACTATTGTTTATAAATAATAGTTCTAAAATAACAAAGAGTCTCCAAAGATCTTCAAACTGAAGCATCTCACTTCTCGTTGAACCCTGGTTTGCTCAATCCCTTGGAAACACCCGCTGTTGTTAAAGCAATTAATTAAGAACACTAGGAAATACATTCGTCTAGTTCGTTGAAGCGGATTCATGTGTTTGGCGGCACTACAGATAAATATCGGCAAGACCAAACAAAAGGGCATGCTTTTACAAGCAATTTACTACCAAAAATCTTTATTAATTTACTAACGATCTCTGACCAATTACATTATAAATTGTAGGTTTACTTTAAGTGGTTTGACCCATATTAGAAGCCTCCACTTTATTTGTATAACACCTCTTTATCTGCTTTTAAAATGTATCCCGGCAAAAAATGTAGGATTTTTATACGTCCGGATTTATTCGGGTAAATCCGGGGTTTTGAGGAGTCCGGAATGGTCCGGCTGAAATTTGAAAAAATGTCCGAGAAATCTAACCGTTCAAACAACTTTACTTTGTTTAATATTTTAATCGTTACACTATGTCACATATCTACTAAATTGATATTGTTCGAAAGTACCCATATCCATCTGGTCAATTTTTGGTTTTCGGTACACTCGTGTTTCTTAGTTGTGAAATTCTTTTGTCTTTATTTTGCCATGATTACGTGCACTTTAAGAAAATAAATAATCTGTCCAATGATCCATGACAGTGACAGTTGTGCCCATCATTTTAATTCACAAGTAATTTTTTGAATGTCATCTGTAAAAATCTTTCCTTGCACAAACAGACTTTAGCTCTTACTAATTGTATATAACCATCATTAAATTGATTTGGAAGTAACGGTATATAAAGTACAATATGTAATTTAACTAATAAATTTAAGCATTTAATAATGTCAAACCGAAAATGTGTAGTAACCTCGGTAGTAATTAATAAAATGCTCAAATATTTCTCTTTTATTAAAAAAGGATAATCGAATTCTGACATATCAGAACCACATCAACCACGAAGAGAACCATGAAACCACATCAAAGACTCCAAAAACTGTACACACAACTATTAACATGAGGCCAGAAATTTATTTCTCATGTTTATGTCAAGACTTAAATATGCATAGTTTTTAAACAAAATTACAATTTGAACATAACAAAACCGAAGCCACGTGCGCGCACCTGATCGTATCCAGATAAGGAGGAAAAGGGCACAATTTGAAAGTTAAAGTTCCGATTTAAAATTCATATTTGGACTCGAGAAGGTCCTACTAAGAGGCCGATTAGAAATAAAAACGCGCCACGTGCTCGCTTAAGAGAGGTTAGGCCATCTGCCGGCCTGGTCCAAGTGGTAATGTGTCAATCGGACAGGCTCGAGGCACGTGCCGTTCGAAAAGACAAAACCTCGGGCCTCGCTAACGACGTTAGACATCATGTTTACAAAGCTCTAGGGTTCGTTCGCTTTCCTCCGCCGAACAATCGCTAGCATTATCTCCTCCAGCTTTGATTCGTGAATACATTAACGAGGCAATCCAAGATGCCCTCAGCCTCCATTACCTTGATGACAAAGCAGCGTCTTAATTCGGTTTCAGGGCCCCCAGGGCTCGCGTCCCTAATTGTTACCATTTACCACATTTCGGCGTCTTCGATGGTCTTTTCGTCAGGAACAGCCAGGACCGGCTCTGTCTTACTGAGCTCACAAATTTAATTATCCTTAAATCGCAGGATATCAATCCTATCCTCTTCAAAAAATCTAGCAACTTGAAGACTGAACCCTGCATGTATCTCTCTGTTAATGGCCTATCATTGCCGATTATCGAGAACCCCATATTTTCCAGACTATCGCACCGATATGTGTTCTGTAGTTTCTTCTTCAGATTGACAGAATCTGCACATGGCTTCGTCCATCAGTCCCATTAGCTTTAGATGCGTATTCAGCTTACAATGCCCTGTTAGTAGAGTAGTTGTTGTTGATGGTGTGGAATTCTGGTTGGTGCCACCTGATGGTATGTTCCATCCACTGTATTGTGTTTCTTCTTGTTTACTCTCTTGTATTTTTACAAGTACAATCGTAAAAGAAGTGATTTCTATATATAATATTGCCCCTGATGGCATTTTTATTGGCATCTTGGTATTTCAATTTTTAGTGCTGTCCGAGTAAGTTCCTCAGAAGTTAAATAGGCGGCATTTTGGATACATTGGTGTTTCTGATGGTATATTCTGTTTTCATCGGAAGATCTGAATTTTAACCTTTATATTTGTCGAAGAAGATGTTAAATAGTCGAGGCCCTGAGTACAATGATTCTACTGATGGTATGTTTAACCCAAATATGAAGACATTTATTACTTCTTCCATAATAATTCATGATATTACTGATATTCTTACACTTGTTGTTTTCGAAAAAATGTTATGAAGTGACAATGTAGAATTCTGGATAACAATGATGCTCATGATGATCTAAATCTGATAATATGGATGATTATTCTGTATATTCTGATATATTAATATTTATTTTTGTCGAAGAAGTCGTTAGTAGGTTAAATAGTCGATGTTCTGAGTATATATCGTATATATATCGTTGCTCCTGATAGCAATCACATCATCCACATCTGAAGACATTGATGGATTTTTATGATGATGTAACATTTAGTTTTATCAAGTTGCTAACAAGTTAAAAGGTGGGTTTCTCTGTAGAATTGTGCTTTTTTTTTGGACACAATGGTGTTTGGTTACGTCGGGAATCTCAAAAACCTAGTTTCTTTTTCTAAAAAATTATTAGCATTAAAAAAACGTTTAAAAAAATCATATCTCGACTTTATTATTCAGTTTGAGATATGTAAATATTATATTATCTTTAGTGTTGATTTTCTCTGGAAAGGTTCTAAAACCAGCCCTGGAGAAAGGGTTGGCAAGACGACTTCTAGCTTACTTAATATTTATGCGTCCATAACGGCCTGTTTAGGAGCGATAAAATCCGCCCTGGGGCAGCCGTGTGAAGTTTAAAGCGTCCCTTAAAATATTTAAGACAAAAGGGAAGACGCCAGGAATAATAAAAATTACTTAATTTTACCTTAAGAGGTTCGTGGTTCGGTAGTCTTCACCACGCTTTAGGAATTAATTATTTCTTGTAACAGTGTGTTTAAGTTATCTCAAATTTTGCAACTAATATATGTATATACAGGGGTGGATGGGGAAGTGGAAACCGGCCCGGGAAAAACAAGCAACCGGCCCAAATCCACAAAAACAAAATGACCATAACGAAGAAACATAATTTATTTATTAATATTGTATAAGTAAGGGCGTTTTTCGCTCGCGCGAAAAAGCTTTTTTCCCTCCGGTTTGAAAAAAAAAATAAATTGCCTTAATCAAAATTTTCGTAAAGACCAATATTGGGTCGGACATCTGAATTTTTACCGATAACGGTAATTTGATCTTGAATAGGCTACGATTTTGAGTCACGATTTTGAGAAATTTTAAAACTTCCTGATTCATTCAGTTCAGCTGACCCAATCCTCTGTCACAACCTCTGTGAAATACATTACTTTTAGCTTTTCGGGTATATACTTTTTTACACATTGTAGAAAGGAATTCTCTCTTTTCTGTTACAGCAGCAGCCTCGTCGTGTATACGTGTTTTTAATTGAATTAACCGCGGTCGCCATTAAAACTGCAGCATTTTTTAGGTTTTTATATAGTTCTTATCACGAAACTTTTCCTCTATACTTTTCTACATTTGGCATCTTGTATGATAATGCCATGACTCAAACGAAAAAAACTTAGGCAATACCTAGGCAGTGGATATAAATGTTTTCTGATGTAATGCTATGTTACAGTCCATAATAAGAATATTTGGATTTTCCAGACATACCTATTAATATTTTATTATCTAATCTAGTTTAAACCTTATTTAACTCTTCTCTGCTGTCTCAGTAATTTTTAGCAAATTCATTTTAACAACATTTTAAACAACAATTTAGACTTGGCTTTTAATTCTCAGACTTGACTTTTAGTCCGTCCCCAATTCAAACCAATCATATATATGTTTTCTCCGTCAACCACAGAGTTCGTGTCAAATTAGTCTACCTTTTTACAAAGGGGAGCTCGAAAAATATTGCAACGAGGCTTAGAAAAATATTGCAACTACCGTATTCTTAGTATACATTTAGATCGAGACTATTTAAATTTACCTAATGCTATTCATTCTTTTTTCTGCTGCCAGTCATCCATTAATAGTTATTAATAAAAGAATAGTGGGTAAAACTAAACAGAGTGAGTCTTAAATAAGTGCAAATATTTTCAGGGGTGGTATATTTCGACTTCAGGAACACGTCTATGATGTTTTCTTGCAAAAAAGATGTTAAAAATCGAGCATTTTCTTTTAAAATTTTCTGATATTTTAGAAAACTTTTTAGAACTTCCTGTTCACCGCATATTTTCCCACGGTATAGTTTCTTAATCTCTGATGTTAAACTAAAAGAGATGCAAATACCGAAAAATTGAGGTGGCTCAATTTTTTTTTAAAAATAAATAATTTTTTTTAAAATTTCCAAACTTTAATAACTCGATTTGACGTATTTGAAACTCGGTAAAGAGAATATATTATGTTTATTTTATTGAGATCTACCAGCCCTGAAAATATTTGCACTTATAGACTCACCTTTATAATAAAAATTTTCAAACCGAACAAACAACAGATGATTATTAAAATTATAAGTGTCCCAGAGAAAGATATTTTACAATAGTTACTTTACAAATTGGTGTTCATGTTTAAAAGCAACTCACGATTATACTGATGCAAATTGATTAGTTAGTTATGGAGTCACTAAGGATCTTACGTCACTTTAGTTAGCTGATTAACCATTTAATTTTTGCTAATCCAATCTTTTCTTGAGCTCTGATCGGGACCGGCCCACCGGCGCATCTTTCCACCGGCCCACCGGGAATTTTCCCGTTTTCCCACATGGCCCATCCACCCCTGTGTATATATTAGTCAAATAATGCTTAGAAAAGGTGAACAGATGCGGTTAAGAAAATAAAGGGTGGGTGCCACCTACTCTGGGTGCCAGCCCACCAAGGAACTTAATGAAAAAGCAAACGATCTAGCTTGAAAATGAGCGAACATTCCACTAACTTGACCAAAACTGTTCTTCTATTCAAGTGGAAACTAACTTAAAACGGAACCCAAGCACCTGAAAGACGCCATCCATAACCTAGAATGGGAATCCTCCAACGGTCTAAGGCATTTAAAGTAATTTCTCAAAACTTGCGACCGAGAAAAATCAAACAAAGAATCTTCGGATTGTCACAGGGCTTTTAACACTGTCTCTTCAATGAACAACTCAGTAGATTGAAGCTAAGAAACAATGGTGAATGCATTCTGTGGGGAAGATGGGGAAACAACAGAACACCTCGTCACCGAGTGCGCCGAAACGGAAACCATTCTTGCTATAAACGAAGATGGAGGCTAACCTCTGTAAAACCGTCTAAGATACTGGCTTTTGTCAAAGCTCTGAAACTGTAGGATGGGTTATAACTCAAGAAAGGGGACACAATAGATATATAAGGTCGCGGTGATTAACTTCCCCCCGGCCATACAATCTACAATTTACAATATATGTATATATTCCTTAAGACCTAAAATATAAGTCTGAAAAACTGAACGAGTGTTTCTAAGAAAAGTAGTTATATTTATTGCGAGTATAATATTTTAAGCATTTCCCGAGAAAGCGTAAGCCAGATAATCGAAAACCGAAAATAATAAAGAGAGAGGGAGAGCAAGAAAAAAAGAAAAACAAAACGTCCGGTAATGAAACGGAATGAAATTATGAGCGGCCCATTTGTATTCAAATAAACTCGTACGACTTTTATGAACATTCTTCCGCGAACGGCCGTCCATATGAATAGGCATTGTATTGGAGGTGTAATAAAGGACTTTGAAACGAGTTTTTTAATCCTTTCGGTGACGCGGACGCGAGTCCGAGTCGTTGTTGGGGGTGCAAATTGAATTTGCGGGGTTGGCGAGACATATTTGTCCATGACGCGTCCCGTAATAGCATTCCTGATACTAATAATGAAATAGGCATTGTCCGTTAATGCACAAGGGATTCCTAATTGTTTGTATATTGTCAATTTGCATGTGATGAATTTTACGAATCCGTATGACGACGAATCGACGCGTCGGCGCTGATCTCATTAACGCGTCCAGCCTTTTTCAATTTCCAAATCCCAGTCTCGATTGACGCACCAATACAACTTAAATTAGCCGCACTGTTCAGTAAATAATCATTTAATTTCTAATATTATTCCATATAATCGATTTTTATTACTTTCTAGTTTTAGTATTCTAAAATATCATTCAATAACGTAATATCAATTGTTAAACAAAATCCCTGTCAGCCGTTAACTGCACAATTGGATTAACTCCACTTTATGAAAAATATTAAGTGTATATTTATAATTTGTTATATTTATTTTTCCAAACATCAGATGTTACGATTTCTCTAATGTTTGAAAAAAATGTAGAAAGTTATGAATATATAACGTGAATTTACAGTTAAAATTAAGATTTCAAAAGTGGAGTTAATCAAATTGAGCAGTGAACGGCTCATATGATGAATACTTTAAGGGGAGTCCATTAATTACGTAACGAAATCAAAGAGGAGGGGGTCAAACCGAAAGAGGGGACAAATATCACGCAATTTTTTTAATTATTTTGGGACAAAAAGTACAAGACAAAGTACTGTAAAATTGAGAGAAAATCAAATTAATTTAAAGTAAAACATATTTCTAGACTGAAATATGTCGAAATCTGACACAATTCTTCTGCATATTAATATCCATGGATAGATGCAAAGTTATTCATTATTGTTATATAGAAAATATGGTTCCCGATTCCTTATTGGTTGAAAAATTATGGCGCTTTTACTGAAAAAATAAACGATTTTACTGAAAATCACATAGATTTGTTAGTATGTACCAACAACCACCCATTGAGACCCATGCACAGTCTCCGTGGACTGAATTAAAATATTCCCTATTAATTTCAGTAGTTCCCATTTAAGTTAGGGGAGCAGGGAGGGGCTCGAGATAAATTTCACCAATGGGGGGTCAAAATCGTCAAAAATGCCTCACGTAATATACGGGCGCCCTCTTACCTCTTACACTGTATGATTTTTTCCTTAACTAGTTTTTTCTTGAACACCCTGTATATATATAATTGAGGTTTAATCATAATCGAGTTAACCTTTGCGCGTGTTATTTAATTTTTTCGCCAGGCAGTTGCACTCCATATAATTTCTCGCTCCTAATAGAAAAGCTCGGCATAAAATCCTTGCACGCTTGCCTACTCGCATTGCCAATAATGGTTCAGTTCTCCACATGCAAATAGGGCAATAAATTCGTAAATTGCACCTTGGTGGGCAATAACTCCCGTGAATTAGACAGTTCGTGTCGCTAGTTTCCTGTTATTTTTCTAATGGGATAAAGAAATTGGAAAAGCTTAAGTATTTTCGATATAGATTGCCGTCCCGCTGAAGAATGGCACAAAACTAAATGTTTACCGACCCAATCTCTTAATTAAAGCCACTAAGGGAATGAAGATTTTTTTTGCTATCTTTGGACACGGAAATCTTAATTTACTGCTTTTGTGTCGCTGAATTATTATATTCCCTAACTAAATTGAATTGAATTACTTTTACTCTATCTATTAGGTTTTATTAAAAAATAGAAACAAATTATAGTTGCCAGTGTATTTTATGTTTTTAAGAACATTATCTTATAAAAGGGTCTTAAATAGTAGTGTGCATATATTTTCAGTCCAAAATTGAGTTATTTTACTTTGATAATTTGAAAAAATATATTTTGGCTTAAATTTTGGAAACTACCATATTTTTCCTGTGTTTTTATTCCTCTAAATTTAATCTGTCTAACCTTTGTTGTCATATTCTGAAGATATTACATTTTTAATTGTACTAAAAATGTTAATTTTTTTGGAGAATATTTTTTTTGTGGAAAAACCTCATAAACATGTTCCTGGAATCGAAATATACCTTCCCTTAAAATATGTTCAGTTATTTACGACTCTGCATGTATATTTGCTAACCCAAAAAATATTAATAAGTATATATTTTAACAAACTTTAATTTTCAATTTTTCTTTGTTTTGTACAGTAATATTTGTGTATTTTTATTATTTATCTCAGTTCGTAACTCAATTTTCTATTATTTTTTTTGTTATTAAATGACAATGCAATATAATTTGCGTTACATTTTGTAATAAATCTGAAAATGCATTAGAAAAGAGACATCAATCTCCATTTGCATAAATTATAATTTTTCTTACTATAAAATTATATCCTTGTTAAAGATTTTGGACTGTGATAAAAATTCTTTTATACTAAAATTGACGACTATATTTCTAGTCTACTATTAGGTGTTAAATTATTAACATTTCGTTTTGCCTTCTGTTAAAAATTATGGATATGGATATCAACAAGTGGTGGCAATATTAAGCATTCAAAACTGAAAAGAAACTATATATCACAGTCTAGACTGCTTTACCCTATAATTTAGTTTAATTCGTTTTGTATAACGCTGTTAAATTTCTCTTGTTAAGTAGACAATATATTTTTATTGTATTCCAGTTAACTCTAAATAGCATTGTGACTTGTCACTGTATTCGTGGTAGTTTATTATATTATTACACGTTGACTATGTTGATAGTTACAAGTTACAAACTAATTTAACCTAGGTTATTTCTTTTTTGTTACAGTGGTGACGTTTCCAGAAGTTTGTCAGGAATGAAATCTCCATAAAGGTAACTATATACATCAAAATATATATAGATATTCAAACGATACTTTGTAAGTGTCTTTGCATGAAAAATTACGATTTCAAATCGTACATATATATGATAGGGAGACAGCGATTGCATTCTGCATCTCTTCTTGCAAGGGGGACTTGCATCGTTGTCATGGTTACAATACAAACTGGAGACATTCAGATGTGTATGTATATGTCAGTAGGTATATAGGTTATATCAAGCACATATGTCAAAGGGAAATAAAGGGTTCCACAACGGATATTAACCCCCAGAGGATAAATCTTTTTTCTCGTACGAGAATATGGGAGTAATTAGAAGGCCTTTATGGAACATGCACGATAAAGAGAATTAAAGATTTTTTGTTCAAGTACTTGCAAAGGTTTTCAATATCTCTGTATGAATTTGAAATCAATGAGAACACAAAGCTGCAATATTAATTCTTATATAAAATACTATCTAAAAAAATACTTTTATCAAACCTATCTAGGCATTTATTTCATCAAGTACGTTGCAAAATCATCTGGTTGAAGAGATTCAAAAGGGAATTAATGAATAAAAAACACTCTAGGTCTCTTTTCACGGTGATTAATGATCCAAGTTCATCAAAGCCCTGCTCCTAAAGTAATATGAATAAACAGTTTAAAAGGGCTCGACAGATTTTATTTTATATTCAAATTTGGGATTCTCGGGTCGGACGGTCCATTTGACAGGTATTATAGATATAAATTGACTTGCAAAAGTAGAACGTTGTTCTTTTGTCCCTTGACCATTTATCACGTGCGAGAGCTGTTTGACAAATTGTAGGGCACTTGAATAAAAATCTTAATTTCAGATGTAGAGTCTCCTTGTGCTGTATTAAACATATGGGCTTTATTAAAGTTATCAAGCTGTACAAAACGGTAGATGTATTTATAACTTTAACTTAGTTGCAAGATCTTGTTTAGAGGCAACGGTTTATTTAATAAATATAAAGTTACATGGCGCAGTACATGTCTTATTAAGTTTGTTATGAAACTCCTTGTAGCTGCAGACATATTTCAGTATAATAATTTGAAGATTTTATAAGACAAAATATAAAATACACATTTTTATTACAGCATTGAAACTAAGTATATAGGATTATATTATTTATCTGAATTTACTAATTGGAAATATTGTTTAGGATCATTTTTCTAAAGTTGATTTTTTCTGAAAATCATTTTTAATACCAAAATGTTTTTTAACTCAAATATGTAGGTATCACAGGGGCTCTTACTTCTATTACTATTACTTCTTTGTCAATTGCGGAAATATCTTAAATATTCTCATTGCTATATTATATTATATAGTGTGAGTCTTAAATAAGTGCAAATACTTTCAGGGCTTGTAGATTTCGATAAAAGAAACATATTTTCTCTTTACCATTTTTCAGATAAGTCCAAAATAACCGAGTTATTTAAGTTTGAAATTTAAAAAAAATGATATTTTTTTGAAAAAAATTTGAGAGCCACCGGATTTTTTCTGTAATTGCATCCCTTTTAGTGCCGTAACCATAGAGTAAAACCGTAACTATGGTAATATCAGAGATTAAGAAATTATACAGCGGGAAAATTTGCGGTGAACAGGCAGTTCTACAAAAGATTTCGAAAAATGTACATCGAAATTTAAAAGAAAATGCACGATCTTCAACCTCTTTTTTTTGCGAAAAAAAACTCATAGACGTGTTCCTGGGGTCGAAATCTAGCACCCCTGAAAATATTTGCACTTATTTAAGACTCACCCTGTATATTTACGATTTTCTTGAAGAATTAGAATTTGATAAAAATGTGCTCTAAATATTCTCACATCCGAGCTTGTAGGAAGACTTTAAACAAATTCTCAAGTGAAGCAATAATAGGGTCATTTGTATGGGATACCTGGGCATCATATGGTATCCTGAACAATTATTTGGATTGACAAAAGACAAAAGCCTCAGTGCCGTCAAGGCACTGAACCTGCTCTAAAACTGGCAAAATTTCCGTTAAGATGTCGAAAATGAACAGCTCAGCGTTATGACCTTATCGTATAATGATTATTATCCATATGACAACGACAGGAAAGCTTCAAACAGTTCAGGTGACAAATTATGGCAAGTGATTGAAAATGATGATACAAATCTTCTGAAACCAACCAGAATTGAGAATACTGAATAGAAGTTTAATTTTGAAGATAACAAATCTCGTGGAAGACAGATATTTGAGGAACTCAAGAAGTAGCCTGAGAGACAGGATCTGTTCTTTTCTATAGAACGTCCACTTCGGGGAAGTTTGGAATGTCTTCTCTAAAAATCTACATTATAGTAGCTGGTCTCAGAAAAGCACAACTTAATCTTCGATTAGAAAAAGATTTATTACAGTGAAGATTGCTTTTGCATAGGAAAAATAGATTACCAATAATTTATTTTGGATATCTTCATAAATTATATTATTATGCTCGTATAATTTAGAAATGTATTGTTGTGTTTGGATGCAGTGGTAAAAGATATCCGCTCTGTTAGGTAGAGGGGTCATACCGCAAAATTAATAAAGCGCCTATTGCGAAACCTAAGCTGGAAACCGCGTCTCCGGTAGCAAGTTGGCCGGATGAATAATGTATCAAGCAGGTGAGACAAAATGAGATTAACAGCGCTAATGGCGTTGATGTTGACAGACACTGGAGACAGGAGACGGGCCTGGAGAGTAGGCATTGGCGATTAGTGTGCATTATGCTAAATAGCGCGTCGCTTCTCAGATTATGTGACGGTCCCTAATCAATGGCGTGACTGTAAATTACATCCCCGATGGGATAGAACGCTACGACTAATACATGCATCAAGTAGTTTCTAATAACTGCTTGATAGCTGCGATCTGACTTATGTACTGTAACTGATCTCGCGTGTTTCCTTCTTAATAAGCCTATTGATTGATTGATGGTATCCACAAACAACACTAATTCAAAGTATAGTCCTTTAGAGATATTGCAACTCAAGACAGCTCATCTTCGTATTTTTATATCACAGAAAATAAATAACTCTTAATAAACAATGACATTTTAGGCTCTGTAACTTCGTTGTGGAGAATAATATTAATTTTTACTAGTATTATTATTACTATAAAAATTCTAAGGTACTAAGAATGTAACAAATGCCTCATAACGTAATTCTACTACTAAAAAGTTTTGAGATCTGATGGTAAAACCAAGTCAGTTTATTTTATTTAGTTTCTATTGAACCTATTCAACAATCTTATACATTCTTATAAATTGTTAGTATCAATATTAGACATATTTAATAATCATAATGACTTGGCAATTGTACGGTATGATATTCTACTAATTATAATACTTTATTCTTAAGTGCACTGTTAATATTTACCTAGTAATCGAAATGTTAGGTTATTCTTTCATAATTATGGTGAAGTTTTAGGGTCAATCATATGTGTGGATAATCAGGCCCGTTCCTGGGGTAATAGGTATCTGGCGCCTACGTGCAGCATTCTTTGGTGCGCCCTTTTTATATTTAAATCAATTATATATTTTAATCTTAATCTCAAAAATTTAAAGAATTTATATTCTGCGACAAACGAGCAATATGTAATTGGAAATGTAAAAAAACTATTCTATTTAAAGTATAAAAACATTTCTTAAATAAAGAAAACAAACAAAACCACAAAAATATTTAGTAACAAAAATAGTACCCTAAAGAAAAAAACTCACCCATTTTATATGAAATACATAAAAACAATAAACTAAAAATCGGAAATAATATGCATGTACTGATTTCTTTCGAAAATCGACAACTATGAAACTATGAACCCTTCCCGGACACAAACGGTACATTGTGAGACAGAAAATTGTAGAGAGAAACAAGCCCTATAATATAGGATACAACATTTTAATGAACAGTGCTTTCCATAAAATCAATAAAATGAAAAATATACGAAATAATATACATGTACTGATTTCTTTCGAAAATCGACAACTATGAAACTATGATCCCTTCCCGGATACAAACGGTACATTGTGAGACAGGAAATTATAGAGAGAAACAAGCCCTATAACATAGGATACAACATTTTAATGAACAGTGCTTTCCATAAAATCAATAAAATAAAAAATATACGAAATAATATACATGTATTGATTTCTTTCGAGGAAATCGACAACTAGAAATTATAGAGAGAGAAACAAGCCCTATAACATAGGATACAACATTTTAATGAACAGTGCTTTCCATAAAATCAATAAAATAAAAAATATACGAAATAATATACATGTACTGATTTCTTTCGAAAATCGACAACTATGAAACTATGATCCCTTCCCGGATACAAACGGTACATTGTGAGACAGGAAATTGTGGAGAGAAACAAGCCCTATAACATAGGATACTACATTTTAATGAACAGTGCTTTCCATAAAATCAATAAAATGAAAAATATACGAAATAATATACATGCACTGTCTGTCGAAAATCGACAACTATGAAACTGTGATCCCTTCCCCGACACAAACAGTATATTGTGACACAGGAAATGTAGAGAGAAACAAGCCCTATAATATAGGATACAATATTTTAATGAACAGTGCTTTCCATAAAATGAATAAAATGAAAAATAAATAGATGAGATCAATGTGTTGCCGACAGATTGCCCTAGACTTGTTTATTCGGTGCGGCCAACGCAAAAAAGACGCTAAGCAAACTTTATCTTATGATGTATGTTTAAGTATTTGTTTATTAACAAGAAAGCGTATCGGTTTTTTGTTACAAAGTACTGATTGACACTTCGATTTTGCGCCCCCAAAATGTTGCGCCAACGTGCGTGCACGCACTGCACGCTCGCCAGGAACGGCCCTGTGGATAATATTTTAAAAATAACCAAAATGAGGTGAGGTAAACTCAAAGGAAAGTTTTAATTAAATAATTAGTTTTTATTAATCTATTTGATTTAACCTACTATTGTAGACTGGCCAATTTGGGGAATTGTAAGCTATAAAAAAACCATTGATTTATTTCAACTGGAGTATCATGATTAATTGCATTGTTGAATATTGAAAGTAATAAGTGTAGGCACTATCTGAAATTGAATCACAATCTAAAGCTAATAAAACAGTCAATAGTGTAATTGAAGTGTTTTTCATCCGATACCATTCGAATAGACGTTAGATATAGAAGTTTTAATTATTATATTAACAACTTGTGCCGATAACAACAAAAAAACGTACGCGAGGCGTTTACATTTCCAGTTTAACTGTTATTAGGGACTTTTTCCCATTAATTAGAATATATCTAATAATTAAAATAGAATAAAACGTTACTCGTATGATTTATGAATAAACTCGGAGATATATTGTTTCCTCTAATTTAAACAGATAGGTAGCTTTTAATGATCACGGTTGGTAATAAATCAATAGGTTTTTACACTTGCATTCAAAAATCGGAATATTTATTGTTTCACCAGACCAGCGGTTATCTATATTGTTTGTAAATTATCGCTCAGGGTTTATTGTTTACCTGTCATCTGGCTTGCTGTTTTATTTTTGCGATTGCTAATATCTCTGGCGATCTATTTTTGAAAAACTGTCTGTATCTCGGTCTGTGCTTTACCTGCTTAAGAGGTATTCTGTAAGGCTTTCTATGATAGAAAAATATTATTTTGTTCTCCCCGAAAGCGGTACAAATAAATTCCAGATTTTTTTTTACTTTTCTGGAAATGAACCTCGTCAATTGCGGACTTTGTGAAACAATGACAAAAAGCTTTGTACATATTTAATGTGAGGCGTCTATACGTTGGTAGCCGCTTTATACGGCATAATAAAAGAGGTGTAATTGCTACTGATACATTTGGTCATTTGTCTGTCCAGCGGACACAGGCAAAAAAAGAGATTTCGCAGAAATACGTACATCCAAAATACGGTATGGTCAAATCAATTTGTAATTAAGTAATTTAAAGCCTTTAGAGTATTATTCTTAGTAAAAATCAAGTATATAATAATAATAATAATATTTGGTGGGAACAAGAGAATAATAGAGCTTTGCTGGGAACAGTACACATACTCCGAAAGGATTCATCTATTACCGTCAATTAAGAAGACGAGAAATGAATGGAATAATAATAATACTAATATATCTTTTTTGCATGCTGAATATTATTAAATAAATATATTTCGACAACTCTAAGAACTGTCAATGTTTTTGAAATATGATGATATATCATAGGAGTGATATAGGAGTGAAGCAATCATGAAGCAATGCTAAAGCCACAGTTGTTATTTACCTGAAACCGAACACTTTCGTTAAAATACACATCTATGTTGCATATACACTTGTATTTACTTATATATAGCTTTGTATATACACGAAAATACACCTAGATTCTGGTATATACGCATTTATACATCTGAATATATCATATATACATCTACATATAAATTGTCAAACCCATATACACCCTGTAGGTCTAACAATATACACATAGTATATATCAATGTATACAATACACCAATATACATGTATCATCATCATCATCATCATCATCATCATCATCATTTCCAGCTTATTCAACTATTTCCAATTATGATGTAGCCTCTCTCACATATTTAAATATTAATCTCTTTGTAGTTGGGCCCCTATTGTCTATTGTTCGCTATGCGGGCTCAACTTATTCCTGCTAATTTCCTAATATCATAGTTCCATCTTAGCTTTGGTTTTCTTCTAGGTATCTTACTTCCTTGTGGATACCATCATTTACCGTCATTTTTGGTCCATCTGTTAGCCGTCCTTCTTGCCAGGTGACCATTGCCACTCTCCAAGGGCATTTCACATACTGGAGTGGCAAAAGATTTTATATTCTAGAAAGTTTTCTGTTACATATAAAAAAAGGATTCAGGAAATGTAATTTTAACGTTATCGTTATTTTGGCTCGTGCCATCGCAAAAACTCAGCATTCTAGTAATGCACTTGCGGCCATGCTTATTGCCCGAAGTGTATCGGAATTACCGAATGCATCAGGGGCCCAATGCATCGAAAATGCATCGCGCCTGCTTATAAAAGCGCTCGACGGCATTGTTAGGCCTTTTTATTGGGTGTCCGGAAAACCGAAATTATTGCAATTAAAAGTGGGAATAAATACGCGCCCTGGGTCACATAAAACACGGTTTCCTTTTTTAGCTTTCCACGCTTTCCATAAACCCCAGTTATTATTTTTCCGGCGAGAATGATTCAACCAATCGCGAAACTATACGATTTTATTATGTTCGTAAATGTTTACTAATTATATAGTACAGTTCTCGTAACATTAAAATGGTCTATATTTTTTGGTCCTGTAATTAGTTAATAATAATGGTTTTACCAAAATCAAGAAAAAATTATCACTTATATATTTTTAAAGGATGTCAAGGCGCTCAACATAGTATATAAGATAGTAAAAATATATAAATTTATATAATCCTGTAGGATGTTATGTGGACTTTTAGATTATATTATATTGATTATATTAACACTTGTTTTCGAAAAAAAATGTTGATGATGCTTAAAACTTTTTCTACATCTAATACAGTTCTCTAAAGCCAAAAATGATTTTATTTTATTGTTCTACACATTTTAGTTAGTTAATAACAGCATTTTCGTTATATTTAAAAATAGAGCAAAAACATATATTGTTGTATACAAGGTGAATCTTAAATAAGTGCAAATATTTTTAGGGCTGGTAGACCTCGTTAAAAGAAACATAGTTTCTCTTTAGCGTTTTTTAAATAAGTCCAAAATAACTGAATAATAATTGTAATTTGAAAATTTAAAAAAATAATAATTTTTAGCTATTTTGAGAACCACTGAATCTTTTCTGTTTTTTTTTGTTGTATAATTTACTACCTTTGTTGCCATATTATCAAGAAATTAACGTCAAAACTAAAAAAAATGTCCAAACAATTTTCCAAAAAAATCCAAATTCTGATTTTTTTTGCGAAAAAAAACTTCTGGGGTTAAAATATACCACCCGTAAAAATATTTACACTTATTTAAGACCTGGACATAAATAGTAAGACAAAAATTCTAACAATTATTGCAAGCTCATTCTCTCCTGACATCGAATATGATCCCATAAATAAAAAAAACTCACCATAAAAAGATCCAAGTAATTAGATGTTCGTTAGTATTAATAGTTTGCTGAATAGAAGCACAAACCAATAAAAACTAATCAATTTTCATATTTTTCTCCTCAATTGCCAGCGAAACCTATTACATTTTAAACCGTTAGAGCTATTACAGTAATTATTTGAACTGGATATTGCACTATCTCATTTGGAAGTAATTTGGGCCAATTATAATCTTTTCTCCAGCGCTGTAACGGTTTATATTAGCGCTTATTACATGAAAACGCTAAAAAATACATCTTCATTATTGGAACAAATAAAAACAACTCGATATGAAGCGTTCCAATAAATTTTGTACACTAGAAAATACTTATAGGGATATTTATTTGGCATTTTTAGTAATATTTAGTTGATAGAAAAGATAGAAATTTCTCCTAATCCCTGACATTATGCTATATTTTATTCTTAAAATAAGCTGGATGAGAAATTGTTTTGCATAATTTGTATGTACTCTACTTCAAAAAGACAGTGATTCCCGACAATGCATTTGAAACTTTAACTCTGAACATGTAGAAAGATTTAAAGATTTTAAAAATGTATTCAGTAGAAATAGTTAATTTTATAAAATCACAAAAATTGGTAGAAATCGCGTTAAAAGGAAATTTAGGCGTTAAAAGATTCATACTAATCTGAAATGTACGGATTGTCGGATTGTCCGATTGTCCGTACAATTCGAAAAATTGTTTCCAATTCAAAAATTTTGCTTCAACTAGAATTATGTTTGGACAATTTTTTTTTATTTAATGAAGTACATTTTTTAGAGAGTATAATGAAAAATATTTAAATTATTATTCTCGATATATATTTTTGATATTTAAATACGTTTAGATGTCTTAATATTTTTTAAGAATTTATCTGGTACATAAGCAAACGTGAGAGGCAACATAAAAATTGTCCGTCAACGTGGTATAATAAACACTTAAATTTGACCCTTTTTGACGAAAGGTCACCGGTTAATTTTTCATCTATTGTGCAAAATACCGGTGTATATACGGTTCTTGGGCCAGCCAAGAGGAGAGCCAACCTTGTAAAAATATAAGTAATAGGCATCATTTTTAATCTTTCTCGTCAACCGGACTACAAAAGGGCGTTAATGTCCGTGACGATATATGACAATATGGGTAGAGTATGATTGATATGGCCCGCTTTTATTTTGACCTACTGGCGAAACTCACTTTATACAAAATGTAAATTACTATAGGCGTCTCTCAAGTTCCCCTTCTTCTTTTTAAAATTACGTATTAATATACAGAGCTTTTATTGGACCAGTTATACTGGGACTCTCCAAACTGCCATGACTCGACAAGTAATGATATTAATAAAGAAACTGTTCTTTATTCTACAGGGTGTCGTCGACATTTTTTTCATATCTTTTTATCTATATATTAGAGGTACATGGGCCGAAAACTAAATATTCCGAATCAATGTGCACCTACCCCAGTATTCTTGGGGCAGAAATCTTATCTTAGATAGGAACTATCGGAATTAGGCAAAGATAATAAAGTCCTCCTAACCTGGGTGACCCACCAAGGTATAGAAGACAATGAACAAGCAAACGATCTAGCTAGAAAAGGAGCAAACACTCCAATAATTGGCCCAAAAGAGAAAATTTAAAGATTTTCTCCTTCATTTAAGTAACAATCTTCGGGTTGTGACGAGGTTTTTAACAGGACACATCTCTTCAATGAACACCTCAGTAGACTGAAGCTAAGAAACAACTGCGAATGTAAATTCTGTGGAGAAATTTGGGAAATGGCCTGATCACTGAGTGCGCCGGAACGATAAGCATTCGTGCCATAAACTTTGGTACGATTGATGTCATAGATAAACTAACCTCTGTAAAACTTAGTCTCAGATACTGGCTTTTACCAAAGCCCTATGATGAGTTATAACTCAAGAAAAAGGGACACAATGCCATACTTCCATACGTTCTACATCCATTTCAAAAAATCTAATAACCCTAGTTCCTGGTGCCTCGGTACCCAGGCTAACGTAATATAGCAACACTCACCCAATATACTTATTTAGAACACTCACACAATCCCACATCTATATCTATGTTAATAAATTAAGAAAAATTTAGAAAAAATGTCACAATTAAAAACATTGTTTATGATATTGCAAGGTAATTAAAATGGTATTATCTGCAAATTCTTTATCTATGTAAAAGATAAGCCCACCCCGGAATCCCAACATAAAAGCGAAAACGGTTAATTCAGGCAATAACTCAACAAATTTGATTGACATTACGATAAGATCTTCCCCACGCATCGCCCGATAGGCATCTCTAGTTTTTTTGTGTGCCTGTGTGTGCCTTCCATATGGCCGTGGCTACTAAAAGGGTATATATCACCACCCTTTGTGTCTGAACGGGGTGAATCGAAAAACAAAAGTAATAAAACACAATAGAACGGAAATCTTGTCAAGTTTACACTTTTGTGTTACGGAAAGATAACCAATCTTGCTGTCATCGTAAATATAATAAGGTAGAAAAATATAACTGATTTTTTTGTATCTACCTACGCTCTTTTAACGATACGAATAGAGTGATAAACTAGAACAATTGTTTCAATTTTTCTTTTTGATTTAATTTTTGATAAGTAGTTTTTTGTTTGCGTTTGTTACGCGATTATATTATATACATATAGTCTCAATGCCAAGTTATATTAGACCAGATAGAGAGATATATTTCGAGTAAAAACAATGGCCACTAAGTTGTCCGTCGATAGGGATCGTTTCCGAAATCCCTTAAGCCTGGATGCACGCGGGCTATCAAGCGTTCCTGGACACGCATACGGCCTAGCGTCCAGCCCTGGGCACGTTCGATTGTCCGGACAGGATCCGGGATCTGGACACTAGCAGTGGCCGGCGATAGCGGTGCTGAATTATTGATACCCATTTGGCTTACGAAGACAACTTGATGTATGGCACGAATTTCGAACTAAAACCGCGAAATAACGTAATTTACGTCGCCAAGGATCACTCCGACAGCGTCGAATAGATCATGGAAAAATTTAAATTTCATATTTATATTCTGCACAGAAGACCTATTATAAAAAATACACATATTGTCAATTGGCTAAGCCACAAATATTGCTTAAACTGCTTCGCCATGCTATTTTTCTCAGCATCTTCAGGAGAATATTTGAAAAATACATTATCATTTCTACTTATTAGGTTACTTATCTTTTTCTGATAAATCGCCACTTCTGTCCTCTGCAAACATACCAAACCAAAGAGGGAAAATAAATATTTGTTGATCTTTGATCAGATAGAATAGAAACAGCTTCTGAAATTTTACTGTTTGTTTAGATACAAAATGTACATAGGGATCAACAAGATTGTCTTAAATAAATTCAGTTATCTTAGTGGACGATAGATCTTTTTTTGGTACTTCTGGTTCTTTACAGGTAAGGTATATCGCATGCAACAACAAAATATTTTATATGTAGAAACTCTGAAGCTTTATGTTTCTAAGTTATTAAGTAATAGTCGTCATGTATGTTAACAGAAAATTTGGTTTTAATACTTGTGTATAAAGGATCTTTCCCTGTATATACAATACTACACCTTCTACACCTTCTAGTTTGTACGTTTAAACGTAACGATAAAATTATGACAAAATCAGAATTTGTAGGAAGTCTTATGTACTTTTAGAATATAGTAATTTTTAAAAGCTCGAATATTAGGATTTTTGATGACGGTTAAAAAGTTGTTTCCATCAAGTATCGTACAGTACTTTGGCCAAGAGGGACTATATTTTATATAACTAACTGGAACAGAACCACCAGAACAGACCTCATCACTGACTGCACCGAGATGACAATCATTCGTGCTATAAACTTTGGTATGACTGATATCAGTGATATCGGAGATGGAGAACTAGCCTCTGTAAAACCATCTCAGATACTGACTTTTGTCGAGACGCTGAGAGTGTATCATGGGTTATAACACAGGGTTATAAACTCAAGAAAGGAGGACACAATAGATCTATAAGGCTGCGGTGATTAACTTCCCCGCTCCCATACAACCGAAACAGTCTTCTACACCAACAGTATTTTTATACGCAGTCTTTAGCAATATTCAAAATAATAAATTATATAATAATCGAAATAAACGTGTAATAGCTCTGTTTCACCCTCGGCGAAGTGAAAGTTAAGTAAACACACAATTTACCGAACATATTACGTATATTCCGCAACATGACACGTCGAATTTTAAAGCTCCTACACTTCCATTATCCCGGTGCGATGCATATACATATCCGAAAATAAATCGTTTCCAGTTAGAGAGCAAATAGACAGCGAGTGCTTTGGAAAATATCGCACCGTCACCGAAGATTCGATGCGTGAACGGACGCATCTCGACTTTTAATTAATCCCCTAAACCGAAGGGATACTGTTCCATTAGATTAATAGAAAATAGAACATGTGGCGCCCCTAATTTTTCCGCCAATCGACGTGTCGATCGGAGGTAATTCGACAAGTACTATTGTTCGGGTACAACGCTAACACCGCCTGAAATTCTAGGGCTAATCTCTTCCTCGTCATGTCCTGGTAACCGCTAATAAACGTATTTTTAAGCGTCTGAGAACCTTAAAAATTTCAACGTTTATAGAAACTTTTTAGTTCTTTTAGAGTTTAATTATGTAAGGAAACTCTATATTTTAATCACTCATTGGCATGAAAACAATCGATTCTTAACAATCAAGTCACAAATTTTGATCACTAATATAATTAAAAGGTATAGATTAGCAAAATATTGGTATTTTTGGCTTCAGGAATACTGCACTTGATGTAACTTTTTGATCACCATCAAAAATCGTTCAAAACATGGATTGTAAAAATGGACATTCATTCAAAATCCTAATATTTAAGCTTCTAAAGGTTTATATATTCTAAAAGTGCATGAAATTTTCTACGAAACCTGATTTTTTTTATAATTTTATCATTATGTGTATTCCTTGAGATAGGTGCTGTTTCCTCGAGCGCACTGAAAAGCGTCTAAAACTAGTGAAAAATTGTTAATTTTTCAGCTTTTTTCTATACATGCTTTTTTCTATGCAATACAAAAAATTGTCGATTTTCGTCTTGTCGCCGATTTTATTAAAACTGCTGTTATTTACTAACTAAAATGTGAAGAATAAAAAAAATATAGGCCATTGCAGGCTTACGAGAACAGCCATCGGCGTATGGATATTTCAACCTTCATCAAAAATAGCTGAAAACAAGGGTTCAAAAAAATTGTTTTTTCAAAGCCAAGGTTAATTTTTTCAAAGCCAAGCCTTCAAAAGTATATATTCTGAATCTACACAAAATTTTATGTAAATTCTGAAATTTTCATAATTTTATTACTATGTTTTCTTTGTTTCTAAGGCCAAAAAACAGCCAAAAATAGACATTTTTTCGACTTTTTTCCATACATTCATGTTACCGATGTTGCTAATACTGCTATTATTTACTAAGCAAAAAGTGTAGAATAAGCAAATATAGGCCATTGTAGTCTTACCACAAAAGTAATAGGGGCAAGGGACGTTTTAACCATCATCAAAAATAGCTCAAAAACAAAGGTTCAAAAAAAATATGCTCAAAAAATCAAGGTATCTAAGTCTCCAAAGAAAAAAAAAATAGAATTTCCTACAAACGCTCAAATGTTCATTTTTTATGGCTCTGACTACTATCCGAATGTTTTAACCATCCTCAATGTTTTTAAGCTATTTTAACTTCCTCCACATCTAATAATGTACCTCCTAAGACCTGCTATAGATTATATTTCTTTCTAACACCTTACTGTTTGGCTGCCTATGTTGTTAAGGTGGTATTTTTAACGCCCGTCCTGGAAGGCAAGGAAATAGAGCTAGAGCTGGCTGGCTTGGGGTGCCAGCCAAAGGTTGCAATTAAATATTCAACCGTGAACCGGACACCTGATAAATTACTTACCGCAACCAAACGAGTCTATAGGGTCTCGCTGAACTAGAATTATCCTTATTAAATCGCCCACAAAAGAACAAGTTCATCCGTCTGACAGGTAATGCGTTATCGCATGGGAAGGAAGCTTTACACAGGAAAAAGTAGCTAAATATTTTTTAAAAATTTTAAATTTAAAATAATAGTCATATAGAAAAAGTAATACAAAACTGACAGATACTCAAAAAAAAATTCAGTCTCTAGGAGAAACCATAAGAGCTATCCTTTCAAAAAAAAATGTAAAAAAACAAGAGGCATAGTTATAAAACCTGTTAACATTATCTACATTTACTGGCTGGCAAATTTTATAATTTTATTTGTAAAAGACAATTACTATTACAAATCTCCCAGTGTAGAATTTTTAAGAAGGGCAGAATGATGGAGAATGTACGTAGTCGAAAGTCATCTCTATCGATGAATATTCATAGTGTGTTCGGTTTATTCCACATCGCTGGTCCAGGCGAGTTTCAAAGCACGTTGGAGGCATTCGCACGCATCATTTCGTCACATATTAAAAAGCTTAATTGACCTCAAATTATTGAGAGTGGAGAGCTAGAGGGGGGGGGGGCAGAGAGAATTAAAATATTAGGCAGGGCCACAGCCCATACAAATCGTGTTTTAATAAAACTGTATTAATACTTTTATGTATTCTATATTCTAAAACATGTTTTTTTTAAATAGTTGTCATTTATACCCTTTAACAATATATTAGCATACGATCGAAAAAAAACGGCGTCAAAGACGACTGGGGAATGAAAATCGATAATAATTTTGGCGAGGTCAAGCACTAATTCAGTTTAAAATTTGAGACAAAACAATTTTTGAGTTTATCCTTTTTTATTTTTTTGTCGTTTCAGAAAATCGACAGGGGGTGATGAGAATTTTTTTCGAAAATTTTTGGAAAATCGAGTTTGAGTTCGGGTTCGGAAAACAGAAAAAATATGTTTATTGTGGATTTTCTCAAATAACGCAATTATTAATGACGCTAAAATTATCACCGATTGTTATTTCCCAGCCGTCTTTGACGCCGTTTTTTTTTCATACGGTACCTACTATTTCAGCTAGTTTTGTCTACTACTCTAGTGGTTTACAGTTGACGGACACATTTCATCTATTTCAAATTATCCAAGTATCTTGAAGTGTTACCACTTTAGTTAAATTTTGATATTTAAACAATTTTTTGCCACATAGTCTATTACTCTATAAGATATTTATACTATCTCATGTATGATGGAATAAGATTATTATTACAGAATAAGGATCTAACTAGTACCATTAGGTGGATACAGCTACCATCAGCTATAAACCAATAGATGAGTAAGTTTGATGTCGGATTGAAAAGTTTAAATAAATTACAGAACAAAATTGTTCTCACAAAAATATAATAAAATATATAAGTATATTGTAAACATTTTAAGATACTGGGTCCCTATGAATTGGAAAGTATATGTTGTGAATATCAGACAATGAACCATTAGCTGAAAAAGTATCTTATTTGTCTTGAGAGCGTTTGTCAGTAAACTTAATTTTACAAAAAAAAAACATTTTTTTTGTAACTAATTTCTTATACTTCTTCTTCTTTTTGTTAATAATTAAATTCAACTAACCAATTGAAATCAAATTTTATTTTAAAAATGTTTAGTTTTGTAAATCACCCAAAGGCTGTCTGACAGAAACTACTACTAGTTTATGCAACACTTTACTAAAGTTATTATTTAAGATTAGGTCGAAACGAGTCCCGGCTAATCCCTTTTAAAATACGCATCGGAGGAAGAAAGAGAGACAAAGCAAGCGAACTGCACTTGCAGGGGATTAGGAAAGTTAATAAAAACAGCATTTGTCCCAATTACCGAACAGGGCATAGTCTGTGTCAGCGAATGCGTCCTGAGGATTATGAAATGGGTATCGAAATGACGATTAGTTGCGTGTTGAATCAATATCCACCCAGGGATACGTGTTTGTATTTATAATAGCAGTCACTAAGTGCCTTTCTCTGCGTATTATGCAAATGAGGGATGAAAGCCATCTCAGGCCCTTTGTCCAAACAGAATTATGCAACAGACTACGGACAGAGACACTGAGATGTTGTCCTAATGAGTTAATTTATGGAATGTTATTTCACAAACGTTTTGATCGCAGTGTCAATATTTGTATCACTCGGAAAAAGAGAGTGTGTCACCTTGGTGGGGAACCGATAATCTAGAAAATAAACACATCCACTCAATGTTGCGGAATATGAATAAGTCTTTCTGCAAAGGGAAGCATAACAGCAGAGAGGGGAATAAAGGGGAGGGGGTTAAAAATTTAAAAAAATCGTAACTCCAAAATTATAGTAGCTAGCGAAAATTTCAATTTAAGATTAGGAATATTTGCAGCAAAATTTGTAACAACATCAAAATCAGTCAAAGTCGCAGTTTTTCAGATATTCCGTGTTTTCGTAGTCCGTTTTTGAGAAAATCCGTGTGGAGCACTCCAAACTCCCATCGGACGCGACCCCAGGTGGCGGATAGGAGAAATAACCGAGGACCGAAATTGGAAAAATTCCTTTACTTTGAAACTAAAAGAACTGCCCACCGACTTTTTATTAACATATTTTAGTATGGGCGGCTATACGTGCCTCCCGGTGCCAACTTTTTTTATTTGTAGTTTGTATAGATATTATTGGTACAGAAACAAGTAAATAATACATACTAATAATATATAGAAAAAGTGTTACTGAATCAATAATATATTTTAACCATTATAATATATCTAATAATCATATACGATCTTCTTTAATACATATTTTTTTGAGACGAAAATAATTTTGTTTGTTCATAAGCTTATATTTTTTAATTAATGTTGCAGCTCTTAAAATAAAAAAAAAGTTGTAATGTAACAAATTAATTATTACTAGGTATAACAAAATAGAAAATGCGACACACCTTCGGTACATTGTGGCTTCTGCACCACCGAACAAGCGACTTGTCGCATTAATAATAATAAACACCCCCATGGTACCTATCGTTGCTCGTAGGCCCTATAATAGGAATAATAAATACACGGCAGGGGGGGTTGTAGCAATGGACCTCTCTCACTGTCGCTATCTCCACTGATAACATTGGTTATTTGATGGTTATTGACAACCATAAAGCGTCTATTACTGTAGATACTCTGACGGCTGTATCTAATTCTGATGAAACATTCCCTAACGACGATAGGGTACGTTGGAATTCTTTCTAATGACCGCCCCCATTGCATTGCCACATAAAGTTCACGGTTTATCCCGTTTATCTGGTCACATTTTCTCTATCATTAAAGTGTGTATCGCTTGATAATATCAAAATAGACGCACTTTTGACGCAATATTTTTGACTGTTTTGGTGTAATTTTTTAACATTGGAAATGTTTATGTATACGGGGGCCAAATTTCGAGTTTTCTTTCAAGGTCGTCAGCAACGGTGTCGCACTAGCCGCACAGTTGACCAAATAAAGCATCAAAACTTTGTCGCGTGATGCCTAATTTAGGTGAACTGGCCTGACAGCACGAAACTCTCGGCGATATACGAGGTTTAATTTTGTTAGTCCCGACGATATTACTTGACGACTATGCTACGGGGGGCGATTATAAAATTGAATAGATTGATATTGATATTTGCAAAGGTTACAAAACAGTACTATTTTCGTAATTTTTGATTTGGGTTTTGACAATTATTTATGTTGTTTGTAATGAAACGATATTTTTATTTCGGTATTGATATATTTCAGAAAGGATTTAAGGATTAAAAGATATAATATATTTGTTAATTTCGAGGTATCTGCAGGAAAAATCAAGGCTATTTTTATAAGGTGTTATAAAAAATAGATTATGAATATTTAAATATTTAAACTAACATAAAATAAAAAAAATAACGTTGAACTACCCTCTATTAATTGTTTATTTTAATTATGTTTATTTTTTCTTCTAAACATTATTAGTTATTATTATTAAGAATGGTGTTTTTTTATATCAAGTTTAGCTGCAAATATATAACGTTAATTATGTTTTATATGTGGCGTTATCAATTCCAATGTCTCTGATGGTTGCAGCGATTGCGAAATAAACACATGTTTATTGATTAATTTACATGTCTTAAGAAAAATATTCACTTTTTTGTTCTTTTTTTTAGTGTTTATTAATTCTCAACACCATGAATATAGAAGAGTTCATTATTATTTTTAAACTATTTTTGATATGACAGGAAAAAAGTAATATATTTTCATATAATGTCATACTTAAATTTTTATGGTTATAGTCTCATAAGAGTCAATCAAGATGGCGGTATGCCCAAAACTGGATTTTACATTTTTAATATTTTTTATTTTATGGTTGTGTACATTCAGAGCTAAATTTTATAACAATTAGTCTCTGCATAAGTAAGGCGGAAGCAAATTCTGTGTGGCATTTGTGCAGAAGACAGCGTTTTACTTTACAAAGAAATTAAATTCCATCGAGTTGCTGTTTAATTTAAAGAAAACCGCAGAAAATGCAAAATTAATGTAGTACCATATCAGGGCACCGACTGCGACTACACTATATATTAAGCTCCCAATCTAATTTAAAGAGAAACAGGAATGTTACACGGTAAAGTGTCCGATTGTTAAACTGAGAACAATGGAATTTGCAAAATAGATGTACCCAGTTCTATTCTGAGCAATTCCCATTACAGGACAACACGTTGGTGCGCGCCTGAACAAAATGATGGCGGAAGGGGCTAATGTTCTGGTTTGTGGGTGTGTGTGTGAATAGACACGTCGATGAAAGGACAACCTGTAGAATATTAATGGAGGCGACTGGAGGGGTCCAGGAATTAAGTTAAAATTACGTTGCGGTCATGGTATCCACTTAATAATCGTCCTCTTGGGTTCTGCTCAGAATAAAATATCTTTCCCAACTCTCCCATAAAAAAACAATTATCCTGCAGTTAAAACTATGTGAAGACATTAAAAATTCAAGAAAAATATGTTGTTTCGTTAAAATATTACTTTCGTTGTAAGTATTAACTACACTCACCGGCACGAAAAACGGACGCCTTAAATTTTTGATGTATTTTAATGTTTTATACAGGGTGAGCTTAAAAATAAGTAATATAAACATTTTCAGGACTGGTAGATCTCGATAAGGGAGAAACGTATTTTCTCTTTAATGTTTTGATACCACTAACTCTGAGACCCTATGGGAAAGTTGGACTGTTAACTATTTGTATCATTGCTGTTAACTGCTTATATTAGATAGAATAAAGAGCCAAATAATTTAGCTACAAATTGCTGATAAAATCATCAAAATCGGCCAACTAGAACAAAATATATTAAACTTCAAATACATCATTTTAAGGTGCCCGTTTTTCGTGCCGGTGAGTGTATATTTATATTATGTATTAAATTAATGGGGGTAATAGAAACAGCTTTGTAAAAATAAATAATAAGTGCACATTCAGTAAATATCTTAATGGAATTTGTTAGAGGATTTTTATGTGTTAATGGTACTATAAACGTGTCATTTTCGAAGATAAGAAAAGTTCCGAATAGAGAAAGAAATTTAATGGATTATTAGCGGTCGAAAAATAATCTTCAAAACGCGCTGGTTTTAACGGTTTTAAAATTGATGAAGTTTTCGTAAATGCCGATAAAGTGCATTTATGATCCATTAGCTCATCAATCCATTAACGGCCGTTTTGGGAAAGTAGCGATATTTTACAACTTTTACAATAAAAGAGGGAGGAAAGTAGACGGAAAATATCATCAATCAGTAAAAAGATAATTTCATTGTCGAATTGAATTTTAGTGCCCGGATTAATGCAGTAAGTCATCGTTGGAAGTCGAGCAGATTTTTTCAACTTGCCAATGAATTAGGGGGTGGTTGTTCAACCTACTATGCATACAAACTGGCCAGAATTAACCATGCAGTGCCAGAGAGAGAGTTATGAATCCAGCATTATTTGAGCTCTTGGATTCGTCAGTATTGATGATACAATTTTGAGGATAATTTGAATTTTTGATTTGCAAAAATAATTTCTGGATGCTAGGATGAAACGCACCAATAGCAAATGTTAAAGCGCTGTTCTGGATAGGGTTGAGTCTTTTGATATATGACGATGCAGCTGACAGGGTCATCCTACACAATTTCTTTAGGAATTTCGCATGCATATATCATGTCTGGTAGTACACATCGGACGAACAAGTGGCATTTTAGATTTGAAATTGATTGAGTTTCCATAATATCTATTTCATTCTGACTTAATTCTTCTGTTGATTTCTGGTAGTTCAGATCCTGAGCTGTGTATTATTTGTTGCAAATAAATATATTCTCAATTTCACTCTATAATAGATAATAATATAATTTTTAAATATTTAGTGTATTTATGAATTATGGTTATGAATTCCGGTCAGCTATGATGATAGTAGGGCTAGTTAATAGATAATATGCAAGTCATAGAAAGACGACATGCAAGAATAACGGCATGAAGTGTGTTGTAGTTTTGACGCCATCGTTATATTGCGGCGCGTATAACTGCGGATCTTTAATGGTGTTCACGAGGGCTAGAGCTTCATTATCTTAGACGAGAGACTTTTGATGAATTGCCCTATGTTACTTAGCTTGGCACCGATAGAAAAATTAATCATTTTGCGTGTCCAGAATACCATCTGTACCTCGATTGGCTTCTAATAATAAATTAATTCTGATAAAATAGAAAAAATTGCAAGTATGCGCTCCCAATGCGTATATAACACATTTGGAGCGTATACTTGTCAAATGTCTTTATTATCTCCACTGCAAATTATATTTATCTTTAGTCAAGTGGTGTAAAAATGAGGCATATCTCAAAACTTTTAGTTTTTTTCTTAGTTACAACAATTTAAATACAAAAATATTACTTCTGTAAAAGGCCTATTTAGTAGTAAAAGACCTATTGCAAAATAAAAATATAACATAAGTACCCCTAAAAAGTTAAAAAAGGTAAAGGTAAATTTACACCACCAAAAAACAAGCTTCTCATGCTAACAGGACTTAGTTTAAATGTTTTTTTTAATTCCTTTAATTATTAAATTTATTTCATTTGAATGTCTTATTTTTTACTTAAATATGACGTGTCCCATTTTTACACCAATAATGATAATTGAAATGAAATTGCTACATTGTCAATGATTGAAGGACAGAGCTAAAGTAACAATGTTTTACAGCGGTATAACTGGAAAATATTTGTGAGGTATTTACAATGACAGGGCAATTGACATTGTATGTCCTATGATATATTGCAAGCGCGGTTGTTTAACATACCGCATTTACGATGGGAGAATATGGAAGCCGTTCGAAAAACTCCGTGCCAAAATGGCATATCCCCCTGCAAATTTGTTAGCCAAGTGATTTACACATTTTTTAATAGCGACGCTTTGTCCAGCTGTACAAGTTTGGACGTTCAATAAATCATTGGGTGAGATCAGTTTTTGTAAATGTACACGTATATCTGCCCCGTGTGAAACGGGTTTTATATTTTAAACCAGTGGCAGATATACTAGTGGTATATTAGCTCGTAAATAACTGGTTACTTTTATGATATGAGGAATTCGTTGAAAGGGCAATAAAAATTTTTGTTTTAAGCTCACGTTCGACCCTGCTTCGTGCAATCATTTAAAATATTAAAACACTTTTGTTTCTACTCTTATAATCGTAAATGTATCGCTAAAAACATAAATAAGTGAGATTGGTACACGTATAGTCCAAAATCTTTTTTAGTGTATAATTGCACTGGGGTCTCATAACTTTAAAAAGTTGATCGTTTTGAATTCCTGCTTCTCGATTTGAATTTGCTGTAATTGATTTGGAGCTGTTATGGTTTCACTTAATGTACTATATACACGCATGATTTGGTAGATGCTATTTGTAATTTCTACCTAATACTCTAGATTCCTTGTTAATTACCTATTTGATACGTTTGCTTTTGGTCATTTGATGGTATTTTACATATCTGCAGATGCTCACCTAAAACGATTAAACATTTAAAGTATCTATTTATGGATTCTATAATTATTATTAATTAAAGGGATTAGTGGAGGTATCTTATATAAAAAACACATTAAATTTCTTAGGTAATTTTTGGGGTTCTGAATACGAAAATATCAATGAAATTTAAAATTTATTTGTAGTTATGAAAAACATTTTTTTAAATTTTATTCCTGTTAAAATAAGAAAAAAATATATATTTTATATTTTTAGAGACACGTTTCTGGAGCATCTCTAACAAGAGTATAACAACAGTCCTTGAGCATAGAAGGATCCCAATTTCCGTATATTACCGCGTTCGGCGTGTAAATCACTTACAGCTCAGCAGTTATGAGGAAAAAAAGTATATGTGTGAGTGTAGAAAATGTATGTTCAGAGACATATTGCATCCAATTTTTTGATAATCCGATAGCATATATTAAATCTGATTTAATCATACGATTTTTTATTTCCTAAAAAAATAGTGAGCAGCAGGTGAAAATAATTCCAAGCTTTTTTCAATATCTGTTAAAGTGCTGTCAAAATGTTCGTCATTCAGGATATTTCGGATTTGAGGCCCAACAAAAATACCTTCTTTAATTTTTTGCTGCGCTAGAGAAGCCTTGAACATTTCTGATGCAGGCACTGAAAATCTCTAGCTAGAGCTTTAACAAAATTTTTCATTAGACCCAATTTGATTTGCAATTATGCAAAACTATCTTATCGATTTCATCATCTTTTTTGTACGAATATACAAATAAACCAGCTCCTTCTTGCAGTATAACGAATCTCATACTCAAAATAGTAAAATCTTGTTGATTTTATTTATGATATATTTTGACTGATGCCCAGTGTTAATTTTAAAGTCGATATTGATCCTTCTCGAAATAAAAATGAATTTAATTTATTTACTTCTGAGACGAGTAATTTGCAGAATGGTTGGGTAACTGCAGCGATTTCTTTCGCATGGCAGCGTCGGTTTTGAGTGACAACCGCGACGCAGGAGTTAAATGAAATGTCACTCAGAATGGCGTGCGGTGTCCGAAGTCTACGCCTTGTACTTGTTCTTGGTCAGCTCGCAATAATAAATCTTTTCGCATTCCTTTCAACGGACGCTCGACCAGTCCTCCCTCTTCGACCCTTAATCGCTATTCAATTAAAAACAACCCTGCTCCCTTAATTGTCAGCCAGTTATTTATTTCATTAGTCCCATAGCATCTACCCCAAATAGATTTCTTCGGGTTATTTTCTTTCTTCTTGTAGCTGATTTGACAAAATTTCGATTTTGTTGTCTTTGTTTTAATCTTAGATTAATTACAGTTTAAAACTACCGTAGTATATACCCCAAAGTTTTTTATTTTTTCAGATAAAAAAGTGATTTTGTATTGTAGCATATGACATAAATAAGGATTGATTGACATATTCAATTAGTTTTGTTAAATGAATAACTTTTGATTTTTAAATGGTCACTTCGTTATTTTTTTCAATAGAGTGACATATCATGTGTCAACTTTTCACATTTTCGCTTAAAATAATAGTATTTTAAAGTTCAATCTACAGTGCCATGACCATAAATGTAACAGCAACTTGATTCGAAATACCATGTATGTGGTACAATTTTTTTTAATATGTTAATTAAGCACTCTCCTTCCATTTGAATGCAATAATCGCTTATGATTAAAAATGCAATTTAGGCATTTTCTAACCTGCCAGGAAAGTATTAGACGATCAAATCTATTTTTTCAAAAGCTCCTTGATTAAAAGTTTCTGGTTTTTGGCATAGATTGAAATTTAAAATGCAACTTTTTTATTTAAAGAATGGCAAAAATTGACTATTCAGAATGTAATTTTTTATCAAATAAAGCAAACAAATACCGAGGATACTCTTTAAGAATCAAAAGTTGTAGTCACTAAAATACCAAATTTCGTTTTTTTATCTGAAAAAAACTTAAAGGGGTGAGCCACTTTTGGTAAAACAACCGGTAATATATATTTGTAGCATGACTATTGAACATAATGAAGAAAAAATAAGAAGTTAACCATATAATTTTGTGTTTTAAATATTTACCAGAAACAAATGTATAGTATGTGATAAAATAATCTATACGAAATTTTACCTAAGTTACTTTCAAAGATAATAGCGCAATAGTTTTGTTTTCCATTAGTAAATAACACGTTACTGACGTAAAACACTTGAAAACTCCTCGAATTAGTCCGGAGAGACTAATTTGGATCAATTTGTACCCGCTTAGATTATCTTAATTTGAAAAGTTTGGGACGTCAACAAATTAAATATCAATTAGAGTATCGGAACAGAAATAAAAGTGTAAGAGGGCCATCACCCCGACTAATTTCGAAATATATGGGGTCTCTTCTTTTGTGGTCGATTATTATAATTCAATTTAAATTGTACGCTTGCGTGTTGGAAATGTCAGAATTCATCATGATTTATTTATGCTTGTATATTGTAGAACATTTGGCAGAATTATTCGTATTAATTTGATAACTTTTATTTGGAAATTCAACATCTTTTCATGAATTAAAATTAAATCATTTTTTGCCAGATATTTCTTATCTTTTTAATATATTTATAACATGTATATATTAAACTTTTTTTATTTACCAGTTATTAATTTAAAGAAACAAATGATGGAAAAAGAATAGATAATACCTTAACAATCCAAGATTCGCTGATAATTATTGCCAATAATCCTGAAAAACTACTATATATTTTTAATAGTAGGTCTCAAAATGAATTTAGTAAAAACTAAAGTAAATGTACAACGAACTAGTAGACAAAAATGTGTACTGCCAATCATGACCTATGCATGCGAAACATGGACACTTTAAACGGACATTACAAGGAAACTACAGGTCCCACAGCGCTCGATGGAATAAAATATATTGAGAACTTAATTGAGAATAACCAAGAAAGGCCGTAAAAAATAGAGCGTATTCACAAAACCATACACCAAAAATTACAGTATAGTACCCACGAGGAAATAAGAGACTTAGGAAGAAGGCCAAACCCATAGAGTTAAAAATTAAAAGCTAAACTTGAGATGGGACCATGATATTAGAAAATTAGGAAGGATAACTTGGGTCCATGTATAAGATCGCCAACAATAGACAAAAAAGGGCCCAATTGCAAAGAGATTATCTAATTATGCTAGGGAGGCTACACAAAACCATACACCAAACATTACAGTATAGTACCCACGAGGAAATAAGAGACTTAGGAAGAAGGCCAAACCCATAGAGTTAAAAATTAAAAGCTAAACTTGAGATGGGACCATGATATTAGAAAATTAGGAAGGATAACTTGGGTCCATGTATAAGATCGCCAACAATAGACAACAAAGGGCCCAATTGCAAAGAGATTATCTAGTTATGCTAGGGAGGCTACAGCATATTTGGAAATGGTTGAATAAGCTGAAAATTATGATGAAATGATTGTAAAACTTTTGGCAGAATTATTTGTATTAATTTAATAACTTTTATTGGGAAATTTAACATATCTTCATGATTGAAGATATTTTTTTTTAAATATTAACTCATTCATCAGTTATTAATTCCCTTATTTAGTATATAGTTGTTAATTAAAAATATATATATTTTTTTGGGGTCAAAACATTTCTATATTTTCTGAAATCGGTTATATGGAATTAGCAGTTCTTTTTTGGATGCTAAAGGGGGAGAATGATTGATTAATTGGATTTTTATGTAAGGCAACCTCCATATATGTCGTTTTGGTTGATTAATTTATGTTGTGATTGGATTGGATGTAGTTGGAACTGGTTCGCTCGCACAAATCTATTAAGTGACTTACAGAAATAAGATTTTTTGCTCTTGAAAATTGCTTTGGATATTTAGAAAAACAGATTTTCGAACTTATGTTTTTGAGCGAATTTTGATAATTGTCCAATTTTTTTCTATTTCTAGTACTGTACCGTAAATCGAAAATGGACTATATTTATTTACGTATGCCTTTAAATTAGTTAATAACCGCAGTTTTATCAAAATCGTAAAATTTCATGAGTATGTATGGAAAAAAGTAAAAAAATGCCATATTTTTTCCTTTTTTTAACTCTTTTCAAGGTTTTTAGAAAAATAGTAAAGTTGGTCATGTAATATTAAAAATTTGAGGGTTTGTGGACAATTTATTGTAGTTTTAGAAAACATAAAAATATTAGGGCTATGGCCCTTTGGTTTTTTGATTAAATCGATTTTGTGAACCCTTATTTTTGAGCGATTTTTGATAAAACTTTTTCTACATCTAGTACAGTACTCGTAAAACCAAAATGGTACTTACTGTACGCCTTTTAATTAGTTAATAAGAGTAGTTTTAACAAAATCGTCAATTTTCATGTCGAAAAAATCTTTTAAAATTTGTGAATACAGAGTATTTTTCTAGTTCTCTCTGTATTGCAAGGAGGTAATATGAACTGACAGAATATGACTATGGCAGTAAAAAAAAATGAAGACTTATATGAGGTAATGGGTGATAAAACACGACATTGTAAAAATAAAACAGCCATTTGAAGAAGCACAATGTATGTATATGTATTAATACGTTTCGACAAAGGCCCCGTACCAAAAATTTTATGATGATTGAAGAGCGAACTATGTCAAGCCACTTAACATGCAAACGCCGCTTTATACGGCCGAGCTTTACTATCAAGCCGTAAAATATACCGAACGTATTTAAATGGACTTTTTTAATTTCCCCATAAAAATCAACTAGTTTAATGCCAGTTTTGATTTAGGCGACGCGGAATAATACGCCCGCATCATTTTCCTCCTCTCTATCAGTGCGAAACCGTTCCAATCTTCGATCAACCACTTTATCTCGACGCCGCGCCGTCTTTCCCCTCTGGGGCGGATTTTTTACACTCGCCTCTAAAGCCCCCTTTGGAATGTCACTTTTTAACGCATCCAATTACACATCGTCTATATTATCGACGAATTCAGATCTCATAAATATAATTTTTCTTCAAAATGTGTTCTTCTTACTGTGTCATAGTTGCAGGTTCTTGAGTTCTGCTTTAGGTTGGTTTTCACTTGGGAAGCAGAACGGTTCTGGTCTGTTAGTGGAGTTTCGCTCCTTTTCTAGCTAAATTCCTCTTTCATTACCTTGTATCCCTTGGTGGGCTGGCACCCAGAGTAGGAGGACTTTATTTTCTTTGTTTCATTTGTTCAGCTTCTCTGGGTATTCTTTGCCTGTTACTGTAAACGAACAGATTTAAATAAAAACATTTGGTTTAACGATTCAAACACATTTCTTCAGAATCACATAAATGTCCTTTTCAAATTTAATTTCCGAGGTTATTTCTTGCTTAGACAATTCTATTTTCCACATATCTAAACAAGGTCGTATATTTTCCAGTTTAAAACGGCAAAGGAAGAGATTCCTGCAAAGGCCACAGTTTTTTTTTCTCTCTAACAATAAAAATTCCAATTTAACTTATCGCACGGTAGTGTCAAATTACTTTTAGAGATATGGACTGTTATTGTGCGGGGAAAAATACGACGACAAATTTTCAGCGGAAGTAATATTACCCTCGCAATCTTGTCTTTGTAACAATGGCTTCGTGCAGCTTCCTGAGCAAGCGGATGCGATTTTTTAAATATTTCTCTACCAGCCAGTTTCCGTCTAAAAGTCCAATTTATTGGCTCGATGGCGGGGTTGTTTTTCTCTAGGGTTGGGCTTTATCGGCCCGTTATAATTTACAACGTTGTCAAATTTTATTTAAATACATTATTACTCGCTTTTTGGAACTTTTGTTTAGACTACACGTAAAAATAAGGCAATCAAGAAAGATTAGGCTATGCTCTCAAATCACAATTACACAGGGCGTGATTCTTGAACCTATTCTAAGAGAAAAAGTTCATATGAATGTATGTCCTAAGCATCTTAATTTCTGAGATACAGGGTGGTAAATTTTTCTAAAAAACACTGATACACGTCTTCTATGCATCAAAATAGGTATTAAAATGAAATTAAAATATATGTTTTAATATTTTGACGTAACCAATTTACCTCTTTTTGTTTCTTAGCCTACTACTATAATTTTTACATCATATAATCCTAAGCGGCAGCCTAACATGATTTGTTCTCTTAATATCTCCGGTTAGAGATCAGATAGAAAGTTGGGGTTTGCGCTGATATTTTCGAAATTTTGTGCTCTATTTAACTGTCCAAAGAGAAATATAGCCTCCTATTTATTTTTTTTACGCAAAAGCGCAATATCTGTTATGATGTCAAACAGCGCCCTCTAGGTACCACGAAAAAAATTCTGGAAACAAAATTTATACTGGAAATCATTAAGGAAGAAAAGCTCTTGTAAACGAGCTCTAGTTTGTTTAAATCGCATAAACCAAACCAAAGTTATCCTTATTTTAATAAAAGCAAGTTTAACCTTGCCCCACCACTTTATTTTATGAGATAGAGCAAAATACTTTATATAAAAAAAAATAAAAATTTATCGATGATTATAATAGTAATATTTAAAATACCTGTTCATCTGCATATTTTTGAGAGAAACCCTGTTTTCTGATTGGCTATTAGAGAAACGCCCTCTAGCGGGCATTTTTCGAACTTGAAAATAATTTACAGCGATTTCTCGTGGTCGATTTACTTATTGGATTTTTTTTTCCAAAGTTATACGATAAGTAGTTTCTGAGATACAGCCGGCGTCCATTCTTAGTTGGCCACCCGGTACAAAGAATTTTATATATTTCAACCAGTGCCATCGCCATCCATACGGGTTTTACATTCAATACATTTGGAAAAAAAGTGGTACACCACTGACTTCTCTTAAAATAAAAATTATTTTCAAAATCTCGATTCACTTCTAAGCATTTTTTGTCTCTTGATTGCTTTCGTCCGATGCATAGTTTTTGCTTAAAAAATTAAAGTCAGTGTCTTTAAGGGTCGTCTTTTAAATCGCTGAAAATATGATGCGGTGACTGTGTGGAAATCCTTTCTGCATCGGCTGGAAGGAAATTAAGAAATGAAACAATTTTTTATATATCAAAGTAAGCATTTTGATGCATGTAAGACGTGTATCAAATATACCATCAGCGATATTTTGAAAAAAAAATTAGAAAATTTTACCACCCTGTATCTAAAAAGTTAAGATGTTTAGGACATATATTCATATGAAGTTTTTTCCTTAGCATGGAATCGCCTCCAAGAACCGCCTCCTTAAATATTAGCATGTCATTAATGATGTCATTGGCATGTCTTCTTTTACAGTGGTCCTCTTCTGACACCTTTATGTTATATTATTACAGTGTATAGGATAATTATATAAGAATTATAATATTTTATTAAATTAAGAAGCCTTTGTGCCTCTTGCATCTTGTTTATGTTGAATGTAAAAAAATTGACAGACTAAAAAATTGCTGTAGCTGATGTTTAATACAACAAAGAATTTTTTATAAGTTAATGAGCGTATTTTAATTTTGATGGATACGAAAACGCGACAACATTGTAAATTAAGTCCTTTTCAATATTTTCGTCCTTTATTTTATACGCTGTTTCTCTTGCGACACAGCATAATGCCAGTTGCCCTATGAATAAATTGCCACTAAATCAATTCATGTGAATGAAACATTTATTTGATAATATTGCGGCTTAACCCTTTCGATTTCTCGTAGCTTAATTTCTTTATTACCATATTTATGTGGGGAGAAGTCTAAAGTCGATTTTGTAACATTTACTTTACGAAATTGATTAGGTTGCTTTCGTACGCTAATTAGGTTTTCTCAAATTTCGGCGGAATCATATTAGAATTTATTAATTTATTCTTAATTGTGGGATATTCTTAATAGAATAAAATTGTCATTATTGCTAATTAACTAACGATAATATAATTATTTCCCTACTAATATTGACTGAAGTGATGTTTATTTACTCTTCAATATTCTTGGTAAAATAGTACAATAGTCTAAAGGTTCAATCATCAATCTAAGACCTTAACTCGAGACATTCAAATTAGTTATAACTGTTGTTGAGATTAACAAATAAATCAATCATGGTTTTTATTAATAATGATTGATTGTGCGTAAGGTTATACTGTTAGGATGAGATATTGTCTCTAAGGGACAAGGATAGTTTCAAAGTCGCATTAATTCATTTTAGCAAATTGTTTTGATTTGCCAAACCAAACTCCCTATAGTATTTTTCAACAAAAGATAAATATTTTAAAAGCATCGTAACTTGTCCAGTAAAACGTTCATAAATTTTTCACGTGTTAGAAAACGTATGTTTTAAAAGACGTGACAGTTTTATTTGGTTGATTTTTAAAGGCCAGCATAATAGAATTTAACAAAATTATTTACATGTTTCTCGAATTTAAATAACTATAGGGAGTGACGTGCTACACGAAACGTGCCTTTCCTTCTTTATTTTCGAGATTATTTGTTGTGATATATAAATAAATTAAACAGAATGAAAATGACGTTATATAATTGTGAGCCACTTTTAAGTTTACGGAAAATAAAAAATTCACCAACAAATCAGCTGAAGAATAGGAGCAGACAGAATTTGTATTAATAATTTTTTATGTAGTTTAATTTAAACTTAGATATATTAAGAGTGACAATTTAATAAAAAAAGAAATAGCAAATAGTACATTATTGGAGTTGGGTAACACAATGTTACGTTAGCCTGGGGTACAAGGTTCACACGGGCAACGAAAAGGCAGATAAATGGCTAAACCAGGCACATTACTGTCATTCATAGATCCAGACTTCTTCTGCGGCGCTGTAAATACAGTTAAAATAATAGCCACCAAACAGGAGGTGGCCAATCTCTAGAATGATGGAAAAATTCACCAGGACAGTTTATGGTAGAACATTAGCCAAAATTTGCGGCAGAAATAATAAGCAAAGACAGGAAGAGATGTCAATCTGTACTTCTAACATAGTCTGCTAACTGTAGTCTACTAACATAGCATTGAAGGTTCAATAAGCATCTAAAGCCGATGGGATTGATGGACAAAGCCATGTGCAGATTTTGTCAATAATAACAACAAACGCCAGAACACATTTTATGTCAGCTATGAATGGTTCAATTTAAGTTATTAGACATTTTGAAAAGGATAGGACTGAAAAATGTAACCTCGAGATCAGAGAAAGAACACAATAGATCTAACAGGCCGATCAAAAAATCTAATAGAATCTGATGAGTTGGGCAAAAAATG
Source organism: Sitophilus oryzae (assembly GCF_002938485.1). Lineage (NCBI taxonomy): Eukaryota > Metazoa > Arthropoda > Insecta > Coleoptera > Curculionidae > Sitophilus > Sitophilus oryzae. The sequence goes on from NW_022146479.1 coordinate 9,022,873, forward strand.
CTAAAATAAACGTAATTATTATATTACAATTAGTATAACCAAACTACGGTTAAAACTTTCTATACTTAGGTCCAATAGGTTTTTGTTATTATGATGTTAAGTATGAACTTCAGAAAAAGAAATATATTTTTTGCATTTTTTTTTTGTGTTCTTAAAATTGTAGCAGTGAAAATTAAAAATAATAATAAAATAAATCATTTATTCAACATTTATATAGACAAACCACAAAAAGATTATTGAAGAGAATCGATTGATGACAATGTCATTGGAATACAAAATAACGAAATAAACCGCTAAATTGTGTTGCATTGGAAACAAAAGTGTGGATTTCCTTTTGTGGGTTCGGACAAGTGGATAAAGAGGATCTATTGTTGGGGCGTCAGACACACAATGAAACGGTGTGCATTATTATAAGCACATCATAAATTTGGCGATCAACGATTTACCGATATCAAACAATTTCGAATGTGACGGATTAGCTGCACGGGAAATTTCCCGGTGGAATTGCATTCCATTTCGTTGCAAAACGAATTTATCAAAGCGCATCTCGCGTATGAATGTATACAGGGTGTGGATTTTTAAACCACAGTATTTCACAAGTAAAAAGTAAGCCATTAACTTTCCTTAAATTTCGTATTATTTTCTCAAGGTACATAATTTTACATTAAGTTAAATTAAGTAAAAAATAAATAATGTAAATTAAATAAAAAATAATTAATATAAATTAAATAAAAAATAAATAATATAAATTCAATAAAAAATAAATATATATATTTAATAAAAAATCATTTAACATGAAGTTACAATAGTCAAAAAGCTTATTAAGAAGTTCTGGATATAAGGATACTCATTTCATCCACATCTGAATTAACCTTTTCTTTTTTTAAGGAACCTTTGACCTCAATAACAGATATAAAAAAAGTTTATGCATTTTTAAGCTTTTTTTATACTCAATATTAAAATTTAGGTTTATATGATACACTATATAATAATAAGATTTTCAAAATGATTGTTATTAAATACATGTTAGTATTAAAGAACTGGACAAATCGTGAGATCATAATTGATATAGAATAAAAATATGATAACAAGGTCATTAAGACTTAGGATAAGTATGAAAATATGCGATTTATTTGTGGCAGTCAATTTAATGCGGCAATTCAGATAAAAAAAATTATTTTAATCTCGTTTCTTTATATTGCTGCCGGAAAAGTCTAAAGAAACTAACCAGTTAAAATCTTCCACTAATAACTCTTTAGGGCAGGATTTCAATATGACAATCTCCTGATGGCTCCTGGTTCCATCTACACCTGAAGACATGGAGGGCTTCTTGTACATGTTCTTGCATTGCCACCGTTGGTGTTTAAATTAGGTACTCTTTTTAATTTATTTCCTTCATGTTCATTAAAGAAACATAGTTTATTGGGAAAGGATTTCAGTATAACAATGCTCCAAATGGCATGTTCCATCCACATTTGAAGACATGCGACATTTTTTATACAGCCCATTGTACTTTAAGTCTTATTTTTTATTAGACTTGTTAAAAAATTAAAAATATCGGAATTTTGGCATAATAAAATTTTTGTTGCATTGTTTACGGCTTAGTCTGATGTCTCTTTTATTTGATCGTACAGTACATATATTCATATATACATGCATGTAGATTACAGCCCTATTTTAGGACAATCCATCTTCGGTCCTCACTAATGTGAGAGGATATATTCCTGGACATCCTCTGTAATTTTAATACAGGTGCTGTTTATTCATTATCTGATTATACCGATTTTGATCATTAATAATTCAGATTAAATCTATTTTGTTTGCGCCCGCACCCGTGAAAAATCGTCCAGTTTTATTCGAAATTGATTTTGGCCAAATCTGGCGTTTTCAATGACGTCCATAATTTATTTCAAGCCCCATTCGGATTTACTCTTGCGAAATTTTCACTATTTTATATTTACAAAAGAGTTATTTAATTCAATATAGAATATTAATCAGGTATAAAGGGACGTGCACGTGAAAATATAGAATTAATTTTGGTATTTTTTAGTAATATGTATTGTATAAGCTCATTATTTGCAAAGGATAAAATTTTGATAATTTTTGTGAAAGCTTAGTTACATTTTTCATTCACAATTAATAAAGCACTTAATACTGTCAAGTTGTATATTAAAGAATATGGAGAATTTATGCTTACAATCCGTGATCCTATTTACAAATTATCTTCGCTTTGAACGTTACAACGTTATGTACGTTTTAAAAACATAAAATCCCAGTATAAATCTTTTGTGTTTTCGTTCGGCTGTATAACTTAGCCCTTTCTACAATGGCAGCACAATACAAGCCAACCAGCCAGTCACAAGACGTGGTACTATAATTCTTCGCGAAGGTTAATAAAATAGAGTGAACTCAAAAACTGCATTAAAACATGGCGGACCACCTTTGCATCAAATAATAAATTTCAAATTCAACGGCTTTAAAAAAGTTGATCTGTACCATTAGTGCTTAAACTATCATAAATTCTCAATTGGTGTTCAATCCGTCTGACTCTGAAAACATACCATAGGCGTACATATTATTCTTCATAAGAATCATTCAATTGATATTTCTATGTGTGATTCATTTTTTCTATTATTTTCAGATATTTTGAGAATTTTGGAGTAAGTGAATGAAAAAATGGCGGATCTTGGCGGTGATGATAAGCCATTAGAAGAGAGCTGAATTGAAAATTCGTCTCCAAGATACCTACTAGACTTTGAAAGTATAAAGTTCACACTTGAAGGTTCAGCGGAAAAAAGCAGGTAAGTCATTTGCTTGATATGTTTAAATATTCGGTGCATTCGGTTCAGAGTGAGTGTAAGCATCTTTAGTCGCTAAACTGGGAAAAAAGCAGCCTAGTCAATTGGATTTGCGGAACCGGACCTGTTTTTCGGAACCGGGCATCTCGGTACCGCGCCTCTTACGAACAAGAATTTCCCGTTTTTTTTTGGTACTTTCGGTACTGACTAATTTTTGTTCAATGGTAGTACAGTTGTATCAATCAGAAAGCAAGGAATGGTTTTTCAAAGTAAAATTAATAAAAAATTGAGATTTTTAATGAAAATAATATCAAATTATTAAGTAATCAGCCATGAGAAAATTAACATGAATACAAGTAAAGAAAAAAATATAAGTAACTTAAATTTCACATCAAACAACATAAACCAACTTAAATGGATTTAAGACAAACGCCCTAAAATTTTGAATTAAAAATGCAAATATTTATTAAAACATAACATAATAAATTTTATAGGAACTTCAAAAGAGAAAAGAACAAGAACAATAAGAAATAGCATCATTACTTATTTAGGAGAGTTTAATTTCGACCGCTAGAAAGTATCGAAAGTCTTTCGGACGTAACAAAAAATATATTTTTAATTATTATTACCGAGTCCCGAAAGTACTGAAAGAACCGGGAATTAATAATTTCGAGTCCCGGTTCTTTGATGTATCAAAAGAACCGGGAATACGGTACTTTCGGTACCGGGATTTCCCGGTTCTGAACCCTACTAGTCAAGTAAAACAGTATTTTTTATTAAAAGTTTTGAACATTACGAGTGAGTCACGCTTTTCTCAGTTTGGTGAGAAATTGATTTGCCTGCTTTTTTCCCCAAACCCTTCACTTGATAACGGTTAGTTGTGTTAGTAAAAATAAAGACAATTGAAGTCCAAAATTCTTTTAGTTTCCATACTGAATCGTCTGCGATATTGAAAGAAATATAAAATTGTTACGCCAATGAATTTATCCGGCTTTTAAAGTAAGTGCAGGCAGACATTCGGGCTCGTCCAAGTATGAAGTTTATTTGTCGTATATCGGATACGGCGAGTTTTCGGGGCGCGTGACAGTTTTATTTTTAAAGGGCAGGGCTGCGCCGCGTCCCAGCCACCCCCAAAACGAATCTCTTCGAGATCACCCGCACGTAATTATCGGTTATCGGTCATGCGTGGCGGCGCGGTGCGCTAGCTTTTTAGCGCCCGACAGTTTTTCTTTAAACATATTTATGTCAAAAGCTTTTCAATTTGCTCACGCCGCCGGGACTCTGTTCGCTCAATTTCACATCGTTACCCGGATTATTCTCCTCGACCCATTGTTTTTCCGAACAATGCGTCTTAATTTTAACTCTTCGGGGATTTCCGTGCTTCCGCAGTATTACAAATATACTAAAATTAGATTGAAATATCCCTAATAATTAGCACGCTAGAACGAACGATGCAATATTAAACTAGAGGATATAAAAAAACTTTTAATTTTTAGATAATATCAGAATAAGTGATTTATTTTTTTCAAATTCACTTTTTATATTATATCCCATGTAAATTTTAAAAATGATGAATAAGTTTTCACCATTTTATTTTTCAGAAAAATGTATTCAAAATATTTTAACAAACTCTTTGAAATGAAAAAAATTGTTCATTTTGAATAATTTATACAAATTCTTTTTAAGTTATGAGAGAACTAAAAATACTAATTTAGAATATACATATCCTCATCAATATTCTTCTTCTTTCCTTTTTCCTGCCCAGTTTAGCTTTTCAGGCAACAGACTTTATTACCCTTCTGCGGATTTGTAAGTAATTTTGATAAATGTTCTTTTTGAACCCAAATAAATTCTATTATATCAAATATTGAGGGGCACAATTTTTAAGTAAAGAATCAATTATAATTTTAAAGAATCAAGAATAATTTTCTTTTTGATTTTGTTTTTTATATCACCCAAAAGGAATAAAATACACCGAAAGGACTTTCACGTGCAATCACCCCACAAATAAAGAAGACTACCCTTTTTATTTCGGTTAGATAAAAATAAACCTTGTCGATGGCTAATAAATTTCATAGCATATGCATTATAGATAAGAGTACGTTTTATTTTCTTACCCGGAATGATAATTATGTTCCCTGAAATGGCGTCTTATAATCATTATATTATTGAAAATCGTAAAGGAGATAAGGTATACTACGTTTAGCTATGATTTTCTTAGAACGGACATAATCATATAAATAATACGACTATGATGGGTACATACACTGTAAATATATTTTTTTGTTTGATATGGTATAATAAAATATGACGAAAATGTCGTAAATTTGATCGCGCTGATTACTTAAACAAAAAAGTAATTTTATTTCGGGAAATCAAATCTTTATTAAGCCATTAGCTGTAAAATTAATAGTAGAATATCCTGGTGTAGCAAAACAATTTGTACTTTGATGTTTACTAATAAAATATTTAATAATAACGATCATGGGGGTCGAACATAATGATTATATCTATAGCGAACACCTCACTAATTCTAATGGTTTAATTTCTACCCTTTGTGTAAAGTAACACATGTTTTTTTTTCCTCCACAATTTGATGCCACCCATCATTAGGAGATACGCTTCCTGATTAGAGGCACAGTTATTTATACGAATTTGTCATGACTATTATCATTTACAAATTTCTGTTTGAGAAATTTTCTGATTTTTCGAAACGATAGCTGTACAATTATTTAGGAAAAATTAATTTGAACGCAGGACAAACAGGTGAACGCAATTTGAATAGAAAAATAATTAATAGACAGAATAGACGCAAGTAATAATAATAAAACGAAATTAGATGTCATTAGTGTTTTAATGTCCATAAGATAATATTATAATGCTTTATTTAAAAATAATTTTATTTTTTAATTATGATCAAAAGTATTACGCGTTTGATACTGATCAATGATAATACAATATAAAACTTTTGAAATAAAATGTATTTTAATTTTGCATGTCAAAAGTTCCAACGAGGTATGAAGAATGAATCCGATATTAAAGTAACAAATTTCACGGACCACAGCATTTTTGACAAGCCACATTTTTTAAGCAGTTGTGTTTGCTCTCGTCCATCAATAACTTGAAAAAACAACAGAGAGAACACACAATTCGGGATCATCAATTTCGGGTTACATATATGTCAAGAGAAAGAAATAATACGGCTGCCAAAATATAACATTTGCTCAATTATTTGAACATTATACGCCTGTAAAATTTGTTGACTTTGTGCACAAATAATATTTACCAAACAAAATATAACTATACGCGTATATATGTAATTTTATATATTATATTATTATATTTGAATGGGCACTTATCTCTGGTAGAAATAAATTGAGACTCTGATGAAGGTTTTTTTTCTAATTTAACGTAAAAAATATACCTATAATTACTTCAATTACTCAAAAGATGTAAAAGAAGATGTTACCTAAAATGTATTTATAATTTTTAATCCGCGATTATGAAAGCACTATTTAAGTTTTCCGTTTAGTGGGTGTCCGGTAATTACGTGATTGAAACAAGGGGGTGGAGGGAGGGGAGTCAAGACTACTCTTACGACATCTCACAAGTTGGAGAAGGAGAGGGATCAAAAAATCCTCAAGAACTCCTCACATATATATTTGTAGTATATTTTTGTTCATGTGTTGAATTATCAATGTCGTTATATAGCTTAGAAGACTATTAGAAAAAATTGAAAAGCTTGTACTCATACATTAACTTTACTGAATGAAATGACCGACACAAAACCACCCCAAAAGGCCGTTTTTGGTGTTTTTATTGGGGCGGCGGGTTAAATAAAGTGGCAGAATTGTGAAGTATTTGAACGGGGCAAATTCGGACAAGCCAAATGATGGATGGCCTCGTCAAACGGCAGCAAATTGTGTCGAGCTATCGAGAGGACTATCGACTAATGTTTTTGGTAAAATGGAAATTCATTTTCCCCATATATCAATCATGTCACTGGTATACGCACTTCTTTGTCTCTGTCAGTATGTGCGAGCGATGGAAAATACTAGGGAAACAAGCATCTACATTTTTATCCGGAATATAATCTCTCCACTAAATTTGATTAGGGTCTCTTATAGAAATCGTTTTTTTTTCTATGCTTACTTTCCAGTTTTTGAATAATATTTTTTTTTGTATGAGCAATTTAACTCACGTTTGGCCTGTTAGTTAAAATGAATTTTCCCATTTTTTTCCACAGAATCTGCATTCGCCGTTGTTTTTTAGTTTGCATCTACTGAGGTGTTCATTGAGGAGACAGTGTCCTGTTAAAAATGCCTCCGTGCCAATCCGAAGATGATTTTATTAAATAAGTTAATAAGTTCTGAAAAAATTCGAGTGTTTTAGATCGTTAGAGGATTCCGATTCCAAGTTACGGATGGATTCTTCCAGGTTCTTGAGTTCCGCTTTAAGTTGGTTTCCACCTGGGAAGAAGAACCCCTCCTTTGGTGAGTTGGCATCCAGAGTGGAAGGACTTTATTTCCCTTGCCTAATTTATCCAAATTTTGGCATTCTTTGGCATTTTGACTTCCAATTGATGGTTACTGAGTTGATCGCGTTTAATGCAGCTTCGGACTATTATAGCATAAGATGGCTATTTTTTAAAGCATCAGTATTTCACGTTATGGTATGGTTTTTACTTTTTACCTGCTGAGCGAACTTTCTCTCTTCCAGTCCTTATTGCTCAATACTGCACTGAGGTGTTTCTCAAAGTTGTACATTCTTTTTATGTCATCCACTGGGAGTTGGAGGATTGAAATTTTCCTTTTGAGGGTGTTTCCAAGCTCGTGAGCTCTTTTCGTTGTAAACAAAAACGACAGTTTAGATGTAAAACTGAAACTAAATCAGTCCTCTAGGTGGTTTTCTATCTCTATTTTTCATCTACTACGTTTTAGAGTCTGTCTAGCGGGATGCTTCTTGACAGTGACTTCTGTTTGTCATTTTAATTCACAGGCAAATTGTATTTTCTGTCATTTTTTGTATGTCGTCTGTCGAGTTCTCGGACGTAAGGCAAAACGTTAAATGTAGACGGGGCTTAAAAATTGTTAATTTTTTGATGAAATGAAAAATTGTAAATCTGTTATGATTATGCGTTTATTTCGCTTCATCAGTTTTATTATTATGTTCTACGGGTACGTATGACATAACGAATGTAAAAGGATTTCGTTTCAGATTTCACTTTCCCACTCGGAAATAGTATAAGCGCTCGGAAGTGTGCCAGTTACGTAAAAATTGCATGTTTTTGTGGCTTAGTCGAGTACTCCGGCAAATTTAAATAACACACCGGTTGCCGGAGCGGGAGTTTTCGCATAAGAAACATATTTTTCATACTTTATTTTCTATACCTTATAGTTATAAATTAAATCATCTCTTGGAGTAATAATTCTATCGGGAAGATCTCATAAAATACATATCAGGGAGAATAGAGAATGTAGAATGAGTGGAAGGAGGGTTAATCACCGCGACCTGGCAGGTTATTGTGTCCCCCTTTCTTGAGTTATAACTCGTGATACAGTCCCAGGGCTTTGACAAAAGCTAGTGAATCGTTTTACAGAGGGTAGTTCACCATCTTCCATATCGTGTACCAAAGTTTATATGGTTGTCGCCTCGGCGCACTCAGTGATGTGGTGTTCTGGTGTGTTTTCTCCACAGAATTTGCATTCGCCCTTGTTTTTAGCTTCAATCTACTGAGGTATTCATTGAGGAGACAGTGTTCTGTCGAAAACCTCGTGACAGTCGATTCTTCTTACTTAAATCAAGGATTCAGTGAGGGAATTGTAAGGGAAATCAAAACGAGGCACTCTTTGATTCTTTCTGCCAATTTTTTTTCTTGTTATTTGATTGATTTTTTAATTTTTATAAATTTAGTTTTTTAAATTAGTTAATTAGTACTATTCAAAGTATATAAATTGAGACATTTTGTAAAGTATTTAATACATTTATTATAGATATTTAATTAGTGTGACAAAACGATTTTCACAAAATTAGTTTTCCGTATTTATAAACTTAATGAAAAATAAACTATAAATAGAGTTTTGTTGTAAAACTTCACTAATCACAATACTGTAGTTGATAAAACAGCTGGTAAAAGTTCCAGTATATACGCTCGTTTTTTAGTGACAAGTATTACGTTTTGTGTAGACGGGACTTGACAGTTATTCCGTGTCTAAAAAAATATTGAGCACATTTTTCTTTGTAAAGAGGTAAATTAAATTAATTTTTGATTAAAAATAATTTGTATTAAATGGAGCTCTTTGAAAAAAAAATATATATATATTAAATTCTTTTGAAGATTTCGTTTTTCGTTCAGTCAAAATAATATTTCTCGTTTAGCATAATTCATAATTCCTTTGAGAAGAAAAATAAACAATTTTATGTCGGAATTCGAAGCAGCAAAGCGGTCAGCCGCACACAAATCCAAATTGTTTTGCCTTTATTTCGGTAATTGCTCGATGACCTTCCGACCTTTCATGACGTTGTTTTCCCAGTAGAATATGATACGAAAAGGAACAATTTTAAGCTTTGGGATTTACCGCGGCTGTGCAAAAATTCCCATTCCGTTTTCGCTTTCACTAGTGCACCAGGCTGGTCTACGCTGCCGTGTATATACAAAGGCTGTTCCACAGAGAGGGGAGCTCCTTAAAAAATTACAAGGTGAGCGAGAACACCGGCCACACTTTAAACAATCAGTTTAAACAATATTTGAGTCACACACGATGTTGGACAAAACTCGCGTATCAGACCAGTGCAGGAAAAAATAAGAATAAATGACCAACATGGTCCTGACCGGTACCCAAGTGGTTCGGATAGTTTTCGCTATTTGTTTCGTGCTGCTGGTGACGTCCGACTATTCAGCCCTTATCAACAAGCTCATTGGTGGAAACAAGACTGAGGAGACCAAGCACGGGCCACCCAGGCCGACCAACCCAGGATATGGCGATTCCAAGGCTGATATTGACATAGATGCGGACATCGAAGAAGAAACAGTGAAACATCTGGGTAGGTAGACATTCAAGGATTTTAAAGAAACCATTGTTATTAAGCTATTTTCACGGTTCCTCTTATAATTTATTTTTTATAAAAAATCACAAGAACAATATGCCTGCACTGATATTTAATTCAAGGTTGTATCTAATTCCAGTATTTAGAGATCTTAAAAATTCAAACAATTAAAACATTATCATATTTTTTTTAGATATGAGATGATATACTCGATTTTTAAAAGGACTAAATTATGTATTTTATTAGTTTTGGTTATATTTCTCCTTTCCAATAATTAGCATTTTTCTGGATTATTATTATTTATTTATTATTTTCAATTAAATCAAGGGGGGGATTCGTACTATATCATAGCAATTGGAATAAGTTTTTCAGGCTAGAAGATGAAAAGACCAATCTCTCAGAAAAATATAATTTTGCTTAACGAATTATATAGCTATTATATTTTTTAATTCGAATAATTATAGAATATATTTCAATAAAATATTTAACAGTATTTGCAAGTAATAAATGTTTATAATGGCACTTGCTTACTGATTGCTTAATGTCACATATTTCCGCAGTTAAAGTATTAAAATGTTTTCGAAAATGGATTTATTAAATAATCATCAATTAATAATTAATTGATTACACGTTATTACAGTGAGGTTTAAATGTAACCTTGTAATACTTTTCGCTTTTCAATAAGTTCATATATTAATGACGCGGACTATTAAGAAACAATTACACACCACATCAACGTATTTTTTGTTTTTTTAGCAACGCAATCAACCAGGTCTCAAATATTGCAGACGATTAAAAACGCTTGTTTGCCCAAGCTAATTTGTGAATTGACTGCTACACCTCAAAAAGATAAATTGAGTGAAACAGAAAAGTCACTATTAAGCCTCTTGAGGTGAGTATATATCGAGATTCTGATTAAAAATAAACCAAAATAAAAATTGTCACGCTTAATATGTCACAGAATAAGATATATTTAATATAGTGATTTCTTATTCTGCTTTAATATTAACTAATTTAACTGAAGGACTATTTAAACATGGCAATTTCAAACAGAATGTTACTTCACCATCGTTAAACATATTTCAAAAAGTGTTACAAGCACGTAATAGTTTGGTTAGTCGAGTACTTTCCCTCAATGCTGTAAGAGCATACGTTCGACATAATCATAGGTGGCCTGTAAATTTTACTTATTATATACTTTAATTGTTGTTTTTCATTTTTCCTTTTTTTCTTAAAATGTCATGTAATTATTACACTTTGATTTGGTTTTCTGATAATTAAAATATAATCAGATGTTTTTTTGTATTTGCATATTTTGTCAAATTTATCATCCATAACTAAATAGATAGAGCTATAAACATAATTAAGCTCATCAGGAAATGAATTAATTCGTTACATAAGTGGAATTGGTGGTTTCTTCAATGTGTTATGTAAAAGCTCCATTGTATTCGCTAAATTAATGTATTGTTAGAATTTCAGTTGAACCTTGAAAAAGTTTCTTTTGTAGTCAGTAGCCTTGAAATTATCTTAAAAATGTACATTATTTCCATGTATTCTCTGGAAAAAATTCATAGATGTCTTAAAATATTTAATTAATTGAAATAATAATATAATTCTGGCCTGAAAAACCATACCATAATTCTTCAGCTAATGGTTTACACTGATGAGCACGTGCCATCCACTTCAAAAATACCCAATATCGTAAAATGTCCTGGTTATAGTTAGATTTAGACACTTTAAATATTTTTTGGTAAGAAAACTTTTATCCTTTTTTTCCTTCGGAAGTGGATGAAATACTTCCGAAGGATTCAGTATCGAAAGTGTTCATGTTGTAGTTAGATTTTGATATTTTGAATATTATTGGTGAGAATAATTTTACTCCGTACTATATTTATGATCTCCCCAACCCAATACTATACTTCTTCAGTTAATGATGCTTTGTTGATAGACATATACCATCCACTTTCAAGGGACTCAGTATCGAAAATGTCCATTTTATAATTAGATTTTGATATTTTGAATATTTTTGGTAAGATTTATTTTATTGCATAGTAGATTTATGACCTCTAACACAATATCATTCTTCTTCAGCTAATGGTTCACTGCTGATGGGTATATGCTCTCCACTTTCAAGGGCTCTAGTATCGAAAATGTTCATATTGTAGTTAGATTTTGATATTTTGAATATTTTTGCAGTTAATGATGATACATTGATGGACAATATAATTCTGTGTTGAATAATCTTCTTCCACAATATATGCCTCCTTTATTATATTTCTTTAGTTATTGGTTTACTGGTGAAACCCGAAATGTTGAAATATTTTTACATGCAAAATGTGTCAGGAAGCCTGTTTAGCAAAGTAGAATTAAATGAGTTCAGATATGATTAAAAGAAATATTAAAAATTGAATTAAATTATTCCAATTTGTATTATGTATATTAAGATCCATTTAATTAACGTGTATTTGCTATATAGGCACGCCACTGGTGATATCTTTTTATTTCTCTTCCGATATTGTTTCTGCTGGCAAAAGAGGACCTTACAAAACCTGACTAATGATTTTTCAGGGAGACAACCATAAGCACTACGGCCGAATTGACCTCGAAATACCACTTTGCCGCTCACATGGGCCAGCTAATCGCAGGAGTGGACGGAAATGGTTGCCATAACTTTTATCCAACATGTCCTTTCCCCGGATTGCAGGTTCTTCAGATGATGAAAAAAGTCAGAATGCGCTGAACTAAGATCGGGCAGTTTTTGGACCGCAGTCTCGCTGTTTTTGTGGGCCTGGCTACTTATACAGCGCGAATCTCCGACTAAGAAACAAATCTAGCATCAGACAAACACTTAAACTAACGAGAAAAATACAATTAACAAGAACATAATTTTTATCAATAAAAAATGAGAAAAAAATCGATTATTTTATAAAAGGAGGCCAGATGATATTTTTTTTTCGGTTGAACGAATCTTATTGTGATATTAGGTTCTTTTTTTGTTATTAAAGAACATTAAGTTAAGTTAAATTTGTAAGAGATGTAAATATATATATTTATAAAAGTAAATTTTGGCAGTTATTTATTTAAATAATAAATTTTAGTCCATTGTGTTTAATATTCATGTAAAATATGATTCCTTATTTTTAGTAAAATTAATAAACTTGTTATTTTTGTTTATAAAATTAATAAGATCCGCACTAGGATCTCAAAAAAAAAACGAAATATTGTGAAATATAATTAATGCCTCTTTCGTTTATTTGAAGAGATATTTTAATATAATTGGCATATCATCATTGTCACTTTTTCCTCTTTATAAAATGGTGCTATGAGTCAAATCCGAATCACCTTCGAGTTTTATACACCATATACAGAAACCTTTATCTAAAATTATTATTCATGTGAAATTATATTATATATCATGTGTATAACATTCTTTTTCTGCATTAAAATACATAAGAGCTGATTACAGCGTTAATATCTAAGGATGAAAAAAAAGAAATGTAAACAGATAAATTAGATGATTTGAAGGTGTAGATAAAACTTTTAATTTTCAACTAACTGTTGCTGCATATTTGAAAAAGGCACCATAAAAACTCGGACCCGAGCTTATTTATGTTAATGAACGTAGCTTTTGTACATTTTCGCCTGAAATTAACCTAAAATATACTGATATAAAACGGGAAAGCGCGATGGAGATGTTGTAATTCTTCTGGAGAAAATAAATTCAAATATAGCGCAAGGAACTTTATGTCTTCTTTGCATAAAAACAAAGAAGTCGCTCACAGAACATCCTCATGAATACATTTCCGAACTATTTCTCCTTCAGGAATTACGGGTTTTTATTTTTGGTATAAAATTTTATATTCGGTGTACTCAATTGAAATTAACAGTTTTTCTCCCAAATCATTGAGACGTCAGTAATAGAAAATGTGTTGTTACCAAACATAATAATACACGAGGAGTTGTTTCTCTTAAAAAAAATCTTAAAAAAAATCTTTAAAAAATTATTATAAAAGTATTTAAGCCCCCATTTTAGTGTTTATATATTCTGAATCTACATAAAATTTACTATAACTCCTGCAATTTTCTTAAGTTTATCTCAATATTTAAGTACCTTGAACAGGAGTAACAAAAATTGCTAAAGATAACTATTTTTAGACTTTTTTTTGAGTCACGAAAATTGACGGTTTTAATCAAGTCACCGATTTTGATAAAATTGCTAATAAAAAGGTTTAGAATAAGAAAATATGGTTTTTTTGCTCTTGAAAACATGGAATGAAAAAATCGATTTTCTCACCAAAATAAAAAAACTATGGATTTTAAGGGTTAACAGGCTCTTAATGTACAGAAAATTCCCTACAATTCCTCATTTCTCATAATTTTATCATTCTTTAATATACTTTCAGGCTCAAGCAAAAAAGTGCCAAAAAATGGGCTATTTTCCACATTTTACCTACATACTAATGAAAATTGACGATTTTGGTTAAGTCACCGATTTTGATAAAACTGCTATTATTTATTAATAAACAGATGTAGAATAAGAAAATAGAGTCCATTTTGGTCTAAAAAGTACGGGACTTTATGTAGGCAAACTTTTAACCACCACCAAATATCATTCGTGCAAAAACCATGGGTTCAAAAAATTGATTTTTTGAACAAAACCTACAATTTTGGTTGGTTAGTTTGGTTTAGCCTTTAACGGTTAACATTCTCTAGAAATACATAAAATTTCCTACAAATCCTTCCATTTCCATAATTTTGTCACTCTGTATAATATAATAAAAATATAATAAATACTTTCCGGCTCCTTGAAATGGAGTAAAAAATTGCCAAAATGGGTTATTTTTCGACATTTTTCCATATATTCCTGTAAATTTAAAAAAAAAATTAAATTCACCAAAAATCTTTAAAAAAATGGGTTGAAAAAATCAAATTTTCAGCTTGAGCTGGTTTTTCCTCAAATACTGAAATCTTTATCATTTTTTACTGTTTTTGGTATTTTTCTAAGTCTTTTAAAAGGGGTAAAAAAGATCAAGTAAAAATTGACTAGGTGACCCGATTAGGCTACAACTGCAGTGTTAATCTTTTTTGACCGAACAATTTTATTGCTAGATGTAAAAGAAGTTAGGCGCCACTAAGAAAAGTATCAGAAATGAATTCTAAGATTTTTAGAAATATATTTTCTCATAAAATAAAAGCAAGCAGCATTTAAGCACATTGTTTTTGATGCAAGTCATTAAGAAACGCAACTGTAGTTTATTATTTGCTTTTTTATACTACTCCCCAACGACATAGCCAATTTTTTTCCAATAATGTATTAATCAATAAGGAAAGTGAATTACAAAATAGATATACGTGAAGTAATAGAAGCCCAAATAAAAACCAATAATCGAGTAAATTCGTTAAGTCAGGTCATCAATATTCACTTTAGCCCTACTTAAAAGTCACCTGGACTGAAATAGCGACCTATTACTTAACAGCTTGTTATTTAATTAGACATATTTTGAATATTAAAAGAAGTGCCCTCCACTAAACTAACTGTTTCGGCTTAAGAGGTGGTCACTTTCACTCTTATACTAAGTAACGGACTTTATTCTTTGGCACTGTTTTGTCCGCGACTCTTAAAATACCTATTACCAGCAAAAAATTTAGTTCATAACTATAATTAAATAATTCAGAATGAAGTTTCGGAATTTGACGTTTGTGCTCTATTTTTTAACGCATAGTGTTATTCTGGTTTTGGATAAAAAATGCGTTGTCGCTCAAGAACCGATCTTCGAACTGCCTATTGAATTAGTGGGATTTCCTGTGATTATTGTGGCAGTGAGATTATCTAATTTTGTCAAAAAATTAGCGTATTCTTTAAATCCGAGTAAGTATGTTTTTTTATTATACATTTCTATAGTATTTATTTTTATTTATATTTTTCTGTATAATAATTGTGAATAACCTCAGGAAAATTGCCCTAGTTCTTGTTTATAACCTCATATCCTATTCTTTGTTGATGCGAAGGTCATCCACTTTCATTTTGTCTAAGAAGGAAAAAATACAGACGGTAATGTTTGGATAAAATATGTACGACATTTTAGATAAAGACACACCTTTTTAATTAATGTATATTTTTTTATAAATTGCTATGTCGAGTTTTTTTCGTTCATTTTATTAGATATTGTATATTTTGTAATACATTTTAAGCCTTTGCAAGTTATTGGTAAAGACGTTAAATAGGATTTTGATTATTTTGTTCTTGGTATAACTGTTGGAGAGAACATAAGGGCTATTTTTAGTAGGGTAGTATTGTTTTAACTGGTTTTTACCAGTCAACTGGGTTTCGTTGTATTTATTGGATGGGTCGTTTTAAATTATTATTGTTCCAGAAACTTATGCCAGTAAAAGAGTTCGCAGAGGCATTACAGACGAAGAAATGATTAACATGGTCGAAGCTGAAAAACGGTTAGTTACGGAACTTGGCGAGAACGTCTGTATTTATCCAAAAGTTTGCCTTCATCATGCTGAAAGGGCACGAAAATCAGGCCCTCAAGAAGTCAAAGTTGATTGGGATGAAGTTTTTAAGTAAGTTGGACCTTTTCACTTGTTAGATCTGTATTAAAAAAATCGTCTCAAAACAGATTTGCGTCTGTTAGTGTTTTTTAGTGACGAAAATTACCATAAAAAACTCCAGGATGTTATAAGCACCGCCTAATTTATTCTATTTCCGTTTTTTAATTTTTCAATTGACATGTAAACACAGATGGAAACAAACGTTAAACTAGAAGATAACAATCTCGAGAAGGGTTGTGGCATCAATTAATTAAACCTAATTAAAACAAATTAAGGATATTAATTAACAACACGAAATTATGCAAAACACGATGCATTTTTAAACGGCATATGTAAATTTCGTTTGATTTCTTTCTTAAATGTCATTAATTAATTAATTATGTAGTAGAAAATATGTACTCACGCAATTTTTGAACGTGCATTATTATGAGTAAATTAATGCGGAACTAGGAATATTTTGGTGGATATGAAAGTAACTGACATAACGAAATTTCTTTTGCAGTAATTACAAGGCGTCAAAAGAAAAACAGAAGGAGTATTATTTCCTTAGTGTCTTCCTTGGTGATTTTATTGCTTCCCCGAGGTTCTGTAATCAGCTAGTCAAGAGAGGAAGAATATGCCAGGATTAACAAAATTTTCAAGATATTATCAAGACTTTTTTTTAAATATTCATTTGAGGAGGATAGTGTCATGTCATAAAACTTTGCTCGTGTTAAACCAAAAATTAGTGAAATGGTTAGAATGTAAGAAAAATATTCTTTGTGTTGTAATAATACTCTTTATTTCCTTTATTTAGCATTATATAAATAAAAATAATTTAATTTATTTTTTTAAAAGGAAACTAATTAATCGTACATTTTTTAAATTAGTTTTTAAAAAAATCATGTGTTTTTGTAAATAATTTTCGCACGCTTTCTAATCATTAAATTAAAAAAAAAACAATAGCTTAGACAATAAAGTTACTACAATAAATATAATAATAAATAAATATTATAATTTTGGTACAGTTTTTGTTACTTTATGGTTATAGCTAATTACACATAAAGGGCTCATAATTTTAGTATTAAGCACTCTATTTATGCTAAGTTATTTGTGCTAGTTAAATTTCACATTTCAATTATTGTAATACTATTTCTGCGCCTACTATGATGTCATGTTTCATTTATTTTTAAGGCACTCAGGGTCAAAGATTCATATGCAGAACATCTTTTCTAAATCAAAATATTAACTAGAACACTTAGAATAACTTATTCTCTAGGAAAATGTAAACTATTTAATTGCCTTCCACCTCTACCATTAGGAAAACTGTCATAGAGCAAATCTCGGTATGTATTTTCGTCATAAGCCAGAGAATCCTGATAATTCTTTTCCAGATCAACTAAGTCCAGCTTTAGTTCACCCGTTCCAGTCCTATCTGGAAAAATATTAGGGCTTGGTCTATGATTAGGCAAGGGTCTTTGAATATCTAAAATATTATCTCCTATTTGGATAGATTCCTGGTTAAATTTTAACTTTTTTCCTACTCTGTATGGATATTCGTTACTATAATAACTGTTTGATGGATACCTTACATTGTAATTTTCTGTGTTGTATGTGAGTTCACTTCCCAATTCTGGAAACTTTAATTTTTTACTTTTTAACGTTTCTGAAAGGAATGGTGTAGAATGAGCTGAGTTATCTTCTACATCAGGGAACACAACAGTCTTTGTTTCACTGTGAGGGTATTTTAAAGGTACAGGCTCTGCTAAATATGGAAAATTAAATCCTTTTCCGGTCTTGTAATAATCTTGAGGCTCGCTGTAACTATTTACATATTCAGAAGGTTTTGTCTGAATCCTTTTTTCAGCGAAATTCTGTTTTCCAAAGTACCCTGGTCTGTATTTGTTAAAATACTGAGCGTAATTTTGATTGTAGTTCGGGTTTTGGGAATTTAACCCTTGGAAAAATCTAAAGAACCCTCCGTTGTGGTTATTTAAATACTGCACAAGCCTGATTGGATCACTAGGACAGCGAGGGTAAGCTATGTCGCATTTTCTTGTGTTTCCTTTTGATGCAAAACCCAAAAAAGCAGCTTTTCCAAAATGAAGAACTGGTGACATATTGGCACTGTCCACTCCAGACACTAGTCTAAAATTTATTTGTATAAGCATGTAACTATGTAATTATGTAGCATACATAAAAAAAAATGGCGTCATATTAGCCTCTGAAATGAAAATTAATAATACAGAACTTCATTGATTGTTATTTCAAATGCTACTATGACACTGTTTTTTTTTCGTTGTCATTACTATAATTATTAGAGTTACTTACAGTAAAAGGGAGTCTAAGTTTAGATTGATTGGTAAGGCTTGTCTTCCTGTTAAACCTCCAGCTGTGATGTCGCATAATAATTTTGGAACACACTGCAAATCATCGTTCTGAGCTATAGAGAATAGTGCATCCATTACAGATTGACGAGTGTTTTGAACAAACTGTGGTGAAGGGAAATAAGGATAATCTCTGTAGGGCTTGTGATTTGCATCAAAAACTTCGTTGGTATTAGTATAGTCATGAGGATACCCATACTGTTGCTTATAGGGCTTATAACCTTGGTAGTATGAGGGATATCTGTTTGGATTTTGATAGTAATTTTGATGATATAGTCCACTCTGTCTACCTTGAATGGCTACATTAGATAATTCTCTAAAAAAGTGGTTTAGTCGTTTTAAAATGCAAAATTTTTTAAATTATTGGTACTCACAATAACACATCAGCAGCCTCATTATCTGTAGAATTAACATTGGATATTGTTACACCCTCACTAATAAGAGTTACACTAAACATACATATCAGACTTAATTTTAAATACATTTTGATAAACGTATAACCGATCTGTTCAGAAGTTTAGGAGTAAATGTTGGATAAATCTGAAAAGTTCCTATAAAATTTCACTTAAGAAAGTTAAGGTAGGTGAAGAAGATAGCCCACGCCGACATTTGCGAATTTATAATTTTTATTTGAATACTTTCATTTGCCAAATATAAAAGCTGATTTGTCTATATAGAATTATGCGTAATAGAATTGGTTTTCCCAATTGACAGGGCGCCACCTACATGTTTTTTAACTGGTTTGAAGAGTAATAACTTTTCGTCCGTACCTGTATAAAACTACTGAATAAAAAAATATACATTTGCGACGTTTTTTACGAAAAAATGTCTCTTGGTAAAAATCGCTACGAGTATTGGTTTTCGAGATATTTGGAATCGAAATTATCAAAACCTGTCATGATTGACATAAATTTAACATGTTGACTAAATAGTTATTAGACGGAAATCATAAATTTGAAATGTTTTTGTGACAAAAGTTCAACAGAAACTGTTTTATTATCATATTTTGCAGAAAAATTTATGATTAATTTAAAAAAATAAAAATTTCCCAAATTTATTATTTCAGTGAAATAACTATCTACTCAACCTGTTTATTTTTCGTCAATAATGACATGTACTGACTATTTCCATTCTAAATATCTTAAGAACGGTTGCTCGTAACGATTTTTACAAAGAGATATTTTTTACGTAAAAAGTCACAGAGATGTATATTTTTTTCACTCGGTAGTTTTATACAGGTGTGGCCAAAAAGTTATTATGCTTCAAACAGTTAAATACATGTAGGTGGCGTCCTCTACTAGTAGGAGTGATATTGACATCAAAATCAAATTTCTCATGTCAAAAAACTCCCAGACACCAATTTTCATCCAAATATTGAGGTTACTTCAGAAATTATTTAGAAAATATCGAAATAAAAATGAAACTTCTACACCCTGTATCTCTGAAACTAAGCATTTTAGGACATTTGTTTTATCTGCAGAATATGTTGCCGAAGTTTCCGGAATACAGTTCGGACCACCCTGTATAAGAATAAGTTCTGGAGTATACCATCTCTGCTCTTATAATACCGACAAAAAAGATAACTATCAACCATCGAGAAAAAACGCTTCTTGAAGAAAAAGTGGTTTCTAAATTCATTACTTTGTTAAATCACTCTACAGGATGAATAGAGGAACATTTTGTTTTCCCTCGTATAATGGATACATTAATTATTAATTTAAAAAGATACCTAAAAGTCAAATAATATAGCTACAAATTGCTTAAAAATCTAAAACAACGGCTCATTAGAATAAAATATACTGAAGTTCAGTGTATCTTTTGTAACTGCTGATTTTTGACATCACTTTAATTATTTGACACTCTAATTTTACTGATATTTTCATATACGTATTAAAGTGATTTTTTTATCCTTGTTGCTGATCGAATCATATTGGAGATATTGAAAGTTATAGAGATGAAGGCAGCGATATGTGAAATTGCTTATAGGATAGGGCGAATATACCTGTATATTATACCGCCGAGCTTATAAAAAGGCATTTAGGCGAACAAAGTGATATGAATTCTGGATGCCCTGAGCCCATTCGATTTGCGAAAAGAACAATAACAAAAAACTTGGCGGTAAGCCCTGAGCCCTCTGAGCGGATTTGTATAGTATTAAGGGATGAGCGGAAATCTGGGGGTGGATCTGAACGTGTCGCTGGCACTTTGAAGTTCGCCACTGTCAAAGAAATCTTTTGTCATCTGTTACTTATTATTACGTTCATTTGGGCCTTTGCGCCTCTCTGCGCCATGCCGATGAATTACCACTTCCCGCTTTTTAATTATAGAGAAACCTTTGATATTAATTCTCCGTTTTAAATCGAAAATCCCTAACCCTATACCGCCGATCTGCTGTTCTGCTTTCAGGGATGAGTAAAATTCATAGTAAATATATTCATATTAAGTCAAAAAAAGTGCGTTTATATGTTATATTTGTTTACGGCCTTAAATTGATTAATATAACAGTAGTATTGCTTGATGAGCAATACGGTAATGATGTAATGAGGTAACATCATCAAATGTCGAGCTGACTGGGTGAATAATTGATTGACACGATGTCAACAAAAATATGGTCCACGGACATTTTTTAAAAGCAATGTTCTCTTATTGTTTTTAATAGAAAACTGTAAAGGATACTTTTGTTAGCACCCAGCATGGTTTGATATAAATCAATTCAAAAATAAGAAATAATTGGGCGATATTTTAAATAGTTTAACACCGTGGATCACTGTTGCCCTGCAGTTTTACGATTTTAAGTTTGGAAATATTTTTTTTACTATATCGCATTTAATAATATTAAACAATGGTTAAAACTAAATATTCTTGTATAACCTTAGAGGAATAGCTAATTTAATCTCCCATGTGTAACTCTTTTCGAAATGCACTGTTTAATATTTAAATATTTCCAGAAAAATTTCGTGAAACATTTCGAGCATAGTGTAGAGGGTGTTTTCAAATTGCAATCGGAATATGAAATATGTATTGTCATATTATTTCGAATATAGTCAGCAAAAAGTAAAAATGAAATCAGAGAAATACCTTTATTTCGAAATATATATTCGGAAGTAATTTCGAAAACATTTTAATATTAGAACTATATTGGAATTAAGAAATAAGTGTGCGTAAAAAATTGACAATTTGCTACGCACCCATCCCTGTCCGCAGCCCATCAAACAGTCCTGCGAATTCCTTTTAGGCTCCCCTTTTGTTTTTCACACCGCCTTGTTATGTAATGCGTTGACTTTTAAAATTTAATTAATTCCGTTTTATAGAGAAATATGCAGAAGCCACACACCGTATGGATCCCGCATATAAAGCGCTCTGTTTTATTCACACGTGAGTTCCTCCCTAATGAAAAATGACATTTCATTAATATCGGCGCCAACGTTCAAATATGTCAAAGGAGCTAATTATTATTTCCACATATATTATTCCGCATTCGATAAATTCTCATTTAACATAGAACGTATATGAGAAATATAGGAAAACTATGATTGAGGTACATTTTTGGAGTAGTTAAATATTTCTAGATTAAGTGATTAATAATGAATTATGTATCGTTTCTAAATTTTCAATGTAAAATAACAAGGTTATTTTGGACTTATTTGAAAAACCGTAGGGAGGAAAGTCTACCAGCCCTAAAAATTGGTGCAGTTACATAAGACTCGCTCTGATTTGATGCAACGAAAATGTCGAACGAAGCACTGTATATACAAAAAAATCGTAATGAAAAATTATTTTCAATAAATTTTGAACATTCTGTACAATTTACAATTACCCTGTTTTTAATGAAGGTTTTAAGTACAGATTTTATTTCAGGACTTGAAATTAAATAGAGTGCAACATGTATTTTTTTTTATTTATACAAGGTGTCCCAGAAATAAGTGCAAGTATTTTAACTGGTAGTACAGTTCAACCCCAGAAACACGCCTGTAAGGTTTTTCTCGAGAAAATTTTTTTTTAAAAATTCGGAATTTTTTGAAAAATTTTTTGGATTTTTTTTTAGTTTTTAGTTAAAAAACTTAATTTCTTGATAATATGGCAACATAGGTAGTAGATTAAATTTACAAGAAAAAAAATCCAGAAAAGATCCAAAATTTGAGCAAAAAATCATTTTTTTTAAATTTCAGAGTAAAATAACTCCGTTATTTTGGACTTATTTGAAAAACGGTAAAGAGAAAATATGTTTCTTTTATCGAGATCTACCACCCCTTAAAATACTTGCACTTATTTCTGGGACACCCTGTATATAAATCCGATTTTTTTAGTAAGGTTCTATATACAGACACTTTACATAAACACTGTGGTTGACGTTTGAAAAATTCGAAACTTTATCTAACAGCACGGAGAGGCTCAGCTCAACCCTTTCGCCACTTAAAGAATGAAACGTTAAGGGCAAGCGTTCGATGTGTGTAACTAATCGGCCACGCAAAACAGTCATCTTGAACACCGTATTTACATATCTATCAAACACAGGGTTTCAAAGGGTTATCGCGCACTAAGCAAGAATAATTAGATGATTGAAACCGGCATTTTGTATCAGTCAACCGCACACTATTTGCTAATTGCAAACAATTAATTACGGCGTCACGTGATGACACCGCCCCGGCCAACTATTGTTCCCTATCTATGGTCGGTATCGGCCACAGTTGACAGACATTAAAGAAATCTGTATTTGTTTAAGGACACATTTAAGCTGTCTGTAATTTTTTCAATTATTAATAAAATTATTTACAACCGATTATATTAGAACGAACAGATAAATATATAGATAGCCCAAATACAAGGGTTCAGTAAATTAATTTTCTAGCCAAACGAAGGTAGCTAGAAGGAAGTTTTCGAAGGTTTATATATTCTCAATCTGAATAAAATTTCCTACAAACGGATATTTTTATAATTTTAGGATCATGTTTACTATTTTTCTAATACCTTTGAAAATGGTTAAAAATTAGTCAAAAATGGGAGTTTTTTCGACTTTTTTCCATACATAGTCACAAAAATTGACGATTTTCGTTATGTTACGGATTTTGATAAGATTGCTATTTACTAATTAAAAGGCACAGAACAAGAAAATATAGGCCATTGCAGTCTTACTGAAACAGTAATGGATGTAAAGGACGTTATAACCATCATCAAAAATAGCCAGGGTCAAACAAAGGTCCAATAATATATTTTTTCCACAAAACTAAGGTATCTAAGCCTTTTGCGATGTATATTTTATATTCTGAATCTACATAAAATTTTCTACAAATACTGAATTTTTAAAGTTTTAGCAATTTTTTAGCTATCTTTCTGAAACCTTTGGAAATTTGGAAAAATTGGAATTTGTTTTTTTGTGTGTGTAGTGTTCAAGGAAATTCTTTACTATGTGAAAAATAAATGTCTTACTTAATTTGTATTGCTTCAATTGTTAATTTCTTTAAAATTGGCTAAATGTTTGAGGAAGAATTAACTACATACTAAAAAATTCTGACCACAGAAATATCGTACAAAAACAAGGAAAAATCACCAGTCGTCTATCTTCCCTATCCCTCTGTTCAATTTTTGGTTGTGTGGCGTATAACATACAATCATGGAACATAATAGACGTCGTTGTCGAAAAAGAAAACACGCCCTTTTAACGCAATCGAAAACCCTCCAAATGACAGTTCATTCCGCTCATAATTACCATTTATTTCACGGTTTGCCAAGGCTAACAAGCCGAGTAAAGCGTCGTCACTAAGAATGTCACAGTTTCTGACAGTTTACTTGGGACTTGATGTTTTTTTTTGACAAGCTTCCATAGAGGATAGAGGGGTAGTAATAATTAAATAGTCGTGGTTTGTACAACGCGAAAAACACCAGCAGTTTTATTTCTTATTCTAGGATTGATACAAATATAAATTAAAATATTATAGAGCACCATGTTACAATTATTGCAAATTTTCAACGTACTGAATATTTTTTTCTACTGGAGATAAATTTAAATTAATCGTGGAGATATTCCAAATCTAGATAAAATTTCTTACAAATCATGAAATTTTCATAATTTTATCAATATGTTTACTATCTTTCTGGACGATTTTCCATACATATACAGCCATGAAATAGAAAATATAGATTATGAAAATATAGACGCCTCTGGTCTAAATACAGTTTTGGATATGAACAAATTTTAACTACCTGGTTAGTTAAAAGTAGTTAGTTAGTAGAAATTGAAAGAGGTACCTATATTATATGCAATTTTCTTGAATCCCTTTACCGATATGTTAAGTTTCAACATTTCAACATGATCATGTGATAATGTTAAATTTTAATTAGTTACAACCTATGAAAATATATATTTTTGAGATACATTTTCATTTTTCGAAAAAGAGGAAAAACTTTTTCAAGGCACCGGAGGGATTCGAACCCCCGATCTCCTGTTTACTAGACAGGCGCTTTAACCAACTAAGCTACGATGCCTTATGCAAATTAGTCTTTTGCATAAATAAACTAACTGCATTTATTCCCTTTATCAATTGTTTATGGAGTCACAAGGCATTTTATTGTTTATGACTGTTGATATGGCGATTGTGTTCAGCGTTTCTTGAAATGATATCAGCGACTTTAGTACCATATAATAATCTAATATGATACGTTTACTACCAATGGAGATTACAGTATTCATTGATATTTTTGATATTGATCTTTATTATACACTAAAGTGTCTTAAAAATGCTCCGTCCATCTTTGAACTGATGGCTAGATATCCTTATCAAACAGCTATTCCATCGCAACAAATGCAGAGAGTTTTACCAAGAATTTCTGGCAACCTAATTTATTTTTTCTCAAATTTGTCCAAATTTCTTCAATACACTGTATTTGATCTATTGCAATTTTATCATGAATACTATATGCATATAATTATTTCCCTAAGGTTAAAGTTCGAACAAAACTAAACACAAGGCAATTAGGAAATCAATGATTAAATTTTAATGTATGCTAGAAACAGGGAGGACTCCTGGAGTCTATAGGAAAAGTTTTAAGGGGTGTGGAATCCAAACATGATTTTAATAAAGCTGCAAACAGAAGACAAGCCCTCTAATTAACTACACATCCTAAATTTCCATACCTGAATGTTAATTTTGTACATTTTGGATTATGGTTACCTAAACTTGATTTTATATATTATTTTCATTATAAACAAAATGTAACGTCTACTAGACATAAGAGTATTCTTAGGTTATATTGCTACAAAGCAACATAAATTTACTAGAAGACTGCTTGCTTTACAAATACAAAAACCCTTTGAACACATAAATCTAGCTGTGTTTCTTTCAACACCCACGATTTACCCGGCAAAAAATAGATCATACAAAAAAGACATAGAGTCGCCCTACATATTTGCAGCAAGTAGAATTACAAAGATGGTGCAGGAAATGTTACAGTAGACTAAAAGAAAAACCCTAAGAAAAATAGAGGAAAATATGTCTTGAGTATGTATAGAACTGTGTTCCTTATTTATGGTGGTTTTTGTTATTTGCTAAGAGACTCTTCTGTGCGAGGTATCTTATATTTCTATGTTCACATTAATATAGTACAGCAATAAATTATTTTTTTCCAACCAGAGAATAAATCTCCGAAATATCTTTTGTATTACATAATTAAGTGTTGAAGGAGTACAATACGTTTGTCCAATTATATAGAATTATAAATCTGGAAGACCATTCTCGTATATCATACGTGAAAAATCCATTTCCTTTGAAATACTTAAATAATATATTTATACAGTAGATATAAATTATTTTTCAAATATTTTAAGTACTTACTTTTCTATATGTTTTTTTTTTTGAAACAGCGTTATATACTCTTATTTTATATGCTTATATGTATTTTAAATATTTTTTGTGAGAATAATCTTTTTTGATAATGCATTTATTTCCAACTCAATATCATATTTCTTCAGGTATTGGTCCACTGCTGATGGACACATACCATCCAGTTCACAAGAACCCATCTTTGTACAGTATTTTCCTTATTGTTAGATTTTAATAGGTTTAAATGGTGTAAAAATGAGACATTTATAAAAACTTTTAGATCTTTTCTTAGTCACAGCCATTTAATACAAAAGTATTTTTAGCCGACCATACCAACAGGTATGGTAGGCTATTAAGATCGGCAAAAAAAAAGTTTTTTTAATTTCACTCAAAATAAGTTATTTGGGTCATAAATTCATGGTGTCTGTCTGTCTGTCCGTCCGTCTGTCCCTCTGTCTGTCCGTCTGTCTGTCCGTCTCTCCGTCTGTCCGTCTGTCCGTCTGTCCGTCTGTCCGTCTGTCCGTCTGTCCGTCTGTCCGTCTGTCCGTCTGTCCGTCTGTCCGTCTGTCCGTCTGTCCGTCTGTCCGTCTGTCCGTCTGTCCGTCTGTCCGTCTGTCCGTCTGTCCGTCTGTCCGTCTGTCCGTCTGTCCGTCTGTCCGTCTGTCCGTCTGTCCGTCTGTCCGTCTGTCCGTCTGTCCGTCTGTCCGTCTGTCCGTCTCCGTCCGTCTGTCCGTCCGTGTCCCGTCTGTCCGTCTGTTTGTTTGTCCGTCTGCCTGTCTGTCCGTCTGTCTGTCTGTCCGTCTGTCTGTCCGTCTGTCTGCCCGTCTGTTTGTCCGTCTGTCTGTCCGTGTATCTGTCCGTCTGTCTGTCTGTCCGTCTGTCTGTCCGTCTGTCTCGTTTGTCTGTCCGTCTGTCTGTCCGTCCGTCTGTCTGTCCGTCTGTCTGTCCGTCTGTCTGTCCGTCTGTCTGTCCGTCTGTCTGTCCGTCTGTCTGTCCGTCTGTCTGTCCGTCTGTCTGTCCGTCTGTCTGTCCGTCAGTAACAAGATAACTCAAAAACCGCTAAACCGATTTTAACCAAATTTGGCACAAAAATACTGTGGCACCCGAGAATCTGGGCATTAGTTCTTGGTGGGGGAGGGGGGTTGCTAAGGGGGTATGGGAGGGGGTTAAACATTTAAAAAAATCATAACTCCAAAATAACAGTAGCTAGCGAAACGCGGTTTTCAATTTAAGATTAGGAATAATATTTGCAACAAAATTTGTAATAACATCAAAATCAGTCAAAGTCGCAGTTTTTAAGATAAAAAAAATATCAAGTATGGGCGGCTATACGTGCCTCCCAGCGCCAATTTTTTTTTCTTTAAAAGCATTTGGTGGTAAAAGAACTCTTATATGTGTAAAATATACCAAAAGTAACCCCTAAAAAGTCAGTATGCAGAAAAGATTGTCTCATATTTAATCCATAAAAACTTTAAAAATGTGATATGCTGGGTTAAATAATAAGACAGTCACAAAATGCACATTTAAATCTGTTATTGTTAAATTTTCCTAACAAGAATACTGCTGAATATAAGTTTTCAGTAGTTTTATTTGAATGTCTCATTTTTTTACTTAAATATGGAGTGTCTCATTTTTATACCACTTATTGATCCTATACTGTGTTTTCCTTGTAGTTGACGTAACTTAAAACAACTGAATTGCCATTTAAAAATCTGTGTTTTCGGTATGACCACAGCTTTATGGTAATAACAAAGCAATAGAGATTATCTCTCAAGTTACTGAAGCGTTTCTAAACGCATGCTTGCCTATTTAAATATTGACAATGTTTACGAAGGCGTCTCGACAAACCTAAAATCGCATCCTCACAATAATAACGCCGGTTTTTGCGGCAGAAAACGAATGAAAGGAAAACAGGGCCACGCGACCGATGTGTCAAATATCAAACGTCCCATTCACGGCTCTGCCAAACAAAAGGGGGGCCCAGAGGCACGTGGCGATTCCCCGTCACCATTATTTTCTTCTGCGAATCAAAATGATTAGATTGAATAAGATTTTCGCCTGTAAATTATTTGGTGCGGCTTAGATCGCCGGGTGTCGAATTAAAGAAGCCTCATTTCTGACTCACAGGGCAGATTTGTGATTTTTTATTCTGATATTTTATAGCTATCTTTGACTATTTATGTACATTTTAGTTTAATACGTTCTTTCTTATATCTCTCTGTTGGGGTCAAATTATACACATACAAAACGAAGCTAACCAAACCAAACCAAGATATTACCAGATATAAACAGAGAAATGCTAGATTGCTGCTTATGTATTACCTATACAGGGTGTCCCAGAGATAAGTGCAAGTATTTTAAAGGGTGGTAGATCTCGATAAATGCAACATATTTTCTCTTTATAGTTTTTCAAATAAGTCCAAAATAACGGAGTTATTTTATTTTAAAAATTTCCAAAAAAAATGATTTTTTGCTCAAATTTTGCGAACTACTGGATTTTTTCTGGATTTTCTTTCTTGTAAATTTAATCTAATACCTACATATATTGCCATATTATCAAGAAATTATGTTTTTTTAACTAAAAACTAAAAAAAAAATTTTTTAAATTTTGAATTTTCAAAATTAACAAGTGTTTCTGAGGTTGAACTATACTACCAGTTAAAATAATTGCACTTATTTCTGGGACACCCTGTATAGAATGTAGAATGAGTGGAAGGATTTCAGAACTAATGTCAATCTTTGGAAATAATTCAAAAATCATTTGAAGAAAATCAAAATAAAAATCAAATTTCTACACCCTGTATCTCCGAAACGCAGCATTTTAGGACATACATTTATACGAACTTTTTTACTTCTTTTTATATGTAGAATATGCTGTCGAAGTTTCCCGAATACAATTCGGACAACCCTGTATATGCAATATAGCTACACTTTCATGAAATATATCGTATCATTATTGTACAATATTATGCAATAGAACTTTCGGCATTTTACTGAGTGTTGCTAGATTTCTATTAAACAACCCGATACGCGAAAAATTATACGTTAGTTAATTCGACAACCGTTAATTAATTTTTTTAAAACCTGTTAATATAATACTTGACGAAATTGCGTAACAGCCTCCCGTACCGATTAAACTGTTGCTTATAATTATTTAAAATTTTGAATCTAACATATGTTTTGTTGGCGAAAATTGCAGAGCGTACTCCAAAGTCGCACTCGACTCCAACCGCACAAAACTAATCAGTCGGATAAGGCCGAAAACAAAAAGTCTCCTGAAATAACAGGTTGCATTCAGGCCATAACTTGCGTGCTGATATAACCTCGGTCGGGGAAAAAATATGACACACTTGATCCAGTGCTGTAACCAGTTTACCGGTAATCACCACTTCGAATCCTTATTATTGCGCAAGAAAGATAATTGAAGAAAACGAATCGTAGCCGTAGTGAGAAGTCCCACTTGCGATTTCGCAGTTAAATACACACATCTGTAGATATTCTATTTCTGAAAACGAAAATTGAAAATAATTTTTAAAAATTACCTTTTTTGTCTACCAATTTTTACAAGAAATTCAAGGGGGTGCGCACCGAAGTTCAGTAGTTCGTCTTGTGAAATTGAAACTGTATAATTTTTTAATCAATACGGAAACGGAGACCACATTTTCGATATATTATTACTAAACTAACTTCATATCTATTCATGGATTTTAATGTACCAGAAGCATTGTGTCAGATATCAACATATTTTAGTCAAGAAACATATTTTACTTTAAATTAACAGGATTTCCTCACATTCTTGCACTGTTTTTTGCCCGAAAAAAATTACGTGATATTTGCCGAAACCCCCTCTCTCTAATTCAGTTTGGCCTCATTCCCCCTTGATTCCCTCCCATAGCTTCTAATCCAGTTATTAATGTCAAGCTTATAATTTTCTGTATATATCTAATATACAGGGTGTCCCAGAAATAAGTGCAAGTATTTTAAGTATTTTTTTTTTTTTAGTAGATCTCGCTGAAAGAGACATATTTTCTCTTCACCGTTTTTGAAATAAGTCCAAAATAACGGAGATATTTTACTTTGAAAATTTCCAAAAAAAAATGTTTTTTTGCTAAAATTTTGAGAACCACTGGATCTTTTCTGGATTTTCTTTTTTGTATATTTAATCTAATACCTATGTTGCCATATTATCAAGAAATTATGTTTTTCAACTACAAACTAAAAAAAAAAAAAAATTCGAATGTTCAAAAAAAAATTTCGCGAAAAAAAAATCTTAGGCGTGTTTCTGGGGTTGAACCAGTTAAAATACTTGCACTTATTTCTGGGACAGACCTGTGTAGAGACAATATTAATTTATTGGTATTTTATTTTAATTTTTAGGCATGAGATGAAAAGAAGCACAGCTACAGTTCATGAAAATATCCACATGATAACTAGGCAACATCTTGAGAAAATACTTATATACAGGGAAATTATCCAGAAAATACGTCTTTATTGTCAGAAAGATGCCCACAGATGGAATACACAGGTAGATCTATAATAATTTAAAAACATTTTTCTTTTTTTTTTGTTCTTTCCACATCATATTTTGTAAATAATCAAAATGTAAACCGATATCTCAGTCGAACGCCCTGACAAGAAAATAACAATCCGAAGGTTAAATTTATTCCAAGTGGGAATTTGTCGGTGACGTGGAGGGGCCTTGCTCGTCGCATGTCAACTTTCCAGGACTTTTCTGGAACGTATAATATGGCACCCTCGCTTGCCCTATTGTGCCATCAATTTGCCAGCGAAAAAAGACAATAATTACGGCCTGGAATTGAAATCGAAAATTACATTATCATATCAAGAGGCTTCGCTTACAAGAATTTTCAAGTGGCGTGAAGATTTAACGATTTCGCGGGGAAGTTATCTCTTTAATTCTTTAGGATATCGAATGTATATGTATATATGAGAAATCTACTAATAAAGTAATGTATGTATAACGAACTAGTAGACAATAATGACATTCTAATAAATAACACACCACTTGAAATAGAAGAGCATATATACTTAGGACAGCTAATAACACAGATTAGGATCTCTCCTATCAGAAGTCAACAGAAGAATTTAGATTGCATGGAAGAAACTCAATCAAATTTAAAACTAGAATGCCACTTTATCCAAAGAGAAAAACATTCGACCAATGTGTACCACCAGGCATGACTTATGCATGCGAAAACAGGACACTTAAAACGGAAATTATACGGAAAGTGCGAAATAATTCAACGAAATATGCTGGGAATAACCAAGAAAAATTGCGAAAAAATATGGTGGATACGACAAAAGACTCAGGTAATAGATGTCATCTCGAAAATTAATTCCTTTAAGTGGCAATGGGCAAGTGGCAAAATTACAGCATGGTACCCAAGAGGAACTGGATATATGGATTCTTCTTATATCAGGTAATAGATGTGTAATAAGTGGCAATGGGCATGAGACCTGTCAAGAAGAACGGACAATAGATGGAACACAAAAATTACTGCATGGAATTAAGAGGTCTACAAGAAGTCCAAGCCTGAGATGAGATCATGGTATTAGGAAATCAGCAGGGATAACTTGGGCCGACAAAAATGAACCCAATTACAAAGACATTATCTAAATATGTGAGGGAGGCTACTCCATAGTAATAGCTAGAATAAGCTGAAAATGATGATTATGATAAGAAATCTACCAATATAAAGCCTTTTTCAATAAAAATATCAACAGTCAACTCAAGGCGGAACTCAAGAACTTGGAAGACTCCATCCGCAACCTGGAATGGGAATCTTGCAACGGTCTAAGACACTCGAAGAAGTTTCTGATGGCTTACGATCAAGAAAAATCAAAGATCTTCCTGGGTTTAAGTAAGAACAATCTTCGAATTATCACGG
Source organism: Sitophilus oryzae (assembly GCF_002938485.1). Classification (NCBI taxonomy): domain Eukaryota; kingdom Metazoa; phylum Arthropoda; class Insecta; order Coleoptera; family Curculionidae; genus Sitophilus; species Sitophilus oryzae. The sequence goes on from NW_022146479.1 coordinate 9,055,368, forward strand.
GGTTTTTAACAGGACACTGTCTCCTCAATGAACACCTCAGTAGTTTGAAACTAAGAAGAAACGGCGAATGCAGATTCTGTGGGGAAAATGGGGAAACACCAGTACACCTCATCACTGAGTGCGCCGAGACGACAACCATTCATGCCATGAACTTTGGTACGACTGTTATTGGAGATGGAGAACTACCCTCTATAAAACCGTCCAACATACTGGCTTTTGTCAAAGCCCTGGGACTGTATGATGAGTTATAAATCAAGAAAGGGGGGCACAGTATATCTGTAAGGTTGCAGTGATTATCCCCCCTCCTACTCATTCTAAAAAAAAATCAACATTCGATGATGGTGTAAATATCTTTATAGATATTTCGTAATGCACTCCCGCAATTATTCGTATCCTCGTTATTTATGCCATCGACAAAAAGCTTAGCTAAGGAGATTTATATGCAGCCTTTGATGGACACTTAGATGGAAACAAAAGATGCACCGGGGCCCCCGTTAAGATAGAGTAGGGAAAAAATCCTCCCTAGGGTTTTAAATGTAAAACGCACATACTCCTTTATGAACTCTCCAGAGCGAGGGGTGTAATGTAGGTCAGTAAAACCGTGATTACTTTATGTACTTGCGGTATTTCAGCGCACTTTTTGCAATTTGGGTCATTGGTTTCGTTTTTCTTTTCTTTTATTAATTAGGAAGCACAATGGAGCGAGGTGATTAACAAAAATAGGGTGTAGAAGCTTGCTCTGAATGCATGTACCTTTATTTTTACTTGGGTTCGCATTAATATATGGTTGCACTTTAACAAAGCCATCGTAAAAATGAAGAGATTTTTATGTGGAGCGCTTTCAGGAAATTTCAAACAAATTTTTGTCGCAGTTATTGGTATAAACTATTTTTTTTCATTGAACACCCCGTATATTAGCGTATTGGACAGCTCTCAGTTAAAACAGAATACTGTTTTTTAATATAGGCATAACAACAGTTTTGTTGTAATAATGAATTTATCCTGTCAGTAAAATTATTGAGTTTTTTTCGCCCACATACAAGAATTTACTTGACACTTTTTTGACTGAACGAATAAGATATAACGTAAAACGTAGCGTGTGAACGGGGCTTATGGCAATATTTTAATGATTCATTTATTTAATATAACACTTATAACAGTTAACAAAAGACCAACATCAATTCTTGCTGATAATTCCGATCCAGATTGATCAATAAAAAAGAATAAATAAGTCAAACATAAAAGTAATTGTTTTTTTACTTAAGTTTGTGTGATGTCGTCCCCTCCTTTCCTGTATTTGACACGTGCCTAGGGGCAAGTGTGGCGCGAACAATCATTTTATTCTAACTTACTCATCTCTTAATCTTTTTATTTTCTTTGGCGATTCACTCCGATGGTCAAGCCGGGGGTAAATCGAGAGGTGGATTCATTTTCTTTATGGAATTTTCGTGTAAGGACCAATTGTTCTCCGAAGCATGGTGAGGGTCATCCGAAAGGATTACTTCTTCTTCGATAGCTTAAATGATTATCCCTTTAACTTTAATTAGATTTTGCTTTTGTTTCTCGGGCGATATTTCAACCGCTCGGAATAGGGCAGTGCAATTTGTCGCATGGCGTAGTGTTATTCACGGATACAAAACAAAATTAGTCAATTTTGTCTTTGCCAAGCTTCAAATCATAATTATCTCAACAATCAGTAAAAGTATTAAAAGTATATTCGGGCTTTTGAGGTGTCCGGGGTGGTACGACCGAAATTTTAAAAAATGTCCGGGAAATATAAACGTAAAAATAACTTAACTTTGTGGAATATATTAATCGTTCCAATATCACGTATCTACTAAACCGATATTGCTCGAAAGTAAAAAGTGTATAATTAAAATATTTTTTCAATTTCTTTTAAAGTAATGTCTGTCCCTCTACCCAACCAGTCGACAAGGAAAAAATTACAATTTAGTTGTAAATTAAAATGACAACTGTCACTGTCAGGTATTTTCTCGTCAGACAAACTTTACATCAAAAAATTCATAATTTAATTTACGACGAAGTCCGGATTTCAGAGCTCACTTTTTGGGCCTAATCTCAGAGGCATCCTGTCGTGTTAAGCCACATCCAAAATTCCAAACACACGTGCTTTGATTAAGGCTTGATTAAGGTTTGCAGAGCTTCAGCATTTGCCATAACATAGCGAGCATTTTTTTACAAAACCATATAAATTATATATCACTGTAATCACAAAACTTCAATCTATTTCTGTACTGTAACGGAATTTTAAATTATGTCATTATTTTCGAGAAAATTTAGTCCAAACATAAGGAATATTTTGTTGATGTTTGACCATCAAAATCTTAAAAATAACGAAGTTCTCTAAAAATGTGCTACAATACGGATATGGTATTAATCCTTTATCTTTAATTTCCTTCTTCATTTGTGTAAAAATGTCTAGCCACTTTTACATAACACGTTAAATGATAAACGCTTATTTTGCTACTTTTTCGAACTAGTGGAATGAACTCTTCTTAAGTAAAAGTGAAATATTACATATAGACCATATTTAAAAATGTGTATAAATGTAAAAACAGGTAGAGTGTTTAGGTACAGAAAATACCCTTGCCCTCGCCTAATTTGCCTTAGGATTGTGTCAGAAAGGTACCCAAATCTCGATGGTTCCCTTCCCGAAGTACTATTCGAGATAAAAATGTTGTCCTTGGCCGTTAAAACATCGCCGGCGTCAAGCTGTCTGGGCCTAGGTTTCTGCTGAATTTGTTAAAACGCTTTAGAAGTTATCGAGTGGTATTATGTTCCTTTTTGGTCAGAGGATGAGTAGGAACATCTGGCGGCGATCTGGGTTTTTATGACCGCTGCACGACCGAGCGCTAACAAAAAATGAGTAATCACTCCAAACAGCAACAATAAATAACGTCCATTTGTTATGGTTGCTTTTCGATGCTCCATTTAAACAGTGGCGCTCATAGGGGGGTAAAGGGGATCACCTTTTTCTAGCACAGGTACTTTTGGATGAAATAGAAACCAGAAAAAATTTCCCGTTAAAATAAAAATAATACTCTGATTTTTTCCTTAAAAAATACTGTTTTCTGTTTATCTCGTAGCAACTTATGCGTTCAATATGCTTTTTTCTTATTGAATGCCTCTGGATGATTTCTTAAAATGCATAATTTCGCAGGGATTAACAGAAATGAATTCAGCGCATCAGGATTAATGACAGTTCTGGTTTCTGGTAGGCAAGTTCATTTATCTGTATTTAGATTATCTTAATTTTGATTAATGACTTTCCGAATGGCGATTAGTTAACCCTTTAACCCTTTTGTTGGATTAGAACAGTACCGTATTTTATTTTAATTTATTTTTTCTAAATAGAGAACTTTTAGTGGCAGAATTTTGATTTTTATTAATTGACACATAAAAATTGATTCATTTTTTCCTAAATAAATATATGTTCTTGGTTTTCTTTCAAGACTTTTGTTTTCTACGATAGCAATCCAAGTCCGCACCCTCCTACGAACCATATTTTCCTATTTTCCAGTCGCTAAGGAAAATTGTGGTTAATAAACGTCAGGGAGAATGACCATTTCAAGATACGTTTAGAGAATTTTCTAGACTATTTTATAAATTAAAAGGGAATTGAAATTTCTATAAAACATAATAAATGTGTTTGTAGTGATACTTTCTCGATTCTCACGTACGTAGTCCAGGTTCTTTTTAAATTAAAAGTTGAAATAATAGCTTGGTATCATTGAGTTTTTCTTTTTATTTTTATAAAAATAATTTTCATCTACTCTGGTGTGAGAAAATAAAAAAATAATTATTATAAAAAGTTTAATTTGAATTCTTGCATTATTTTTTTGTCTCATTTTAGAATAATATTTTAGATTGAATTAGACAAAGCTCTTTTATTTTTCTTTTAGCTGCTATCAGTGCTCTCATTATTTTGACATTAATTGAGACCAAAAAATACTTACTTTTTTTAAAATCCGTCTCTGGTTCGAGCTGATCAGCAATGGATAAGTTAAGACCGTCCACAATTTGGACCGTGATATTGACATAAAGCTCGGGAAAGTAATCAGTCAGAGAAGTCCGTACTTTTTTCAGTCAGTTGACAGAATGGGGGTTAGAGGGGGCGACAAAAAGCGCTGGGTTGAACTTTTCAACCCCCTAAATCGGAGGGGCGCGAAGTGTGATAATGTTTTAGAATTGACACCACCACGGTTTCGGTTTCATTTACATTATGCGGATCGCAGATCTCATCTCGCTAATCCGATGACAAAATTAATTCGATATTGGCTGGCATTGTGTTTTATTTTCGTATTAGCGCCCTTTTGGCATTGTTGCGGCTTTAAGCCATCGATCCCAGTCAGGATTTTTGCATCACAACCAAATTACATCGGTACATGTAAGCTTTTGTCGTGTTAAACATGAATATTCGAGTGTTTAAATGTGTTTAAACTAGCAGGTTATTTTATGAAATATGAAACCCAACCAATGTAGAATGTATGGAAAGAGGGTTAATCACCTTGACTTTTTTGTAACCCTTTCTTGAAATATAACTCATCATACTGTCTCAGGGCTTTGAAAAAAGCCGGTATCTAAATAAATAAATAAATAATACGTTTATTGTTCCCCTAATATAATGCCTAATCTTGACATAACAAAAATAAAAAAATCATTGATTTAATTCTTACAATTAAGAATAAACATTTTATTTGTTAACGCCCTGTACAGTTTGCTGTAATTAACTTGTAGCTTTACGGTAGCCAAGTGGCTGGTTGAAGATTACTCATAAAAATCTTTTTATTTGGGTCACCATCATTAGCAGTTATCACGATGTTAGTGCCACTATAATTTAAGCTATCTATTTTACTAATACATATAAAGTGATTTAATATGTGGGCTGTGTTACTTCAATAAAGTCAATTGGTGAAAATTTTATTATAATAATAATACGTCATATTTAAATGGTTGATGTTCATAGTACGGATTATATTTAAAAAAAAAACTAATATTTCTTTGATTAAAAAGAATATATACAGAAAAATGTTGACAATTACTGTAATGTCTATGTTAAAGTCAAAAATTCAATTTTCTACCCAATTGACCGATGTGTGAGTGAAAATAATAAAAAAATATATAAGGGAATCCTATATTATCTGGTCGACCCTCTTTTATATATTATTTGTTCTCCAGTAAGCTGGTTTAAGGTTATTGGTCACGTCAACATGTTATTGGTTTGTGGGCATTACGGTGAAATTGACAGAGTTCTTTCAATTTAAAGTTAAAGGGGGAGGCATGGAGATCGAGATCAGGTGTAGACCTTTCAATGACCCTTGGACTACATAGAATCTAATAAAGTCGAAATTTTCAACGATATTTGTTACTTAAACCAGTGGCAGCTCGGGGGTTTCCTTCATTTATTTGTGTAATATTTTTTCCACTTTAAAAAAACAAATCTAATAAATTGGTTAGTACTTGGTACAGCTTTGGCATTGGGAACGGTTGCATTTTTTTATTATGATTTTATATTACTATCGCTCGTGCTTTATTACATTTTTATGTTTAAAGATCCATTATGCTTATGAATATCTATCCATATACAATCTTTTTCTCATAAAAAGTCATTAACACCACGACATTAATTGCAATTTATTACGGGATTATTATGATGCCAGATGTGCTGATTTTGTAGTAAAGCGTAGTAAAGTAATTGTTTCGTAATACAGATGATAATTGCAATAAACCCGATAATACTCAGCTTTTTTTATATGGCGTAAATGTCAAATGATTTATTTATTTTTTTTAAGTCTGCGCCAAACGTTACGTTTGAATTATAATATGACATTTAAATAATTATAGTAAAAATGTATCTCATTCTTTTGTAGTAAAATTCAATAATAACTAATGTGCTAGGTTAATAAAAAAAAGCTTTGATCATTTTACTCATTCTATTGAAAATATTTCCAGAAATATATTTTTAATGGTAGAAACCTATTTCAATTTTATTTATATTTATACATATATTTTAATTAAAGAACAGATTGCATTTAACAGTTATTTGAACAAACCATGAAACAACATCGTTTATTTGGCGTATATGTTTTATATATGTTTGTCCTTTTTTGTGACCATTTTTTAATAATATCTAGACCTGTGACAGGTCTTTACTAGGTAGGGTTAGTCTTATTTAAATTGTTAAAAGAATGATGATATACAGTGATCTTTATTTGTATATATTTATCACAAACATTGGTTTACATATTTAATCACGCGATAACGAGGTGTCTTATTTTTTATCGAAGATGTTGCTGGATGACGTGATGACAGTTAAAATACCTAAAAGGTAAACAAAATAAAAAAAAATATCGTTTATCTCCAAGCAGGCTAGAGACACATAAATTAGAAGGGGCACGTTTCACTAACAAAATAATTCTTGGAAAAAGGGTCTGTTTTGTTTCATTCACCCCGAATTCTTCCAAGGGTCGTCAACACCTTCGTATAATTGTTTGCACATTGGATTGATTATTTTCTATAACACATCTAACCATACCAAATGAAATTTGATTATTGTCTTGGGATGTTGTTTTTGACGAATAAGAATGAAAGTCAAAGAGCTACAGGTTTAAGAGAAAAAAAAAGATTATGTAATAGGCTGTTTGATAATGAATGCGAGCAGTGCTTAAAGTTGCTAAAAGCAAAAAGTGTAAAAAGTACTTGTAAATGGCACACCTGATGTTTATCGCCAAAGGTACTACTATTCAAATTCGCCGCGAGGTTCACTTTAAGTGAAACTAAAAAGAAACGGTTCAATTATCTTGATCATAGATTCACATAGTTGGCACGCAACTTTCAAGACCATCAGGTGAACAGCTACAATTTTAACACTACAGATGATATTTAGTTCTTTCTATGTATTTAATTAAAATACATGTTTATAATATAGCCAGATATATAGAATTAGTTAAATTGTACAATTTAGTTTTACAATTTACAAAAGTTTGCTTGTCTTTTTCTCTGTCGTTATATTTTGTATTTAGTATCCCAAAAATATTTAACAGGGCTAAAATTAGTTATTTTTTGTATTAAACCGTTGACTTTCTGATTGAAACTGTATTACGTTATTATATTGAGATTAGTATTTAATTATATGTTATTACATCAAATGGTTTAGGTGTTGTTCTTTAAAAAGAGGTTATAGGGGGAAAATAAAACTACAGTGATTTCTTTCGGCATGTTTACATATATTCCAAATCAACTATATAAAAGTGAAAAAAGTACATGGTGAAAGACGTTGGTAAGAGATGTGTATGTATGGCATAAATCCATAGCTGCACAAATAATGTTACACCACCTGCAGCAAAAATAAACTAAAACGACTAAAAAATCGTATAGTATTTCTTCCACACATCACAAAAATATAATATATAGATATATGTATTAAACATGTATAAAACTTATGACATTTATTATATCGGAAATAATATAAGCTATTTTGAAAAAAAATCTGAACTGGTTATATAGACCACGTTGGGTTATTATCACGGGCCCAAATGATCAATGTTGGTCCAAGTCAGGTAAACAACATTTGTTTTTTCGACGGGTCTTAAAGACACGTGCTAGAGAACCACGTGCATTTAAGATATGAACAAGGTAGACAAGAAAAATATATAGGCAGCCGGACAAGCTTGGCAAGTTTTTCATCGAATGGTCAGCTTCGTCCGGCAGCTGTACAAGTTTCAATTAGCACAGAGTATCTATAGTAGCAACGGAAATCATATGGCAATCGGCAAAATACATCTATATCTATAGCGATGATAACAAAATAAGTAAACAATAACACTACTACATAAACTTAGAAATAATTAGAGAACCTAGCCAACGCTATGTAAAAACAACGACTATACTGACTAGGAGTATAAACTACAAAATTAACATTTTGTCAAAATGTATTCAGAGATCAATGGAACCAGGATTTTATGTAAAAGGCCCAAAAAATTGGGAAGTCTCTTTTACACGGTGTATTCGCCTGTTTAAGGCTTAAATCACAGAGGCGCTTTGAAGAGCTAATTCTAGCGTATAGCTTCCAGCGGGGAGCTATATATAAAAGAACTTAGAACTAAACCTTAATCTTACATAAATGCTTTATTTATTTAAAAATATCCGCATTCAATATACAACTTTATATATCTTACATCGTAAAAAAGTAGAAAGCTATATGCATGCATGGCTGAGGCTGTGCCAGCGAGTTTAATTCAAATTGTCTTGGCCTGGCCTCACAATATTTACAAGTTAACGGGATAATTTACAAACAGAGCACGTCCCTTTAACTTTTAAAATACAGTTAAATTTTATATATCAATATCAAACTAGATTAGAATATTTATTTCTTTTTACTTTATTTATTTATCAGGTATCAACATATTAAATTCTTTTAGAAAGTACGATAAAATTTTCATAAAATATTGGTGCTCTGCTTTAAATTATCTCGTAGGTGCGAGCTGGTAATTTCAGCTCAATGACAGCACCTCTATTCTACCTACGGAGATCATTTGAAAACCTTTTAGCGGCAAAGCATCCCTTGCCGCACCATTTTATACACACAGTAGATAGTCAGACTCATTGGTAGCAAAAGTTAACCAATCGATCTTTGAGCAATTGTTTCTCGACACAGATCGCATTCATAAAACTCGTCAAATCAAAAAAGTGAGAAAATTTCGGATTATCTGAATTTGAAGTAGATGTTACTGTTATATTTATCAAATAAAACTATAGCCGTTTGGCACTTCCATGTCTTTCTTTGGCTCTGCTGAATCTAACCATTTGGAAACAAAAATGAAATCGTTATATACAAATAATTACAAGCTTCAAAAAAACGAGATTTTTTTCAAAAATTATATACAAATTGACTTTTTCCTTACATTATCAAGTTAATTAATTATAACTAAATCGAAAATTCAAACGAAATCAGTCAAAAAAACTTGAAAAATGGCTCCATGGGAGCCAATAATTTCGAATCTCGTTTCGCGAAGGCAAACTGAAATTTCCACTTAATTACAAATATAAAAATTCCTGAGTGTAGACCTGCCTTTATATACGGCCTGGGCCTAAATCAATGAGATCAAACGCTTTGATTTATTTTTCTTTCTTTGGAACCAACACAGTAATCTTACTATGCCAATCGGTAAAGTAAAGTTTCCAAAAAGTAATGAATAACCTTGATTGTCTTCCTAATATATTTCAATTAATAATAACATTTAGTTTAAACTAAAATAATTACGAACAAATTTAATAGAGAACTATTTTAATAGCACGCACAGTACTTTACCGACAAGCTTATAATATTGACAAATGACCTGCGTACCACATCATAATCCATCTTCAAACAATTTCCAAGAAATATAAAATCTAATTATTTAGACATAGATAACAACGTGTGCGGTTAAAGTTACCACACCTAATCACAAGATTATTCTTATTTACTTGGAAAATATTTACTTTATATAAACCCTTAAATTTAACCTAACACTCAGTATATTTATATATAGAATATTATATAAATGAAATAATAAAGAACACACCGAAAGTATAATGAAAAAAAAAACAACATAAAGCAAAAAAAACATAATATATATGCGAATTCTTAACTATGATTTTAATCACTTATGCTTTGGGTGAATTGTAAATGGCTCCTCAAAATGTTTTTGAGCGAGATTTACCGACCACAAAATATGTGCCATCCGACAAAACAGATCATTGCAGTCATGAATGAGCAGGAGGATACAGTTGCTGGCATTATTTTTGACAGCAATCCGTCGGACGAACCGCCTTCATCATCTCCGTCGTCATCACAATTAACCTGAAACAACATAATAGAATATCAATCATTTATTTATTTTATATCCTAACAATTATACTCCTATATTAAAAAATACGTTCTTAGTATATCAAAAGTATTTTTAAGTTCGCTATTATGAAATGCGTATCATAAATTTACAAATTATGATTTTATTTGTATATAGAGGGTGAGTCTTAACTAAGTGCAAATATTTTTAGGGGTAGTATATTTTGACACGAGAAACACGTCTTTAGACATTTTTAGGTAAAAACCATAATATCTTCATAATATGGCAACATAGGGTAATAGATTAAATTTACAAGAAAGAATATCGAGAAAAGATCCAGTTCAGTTCCAGTTTTCAAAATCTTTTTTTTTTAAATTTTCAAATCAAAATATATCGGTTATTTTGGATTTATTTGAAAAACGGTAAAGAGAAAATAGGTTTCTTTTATCTACCAGCCCTGAAAATATTTGCGCTTATTTAAGACTCACCCTGTATATATACATACATCCCTATGAATTTATGTCTTTTCTTTATCTGGGGACTGGGGAAAAATGTTGCGTAAGACGCATTGATGATATGACACCCCCAGACAAATATTTACATGTAATATAACTATGTACATATTTTATATACATATTACGATATGCGTGTTGTGAACTGTAATATAGGTACTATTATAGTATATATATTTAAGATGTATATATTTTTTAGAGTCAGTATATTACAGCTTATTCGAAATAGTTAAGCAAAAAACAAAAATAAGTATGGTGTAATACTATATAACTAAATTAAAATGTTCTAGTAATAATTTTCCATTTTATCTTCATTAGCTATTTTTAAACTATTGTATTCTCTTGCAGGTGTTTACAATTATCTTAAAATTCTGCTCGTAAAAAACGCATATCTATAAATCTTTTTGTCTAATTGTGAAGAAAAAAAAACAATCTTGTACGCATTTTGTTTTATTAGATGTCCAAGAATAATTAAGCTGTGTTAAACATGTCTGAATTGAATTCGAAATATCGTTAGATAACATCGTTCTTACAACAAAGAAAACATCATGAACGTGTAATATAAACAATGGAATAAATATAATTACATTATAATTATCTGTAAAACGGTAGTCAAGGTTAAAAATGCATATTGTAAGAGATTGTCCTTTATAGTAATAAATACTACGACGCAGTAGGATAAGAACTAAACAGTATTTCGCAATATCTATCTCGAGAAGAATATGTATATATACATGCATATATGAGCTGGCGTTGTCAAGTCGTCATTTCTTTGTTAAATAAACATTTTTAATAGAAACCCGGCAACGGCGTCGATTGAAAGACAATGCACACGAAGTGAATGCCAAATTATCCTAAGAGTTATGAGCTCGGCGTATGCTTGGTTGCATACCTAACGCGGCGTATAAAACGCGCTCTTTACGTGCTCATTTCGTTTCAATCGAGCCAGTGATATATTTAAATTATTTAGATTCTTTACTACCAGTAATTGCGCGAACAGATGGCGAATTCTCCTTCAATTAGCTTTGTGTTTCTAGCACGTACAGTGCAATTAACTCTTATAATTTCTGCATATAATTACGTCGTTTGGCTCTAATAAATATAGCGATTTTTTATATCGTTCCGACGGGTGTTTGAAGTTTAGTTCTTTAATACAAAGATTTTCGCGCCCTGAAAATTAAATTTTCTTGTTCGCTTTTCGAAATGTCAACGCTTTAATTAGTCACTTTGATTTTCGCGTACTAAATATGCAAATAATATCCGAAATATTTTAATTATACATAATTATCTTTGAAGAAAAGTCTTAAAACTTAAAGTAATTTCAGCCGTTAAATGTGCGAGCGTAATTAATTTAATTGCATTTAAAATCCGCATGCAACAAATTCTAAATTACAACTTACAAGGAAAATCGTGTATGTAGGACATACAACAGGTTTCATTTCGCGTTTTAAGGTAAAAAATCTGCATTGGAGGCCTGTTAAAATTTTATCTCCTAATGCTTTCGAACAAACGAAAATATCTTTTTGGTGGCCAAGTAAAAAATATCACCATAAGAATATTTTGTAGAATAATAAAAGGGTGGGCGTCGCAAAACAAGCTAACAAATTCACACCCACTCGAAAAAACATGCAAATCGCCGAAGAGACTAACCTTATTCCAATCTTGAGAGAGGTCGGTGGTTGTGGTTTTTGTAGTTTTGTCGCAATTCGAAGATTCGGAATTGGTTCGTCTTCGTCTTGGAGATCGTACGGGCATGGCAGTCAAAGCGGAGGCAGCCTGGGTCTCGTTGTGAGACGAGGCCAACCATGACAAATTTGAGATGAGATCTGGTATCGCGTTCGTAGTTTGTGCGGGCGATGCTGCTGTTTCGGAGCTCTCGCTTCTTTGTCTGTTTATCGACGAACCTCGCACTGAAAACAATATTCGTTTTCATATCAAATATTCCTCAACTTTTTTTATCTCTTTTTTATATATATCCTCATCTTTTTATTTTTCTAAATTTGTTCTTTTTAATTTTTTTTTCACAACACATTAATAATACTTCGTTAAATTCATACCTGAATGAATTTCTTAAAAATATTGTCAAAATTTTTTTCTCACAATTATTTTTTTTATATTTTCTAACAAATTATATAAACACATAGACCATGCTTCTTGAGGTACTTAAAAATCATAATCTCTGTTTATTTCTTATTTTTCAAAAATTTATTTTTGTTAAATTATATTTTATTTAAATTTTTAACACAAAAATATGTTTTAAAAACTCTTTATCCATGTTTTATAAAGCTTTTAATTTAAAGAATTCTTTTAAAATAATATTAAGATTATTATTAACTTAAATAATCTAATTAAAATTTCTTTAAAAAGATAAAAAGAGAATTTTAAGAAAATTCAAGCGGTTATAGAAGGCAACAATTTTCACACAAAAGAGAGTATATGTATAGGAGATCGGGATTTAATAAGAACATATTTTTAGAAAGTATATCTGCAAAAATATCTTATACGTTACTAACCCCAACCGAGACACAGCTCAAGGTTAAATTTAAAATCACGAATGGAACAGCTTTTATCAGGTCTTTTTAATTTAAAAGGAAAAATGTTACAATCTGGTGATAAAATGTCACTTTATTTACATTTAATTGGGTGTTTAATTGCCAAGAAATTATATTAATATTTATTAGCATAAGTTTCTTACCCAAATTCATTTAATTTAATTTTTACAAAATGAATTTAATTTATTTTTCTTTCTAATATTTTAACCTTAATTATAGAAAATGGTCCTTTAATTTTTTTTATATAATCGAAGATAATTTTTGGGAATATTTTGTATTAATTAATTTTCGAAAATGAAACTGTCGACAAGTCGGCACTTGTCGAAGAAGAACAAAAATAACTTCGATAACACTTTGGAACGGTGGAAGAGATTATGTGCTGTTCACAAAAAGTTATTGACCTTGAAGGCGCGGGATTAGGCTCTTGCCGTTGGGCGCCAAATGTTCGGAACTGAATTTCTGGCCTGCTATCGCTGTGTATAAAAGTCAACGATTTTTTAGCCTTGAAGCTCCTTCAAAACGCACTGCACCTTTCGCTGGTTGCATCATTTTTTTCGCGTCCAAAATAACTCCCCCGAAGAGCAACAGGTCCGGCACTAATTTTTCCCGCCAATTACTATCTAGCACTTACCTCTGAGAGGAGCTGTGGTCGTCAACGTTGCCACAGCCGCAGAACCATTAGATTGAGCCTGTTGAGATCTGAGCCTATGTTTCCTCGCCGCAATCTGAAGCTTGGTCAGAAGCGCCTGAAGCTGGATGAGGAGGACCTCAACCTCGTTTTGATCGTCTGGCATGGTGAATGGCACTGCCATGGTCGCGAACTGAATCACTTAAAAATAAAAAAAAATCACTCGCAATCACAAGAGAGTTCGAACTCGCGATGGTCACGCGTCTTGAGCGCCTTGGAGCGTGGCACGTCCGTTCGGAGCGGGATCTGAACGAGGTTTGATCGTGGCTTGTGCCGAGCAACCGAGGCGAGCCGCAGCGTTTGTGACTCTCGCAGGTTTACCTAGCGTTCACCCCGCGTCACTCTATCGCACGATATGCGCTTTTCGGTAGCGATGCATAAGGGTGAAGCGTGTTTTTGGCGCGAGCGCCAATGGGAACGCTCCGGGGGCGTGTCCACCAAAAACCCGGCAAAATATTGGCCAAATATATTTAGATATACTATACCTTTGTTGTTAGTTAACAGCTAAGATAGATATTTTACTGGGCCCCGGGTCGAGAACTTGAACTGGAGTATCACATTTTCGTTTTTTTTTCACTTACTGAATGTAGTTTTTGTTGCTGGAAAGTTACCACTTTTTTATTATTTTGATACCTACCTACCTTTATTTCAAAAGAGATTTTGTAATTTTTTAGAAATTACATCTTTACAAAAAATATCATTTCAATACACTGCTCATTTTTCAGAATTTTTTTTTATTTTTACTGATTTTCAAAAAAAAATATTTTTTGTGTGATATTTTTTTATTTACGAAAATATTTCCAAAGACATTCCTAGATTAATATTGTACCAAGTATATTTTTCCAAAAATATTTTTTTTATATATTTTATATTAAAAAAATATTATTTTTTTTAAACTTTGAATTTCAAAGATTTTTCAGAATATTTATATTTTTTTATAATAAGCCATTTATAATAATTTTAGTAATTAAAAAAAAAATATTATTTATCGTAGTGATTTTTTTTTGTTATTACATTTCCAAACATATAGGTACTAGCTTTATTTTAAAAACTTTTTTTCCACTTACCGAATGTAGTTTTTGTTGCTTGAAAGCTACCACTTTTTTATTATTTCGATACCTTTATTTCAAAAGAGATTTCGTATTTTTTAGAATTTACATATTTACTATTATTTACAAAAAATATCTTTTCAATACACTGCTCACTGCTCATTTTTCAGAAAAAAACATTATTTTTTTATTTTTACTGATTTTCAGAAAAAAAAAATTTGTGTGATTTTGTTTATTTAAGAAAATATTTCCAAAGATATTCCTAGGTTAATATTGTACCAAGTATATTTTTCCAAAAATATTTTTTTATACATATATTTTATATTAAAAAATAGAAGTTATTTATAATTAAAAAAATATATTTTTTTTTGGTGAAAATTAAAAACATACTTTTTTTCGTTAAAAAAAGATTATGTTTAATTTTTTTAAATAAAACATATTTAGATTTTTTTGTATTTTTTAGTGTAAGCAGGTAGTGTAAAAAATCAAAATAAAATTATTTTAAGAAATAAAAAAAAAACAGAAAATACTTTAATTTTCGAAAACTCTATTTTATTTTTCTAGAAGTAGGTATAATATTCTTCCTTCTGCGTTACTTGTTGAAGAATATATTATTATTTAGATACAAAAATGAAAGACTGGGTTAAAAAATTAAAAAACTATTTGAAGTATACCTACCTATATAATTTTAGAATAATTGTGCATATGTATTTGTTTTTAAAGAAATATTTATTTATTATTTTTTCATCGTATTTTATTAATAATAGTTATGAGATACTATTTTTTAATATTTAAAGCCTCTATAAAATTCCATATTATTAAATATTCTGTTTTCAATGACCTATTTTTTAGATATACGCCATTGAGATAAACCTATTTTTATTATTTTATCATTTAAAAAAATATTTTTTTTTGATGAAAATTATAAACATATTTTTTTTTAATTAAAAAAGCTTACGTTTAATTTTTTTAAATAAAATATATTTAGATTTTTTTTTGTATTTTTTGGTAATACAATTTTAGTCGTAAGTAGTAAGTGTAAGTAGTGTAAAATGTAAATAAAATTATTTTAAGAAATAAAAAAAAACAGAAAATACTTTAATTTTGGAAAACTCTTATTTTGTTTTTCTAGAAGTAGGTATATTTTTCCTTCTGCCTTACTTGTTGAAGAATATATTATTTTTTAGATACAAATGAAAGGAATACAAAAAAAAATATTTTTAGTATACCTACCTACATAATTTTAGAATAATTATTGTGCATATTTGTTTTTAAAGAAATATTTTTATTTTTCCATTGTACTTTATTAATAACAGTTATGAGATATTATTTTATTCCATATTATTAAATATTCTAATGTTTTCAATGACCTATTTTTTAGATTTATTTTTATTTTAAACACTTTAAAATGAAAAAACGTTTTTTTAATTCAAATTATATCATAAACCCAGTTTTTTTGAAAATGTGTCACAGCCTCTCTGTATTTGTGCCAATCGCTGAGACTTAATCATATAGCCAAGACATTCACCTAAAGATGTTATTCTTAGCTTCTATTTATATTTGACTGTGTATACACCTTACGCGATATTTCATAAAAAGTCAAATGGCTCACGATGCACTAATATTTGTTTAAATTAAATCCAAATATTAACACGCAATAGTTTTTTAACTGTTGTGGTGTGGGTGTTGTTTAGAAAATTTGATAACGGATTATCTCTCACTCAGTGGTTTTGGTTCTATTTTAACTTAATTCTCGTTTAATCACCGCATATTTGTTTATTTCACTTTACTATCCACACACTAGTAAATACGTTTCACATATCGTTGTTATTGTGACGCACAAATAAATTATTTTAATGTAAGATAAGAATTTTGAATCACACTATTATCGATTGTGATAGAATTAATATCTATAACTTGATAAATTTTAAAAAAAAGTTTAAAAAAATATTTTTGTTTAAATTTTTATGATATTAAAAATTAACTTTTAATTTACAAGTGCTCAATTTGATTACCTTCACTCTTCATCAGATATAATCTTAATATTCAGTAATAGGGTTAACTGGTGTAAAAATGAGATATGGTGTAAAAAATGCCATATTTAGGGGTTATAAATGAGACAATCAAATAAAACTAATGAAATCTTATCTTCAGTTATTTTTCTTCTTACGAACATTTAACAATAATTTTTAAAAGATCATCCCCATAGTTTGTTGAATCTTTAAAAAAATAATGAGTCAAAGGTATGACTAAATATGAGGAAACTTAATAGTTATATATTTTTAAATTTTAGTTACAACTCAAAATTAACAAAAAAAAATGCAAAAAAACAACAATTAAACAGAAAAATATACATTTCTCTGCTTAATTGCCATCGTTCTTGTCTCATAATTGACTGCATTTAATATATGTAAATGAAAGAAGGACCTTTAAACGTGTAGGACCTTTTAGTATATTTTATCTTTTGCAATTTTAGTTACAACTCAAAATTAACAAAAAAATGTAAAAAAACAGACAATTAATTTCTCTGTTTAAATGCCATCGTTCTAGTCTGATATTTACTCCATTTAATATAAATGAATGCAGGGCCTTTAAAGGTGCCTTTTGTGACTTTCTTATATTTAATCCAGTATTTCTTATTTTTAGACTTTTAATGGTAAATATTATGAAACACTCCTTTCTGCAAGCAGCCGTTTTTAGGGGTACTTTTAGTATATTTTATCTTTTGAAAATTTTTGTTGCCACCAAATACCTTTTTTTTAAATGGTGGTATCTAAGAAAGAAAAACTAAAAGTATTGAAAAATGTGTAATTTTTACACCACCTTTTTTTTTATCACACTACTTTTATTTGTAAGACATTGAATTAATCGTAAAACAACTAATTCAGCAAGGTAAAGTGAATCACAAAACTCGTCTTGTTACGCCAAAGGCTCGAACTGTGCGTTATAAAAATAACGAGCTCTATACTCAAACTGGGTGAGCGAACCCATGAAAAAATAAACCAAAAGAAAGCACACAAAATGGTCACATAAGTGTTACGAAACTTCTTCCTGATACTGATTCATTGGAAGTGAATCATCAAGGTACAAACACCAAGTGTTACGCTGGTATTTGTATCTCTGTTGCTCTCGTGGGTGGCTATACTCTAGGGTGAATGATTTACCTATGCTTTGTGTTTGTTCCAACAATTGGTAGTGACTTTGACATTCACCCGCTATTAGTAATAGGGCATCTTTATGAAATGCATGACTCTGCACACAAAAAAAACTACAAAATATAGATAAAAATATGTCTTCTATATTAAGAATTTAGACGGAATATAAAAAAGTCGTATAATAAATTATTAACTTTACGAGAAAAATAATATTATGCTAAATAAATTTAGTTTCACATTAAACAGACTATATGCATATCTATATCAGTCATTGGCACCAGCTTGTCTGGCTTGATGTAGGTTTTATTGAAACCGACTATTAATATAAAGATTGCATGTATGCTTGTTTGTTACATAATTCAAATAAAACAGCACTTTTATACCATTGTTGACTTTCAGTATTCTAGAAAAAGTATAAGTTTGCTTTAAATATTAGCTGTTTATGGATATTTAAAATATCAGCGTAAGCAAAGGGTAAGGGCATAAGTAAAGCGATGTAAAGAACATTTATTTATATATTTCTAAGATTAAAGTTGAATAAAAATTATAAAAACTGCAAAATATGTGGAAAATTGTATGTACTTGCTTCTGATCTATTTTTGATGAGGGTTAATATCTGTCCTGAGATTAATCCAATTAAAACCAAAAATTACTAATATATTGTATTATTCTAAACTTTTTAAATAGTTATAGGTAATAATAAATTATCTTGAAAATAACCCTACCATGGTTAAAATTTGTATACATCTAGTACCCTACTCGTAAGGGCGAAAATGACTACCATATATTTTCCTATTTTGTACCCTTTTATTAGCAAATAACAGTAGTTTTTTCAAAATCGGTAACTTGATCAAAATCGCCAATTTTTATGACCCTGTGTATGGAAAAAGTTGATTAACTCTCTATTAAGTTTTAATGATCTGCTGAATGAAAATGCGCGTCCAGTGCAAAGGTAAAGTGTTTTGGTGTATTGTGGTGAATTAATGTTTTGTTTTGTTCTAACACCAAAGGTTTCAACACTCAACTGTAATATTTTAAGTTGTTTCAACCAATATTTATGATTGTATTTGTTGAAGTGTTGAAGTTTAGTATAGATATTATTTTAAGCCCCTATGATAGAGTAATGAAATATTTTGAAAAGATTTACTGTTTTAAATCAATATTTTAAGCACTCGAAACACAAACGACGTGACTGAGATCAGAATTTATTTGTTGGCGCAATATTTATTTTTAAGTATATCATAATATTTGATAATATGGTATTTTCGCGAAATATGATCCTTAGACTGTATGTCGCCAGATAAGAATTTTCTGATATAGTTTTCAAGGTCCCTGAACCAGGTACAAACAGTGGCGTATAAAAATGTCATTTATTTATTAACTATATTATTGCTATCGATAATATAAATACAGATATCAAGCCCCATGTTTATTTTAGCCTTGTACAATATTGTGTAATGTACTTTACCAATTTGTTCTTGAAATTTAACGAAATACAACACTTTTCTAACAACAAAAGATATACTAACCAATGTATATTGATTTTTTTAACCAAACATATAAAGTCATAGTGTAATGTTCCATCGCAGTTTGATAAAAAAAGATAAACACGCATCGTCCAAGCATATACCTTTCAGAAAAAATACATCTAAAATGAAACCTAAAAATGTAAACAAAACAAAACTCAAAGGCCCTAACTTGTATCCTTCTTGTACCTAGAATGTAGAATGAGTGGAGATGTAGGATGAGGTTTCTTGCTTTATAACTCATCATACATGCGGATCTTCCTGTTGTAGCGGGGACAGGCTATCTTCCATTTTCCTCTGACAAGAACTGTTGTACTGAGTAGACATCTACCTCCTACGAGGGTATACAACTTTCCACGGTTGGGGTTTAGATTTCCATGCCCTTCACAGTGGAGGACCTTATCTCCGTCTCAGGTACCCTTGAGGTAGAGGCTGGAGGACCTGTCTCCATTTTCTCCACCTCTTTAATTTGGTCTCTCCTTAGACCTGATAATGTGTTGTTCCGGATCTATAATAGAGGATATATCTCTCTTTTTCTATTGCTTCCTTGGATTTGAAATCAATTTCAAATGTGAGGACCTGACCATGGCCTTTCTCCCTCGAGATTATGACTCGCCAACACATATTTACATTGAAGTTCTGACAAAGCTGGTGATACACCGCAAGGGTTAGTCGGTCGACTTGTACAGAACTCCGCATGTAGAAGTAAGGGAGACGAGAATACAACGGGTTGTCCCATACAACATAAAAAAATTCAGGGCTGTCACTGTAGTGTTCCAAAAAATTGGTAAATATTTAAATTTTCAATAATTTAAAGTATTGTACATTTTAGATTCGATGATGTCTCTAATTATAATATTTATCAACTGTTTTGTAACTGTGTTAATATATTAAGTGATGTCACCCTCAAGTGACATCTTTTAAGATCTTTGTTTACTTAAGCTGAGTTTAAACAAAATGCTAGTGACGTCTAATCGGTAATGTATCAGTACTTCTGATTAAGGTGAAATTTTTGCACAATACCTAGAAACGACAACCTGATGATTAAGGAAGGTTATTTTATATATGATAACTTAATTTGGACACATTTCAAAAAAAAATAATATTAGTCAGAGAAAAAAAATTGTAAACCACTAGAATATACATATATATCTTTTAACAAAGAAGATTTACATTGTATTTATTAGGTATAGTGGTTAAGATCTGAGAAAGTGTCCCTGCTGAAAAACATGCACGATAGACCCTGTATAAAAAGCATCAGGTGTGGACCCAATTCATTGGGGGCATCAACCTCTATAATGCTTTAAACCCTGATTTTGACTTTCAATTATCAGCACAGGCATAAATAAGGTTGGATGTTATGCATCCTATGAAAACCTTTAAGGGGATTTCTTTTCAGTCTGTTGATTCTGAAATTGAACTAATCAATTAATTAACTCTTGTGTCTATCTTATATTTACGCCTTAATTTTTTTTAATGCACATATAACAGTAATAATTTTTGTGTATAACTGTATACTGTTCTTGAAACGTTAATCTGATTATATAAATTTATTTGGTTTTATATTTAACAGGGGCACTACGATTAAAACTGAGAACCTTCGTGCGACAAGATTGCGATAACAATTAATTGCTCTAAAACATTTATATAAAAGTTTAAAAGGCGAAATGAAATCATTCAATTTAAAAAGAAAAACCTTGTCAAGGAAGTGATATCCCTGGAAAAGCTATGCGCTAATTATTAGATTGTCCTTGGCCTAGTTCAGATATATATTTTTCAACGACTTGGCTTGCGAAACAAAGCGACATTTTCGCTTGAAGATTGCAGAGAAAAAGCTGCTTATTGGATGTAGAAAAAACCGCCTTTTTCAGCACATAATAGGACTTCGTGATGGCCTTGACATTTCGGAAGATCTGCACGTACAAAAATGCTCTCAAACAGAAAAATTGTATGTATAACCTTTCTTTTCCTGCGATGATCCATGTAATATGTTACGTAGCACGCTTAGGTACCTACTAATAAGCATTCATATATTTTTATATATTATATTTTTTTGTATAGTTCAAATTTTAAAATAGTAATTGAAGTAATGTGTAATTAAGTATAAGACAATAACTTAAGATAAATACTCAATACAATAACTAAAACACTAGAGTGTTGACATATTTGTGATGATAATGAGCCATTTGTTGAAGAATGGAAAAAACAGGTTAAATCTAGTATTTGTTCTCAAGATTTATGCGCAATATGAAGATGCTTCTAAATACACAATTTACTTAATATAGACAATTACATTCTTAAGGAATAATATTTCATAATATTTATATTTCTGTAATAAGCTCTCAAGACTCTCAAGTGATTGAATGTAAGTAATTGAAAGACAAGTAAATTAATTATTAAAAACCTAGATAAATATATATGAATATATTTTCTTAAAAACAAAATAAATTACTGGCATACAGGGGGGCCAGTGTAAAAAAAAACAAAAAGAAAGGGTATTTAAAATATCTATGCCTATAGCTATAGTTTGATTTACTAATTTTTAATATGTACTTATTATTTTTCTTCTTATATTTTTCTTCTTCTGGACGAAGATGATATACACCCTATTTCTTTACTGCTTAGATATAACCTTTTTTTTGCTTGTGATATCTCATATATTTATTCTACCTGCATATTCCTTATCGTATAAAATTCAGTAAAGATTTTATAAATAATTAAAAGTAATACTAATTAGAGATGATAGATTATTTCTAAATATTATGTGCATATTTGTATATATATCGTTATGTGTATATTGTACTAGCGTGTACCAGCGACTTCGTTCACGTCGAATTAATCATTTGTAATGGTGATGATAAAGCAAAGCAAGAATTTCCATTAACATACAAACTGGATAAAATTTTCTCACATTTATGTCAGTATGATAAAAACAATATGGCGATATTATTATATAACTTGGTAATATTTGAGGGGTAGTTTCATCTCGTTGGAATTTGACTTTCGAAAAATCCGTTTGCCAAAAATAAGCTTTTTACGTCAAGCAGTTTAAGCAGAATCGTGGTTAAGAAATTACCCAACTTTTTCGAACATCCTGTACGATTTTTTAAAATATTTCAAAATATGTAAAAAACCAAATAAATTATGCTTGTCCAAACGTTTTCCCGAAAGACTAACCGTTTTTTAAATAACAAATATTGTAATATTTGAGGGGCGTTTTCACCCTCTTGGAATTTGAGATTCGAGAAACTCCTCCTTATCGAACCTCTACACCCCACAGTCAATCCGTTTGCCAAAAATCAGTTTTAAACGTTAAGCAGTTTAAGCAGAATCGTGATTACTCAACGGTCATATTTTATGAAACACCCTGTATAAATTTATAAAAAATCTTAAAATACGTAAAACAACAGAATAAAATAAACGTGTTTAAGAGTTTTTTCCGAAAAACTCACCGGTTTTTAAATAAAACATATTTTAATATTTGAGGGAGAGTTTCACCCCCTTAGAATTCGAGTTTCGAAAAATCTCTTCTTATCGAACCTCTACACCCTAAAGTCAATCTGTTTTCCAAAAATCAGCTTTCTACGTCTAGCGCTTTAAGCAGGATCGTGATTAATCAATGACCGGATTTTTCGAAACACCCTGTATACATTTTTAAAAAATCTTAAAATATGTAAAAAAATAAAACAAAATATACGTGTTTAAGCGTTTTTTCAGAAACTTGACCGTTTTTTAAATAAAAAATATTGTAATATTTGAGGGGTGGTTTCTTTCTTATCGAACCTCTACACCTTAGAATCAACCTGTATGCCAAAATTGAGCTTCTTACGTTGAGTGGTTTGAGCAGGATCGTGATTAATCAGTATGTCAGTCACTTAAGGATTTTATATATTAGTATAGAAGAATAGATTACTATTTTTGTAGACTGAAAAAGGAATACATAACATATGAACTAGAAATATCAGAACTATGCGCAAGCTCTTATATTGTGCAATTGATTGTTGAATTATAAAGTTTAACCAAAGTTTACTGAATAATATTCAACCAACTCTGGTTAAACATTATTTTTTCTATGAAGATGCTAAGTAATACAGTACCTATTATGCCAATTAATTGGAAACCCTAAAAAATATTAGCCACCTTTTGAAATGAAAGTGACTTAGAATCAATGCCTATACTTAAAATCAGCTGAAATATAAATGATATATTACCTTTTCTCATCAATAATAATGAATCGAAGTCAAAACAATGGGATCAAGGTTTTTTTTAATAAAACGATTATCTTTTAATAATAACAATTGATATTAATCATCGTTTACGTTCTGTTTTGATTTTGCAGAATGACTAATAAGTGAAAATTTACAAGGTTTGTTAATGCGCAAATCAATATAGGTTTTTAATTAGGTACTTTTTAAATATAGGGTTCAGTTAGGAACAGGTTCTTTTCGTAATATACATTCTCTCTCACTTTAAATAGTCGTTAGAAACAAGAGGGGAAATCCTAATTTATTGGGTCCTCTTTATATTCCGTCTGCACCATAACGCCTCTCATTTTTAAAGCATTCGAAGCTTGTTTTTTAAACTATTTTAATCGTTTTAGGTTACAATTATTTGTTTTATTATTAGATACGTTACTAAATAATCATGTGATACGTCACTGAATCATGTTATAATTTTAGTCATATTATATTTTAAAAATTATTGTGTGTTCTCCTCCTTTTTATTTGAATTTTTCTATTACGTTTTGGTATTTTAATAAATTTTCTTTGCAGTTTGTAATTATTTGTCATCGTTTTAGAGACAATTGATAATAAACTCATGATATATCACCGAATCTGTACTATTTCTGATTTCATAAGTAATTTCGGCAAATTATTTGCTAAAAGTAAAGTCATTTTGACACTTAAAATGAATTTCACTATAGTACGCGTTAAAATAATAAAATAGCGATGTTTATTTAAAATACGCTTAACCACAAAAATAATGATTTACAAACAACAATAATTAAAGACATCATGACACCATATTATTTAAATTTGACACGGCGCCTATGGTTTATTTTGTGTTAACTATATTATTCTTTAAGGCCCCCACACACTCTCAGTTTTATCGCTCAGGCAGCCTGTGCAAATCTGGTTTGTGCAGGTAGCTATATTAAAGAACTAAAGAAAATCTTTAAAAAAAATAAAATTTAGTAGTTAAACTGCACAAACTGGCCTGCCGAGACCCCCTGTGCTAAATAATTTACCGTCTGTGGAGGCCCTTAAATTTCATATTTTTTATAATAAGAATGAGTTTTTGTTATTTTCTGTGTCGGTTGGCAGTATTACAGGCAACATTATTGCGATTATGGTCCCTGAAAGCTACCAAAGGTACTTTGTTGGTGCTGTGAGTCCATGTCCGCAGCTTTCTCGGCGTCGACGTAGCGTTCACGACGGACCTAGACAGGTCGAAACCTGTCCTAACTCTTGTGATTGTTTTACTCCAACTTCGCAGGTGTTACGTACTACTTTTCATCTCTTTTCAGGCAGTGACCGCTCGATTGTGGTGGACCTTCTTTTTATATTCTCCAGCAAATGCAATTTTTTGACTGGCGTGGGTGTAGGACAAGGGTTAACTCCTCAAGGGAGATACCACACTCTGACCTTTATTTGACCTTCTCATTTTATAACTCTCAAAGAAATGTGAATTTAAACGCTGGTATTATTTCTAGCTGACACTTTCAAATTAAATGCATTTTTAGAAATTCATGAAAATAATATGTAGATAACAAAATATATTTTTTTATGTAAAAAAACCTTATTTGGGACTTCTGAAGACATATTTCTGGGTAGCTCTTCACTTAACACAAAAGGTTGCTTCCATAAGAAAAGAGATAACAACAAAAGCATAGGCAAGAAACCTTAAGCTTTTTTTGTTAGTTAAAAAATGTGTTCGAGTAAAGTAACTTAGGAACTTCCTTGATGAATTCTTAAACATGCTGTATAAATGTTTAGAAAAAAAATATATTAGGTCCCATTTTAGTTGCCCTAAAACATTACACTTAACTATTTATTGGCTGCGACCACAGATTTAAAGGCCGATATCGCATGGGCACGTAATAATTAGCGCTTAATTATAAATGCAATTTTGATGCATACGATTTTATATGAAATGCAAATGTGCACTACAATAAATATCGGCGAATTAAGTTCAATTTGCCCGGCAATTTATGAGCAGTTTAATAAATTGATTTTTTTCCTGAATTAAATTACGGCTCACAACCTGTGCATTCGGTGTGTAAATAATTCAGATTGCATAATTGTTTATGTCGGTGCGTAGTAAAATGGATTGCGACTGTCTTGTCTTATTTTTAAATATTTTGAAGAAGTAGTAGAGTTGTTTAAAAACTCCTGTTTTATTCGTTTTTAATTACTCAATATTTTGGCTCAACTTTTATTATTTGAATAAGATTTCTTAAAAATCTTAAAAACTCACATTATTTTTTTTCTTGGCTGGAAGCTGCATAATGCTGTTATTTAAATTAATCATCGTATATTTTCATTTATTTCAAATGGAAGGCTCTCTATTTTTTTTATGTAATACTAAAACATTTTTTTTTCCTATTACACCTTTTACTTTGTAATTCCTTTAATTAAAATCGGTTTTAAATAAGATTTTATTTTCCGAGAACAGAAATTTCTTATACTAGGTATTAAGTTTAATAATACCTTCGTTTTCTTTATAGAAAATGCAGCTGACAAACATTAAATATCTATTTTTTAACCCTGTATATTAACAGCATCGATTAATATTTTTTAGCAAATCCACTGACGTAAAAATATATACTATTGAATTTAAAACATTATAATTTTAGTGTGAAGTAACTTTTAATCGCCCTATATATTAATAAGCATTTTCTAAAATGCTGCTTGCCTACCATCGCCCGTTATATTTTGTAAAAAAATTAGTGAAAGTTTTGAGTTCTAAAGTTTTCTATTAGATGTTTAATATAAAAATAAAATATTCTCATATCACTCTGTATATAAATCTGTATTTTATGAATAATCGGAAATTTAGTCCGTATTACTCATTTTTTTTGTAAATTGAGTTCGGAGATATTTTTTGTTTAAAAAACATACCTCAAGAATTTGGCGTTACGTAGCTAACAAATAAAATCTTTTGGAGGTCAGATTTTAGTAGTTTTATCGACGTTGGTGGTGTACGAAGTTTTGTATTTAGTGGCTTATATGTGTTATATTTTGTTATATTATTATTAAAATGGTTTATTATAATCTACTACATGGATTAACCGACTGTTGAGGTTAGTTAGCTCTTAATTTAGGCATGTTTATTTCTCTCAGAATGAAAGATTTTGCTCAATAAGTTTGTGGAATATATTTAACGTATATGTTAGCTTGAATGTGTAATTTATGCTTTAATATTAGCCTTAAAAAGACGTTTTAGTGCTAATCTACTTCGTAAAATAACTACAACTACAACTAGGCAAGTTTTTTTTATTGCAGGGTAAAGTTCTTTATTTCTATTCAAAATATCCAATAGTTTAGCACCATTTAGACTCCACTTTAAGAAAGGTCTGTTGGGTTTTCGATGGGTTTGGTGACAAAGGTAGCACAATGATAAGACGATTAAAACCTTCTACCTGCCTTTGACATTAATGTGATAAAATAAAATATTCAACCCCAAAAGATATAAACCTTCTAAATTGTCAGGAAAATAAAAATAAGACGCAATTTGTGACAACACTAACAGAAACTATATTTTTTAATTAAAAATAATGGTTTATTTTGTAGCAATACTTGAATTACGGATATAAAAATATATGTAAAAATGTTTATTTATTTATTTTTGTTTGTTTTCAGTTGTAACATAGAATCTGTAAGCAATTTTGTGCATCCACAGCTACTTTCATAACTACTAACATACTGAGGTGAGTGATGTAAGTCTATTTCTTTAAACAATAAGTAACTTAGAATACTTAACTTGATATAACTGATAATTTATTTTATTTTTAGTGGTTGCATTTAAAATATTAGGACCTGTGTACCTGCATTCATAGCTGCAGATAGGTGAATCCACCAGTTACCTTAACTACCTACTAACATACCGAGGTGAGTGATACATGTCTATTTCTTTTTACAATAAACAAGTAACTTGGAATATTTAATTTGATATAACTGACAATTCACTTTATTTTCAGTACTTGCATTTAAAATGTTGGACTTGAAAAAAGGACTTGTGCATGTGCATCCACCACTTACATTCATAGCGGTTATGTTATGTGCATCCACAGCTACTATTATAACTAGTACTAACATACTGAGGTGAGTGATGTTTGTCTATTTCTTTAAAAAAAAATAAGTAACTTGGAATTTTTAATTTGATATAACCGACAATTTATTTTATTTTCAGTAGTTGTATGTAAAATATTAGGACTTTTGCATGTGCATCCTACATTCATGAATGCAGATATGTGCATCTACCAGCTATCTTCGTAACTATTCACACACTTAAGGTGAGTGATGCAGTTCTATTTCTTTTTAAAATAAAAAGTAACTTTAATAATTTCATTTGATATAACTGACGATATGTTTTATTTTCAGTTAGTTGTTACGACATCAGGTGCAGCTTAGATTCTGGGGTAAGTGATATTTTAATTACTGCATGCCTATTTGTTTTCGAATAAAAAATGTCTTGATAACTGTTCAATAAATTTTAGTTCAATAATTCGACCGTGGACATATTATTTATTTAATACCGCGGATACGTATGTGTCTATTGCTTAAACAAAGGTGCGCGGAGAATATGTTATCAAACGGCTATATTAGTTGACCTTGGGCTAGATATTATAGAAAATAAATCAGTAATGTACTATTAAGTTAAGTTCAAATGCTTTCGCGAACAAAGAACTATAAAGTCGCAGTAATGCGATCGCTTTAAAAATAAATATTGCAAAATTTCGTACTCTCTCTCGGCTAGATTGCTATACGGTCTTGTATGATTTCGAGTTTTGGAACGTTGCCATAGGAAGAAAGCAGTCCTGTATTAACTTTGACTGTCAAATGTTCCTCGATGACAAATAAATTTCGCCTTTATCGCTTCCAAACTTATTTATTTTATGCTTAATATACACAAGTTTTACACTTTTCGATTATACATACGCCAGTGGAATGCTTATAGTTTACAACGTCTTTGCAAGACGTATTTCGAATTCGTAATTTTATTTCGGACGTTCTGAGGACTTTGTAAAATGCGAACCGTAGTATTTTATCGATACTATCGTCGATCTTTTTATTATGCCATTGTATAATTTAATGTGTTTAGTATTTACAGGGTGTCCTTGGTTGAATTTTACCATTATTTGAAAATATATCAAATTCGGTTAGCTATGATTTATTTATTAATACTACAAAGTGATATGTGGTGATACAGAGTCACAGATGCGAAAGAACACCGAATTACGCGTTCAGGTTTCTGTGACCTTCAGAAAGAGTTCATAGACAATCCGCATCAATGTATAGTTTGTGTTATTATGTGTTTGGGTGAAAATATATATATATCTATATATATCTATATATAATATTTTTATACCTTATAAATAAACACATTTGTATCCCATTTTAAATAAGATATACAAATTACCAAAACTTAGAAATAACAGTTCAAAAGTTCAACAAAAATCCTACACCCGTTTTTAAAAAGAAACATATAACCACGCACTATGTCATTCCAGCAAGCGAATACGACACAGCATAGGTTTCCGGACTAAACGACTGGTGTATTTACACCACTCAATAGGCGTGTGGGGTTTGCCGAGCGGTTTCCGATGCAGTCGCTTTCTTTCGCAACTGTTATAGGTAATTTGTGACAGAGTAACAAAAATACTGACAAGAACATCTCAAATACATATTATATACAGGGTGTCCCAGAAATAAGTGCAAGTAATTTAACTGGTAGTATAGTTCAACCCCAGAAACACGCCTAGAGGTTTCTCGCGAAATTTTTTTTTTGAAAATTCGGAATTTTTTGAATTTTTTTTGGAAAATTTTTTAGTTTTTATTTAAAAAAAACAATTTCTTGATAATATGGCAACATACATATGTAGTAGATTAAATTTACAAGACAAAATTTTAGCAAAAATCATTTTTTTTTGAAAAATAACTCCGTTATTTTAGACTTATTTGAAAAACGATAAAGAGAATATATGTATGTTTCTTTTATCGAGATCTACGACCCCTTAAAATACTTGCACTTATTTCTGGGACATTCTGTATATATTAGTTTCGTTAAACTACACATTTCCAATGATTTGCAAACTGTTTTAAGGTTGTTGGCCTGTGTCTATAATTATTGGATTATTTTACAATTTTATTTCGATTAGTTTTTAATATGATAATATGACATATAAATTTCTATAGATATAAAAGCCCTGATTTGTACAAGGAACTGCCATGAGCTAATTCATAGTATCTTTTTTCAGATTTTTATTTCTTTATCTATGTTGACTTATAAAGACAAAAATAATTTATGAACTGCGAATAACAGTGGTGATGTACCAAAATCAATTGTCTTTTTATTATTCTGTCATACCTACTATTGTATAATTAAGTGCGTACCAATTCATTTTTATTTTTATTCCCACGGCCTTCAGAAACGTTATCAAAATTTTGATATGTGCTTTTTTCCTGGGACGATTTCACAAATTTGTTTATGTTTATGAAAAAAGCATTGTCAGCTTTTTATATTTTATCTGTCATCTCATAATTTTACTTAGATTAAATATATTAATAAACAAAGCTGTCATTAAAGAACCAATAAACAATGGTGATTTAGTGTTTTTATCAAATTCAATCTTTATATTTTTTGCTTATGTCTCTTAATTTTCTTTCGGTACCACCATTATCTACTTTTGTAAATCAGTTTAAATGATAGTTATTTATTATTTTACAACTGCAGCTGGACAGTATCATTGCGCTTAAGAATTCTTTTTACAGCCGATTATGGGTGAAAAAAACTGTTTAGAGAGTGGCCTACAGAGTTAAATTGTGTCATAAAACCAAATTGACTACGTCTAATGCGGGAAGAAATGAACAAAGGTTGACCTTGGCTGGTCCGGGAGACAGAGAGCAGGCAAAACAGAAAAAAAAAGAGGCACACCATGTTTTTAGCAGAATCTATCTAGCTGGTTATAAAAACGGAACACCAACCCTTGAGACGAACTACTGCGCCACATTTTGAGCTCGGTAAACAGCAGCCCGTTTTGTAATTTAGACCTTTTTTTGCCCTTCCAGGTCTTTTGTTAATGTTTGGCAAGTGTGCAACCGTCTTTGCTTCCAAAACTACGCGTTTTTCTCATGTAAAATAGGGACAATGTACCTGCTTTTCACGACTCAACTTGTCAGCTTCATGAAACCCAATATTTTTCTTATGAAAATACTGTATTGGGTGACCAAAATACTATCTCTGACTTTCTTTCGTTTATATCATTATTCTTTTATTTATATCTTTATCTTTGTATCTTCATCTGTTATCCAAAACACTGAGTTGGTTGTTAAATCACTCAATAGATCATCTTTTTCCCTAAATTATAAAGATTTATTTACCTTTATTTTATTTAAAGATTTCTAGATGAGGAATATCATCGATCGTTATTTCCAAGCCAACTGGACACGATTTTTTTTCGATCATACGGTATACGGTATGATATTATATACTGTTCTACTCCCAGAATTTTCTGTAGATATCTATTATATTTTATGATATCAAGTCATTTATGTATTCTTAAATAGATATTTATTTATTTAACACTTTTTTCTGTTCATTTTGCTTATATATAGGTCAAAACAAATGTTTATGGCTTTTAATAAATTTAGAAATTGTCAGGGTTTTTTAATATTTATTATCAAATTATTATTTAAAATCTAATTGAGGTAACTAACTATTATTATGTTGTCTAAATTTGATCTAATAATATCACGCGGCTGTCTATCTTTACTCTGCACATTACGTTATCCTATGTATATATATAACAGGTACCACATGTGGTACTATATAATCAAAACAAGCATTAAAACGGAGACTGTTAAGGATTTAAGATGCCGTCTGTCCCGTTTACTAAACTTGCCCTGAGTAGGCTTCGGTTCCAAGAAATGGCCACAAAGTTCTTGGAGATGGGCTGTAAAAACCAGACACGATGGCTTGCTAAAGCAAAGACACACAACACACACACACATACGCTCTTGCAGGCACGCACACCTGATACGTAAGGACCTTTCCAGTGGCGTTACAAAAAAAAACCCTACAATTTTTCTTTAAAAATACAACCTTATTCTTTTAAATCTCGATTTAAAGCATATTTACTTAATCACCTCTTATTAATTAATTAATAGAATTAAAGAATATATTAGTGATTCTCTCTCTACTCTATAACTGCGATATAATATTTTAGTTATTTTTTATATAGTTATAGTTGTCATCAATAAATCTGTTTAAAATTGAATTTCAACTGAATTGTGTTATTATATTATTTAGTTTTTCTTGCTGCACATTATTTTTTTTGCGTCTTCAAATCAAAGCTTTTTTTATTAAAATATATCAACTCTTTCAAATTATGTTACTCCTTTCAAGCAAAAACTACAGTCTTTCAAAAAGAAGAACAAAACCCAGGTCAAAACAATCCAAACTAATTCGTGCTGTGTGCAGGTAGACAAACTGAGTTTTTTTTTCATTTTCTGATGGAGATAAATTTGTTACGCCACTGTACACCTTTTCACGTCAGGTCTTTGCTATAGCATGCATTTTATTTTATTTGTGTAGGTACATAAATTGCCAATTTTGTATACAGAGTGTTCCTTTTAAATTCAATTTAACCCGAAGGGTTACAGTGCTTCAAAGGAGCACGAATTACTCGAGTGACAGAATTAAAACTCGTTTATAAATTAATAAATATGACAAAATCGAGCCCAGTGTTCCGCTTTGGACTTTGAGGAACCGATATTTTACCGGTTCGGGCTGAACCAAAGAACCTGTTTGATTTAGAAGCAGCAGGTCCTTTTTTAGGGTGAAATAATTGAAAAACCAGCAACATATTATTAGATAATCAGATAGCTGAAATTAAAAACTTTCTCTTGCTGCTCCAGCTTTCAGAGTGGTCTTTGAACTTTAAAATTGGTTTATTTTTAAATTGGGTATACAGGATAGGTGTCTGTTGTGTATTGTAGTGACTTGTCTGTTTGGTTTTATTACTAGGGAAAATTATCATTAATTTTTTAGACTTAAACTGCAATTTTGATTCTGTTTTTCAATAATGAAATAAATAGAATACTTTGACATAAAATACTTGGCCATTACAGTGACTATGCAAAACTATTCATTCTTATTACTAAATCCCGCAAATGCGGGATCCCTCTATGATTTCGCGGGATCGAATTTGCGGGATTTACCGTGCTGGATCTGCGGGATCGACACCAGGGGATTCCCCTTACGGCTTGGCCATTGAAAATAAGTGAAACAAACAGGTTAGTTGTTAGATTTCTTTCTGGTGTGCGTAAGGGAAGAAAAGCGTTTAACTAGTACTTGTGTGGACAATTTCATCAAATAAGCTGTCGGACATAATTATCGGGACAAGCAAAATTTTAGGGTAAATTTAAAGTTGAATATCTCTTGAACTAAAAAAGATTTTGGGATGGGGTTGGGCAAGGTTTTAGATGCATCTATTGTGATTAAGATACTATGTGGTTTTCGAAAATATATTTAGCGAATTCTCGTATACAGGGTGTTTTATAAGAGTGTGAAAATTTCGTCAAGAATCTTTTTTACAAAAAATTATTTATTATATTATTAATTATTTTTAAAAAATCGAAATTTTTACCAAGTACGACTAATCTGTATTGAAATTAGAAAAAACGATTTGATCGGGTTTTTATTTTTTTTTATGTTAAGGAAAATACGACGTTTTTTCGAAAAATATGCATTTGAAGTCATACGATGGTCCTAAATGGTACAAAAAGCTTTGTGCATTCTGCATATACCAAAAAATTATTAATATAGAGTGTATCTAAAAGCAGATAACTAACACAAGTTGAAAAAGATCTTCAACATCAGAATAATATTTTTATTTATAAAATAAGTAGATAAATTATAATAAAATTTAAGTTTATTTAATATTAAATATATTTTTTGAACACCCTGTATACATCGGTCCAAATTTCTGTATAGCTAGAAGATACACGCTGTATCAGTATATTGTGGACCTATATGCAAAATGTACAATGCCTTTTGTACCATTTAGGACCAAATGTATTATTTAGGACTATAAATGCATATTTTTCGAAAAAAAACTCGTATTAATCTTAAAACAAAAAATTGAAAAAAAACACCAAATTGTTTTTTCTAATTTCAATACAGATTAGTCGTACATAGTTAAAATTTTGATTTTTCAAAAATTGTAAATTTGCGGTAAAAAAAATCTTGATCAAATTTGTACACTATTATAAAACACCCTGTATACGAGAATTCGCTAAATATATTTTCGAAAACCACATAGCATCTTAATCACAGTAGATGCGTCTAAAACCTGGTCCAAACCGCATCCCAAAATCAAAGAGAGAAAAGAATCCCGCAATTTTGCGGATACGCGGGATTGATTGCTTTAATCCCGCGGGTTTGCGGGATTGAGATTTTGGTGCGGGATTGCATTCCCTAGGCAGACCTTTAAAAACCCCATTTACGACTTCGTGAAATATATAGGTACACTGAAATTTATTTTTTTAATTGAAAAAATATTTTAAATTTTCTGTACTTCGAATTGAGGCAAAACAAATACTCAGCTAGTTTTGTTTCAGTTCAGATTTTATTAACCCTGCAAAAGTAGTTTTTTGTTTAATTTTTTTTTCGATTTTCTATACAAAACAAAGGGCATACGTTCACAAAGACGAGAGTTGGAAAATTGTTTTGATTTCTTAAAACCGGTTTTGTTTTAAATGTAAACCGAGCCTAATTTTTAAATCCGATTATACGTGACAGTCTGTACATCGTGTCAGAGCCTAACGGATTTTTTTAATTCGGATTTTACATTGAATTTTAAATTTCAATGCTATCGGACGTATTGATGAAAGTTTTTATTAGCGGGGTATTACCGAACACAAAAACCTGTATATATACTTACTTACCGAGGGATTTGTGTATTTTTGCTTGTTTTCATCTCGATTTAATGGGATTTTTCTATATATACTGTTCGCTTTGAATATATTGGCGTATACATAAAAAAGATACATCGTTGAACAATGGAATTTTCGCCGGTTTGATAGCTGATAAAGCGAAATTATTACAAAAACAAATAGTAGCGCGTTAATTTTAATTGTTAATTTAATAGTTGCGCGGCTGGTTTATTAAATTTTGCTTTATTATTATTTTTTACGGCAATGGAACCCAAACAACAACAGTATACAATTTACATAAACGTTATAAAAGAAAGACGGTTCAATAACGTATATCCATTTCACTTTGTGAAAAGTAACAGCACGTAGTTTGTGAATCATTTTTAGATGATTCACTAGAATGCAATATGCGGGTAGTAATAAAGACAGCTTATATTTTACCAGGAAACGATCTGTATACTATGTATTTAACGTATTTTAATTTTTACCTGCATTTTTATTCCGTTAAAACAAAAATCTAAATATATTTATTATGTTTATGCTCCATATTTATTAAAAATGAATGTCACACACAATATTTTCCTAAATATTGTAGTACACAGTTATCGTCATCTACACTTTAAAAAGAGAATGTGAGATCATTTAAACATTTTTACTTGATATCAAGTTAAAAACTTATTTAAAAAGTCTTTCTTTAGTATTTTGGTGTGTTTATTATCACTAACACAAAAATCTATTATTTTAATATAATAGTTAGTCGTTTAAAACTTCTCTGTAAGCTCCCCTATACAGGGTGATTTTTAAATAAGCGTAAATATTTCTCCGGTTATATGGACCCCAGAAACACGTAAATTTTTAAAATTTTTGGTTAAAAAATATTGTACTTTGATAATATGGCAAGATAGATAGTATATTAAAGTTAGAGGAACAAAAAAAACAGTGGTTCTCAGAATTTAAGAAAAACATTATTATTTAATTAGCTATTTAGGACTTATTTGAAAAAGGGTAAAGAGAAATTATGTTTTAAGACTCGCACTCAGGGGCGGATAGAGGAATTTATTTTAGGGGGGGGGCCAAATAAAAAGTAATATAGAATATGCTTTTTAGGGTGCCATTTTTTACCCAAAAGGCTAATATTTAACCCAATTTATAGGTTTTAGGGGGGGGGCGGGCCCCATGTCCCTCCCCACCGTATCCGCCACTGCTCGCACCCTATATTTTTTTTTTAAAGTTCCTATTTTCATTAAAAAAAAATAATTTTTATTGATATTGCTTTTGAAAACCTTTACTTCCCAATCAGGCAAACTGCACCATCAGTGAACAAAAATTAGCTAGTTCCAAAAGTACCGGGAAAACCACGAATCCCGCTTCCTTAGAGGCTTTGTACCGAAAAACAGCTCCGGTTCCGGTAACCCTATTGTCAGTATTTCCAAAACTAAAGTCTATTAGTATACTATAATGATAAATTAATTTGAACGCATTGTTTCTAAGATTTAATCTAAATAAATTTTTCTTGGCGGCAGGACTAGCGTTCCAGTTGAGTAAAACATCTTGCCGGTACGTTAGTCACGGCGAAAATTGTAAAAATGCTCCGACCAAGCAAACAACAACGGTCATCGGCAATTGCACTGAAAAAAGCGCTTTCCTATTTGGCATCAATATAAAATCTACCTGGAGATCTGACCATGGTCGGTGACTCATCTTAATCGGCCAGACGAATGGTAGACATAGGCAGACCAGTGGCCAGTGACTCACGATCGACGTTGCCAATAATTAGTTGGATTATTAATTAGCGCAACTCTTTGCCAGCGAACCGCCAAAAATCGGTGTCGTTGACTGTTGCGCCATCATCACGGTTCAGCACTCGCGATTCGCGATTCTGCTCAGAAAAAATCGCACGGGTAGTCCGGATTTTTTTCATAATTTCAGATAAATTTGGCAACTTCTCGCGGAGAAGATCGGACCAAATGGTCAAGGATAACGTTGTATCTATGCATCTAACGCATATTTAAAATACGATACAAGAGAGATGTTAATATCTCTACCTGATTTTCTATGTTCTTTTCAGCTAATAATAAAACGTTGTCAAGATATTTTAACTATGAGCGTCCACTAATTGCAAGAAGCGTGATTGATGATTTTTTGACCGTGAGATATGTCTCCCCCTCCCCTAATCTCATGTGATATTTATCAAATATATACCTCTATACGAGGTGAGTCTTAAATAAGTGGAAATATTTTCAGGGATGGTAGATCTCGATAAAAGAAACATATTTTCTCTTTACCGTTTTTCAAATAAATCCAAAACAACCGAGTTATTCTACTTTGAAAATTTCCAAAAAAAAATATTTTTTGCTAAAATTTTGAAAACCACTGGATCTTTTTTGGAATTTCTTTCTTGTAAATTTAATCTACTACCTATGTTGCTATATTATCAACAAATTATGTTTTTAATTAACTAAAAACTAAAAAATTTTCCAATTTTCTTTTCAAAACTTCCAAATTTTCAAATTTTTCCTCATAATTGCGTTTCTTGGGTCGAAATATACTACCCCTAAAAATATTTGCACTTATTAAAGACTCACCCTGTATAATATATCTCTCCAATAGTTTAGAACGTAACAGATTTTCCTACATTAAAAAATATTTTAAAAAATGCCAGAAAAATAAAAAGCATATTTTTCAAATTATTTACTTTCTCTCTTAAAGATTTTTATCTTTAATCTCAATATACTAATTCCGTCAATTAATTTTTAATAAGGTATTTAATAAATTGAATTCTTCATAATAAGTTAATCAGTTCTATAAATAGTTATTCAAGTAATCTGTATAATGTGAATCTGCTATACAAGGCAGAAAAAATGTGTTTTCTTTGGGAATAAATTTAGGCTTGAATCTTTCAAAGATTCCCCAGGCTATTCCTTGGCAAATTCTATTAAAACCTTTTAGGTTTATTTAAGGAGTAAATGATTTAATTAAGATATCCAATAAAGGGGAACAATTAACGTGTGGCTTTGACTTTTAATTTTGTACCTGACTGATCACAACTGAATCCCTAATTAATGTGAACTAAGTGTTACTAATTTAATTAAAGGTGGTAGTCGTCTTTTGTCATGTGCAGATAAAAAGAAATAATCCTCACAAAGTCTGTTTGTTTAACGCAAATCAGATTTCTAATGGGTGTATTAGATATTATTAATTTACTTATAGCAAAAAAAGTCATAGTGATGAAACAAAATAATATAAACTATCGTTTAATATGTTTGTGTTGAAATAGATTTTGTTTATTTAACGGTGCAAAAATTCCTGGATTTTTTATTGCCTTTTATTATCTTTTTAGGTCACGCTATTTTTCTCTTGATTTTGTCATTTTACACTATAAAACTGGGAAATGTTACGGCTTTATAGTTATATTACCGAAATAAAATATTCCTCCGTATCCAGCGATTTGCAATTCAAAAAGGAACGACATCCGTCATTTGGTGGTGAAACTAGGAATAACAGAGTGAATTGCGGTAATTTATCAGAAAACTCGCTATATTGCGGGTAAATTGAAATTTGCATATAGGTAATCTTCAGAAAGATATTGCAGTCCGTATTTTATCTTCTTTTTTTTTCGAAAATTGAGTGGGACTATATTTTATTTTGTTTTATCGGGGAGTTTTATTTTCTATTATGACGTAGAAAGTATATTTCAGGTCATATATTTTGTTTTAAATTATATTTTGAAAATATTTAATTTGGAAAGTTATTTTTCTTATGTAATCTAATAAATTTTATTTTTAAATGAAATAAGATCACCCTCTAATTGATAAGAACACTATGCGGAAAACACCTCAAAGCTGGTCAAGGTGGTCTGGCCTAACTTTGCCTCATCTCGCCTAACTTTGTCTCATCTTGCCTAACTTTGTCTCGTTTCGGCTTGTCTCAGGTTGTCTCGGCGTGTATTGGTCTATTTTAATTACAAAAAAACATGAAATTTGGTATTTTTTCATACATTTTCATGCCAAAGCAAATGGCGATAGTGTAAAACTTCGTAACAGTTCTAAAAGTGTACCTTCTAGTAGGGTAGAGGGTAGTTTCTCACAACTCTTTTTTATATTAATTGATACAGTAATTTTACACCCTGTATGTATATCTCTCCTTTTTCGACAATAAAGACAAACTACCTGTTTAAAATATCTATGGATATAGGGTAACTCTTACATAAGGGCAAATATTTCCAGGGCTGGTACTTAAAACATTAAAACAAATGTTTTTTCCTTAAATTTTGATTGAAGTTTTTTTTACACCATGTATTTATACAGGGTGCTACAATTTCGAGGTACGAGCATTAGTATCTCGGTAACCGTAATAGATACGAACATGGTTAAATTGGGGCAAAGTTGCGCTCTGGGATGTTCACCAAGATTCCATCAAAAAAGTTTAAAAAATGTTAAGGATTGCTGAGTTTTTTGGAAAAAACGGATTTGTTTGAAAATCAATTTTAATTTTTCCTGTCGTTACTTTTTAGAAAATAAAAAAACTAATTGCACATTCTCATAGCCACTTTATTAGGGCTATCTGATAGTATTTTTAGATTTTCAAATTAGCTGATAATTTGTGAGATACAGAGGCCGACTTAATTTTTTTAAATACGGACCTGCATTTTTTATGCCAGTTTTTGAAAGAACTCGGTCTCTTGAGTACAATGATATGCCACACTTGATACTTTCTTTTGTTTCGGACATTTGAACACAATTTATTTAAACTAATTTCAAGTCCGGCTCTGTTTTTTTTTAAATATTAATATCTATTCATCGTTACAATATTGATAAGCCTTCAAACTTAACAATTACGTGGCTTAAAACATTGAATACGGAAAATCAAATGCAATAAAAAATAATATAAAATAAATAATATAAATATAATATAATATAAACAATCAAATCATTTACCCGAAAAATGTATTATATTTATATTATTTATTTTATATTATTTTTTTATTTTATTGTATTTGATTTTCCGTATTCAATGTTTTATCTCACGTCATTGTTAAGTTTTAAAGCTTTTCAATATTGTAACAATAAATAGATTAAATATTAAAAAAAAACAGAGCCGTACTTGAAATTAGCTTAAATAAATTGTGTTTAAATGACCGAAACAAAAAAAAATAAGTGTGGCATTGTACTCAGGAGACCGAATTCTTTCAAAATCTGAAATAAAAAATGCAGGTCCGTATTTAAAAAAATCAAGTTGGCCTCTGTATCCCACAAATTATCAGATAATTTAAAAATCTAAAATGCTATCAGATAGCCCTAATAAAGTGGGTATGAGAATGTGTAATTAGTTTTTTGATCTTCTAAAAAGTAATGACAGGAAAAAATAAAATTGTTTTTGAAAAAAATCCGTTTTTCCCAAAAAACTCAGCAATCCTTGAAATTTTTAAAACTTTCTTGATGGCATCTTGGTGAACATCCCAAGACGGGGCAGCTTTGCCCCAATTTAACTTCGTATCTATTACGGTTTCCGAGATACCAATGCGCGTACCTCGAATTTGTAGCACCCTGTATATTTCTAAATAACCTTGTTTGTTAAATCCATGAAAAAAATCTGTTTTTATTTTTCAAAGTACGTTAGTTCATTGCATAACTTTTGGCGCTGTGGCCTTTAATGACTGTTTTTAAATTACTCTCTTAAACTGCGGTGGAGGCTAATAAGGGTTTTTTGGTACGTCCATGCTTCGACATATCCACCAGTCAATTTAAGCCCGTTGCCTCTGAGTAATTAGCGATCTAGTCAAAAGATGGGAGAAAGGATTAGCAAAGGGGTTGGTTCGAAATTGTTACGTCACCGTGTTCGGTTGAAGGGATCGCGGTATTCCAGTCGGCTCATAAAAATTTCGAAACTTATTCATCAGCTAATCGCTGTCAAAATAAGATACTTGCTGGGATACTACCACTGGATTTTATGAAGTATCTATGAGATATTTTTGGTTCTAACGTTCTTTTTTCAGCTAATTTGTTTTAATCATTAGAAATTTAATAAAAAATGGTTAGCAAACCTTTGAAAACTATTCCTTTTATCATAAAAATAAATATGTTAAATAAACAAAGCCCCATTTTCAAATTGAAATCAAAACGAGCGTGCACTTTAACAAAAACGTGCGTAAAAGCATAATTTTTGTATGGCCCAGTGCGAAAAACCTCTGTTAAAATGAAATAATAGATGCTGCGTATTAATTGGCCATGAATATTTACAATGGACAGTGTCGAAAACGGACTTTTACGTGTATGAAAATAAATATTTTTTGTACTCGATATTTTTATGAGCGATTTAGTAACAGCGGACCTGGAAAATGGCGCGTTTGCTTTTTTATTTCCCGTTTTAAAATTGTTCCACTGGCATTAAAGTGGAGATTTGTATAATTCTATCGATTTTTTCATTCGCTACGGAAAATAAGGAAAAAAGTTAAAGAGATTAGCTACACGAGAGCCTCAACAAAGAAATGGTTGAAGTAAGTTACTTTGGGACACGACTGGGCTGCTTGCCGTCCAGTCAAGCGGAAATATCAGTTTTTTACGGGCTCGGCGATAAAATTCATAAAACTGGCACCATTATACGTAATTTTTCTTGATTTTGACGACCCAAACAGAAAACCGTGGATGTTCGAAAGCA
The DNA here is from genome assembly GCF_002938485.1 of Sitophilus oryzae. NCBI lineage: Eukaryota > Metazoa > Arthropoda > Insecta > Coleoptera > Curculionidae > Sitophilus > Sitophilus oryzae. The sequence goes on from NW_022146479.1 coordinate 9,096,513, forward strand.
AAACAAACTTTAGGTCTTTATTTTTTTGTTGGTTTTGAGTGGAGAAATATTTTTGAACTTATATCTATACGAAAGATAGTTTTAGTCGTAGAAATATTCCTGTAGCGAAGATTGAAATTTCACTCACAGGAATTTAAGAATTCCTGCTTTTGATAGGAAAAATTAATTGTAAATATTAATTACTAATTCAGAATTTATAACTGGCAAGAAGATTGCTTTGTCTAGTGGTTTGCTATAATATAATACCAAATAATTCGATTAAAAAACAAGCGGCATCAAAAACGGCTGGGAAATGACAATCGGTAATAATTTTGACGAGGTCAAGCCCTAGACGCCAATTACTTGATCCGTACTCTTTATTCTTTAATGAGTGTCGTAATAATTTATTTTTATATTGAGTAATAATTATTTCTATATGGTGTAGTGTAATTCGGAATAAATATTTTTTTTGGAAATATATTTGTGTCTGGAAACACATTGTTCTATCCTTATTTAATCTTTCTACTCGTAAAATGACGTCTAGAGATTGACCTGGCTAAAATTACTACCGATTGTCATTTCCCCATTTTTTTTTCGAATCTATTTGTTTGTAGAAAAAAATCGTATTTGGTACCTAACTCAAATGTAATTTCCAAAAGCTGAAAAGCCGGTCTATGTTATGCAATAAATTTTATTTTCTTCAAGTAAATTTACCGCACTCATTTTTTTTGTAAACAAGCATTGAAAGCTGTGGAAGCCAAAAAGTATGCCCCACATCTCATTTTTCAGCCATTTGGGAATTATTAAGCCCCCTACTATAAAAAAATACAATTAGGAATGAGTCTAACCAAAGATTTCGATATTAGTGAATACTTTGAACTCCATAAATTATGTAGAATAAAAAACCTGAATTTTCTACATAGAAAAGGTACAGAATACATAATAGTATGCACTATTTATTTCCTAAATATATCGCCACTTCATAAAACCTGGACGATGATTTTCCTAGCTCATTTTTCCTTAGGTTTTATGCCTTCTGCAGGCAAATTTTCTGACAAAACAACTTTTATGACTTGACAAATAAAACGCATTATGTAAAACCTTGCCGAAATGTTTTGACACGATTTAGCCATATAAAGTTTATGACCAGCTCGTGAAAAATTGGCGTAATAACTGGAGAAAAAAGAGGGTCCATCTGCATAAGTGTTGTTTTTCGTTTTTCTTGGGTTTCCGGATGCCCCCCAAAGTAAATCACCAAGTCGGAGGAAAATATAGTTTCACTTTTCCCGATAAAAGTATTTGATGTGTGGTCAAGAGCCACGAACAAGGATGGGTAAATGTGAAAATTGTTAAATTTCTGTTACATAATACTACACTGAGATTTTTAACCTAATGATTCGTATTTATAAACTAAGAAGAAAACAGCCAGCAATAAAGTGGGTCTCAAAATGAATTTAGCAAAAACTAAAGTATAGTACAACAAACTACTGGACAGAGGAGGCATTCTTATAAATAACACAACACTGGAAATAGTATAAGAATATATACAGGTTGTTAATTTGTTTATTACTGGCGGCCAGGGCTTTATAGTTGAAATATGGCAACCTCGGCCCGCTCGTCGATAGACGGGACGAGTCGGCAGAAAACCCTATAAGTTCATGCGTTCTCAATAGGCAGTGTTGCCATTCTGTTCCCCTATAAGTAACTGTCCAGTTAACAATCTGTATATTTGGGACAACTAATACAAAACTCGCGATCTCTACTACCAGAAATCAACAAAAGAATTAAGTTAGCGTGGAGTATTTAGAGAAGAAACTCAATCATATTCAAACCTAGAATGCCACTTTATCTAAAGAAGAAAACATTCGATCATTGTGTACAACCAGTCATGACCTATTCATGCGAAATCTGGATACTTAAAACGGACATTATAAGGAAACTGCAGGTCGCACAACGCTCAATGGAATATGCTGGGAATATCTAAGAGAGACTGTAAAAGAATAGAATGGATACGACAAAAGACAGGTAATAGATATCATCCACAGAATTAAATCCCTCAAGCGGCAATTTGCAGGACACCTGGCAACAAGGACGGACAACAGATGGACCACAAAAATTACAGCATAGTACTCAAGAGGAATTAACAGACCTAGAAAAAGATCGAACCTGAGATGATAGTAGGAAATTTGCAATTAGCAAAACATTACCAGGAATGGACCCAACTGCAAAGAGAGTATCTAAATATGAGGGAGGCTACACTGGCTACACCATAATTGGAAATGAAATGGCGTTCGCAGGTTTAGAACCAGGAAATAAAAAAATTACGTGTATCTTCGTCTTTGTCAAGACTATCTTCAGCTAAAAGTTCTTTTGTGATGTAACTTTCATTTTATTCTGTTAATGGCCTGTTGTAGTTAATTAGAACTATAAAATATGCGAAATATAATGATTTACTCCATTATAAATGTTAGGTTGTATCAAAAAAGTATTTTTTACTGTAATAAATTGTTAGATTACTATAGACCCAGCCCTGGCTGGGGTAGACCCTTGGGCACTTATTTTTATTAAGTCATAAAGCATGAAATCCGGCTCGTCCGTCACAAAAGGTCGTTTTTTTTACTTATTTTTACAAAAAAACACAGATACCTCACCGTAATTACTATCATAGGGGATGTTAAATAATGCTAATGCATGTAGGGAGAAATAATTACTTTTAATGAGGGATTGGCAATAATTTTTGAATATTATAGTTACGTCCTCTTCCCTGTAACGCTCTTTTATGTGCTTTATGCCGTCCAGTTGGGGGTGCGCTATGTAATTTTTAATAAAAAAAACCGGAAAAAAGCCATGGTTCAAAATGAAGGACGCATGGGAATTGACTCTGGTCCCTCTTTTTAGCGTTATACTGAGATACTTGTTTCCAATCACGCTATTAGTACCCTTTTATTACGGCTATTACCATTCTTAACAATTAATTTTCGGAGTTTGTAATTGATATTGCTTAGGGTCATTTATAAAAATCAAAGTATCAAAATGAAAACAATTTTCTGTGCTAAAGGCAGTGTAAAAACACAATATTATATTTACTGCCAGTAAATTTATAAATAAATATTAAAATATAACATTATTTTTAAAACATCAGATTTTCAGTGCTGAAAATTTGCGTTCATCTAGTACCATACTCGCAAAGCCAAATATGATTATATTTTTTGTATTCTATACCTTTTTATTAGCGAATAACAGAAGTTTTTCCAAAATCGGTGACTTAACCAAAATCATCAATTTACTGGCTATGTATATATCATCGATTTTCTTAAAACTGCTGTTATTTACTAACTAAAAGGTGTAGAATAAGAAAATATAGGCCATTGTAGTCTTACAAGAACAGTAATAGATATAGGGGGCGTTTTAACTTTTAACAAAAATAGCTGTAAAACAGGGGTCCAAAAAATTTATTTTCTTGCAAATCTAATATACCGAACCCTTCAACAAGGTATATATTCTGAATGTACATCATATTTCCTACAAATGCTGAAATTTCGTAATTTTATGACTATATTTCTAAGGTCTTTGAAAACGTGTAAAAAATTGCAATTTTGTCGACTTTTTTTCATACACGTAGTCATGAAAACAGGCGATTTTCGTCATGTCATCGATTTTCAAAAAAAAAATTCAAAACAATATGAACATATTGTATGAACACATAGTAGTCCTACGAGAACAGTAATAGATATAGGGGACATTTTATCCTTTATCAAAACTAGCTGAAAAACAAGGGTCCAAAAAATAAATTTTCTCATATATATATTCTGAATCTACATAAAATTTCCTACAAATTCTGAAACCTTCATAGTTTAATAACTATGCGTTTACTATAATACTAAGGTCTTAACAGCAGATTTTTCAAAGCTTATAATTTAACTAAAATTATATGAATTTGTTTTTAAAAATGGCCTTTTTTAAATAAATTAATCGTATTAAAATCAAATTAATTCAATAACACAGTTTTAAAGTATCACTTTTTAATATGCTGGTTTTAAACGAACTCCTAATTTAATTTCGACTAAATTAAATGGACCTAAAAGCAAAAACGAATCAACCATTTCCTCGTGTCAAAGTAACATTCGCCAGAGAAAATTGCTTTCTCAAATGCCTACTCAGAAGCAAAATTTTTAATAAAATTGAATTACCTGTAGCTCGGAAATATTAACGCTATAATAAATTTCGCATGAGAGATTTCCAGTAAATTACGTTATTTATAAGTATATTAAGATAACATAATAAACCAAGTAAAAATAAATAAATGTACTCTGTTCATTAAATAAAAATTAAATTAAAATGTTAGCTAAAAGGTAAATTAAATTAGTTCGTTCGGCGGGATTTCATATGCATTTTATGGTCGATTTTAAGTAAAATATTTATAAAAAGTTTCTTATTAGCCCTCGTAAAATTACACATTCATTCTTTGCGAAGGAAAAAGGGGTTCGAATTGTTTCAGCTTACTGTAACAAGAGAAAAGAATGTATTGATTTCACGCTAATGGTGTCATACGGAATGTAACGATTTTTTTCTTCAAATACTTCCTGGCACGCGAATCAACCGCTCAATAAATTCTTTACATCTAGCATTCCTCGAATTCCTTGCTTATGATTAACCAAATTAGTGGCTTAGATACCAATCTTGATCTATCATTCTTTTTATATTTATATAACACCAGAAATTCTAAAGAATGACTAATTTATCTGAGTTTTCTAGATAAATAAATTTTATTTTTATTTTCTCTTGGGTGAGATTACCGTAAAGTTTGCGTAAGAAGAATTTAAACCCTTTTCCATTTTTAGGGCTGTCTAAATTAAGGGTTAGGTTCGAGCCACGCGACTTGGCAACATATCATCTATCACCCTTAACTCCTTTAGTTAGTCGGGATAATTAACTGTCTAGTTAATTCAAATTATTTTGATTGTCTTTTCGAAACTCTGATTTAAGCTATCAGCCGTTTGAAAAATTAGCTTTTAAATTGTTCTACATCGGAGGATCAATGTAGGATGTGGAATTTTTCTCGAGTCTACTAGGTATACAATTATTTGGAATTGTTTAAAACAATATATACAGAGTTGCTCGCGCTATTTCACTTAGAGTTAAATTAACTTTAAATAATTACTAGCTGTAAACGGTAATAACTTGTTTAGCTTAAATTGAACACATTGTATATTTTGCAAGCATCAGATGCAAAATTAAATTATCTTTGAAATTGTTTTATACTTTATTAATATATTATTATATTTTTTGTTTAGGTTATTCTCGGGAGTAATATAATACCTGTATACCGGGTGCGTCTCAAAAGTGGCTCACCCCTAGAACTTTTTTATTTTTTAGATAAAAAAAACGAAACTTGTTATGTTAGTATATGACATAAATTAAGATTGATTGACGTATTCATTTGTTTTCGGTCACTTCCTATATTTTAAATGGCACCCTCAGTATTTTTTTACTTTATTCGATAGAAAATGACACTCGTATTAACTTTTGACATTTTAACACTGATATGTTAACTTTTGACATTTTCGCATATGGTTTATTTCAAATTGTAACATGAGGTTCATAACGACAATTTAACTTGAAATACCAAGTGTTTTTCCAAATATGCTCGTGTGGCAATGAGCCACCATCGTTCCATTTGAAAAAATTGAGATATGATTAAAAATACGATTTGTGCATCTTTTAACCGGCCAGGGCAAGACACTAATAACATTAAACGATCAGATATATTTTTCCAAGGCTCCTTGATTAAAAAATAGTGTTTTTAACACTATGGCACTCTAAATTGAAATTTAAAATACAATTTTTTTTTCAAGCGACAATGACGAAAGTTGACATATGGTATGTTATTCTATTCAGAGTGTTATTTTCTATCGAATAAAGTCAAAAAATACCGAGGGTGCCATTTAAATATCAAAAATTGTACTCATTTCCGGTGAAACAGGAACTAACAAACAATCGACAAAACAAAAACAAAAACGTCAATCAATTCTAATTTATGTCACATACGAACATACCAAATTTCGTTTTTTTATCTGAAAAAATAAAAAAGTTATAGGGGTGAGCCACTTTTGAGACGCACCCGGTATAGCTAAAAAGAGCCGTTATCGGAAAATTAGGGTTTACTGAATTTATACCAAGTTAGAGATGTCGCATTTCGTAATATCGAGTTTGAGGTGTTTATTTTCAAAATGTCATATTTTTATATGCCAGAGCCCATTCGTAACTGTGCTTTCCTTTTTTTTGCACAAGCCACTATCCGAATGACATAACGCGATGATGTGGCTGTGCTTCATTACCATATCAACCGTACACGCTTTAACACAGGCGCACGCACAGATAGGCACACATGAAAAGAAATACTGTTACGAGACCTATTTTGCTCAAAGCCAATGCAATTTACACTGTTGTTTTTTAGCGACCCGTTTTTCAATCTTCCTCGTTTGGAACGAGCAGAATTTAATAAAGGAAATATAAATGGAACTCTGATTCCAGACAAGTCTCCATATTTTTGTTTTTATATTGTTATGCGGGCTTCCCCTTATACAATCGTCACTATCTTGAGTTTTATTTTAGTTTTTTTCCTGTTCGCCCCAGTCAGGCTTAAACTTTATTGCTTATATGCTTCTATTTGCTTCGGAAATCAAGTAGTTTCGTGGTGTGATAGAGAGTACATTTTTGTTATTAGGAGGCTAGAGATTGAGTGTTATAGTCTAGATAGTGTTTGTAGGGAGCCTGATATATCTGAGTATGTTTCAGTTTATTTTTATTAACTTGTAATAAGTATTTTTAATGATAAATATACCTACAGGTTGAGTAAAAAAATTGTTTTACCGGACAAAATTACTTTAAATAAATATTGTGTTTAAGTGCCAGAAACAAAATAATAATATTAAGTGTAGCATATCGTTGTACTCAGGAGATCGAATGAATTTTTTCAAAACATGAAGTAAATAATGCAAGTCTGTAGGTAAAAACATTAAGTTGGCCTATGTATCTCACAAATTATCAGCTATTTTAAAAATGTAAAGATACTATCAGGTAGCCTTGATAAAGTGGCCATGAGAATGTGGTATTAGATTTAGAATTTTCTAAAAAGTAACACCAGAAAAAAATAAAATTGACTTTCAAAAAAATCGTTTTTTTGAAAATAACTCAGCAATTCTTGAAATATTTGAATCTTTTTTGATGATTTTGTGAACACCCCAAGGCGCAAATTTTCCCCAATTTAATCATGTTCTTATCTATTACGGTTTCCGAGATACTTATGCTCGTATTCCGAATTTGTAGCACCCTGTATTCTTCTTCTTTTTTGTGTTCATTATTAAAATCGATTTTTCAGTAGAAAATTCTCGATATTTTGTTACATTTCATATTCTACATTAAGTGGTAAATATAGACTACCCTAGAGAAATTGAAGTGAGCTAGAATTGTAGCAACCACAGAAGGTTACAGACGAAATTGCATCAAAGGAAATCTAACAAAGAAATCTTAAACAGTATTGACAAAAGATTCGAGAGATCGATTTGAATTTTAAATATAATCAACGTGTCCCACGCGAAACCGAATCTAATAAAAGTCTCTATTTTCTGTAAATAAAAACGAGCGTCGCTATCTCGCTTTATAGATAAGGATGCGTGGAGATGTGGAGAGAACCACTCCAGCATTGTTCTCCCGCATAATATTGGGGTGTGAGAAGCCATCATATTTATTTGTAGCGGTTCAATCCTCACCCAGAAAGAAATGCGACTAGTGAAATATGTCCCCTCGAGTGAGGAACAGACGTTTAATCATACTTTTATCGCAGTTAGGGACGCAGACAGGGACATAACGGTAGAGGACATATATTTTTCTTCCTGTAACAGTTATTTTCCTTGTTTTTATTATTCTTCCGGGCTTCAATTGATACAAAATCTTCTCACGTAATCGTAAGTTGTTATTTTTTTATTAAGTTAAAATACACATTAACTAAATAACCGTCGGCGGTATTATTAGTGTATATGTATACATATTATGAGTAGAGTAATTTAAACATCAAATACCGCCGAAACCAACTAACTTTTAGTCGCCGACGGTAACTTACTATCAGGAAATTACTATCAAAGCCGATCGATAGAGACATTCAAAACAATAAAATTAGTATCACCTAAAATTAAAAAAATGGGAATCGCAAAAAGAAGGCCGTTAATAACTCATAAAATTTAGTAAAACAAAGGCGATATTTCTTTTTATTTTTTATAAAAATATACCGCCGTTGGGCGGTATACTTTATATATTTCGCAACAACCGCCGTATTTGAAAAATTTACTTCGTTGTTCGGCGGTATTCATGTTAATAAATATGTAAAATCATCTAACGACGATTTTCCTTTAGTAATTTTTCTATACCGCCGGCAGTAATTTAACCAATATCATTAAAATAATAAACCTAACTAATATCAAAACAGATTATAAATAATTATATATAGTAAAACATGGGCGATATTTCGTATTTTTTTATAAAAATATACCGCCGTTGGGCGGTATACTTTATATATTTAGCAACAACCGCCGTGCTTGAAAAAATTACCTCGTTGTTCGGCAGTATTCATGTTAATAAATACATATGTAAAACCGTCTAACATTTTTCTATACCGCCGGTAGTAATTTAGCCAATGTGATTAAAATAATAAAACTGACTAATATCAAAACAGATTATAAATAATTATATATTAGTTAAATGTTAAATCGAGCGATCGAAAAAAAAACATTGCAGACGCATTTTCTTGTTCTCGGAGAAAATTCCGGCTTGAAGGAAGGAAATTTCGGGCAAGCTTCGTCCTATTTTGAATACGAAAAGAGAGCCAGAAATCTAGATAGCATTGAGTTTTCAAGTCTCAAGAACGTTCCACTTCATATCTCCAAAACAATTGGCGCGGTGAACTCCCGGAGATGAAAACCTACTGAAATATGCAGGCCCTTGTATTCATCAAGTTTTCCCGCAGACTCGTCATCTATGAGGCCGCTCGTCTTCGCTGTCTTCGTTTTTTTCAGACTTTCCGTCCCGAGCAAAGGCAGGTGAATGGAGCCCTTCCTTTTTTTGACGTTTTATTGTCTATATAGGGGTAAATATCCGAAATTATGAAGGATTTCAGTCTTGCAAATGAGGCTGGAATAAAATAAAAAGAAAAACTATCGCCGAGCGCCCGACATTTCGATCTTTAGGCGTTCTTTTGTAGGAGAGTCATTAGAGATTCTATCAGGAAAGACCTTTTTATATTTCAATCTTGCTGAAGTATTGAAATAATCTCGTAAGTCCTCTTATGTCATGGACTGCATTTTATGAAAACTTTATCGGCGATTTTTAAAAGTCTCCTTGTCATATTTTTTTTCCAATATTTTCTGGAACTAGAGTAAAAATAAATAAGAAGCAATAAATATATGAGTAATTTAAATGTATACCTACTTGTATATTCCCAATGTAATGGAGAACTTCTCGATTAAAAATCTAGATAATTAGTTTTATGATTTAGAATCAAAAGATCTATAATCAATTATATATTATTTTAACTTTTTATTGGCTCCTTATATTAGGCATATATAAATTTACCTAATCAAGAAAAAAGTGTAGATATATTTTTTTAATTACACACTATTTGTATTAGTATATATATCTACACGTATATATATATCTATATATAATATATATAATATTTGTATTAGTATATATATCTACACGTATATATATATCTACACGTATTTTGAGGTGAAAAGTTAATATTGCCATATTATCAAGAAATTGTGCTTTTAATTAAAAACCAAAAAAAAAATCCAAATTTTCAATTTTTTTTTCGCGAAAAAAACTCATAGACGTGTTTTCTGGAAATATACTACCCCTAATAATATTTGCACTTATTGAAGTTTTACCCTGTATAATTTATAAATTTGTGTATATTTTAATTTAATACTCTAGTAAAAAATATATACATAATTATATGGAACTCTATGCCTTTACAAACAAAGCTGTAACTTCTTTACCTGTTTCAACTTTTTTACCTCTCTTTAAGATAAACATCCAAAATTGTGAAGGACATTCAAGCTTGGAAATGAGAAGAGACAGAAAAAAAAATCCTTGCCATGGCCTAGCATTAGAAACTTTCGTTTTTGTAAGGACATCATTAAAAATTTTATCACGGTCTCTTTTGTCTTTGCTTTCACCTTTGGGTTAAAAAGTAAAAGTTAAAAAAAATCGATAAGGTTTGGTATAATCAAAGATATTTAAACTCTGAGTTTAAATATCTTTGTCGTAATTACAATACGACGGAAAATATTATGTATTAAAACCAAATTGGCAAAAAATGGATGTTTATCGTTTTCCCGTGTGCTCTTCGTTACCAAAAGGAATATAACAAATACCTTCAGTGGCTGAGGCAGGAAAATATTATAGCAGGGGACGTCGATGACATCGTAACGAGTAAAATGTTCATCAAAGTTAAGTTGTTTTTACAGATTTCCGGGATATTTTTAAAAATTCCAGCTGGACCATCCCGGATACTTTAAACATCCGGACGTATAGAAATTCTACTTATAACAACTTCAAGATAACAACCTAGACAAATTTGGACTTTGCGTAACGAAGTAATAATCGCCGAGGCGCATAAAGCATTGTTATCTGCTCGTAATTCCGCTAAAAGCAATAAATTGAACTAGAGCTCGATTGTTGTACAGCTATATTAGCTGCAAGTCGATTTACAATTGCCCGACTCATGTAATTAACGGGATTACATATACCGGTTAATTGTAATTTTTTCCTCGTCAACCCTATATACCGCAGAGGTATTGTTTGACGTTGACACCCCCAATTGTACAAAAAAACCTTTTAACAAGACCATTATCCCACAACTGACGTCGTAATAATTAGTGGTCTTTGCTTATACGTCACGCGTATTTAATACCGCAGTTAAGTAATCATTACATATATTTTGTTATTGATTCGTGTCTTTTTTTTTCTATTATTCGACGCACGGAACTCCCGACTTTTTTATTTTGCCTTATAATTATAATAAAACTTAATCAATAAATGGATATATTTGGGGTGGTATCCCAGGAACATGCTTATAAATATTTTCTTTTTGTAAGAAATATTTCAAAATAATTTTTAAATTTTCAGTTAAATGAACATAATATATTGAAAATATGGCAACATAGGTTGTAGATTAAATTTAGAGGAACGAAAATGGAAAAATCCAGTGGTTGTCAAAATTTAAAAAACATATTTTTTTAATTTTCTAGGTAAAATTACTGTGCTATTTTGGATTTATTTGAAAAAATGCGTTAGAAAAATAGAAAATACGTTTATTGAGATCTACCAGCACTTTTTTTTTAATTAATACTCACTCTTTATATACAAGCCCAATTTTATTACTTCTTTCTCCTCGTTTTTAGATTTTTCTATAAAATATAGATCGAAATCTATAAGTTATTTATTATAGGAGCCTTTGTTGTTGTATACCTGTTGTACACCCTGTGTATGATACGTAGCTAGGAAGATAGGACAACAATGGAGAAAAATAAATCTTTTAGAGCAAATTTTTAAGTATTTGTAAAATATTTATAGGACATAAAGATTTTAATAGCAAGCGAAACCGTATAAAAATAAACGAGTTAGGATTTTTACGAGTGGTAGGGATAAGCAGAGGTCCTATTGAATGCATGTGAAGGTATATACTTAAAGAAATTTAGATATAAAAATGACGATCGGGTAGCGTACATAAAACGCAGTGATTTTGCCGGAGTAATAAATGTCACTCTGCATATTCTCCTCCTGGACTAGCCCGAACGGTTTTAAATAGCCCCAAAAATTGGATCCGCCGTTCAATAACCATAAAAATATATGGCGTTTTCCAAGTTTGCGTTTAACAGCCGCGGGGCAATGTTTATAAAATAATGTAGTAAAATGAGCATTTTAAAGTCTAATACAGAACATTATAAGTAGATATAAACCTTCTTCAGAAAGTTGTAAAACTGGAATTATTCGCTTTTGCTCCCCTTTTGATGGCGTCTTGTAACAACCCGCTCATTAAAATAAGGCTTTATTCGTTATATACGCATTAATTTTCGGTCATTACAACTTTACTGATTTAAAAGATATTCAGTCTTGATCGTTGACTTTATATTAACACTTAATACCTCATAAAACACCACTGTTTGTACTGTTTACTTAGATTCTGCAATACCATTTTCTCAAGTCCTTGCTCTATTTTCTACAAAATACGTAAAAAAAAATACTTCTTAAAAGTCTTTGAAGATGACAACGGTTAAACAGATATGTCTGTCAATGAGAGCTGAAATACTTTTGATATATATATATAGTTATATACAAGGCGAGTCTTAAAAAAGTGCACATATTTTTAGTGGTGGTATATTTCGATCCCATTGGGCTTTTTGCAAAAATATGTTTCAGCACAGTTTTTCAAAATTTCTTTTTAAAAGCTTTTTTAATTTTCATAATAGCATATTCATAATATGACACCATTGACAGCATAGCTAGTAGATTAAATTTAGAGCAACTAAAATACAGAAAAGAATCCTGTGGTTTTCAAAATTTAAGGAAAAATATTTTTTTTCGCCTCAAAAAGATCTACCAGCCCTGAAAATATTTGTACTTATGTAAAACTCACTAGTTTTTATATTAATAGCCTGGGTATAAAGGCAAATTAAAAATAATTCTTATTTTCTAACAAATACTTTTTAAAAAATATTATCTTATAGTCCCTGTAAGTTTTGTTTAATTTTATAAAAAAAACAGTATAAACAGCTACTATCGATACAATTCATGGCCTAGCCCCTAGCAAAATAAAAATGGCCCCGCCATCAATAAACGTCATCATATTGACTGCTACAATTTCCCGCAAATGACTTTTTTATGTACAATTTCACATAATGCATGTTCATCCCTGTGTATCTGATGCACAATGGAGCGGTAACGCTCGCTGCCACGGCTCTATGAAACTGCACAGACATTTTTCCAAGCTACTAGCTTGGACCATTAATCTTGGTTTGTTAGATTTTCCAACGTTTATTTACTTTTCCGGTCAGAATATCTGGAAAAACGGGTCGCCACCATCTACCTAATTCGCCGATAATACCATTTGTCTTGGCCAAAAAGTCAGCCATCCATTTATATGCAGACGAGCCCTAATGCATGCCTGGTTATTTGTCTAAATCAAGGGGATCCGATTTTGCCATTTGCAATATTATTCAATAATTTTTCTTCAGACTTTTTTTTCTCCAGTTTATCCATTTTTCATTTCCATGTCGATCGATACTGATATTTGAAAATATAGTACGACGTGGATTACGTACTCTTTAGGTAGGTAGTTAACTATTAATTTAAGCATGCCTATTTGGTCTCTGAATAAAATACTTATTTTTTTAAATATTTTAATAAAAAATTTATCACCACTATTGCCAGTATATTTTGCTAAAAAAAAGGGAAAATGTCACCAAATACTGTTAATGTTTTTTTTTTGTAAATTTCGTTCGCAGATACATCTGAAAACATACCAGAATGAATTGTTTTTCGTTGATATAGCGGCTTGTATCAACAGCCTGTACAGCCTTATTTTATTGAGTGTTTTGGTGTGTATCTGTGTTTGATTTTATTATATTATTATTTATATGGCTTTTTTAATTAATAACATGGATTACCGACTAATAAGGTTAGCTAGCTATTAATAAAATAATAAATAAATTAAATTAAGTACCTTTTTCTCAATGAAATAAGTAGCTTGATAATTATGAATCGCCCGATATATTAAAATATTTTTGATATTTCTACAATATTGACCGAATTAATGGAGAAAATAAATAAATTAATATATCAAATAGCAAACTTTTTGATAAAAAGCTATTTCTGAACAGTGGATTTACCCTGCACGTCAATGTATAAGTATATATTGATCCAGATAAAATATTTACAACGTTTAACAGCTGCAAATTTTGTCAATAGTTGCGAGTTTAAAGAAATGGATTGAACATATTTTGACTTGCTCTACTATAATTTTTGTTCTTTCTACATATTTTTATATTTAGAAATAATAGAAATTATAAAGTGTCCCCCTAGTTGTGCCTCTTATTTAGAAAATGCTCGTATTGTTTGTTTTTTTTTGTAAAATTCCTTCTCAGTAACGTTTTGAGGTTAGTTATTAATAAGCATGTCTAGTTTCCATGGATTATTTAATATAGGGTGATAAATTCATATTAATTTTTCTTCTGCCATAATAGATACCGAATCAAAATAATATATGTTAGCTCTTAAACGCATCGGTATTGTGACCAGGCTTAACGCCCAATTTACCTCATAAAAATTCCCATGCCACAGGGCTGTTATTAATTAACGTACTTAAACTTTGACTGGGCGAATCATTCAAATAAAATGATTAGATGTCAGAGAGGTGAGCTTAAGTGAACGGTGACGGCTATATTGTGACGGTGACAATGGAATAAGGGCCGAACCGGTCATTTTTGCCGGCCCTCCGAGCTAAAAAGTCCCGTTTTTCGAGCCCACGAGATTTTGAATACGATTAAGGTGGCACATCTGACAATGTGCGAGAGATGGTGCAATTATAAGGAACTGCCCTATCATTAATAACCACCGTGTGCAAACACACTGTCATCGACCATTAACAGTATTAACAGTTTGTTAACAATAGCACGTCAACCGATGTGTGTGCACCTAAAGATATTCATCATTTTGCGCCTTGCCAGCTGATGCATATTTACGTATGGTAAATACCCTTTAAGCTGTCTTTTTTTTTGGTTTAAAAACCTTCAGTCCGGCAAGTCTTGTCTCATTTATTTTTTCTCGCGATAGACATATGCCAGGGCTACTTTTAATTGGTTTGCTCTGATTTATTGAAATCGACGTAAAAGTTAAATAAAACTTCTTTTTATTGGAGAAAATTTAGTACCAAAAGGGTTATCTAAAAGTCTTTGAACATTTGTTTCCTCTTTTACAGGTTCAAAACTGGACAATTTTAACAAGAAATGGAGAAGATATCGAACTGAATCTCATGATTAATCAGCAGGCAATGCCAGGCATCTTTATAGGATATTATTAAATTGTAAGTAGTTCGAACCTATTTTTATGATCTGAGTTTATGTTCGGAACTGACATATTTTGGAAATTTTGCACATCAAATATTATCTGTCTTTTATTTTTTTTAACTTTATTTTTAAAATACTAATATGAATATATCAGGGCCATAGAAAAAGTAGTAAAAAGTACTTTCCCTATGGCCAGAGAGGTCTTACATGAATAACATATTATATAGAGTAAGGGCGGTATATATCGAATAACCTTATAGTATATATCTATAATATCTTTTATCTATAATAAACCAGAAATTAATTGGGTATTTTGTAATAGCCAGTCTTCTTCTATTATATATATGCCTTTAATCTAATTTTTATACGAAGTTTATTGTATGTAGGTACCTTATTTTCTGGTTATTTTATTTTGTTGATTTTATTGATATATGTACTTGTATTTACTATTGGGTATATTTACAAAATAATATTTCCTAATCGGGTGTCTCTAAACGCAATTAACTTTGACGAACTTCTCAATAATAGCCTGTAATGATTTGGCGATTTGAGAGGTCAACTCCAGAACACGTTTAAAACTATAGCTACCCTTTGTCCAATGAGTCATACTGTCGGCATGTCCGGCCACTATGGACTCACTAACATATAGACAGCCTTATATTTTTTGCCATTGAAAAGATACTTTTAGAAAACTTTCTAATGCTACGACATGTGCATATTAAAACACGAGATTGATAGTTTTATTAAGGTTATATATATATCAGAAATTAAATTTTTGTATAAAATTCTACCAACTAAATAAATTATTCTTACTCTATCCATACTAAATATTCTTAAATATATTTACACATTTTTTTATATAAAATATGACGCATTTCGTATGACATAGTCCCATGTAACATAATATTTATTACGTAGAAAATACCTATTATTGTGACTGTAGCTCTTCAACACTACTTCTCTCTTGATTTTAAAGAAAACGATATTTCCTAGAATGTTATTTCCCTCAAATAATTTTCATTTATATTTTAAGAACAGTAAATTACGCTAACTTATTTCCCATATGTTTTAAAAGTTCTTGTTATCGTAGAAAATAATTTACTTAAAGTTTAGAGTTGCTTTGTTTCCAAAAAAGACGACTTCTATCAGATAGAAACTTCCTGGGTTATTGATTTTACAGAAAACTTTCATACTATGCAGTGCCGCGTACAACAAATGGAATTTTGTTGCTAATTAAAAAAATTAGTATCTCTTTTATATTATTTATATCTGAATAATAAATATTAATTATTTTTTAAACAGCGGAAGTGGTTTTTCAGACAAATACTTTTGTTTATCTTTTTCAAAAAGCATCTCTTAAATAAGTGGTCTGATTCTTGTGGTTAGAGAAAGAAAAAATTGTACAAAGGTGAATAATATTTCTGGAAATATGATGCGTTTTATCAGTGGTTGCCATATTGTTGAAATTTCCATACTTGGATTGTTAAAATTTTTATTATAGCTAGATATGAATACGGCCTCTGTAAATTTGCGCTTTTTCCCATGGGGTTCTTTGTGGACAGCCCGGGCTTCCGACCATTTTATGTTGTGGTGCTTGGACCACACATGATCTGCAATATCCGACTTTATTGTTTCACCTCGTTGCGTATGTTTTTTTTTATGTAGACGACGTTTTGTCTCTGCAATATACGACTCACGAGATTCCTGATCACTGCATATAGTGACTCCATGACATAATGCTTTAACTATACGTCTTTTGGTTGCTTCAGAATGGTTCGACTGAAGAATTTAAATATTGTCCCGTATGTGTGGGTTTTTTATATCCAGCAGTGCTAATGGATCCATCGCTTCTACTGACAAGATCATCTAGAAACGGTAGACAAAAGTTTCTCTTTCTCAATCGGGAATCTGAGTTACTTTCTATTCATTTCTAGCTTCTTCTGACCACAATACTATTCTATGGTAATTAGTTTCTGGTGTTTGTGGTTGAAATGAAATCAAACTCACAAAACAATCGAGTAGAATAATAAATTATAGCCAATTAATCAAACCAGTGATACTTTAGGAAAACAAGCTGCGCTAAAAAGCCAATTATAACGAATTTCGAAAATGACAAATGATCGAATTAGTGTAATATTCTTTTAATAATAGTATGCGGTGCGAATTAACGAAAACCCCAATGACAGTCCTATTAATTTCGACTATGTAGCACAATTGATCCATAAAAAAGAAAATATGACTTCCTGGCTGCCCCTAATTACACAGACAGGGGTGAACGCCTGGTTATTTATCCCCAAAGAAAAATTTTAAACCAGTTATTAAGCCGTGTCCCGATATATACAGAGTGATTTTCTTCGTAAAGGGTTTGCGTAAACTCCAGTATTTAGATTTCTCATGATAATGTTTACTCATTCAAAAAATATCATGTTAAATAAACCTTACAGTCCTACTTTTTAATCTTTTTTTAATGTTCGCTAGATATTATACCTTAAATTTCATACGATCGAAAAAAAATGGCGTGATCATGAGTGATTTTCTTCGTAAAGGGTTTGCGTAAACTCCAGCATTTAGATTTCTCATGATGATGCTTACTCATTCAAAAAATATCATGTTAAATAAATCTTACAGTCTTATTTTTTAATCTTTTTTTAATGTTCTCTAGATATTATATCTTAAATTTCGAAATAACGATCAACGAAAAAAAAATAACGATCGAAAAAAAAATGGCGCGAAAGACTGCTGGGGAATGACAATCTATGATAACTTTAGTGAGGTCAAACCATAAACGTCATTTCCTTGGCCTGTACTCTTTTTTATTTTTAATGGTGTTTACTGACAGTTGGCTTTTGTTTTTCTGGAAACTTTCTATCTTTTTTTATTATTCCTATAAGTAGTGTCAATTTTTGACAAGATTTATGTCACTTTTTATTTTAATAATTATTAAAAATGTAGTTATATAATGATTTAAATTAAGAGTAAATAAGGTTTTAAGGATACTTTACAATAACTAAACTACAGTTGTCAGATCATTTAGGATGTCCGTAGAAAGGAAATAAAAAATAAACAGGGTCGCTTGTATTTATGGAACGATCGATTATTAGGTAAAATATAGGAGGTACCGCAAAAAGTTAAAAACAAAACTTATAGGATTTTTAAATATCTATTAGCGAGTAATAAATTTAACAATACAGGGTCGTTCATAAAGTCGTGGCACATCAAAGTTTCATTTTTTAATTAGAACCCCCTGTATATTATTACATATTTCAATTCTTCCTTCAATTCCAAGCAAAAATCGAAATACACACAATGTACTTCAAACCAACCGTTTCCGACCTAACATATTAACAACTAGAGTATTTAGATACTGCTTTCTACCTAACCTAAGTAATTTATTTCAATTTTTGTGTACATAATATCATTACAACAAGTGATACTCTTGTAGCTCTTAAAACAAGTGGTCATGCATAAGTATGTTTATTCATAATTGATTAGCATATGATACGCATTTTCTATTTTCTGAATAACTTCATTTACATTGTTCTTGTTATCAATATCAAATTATTCTGTTAGAAAAAATATTCTCTAGAACTTTAGTTTTTGAAATAAATAAAATACTGCACACTACCTAAACTGCAAAAATATATCGCAAAGTATTGTTTCAACAAGTGCCATACACAAATCTATTATTTATTATAACAATAACACCTATTATATTAAATAAAATTATTAATTTATAATAGAAGTGTATGCCTAATAGTTAAAGAAAACACAACTTTCTATAACACATTAACAACTAGAGTATTTAAAATACTGCATGCTACCTAAAGAACAGAAATATGCAATAATATACAGGGGGTTCCATTTAAAGAAAATGAAACTTTGATGCGCAACGACTTTATGACCGACCCTGTATACTTAAATTTGTTACCCGCCAATAGATATTTATAAACCCTATAATTTTTATATTTAACTTTTTGTGGTACCTCCTATATTTTACCTAATAATCGACCGTTTCCATATATAACAGGACCCTGTATATACAGGGTGAGTCTTAGATAACTGCACATATTTTCTGAGATGGTATAAGATTCCCTTTACCGTTTTTCAAATAAGTTCATAATAGTGGTCTTGAGTTACACAACCAATGGATTTTTTTTGGGTTTTTGTTTCTCAAAATTTAATCTACTACCTAATTATATGTTCTTTAAATGAAAACTAAATACAATTATTCCAAAAAATACTAATTTTTAAAATGTGTTCCCCTAAAAATGCACTTATTTAAGACTTACCCTGTATATGCTGGAACATAAATTAAAAAGCTGTATATAGTAGGGCTTTATCAGTACTTACCTATATGCGAAAGGTATAATATAATTTTACTAACGGTAAGTTAAAAAAGTGTGGCGAAGAGGATTTTCTGAAGATTATGTTTTACAACAGGGAATTGTCCTCCCTAGGGAGACCTGTCTCTCGTATCAGGAGCTTATATTTGTTAGTCCCGTGCATCTGCTTCGGATAAAAAAGGAACGTAATAAATACAAGCAAATGAAGAGAGTTCTCAATTTATATATTATAATTTAATCAGGTTTACGAGGAATAATGGCTTTGAAAAGAAAAATATATCAGAGGTATTTACAGTATATTGTATATTACCCAATTCACAGGGCATTATATTCGAAGATAAATTATAAAAATTAACAGTATAGGGTGGTGAATGCCTATGTTGACAAATAGGACTGGTGAAGATAAAATCAAATTTAATTTTATTATTACACCTCTATTTTATAAAGCTACGAACAGTTTACTTTTTAAATGACAATAATTATTAAATGTAAACTCTTTTTTATAGAAAACATACATGTTATAATAATTTTCAATATTTCGTGAAAAATATAATTTTGTTTGGGTTTTTTACCATAATAAAACACTAAATCACCACAATACACTAAAACACTTTACATACTTACTTTTACACTGACCGCGCGTTTCGCTAACCATGTTAGCATTATCATCAGATGATTAAAACTAGCATGGTTAGCGAAACGCGCGTCCAGTGTAAAAGTTAAAGTGTTTTGGTGTATTGTGGTGATTTAATGTTTTATTTTACTGTGTAACACCAAAGGTTCCAACCTCTCAACTCTAATATTTGGAGTTTTTATCTAAGCAAGTAAAAACCAAGTGACAATTTTATAGTAAGAGCCCTGTAGCATACAGGGGGAAAATTCAAAGAGTAGCTATTTCTTAGACTAAAAATAGACCTTAAAATTTGTTATGTCTTCTAGAGTTTAATATATTTTGTACTAATAGATCCAATTTTATAATTTTTTAATAATAAAGTAGCTAAGTATGAAGTCTCAAGTACCGTCCAATCCTAGAACATCAGTTGAGATCTTCCTGGTAGCTAGTTTTGAAATTGCAACCCTGTATGAGGTAATATTTTTCGAAAAATTGGATAAGACGCATGAGAAAATATGAGTGCGGAAGATAAAACGGAAAGGGAATTTATTTTATTTGGTGGTTTTTATCTGGCGAAGTAAATGCCAAGCGAGGAACTGAATTATGGTTATGTTTATTGCGACGGCAAGAGCGACGACTGAAATTTTCGGAGATTGCTTTATTATATCGACGTATATAGGGCCGGGTCACTTTTACCTCGGACACATGTGAGATGATAGGCCATAAATGCCCCCAGCGAGCAGTTCGTTTCATAATGCAGCAGTTGATTTAAGCAACAACAGCCAGACCATTGATTACTATTGCTGTTTCTCCTCCCGACTTCTTTGTTTCTACGATTTCGTCCGCTGCCTGGACGTTATATTGCCCTATAAATAATACGCCACCGATACAGGAATATATCGTCCTCCAGAGTAATATCTTCGGGAAGGAAGCATTAATTACGACATAAATTTCGGGCCAGGACCCGATGCTCTCCTATTTACGGCATTTTTTCTTCCTGTGCTCGATAATGTGACAGTTTTCCTCCCTTTATTATCATTTAGTTCTCTGATATTTCTAATTTCTCTAGCGACTGAAATATCGCCCAACTTTGCCAAGACGCAAAACGCGCTCCTTGTAAGGCTTTTGAATTTTTATGGCAGATTAATTTTAATCACGGTATTAATCAATTCTATTAGCCCTATATCTAATTCTTAATAGCCTACTTATCATTTTTATCTATTTATTTAATAATAATATTTTAACTTCTCTCTACCACGTACCATGGAATCATAATCATTTTGCATATTCTGTCAATTTTATTTCTTTTAATTTTTTTTTATTTCAAAGTACACCTTCTGTAAAGACTAGAGTTCAGAACCGGGAAATCCCGATTCTTTTAAGACATCAAAAAAAACTCGAAATTATTAATTCCCAGTTCTTTCGGTACTTTCGGGAGTCGGTAATCGGTAACAATAATTAAAAATAATTTTTTGTTACATTTTTTACTTTCTAGCGGTCGAAATCAAACTTTTAAATAAGTAATGATGCTATCTTTGGTCTTACTTCTAAAGTTCTTCTGAAGATACGGGAGAATTTAAAAAAAAAATGAATTGCCGCTGTGACTTTTTTAGTTCATTTGTTATGAAAAATCCAGTATAAAATGCACTAGACATCTCATTGGTTCTAAAAAAATTATAATAACACTTCTGTATTCTTTTTTTTAATCTGCCGTTGTAATTACTGACATAATTCTCGGGGTTTTCTCGTTTAAAATGAAAACCGATTCGTCGAAATGTTAAGTATTTAGTGTCAATCTCGTATTTATTATCACCACTTGTATTGTTCAGGACTGATATAAAGCTGCGCGAAGTAAGTACCGGCGCGGTTCAAGAAGTCGTAATTTCGATCGTGACTATTTGTCCGTTAAGCTTTAATCTTCGGTTTTAAATTTCATTGCGCCTTATTTCTTACGGCCTTTTTTTCGAACAACAACGGTCTCAATAGCCCATTTCAGTTAGTAGTGGCGTTTAAACTTGATAATACTTGCGTGCTGTTGATAAAAGCCTGCACGCATCTATTTAAACGGTTTAAGTCTGATAAAACCACACAAAATACTTAGTTTGTTTAATAAATTGATTTCCAAAAATTCTAGCCAGTGTATTATTTTATTTTTATATTTCTCAGTATCGTTTTTTTTTTGTTATTTTTTGGTCTATAAGTTTTACTTCAGTTTTTACTCATTCCCGCTGTTTTTGGAAAGGGAATTTTATGTCAAATCCAGTGAGTGAAAAATATATAGAATTCCACTTAAAAAATTTACAGGGCATTTCGTGCCATATATTTTCAGAAGTTAAATAAGTCCAAAATATCTCAGTTATTTTATTTTGAAAATTGATAATAATATTTTTTCCTTAAATTTTTAAAACCACTGGATTTTTTCTTTCCTTCTGTAAATTTATTCTACTGTCAATGTTGCCATATCGTCGGCTTTATGACGAAAAGGCGTATCTCGATTTTTGGCGATTTTGAGATATCAACGTCATGACATGCCCAATGGGTCATATTTTAATATAGCGAATTTGCGCATCTCAATATTGTACCTTTTTCATTTTATATTCGTTTATAAATTTGTCCCATCTCAAATTCTACAATTCTTCGTTATGACGAAGAGACGTATGTTGAGAGAGGGCTCTTTGTTATATCAGTTGTTATACCAATTGTTATACTACAAGACAGATGGAATTTCAGATAGGTCCTTTTGTTTTAAGTTATGAAAATGCATGCGAGAGAAAGTCACACCATTCTACCTAATTATTTTCTGATGGTTGCTTGGGACAAAATAATACTTCTATCGTGGCAGCAGCTCTCTTTTACAGTGTGATTTTGAGTCTGTTTTTTGCCAAAATACATTGTTAGAATGAGCTAGACTCTGCACATAGCAGTATCGGGTAGGCAAAATATTGTCCGAGAATAAATGGACGAAGGAAATTTGATCGAAAGTAAAACAACGAAACGAAAATTGAACTAATGGAAAATTTCCCAAAATCATAATTTGCTTAAGAACATTTTAGCGAACCAACAACTTGCGTGAAAAATACAATAATTTTCATCTCATTATCATTGTCAGGCCCTTGGGAATTTTTGGAATATTTTATTTATTGTGCCTATCATCATCCAGCATAAACACGTAGAATGGAAGTCGAATTTGTTATCATTGAACAGGGAAAACAGAAACTGTTACTCCACAGTTATTTCTATCAAAAAGGCACGAATGAAGAAACATGTTTTGTTTTTGTTTAGTTTCGTTTTTATTATATGGACCGTGTGTTTAAATGCCCTGTATTAATGCCCTCAATTAACTAAAAATATATTAGTTAAAAAATGTATTTTTGTATAAAAAACAATATTATTAAAATAAGCTAGATAAGAGTATTTTAATTGATTACTATCTTTGCTTCTGGAATGAAAATTGTCTTTGTTTTCAGTTGATCTAATCCAACGCGAATAAAAGTATTTAAAAATATTTGTTTCTGATTTTTTGGTGATTTTCAGATTTTTTCTTGTATGTATGTATTGTATGTTCTTGTATGTATTCCATAATGTGAATACTGTATTATTTTTTTCCTTATTAAGAACACTTTACCATCATTTTTAAATTTATTTTACATGGGCGTATGTATACTATTCGTTCAGAAATACATTTATTGTTATTATAACAAAAAGGCCTATCTCAATTAAACAACTAAAAATAAATTATTTATTAGAATTTACGCTCAATTTATCTTCAGAACGTTTCCTCAATGTCTCCGTTTAAGTGTTAATACAAAAACACTATTAAGAAATTAAAGACTTTACATTTATTGGCAAAATAAAGTAAGCGATTTTCTTTAAATTGCTCTCCTGAAAAGTAGCAAAAATCGAGATACGCCTTTTCGTCATAAAGCCGACGATATTATCAAGATATTATGTTTTTTAACTGAAAATTTAAACATTTTCTAAAAAAATGTTGAATAATATATTTTCCAGGTACGGACAAAAAGTTATTACGCTTCAAAACAGTTTAAACACACGTAGGTGACGCCCTCTACTAGTAGGAGTCTTATTGACATCAAAATTAAATTTCTCACGTTAAAAAACTCCGAGTCACCAATTTTCATCCAAATATTGACATTACTTCAGAGATTATTTTGAAAAAATCGAAATAAAAATGAAACTTCTACACCCTGTATCTCCGAAACTAAGCATTTTAGGACATACATTTATACGAACTGTTTTACTTATTTTTATCTGCAGAATATACTGCCGAAGTTTCCGGAATACAGTTCGGACCACCCTGTATAATGAATATGAAAATTAAAAAAAAAATGGAATAATTAAAAATTTAACTAAAAATTTTAAAAAGAATTTTTAGTTAAAAAAACATAATATCATAAATATGGAGATAATATGGCAACATAAATAGTGGATTCAATTTACAAGAAAGAAAAACCCAGAAAAATTTATCTCTTTTTTTATTATTTTTTTTTTAAATTTTGAGAACCTACTGGATCGGTTCTCAAAATTTAAGCCAAAAATCATTTTTTTTTTAATTTTTCAAAGTAAAATATCTCGGACTATTTTGGACTTATTTGAAAAACGGTAAAGAGAAAAGAGGTTTATTTTATCGAGATCTACCAGTCCCGAAAATATTTGCCTTTTTTAAGACAAAAAATGTTTATCTCGAAATAATGATTTTGGCACTTACCACATTATATTTACTATTCGTTTGTACCTACTTACTCATTCTACATTTTTGTTGCAACCACTCTGTATATTGACAATAATATGTTTAAAGTATACTCAATTAGGGCTTGCATATTTTGTAAAAAGAGATTACACTCTGTATATACATATGTATATCCATTATATTTTAAGGAAATAGAAGGGAATGTAATATATTCCGTAAAAAGTTTGGGAGACCTCTTTGAAAATTAATCGGTCAGAACTGATGTCCAAAAATTGCATAAAAATATAGACAAATGACCAAACGATGGTCTGAATAATTCGCTGTTCGATACCCTGAATAAATTGTGGGCCCTACTTCGTGACCGCCATATGATTTATATGGAGTTTTTAAACATGAGAGCGCTTTAAAAAGCACTCGGGACCGCAAAGTCCGCAGCAAGTGGGTTAGTCCTCCCTAAAAAAGACATCCAAGAGTCATATTTCATTTAAATTACACGCAGATGACCATCTACAATGTTACAAAATGTAAATGGTGCCCAGAGTGGCTTGATAACCCTTGGAAATGCTTCATTTACCTTTTATAACCCTAAATAGTGGAGCGATAGAGCCGAAGTCTGTTATGTTTCCTACTGCTGTTCGCCACTGGCCACTATAAAAATGCACGCACATTAGAGATAGAGAGAGGGCTTTATGGCCTACCATGGATAATTGGATAAAAAGTAATTGATTTATCAGGTGGAAACGGGAAATGGTTTCCGATCAAAACGAGATATTTTCCAACTTTTAATCAGATCACTTCCTACTTTTTATTGCTCGAGGGTGTACGCCTCAAATAAATCGTTATTTTTAACGGAAAATCTTCGCTTTCGTAATAAAATTCATATCTGTCGGATACAGTAAAATTTCCCATTAAATAATATCGGGATCTCTTAAAATATGACTGTTATAAAAATCTGAAGTGCGCAAAATTTATTTTATAACTTTCCACATATTACTTTAAAAAAAAAGTCATATTGTCATAAAATATTCCTTTAAATTAATTACTCAGTATCTACTCTAAAAATTGTGTTAAGTGTTTTCAAAATTTAATGTTTTACTTAAAAAGGGGAAAAATTGTCAGGCCGAAAGTTGTTTTCATTATATTTTTTTTTTATTTTAAATTATCATTAATTTTTCTTGCAAAGGCTCCTGTAACCCTGTTTTTTTTTTCGATCGTATGGTATTTTTATAATCTATTAATAATAAGTGTAATTTGAAATTTTTGTTGTAATTTTGGAGCACAGGACTAGCATGAGAGATTTTGAAATACAATTATTATAAAAATATTCTAAAAAATTATTTATTATTGTTAATAGTTAATTAGTTATTATTGTTTAATTTATTATAAACGGAAATGATTTTCGTTTTTGGTTTAATAACTTCAAAAGTAGCTGTTTTCTTGCGAGATAAGGACCACTTTGAAAGAACAACACTTAAAATCATTTTAAGTTGTCTTTCTCTCCAGAACCGTATTGAAAACTACGCATAAAATCGCGTTTACTTATCAATAAAATATTTTAATGCGTTATCTACTGTTTTTAAAAAATTAGGTCACTTAAATGCCGTTAAGCTTTTGTGAGAAAATTGAAGCGAAAACGCATTAAGAATATGAACTGGCATAAATTGAAAAATGCTGATAGTGTTTATTATGACTGCTTTGTTTTCCTTAAAATTACTACCGTTATATGGGTATATAAGGAAATCTAGCCGATGACATACTAATTTTAAACCATTAAGATTATAGGAATGTCCGTGTGGCACATGTTCTATAAGATATCAAGGCTTAAAATATCAATCGGCAATATGCTTGCCCGTGGTGAAAAAAAAAACAACGCTGTTAATCTGGTTACTGTCAAATCGTGAGTCTCGGTATTAGACACGTGCAATATAGCAACAGATGATAACGAAAAGAAAATATACATTTCATTCTAAACTTACCAACAACAAACTAAAAGATTCTATTTCATTCATTTTGGTTTTTCGACCGATAAAAAGTACGAAATACATTCAAAAATAACACCTTAAACAATGGGATGATACTACATATTTTATCTATACCTATATTTAAACAAATTCTTTTAGAGTTCTTTTTAAGTTTGCTCTTCTTAATGTTATGAGGTGAACAGAGTTTTTTGTAAAAGCTTATTTGTTAGGTATAATTAGTATATAGAAATAGTTATTTTTTAAACTAATTGTCATTTTAATATATTAATAATTATTCTATAGGAGATTCTATAAATCATGTTATTTTGGTATTAGAGTAATATAACGAAATAATATTCATCATAAAGTTAGTTTACAGTAGTAACGTTCTGTTTATTAAAATTACAGGACTGGTTGGTAAATTATTCAGATTTGTCACGATCATTTTGTTGTCGATAGAATTTTTATATGATTATATCAAGAAACGTAATACCACAAGTTTTAACTTGCTAGATACGAGCAGGAAATTATTTGCTTTTTTTCGCATTGGTAGAGTTAGTATTTGTATTAAAATATCACAGATTTTTATCGTAAATTATAAAAAAAAGTTGACTTTTAAAAGAAATAAATCTATATTCTGTATAATTACTTGATTATGGAACTCTCTGTATATTTTTAAACCTAGGAGGCGTTCATCACGTAATTTATGAACGCCTCCTTAATACCTTACACTATTAAAGTATGTATTGATCATAGGTATGGTCAAAATAATTCTACAACTATAATATTCTTTGGTATGCTGTAAATAAAATATACCATATGAAATGGTTTAAAATACATTTATTAAAGAAAAAAAAATAAAATATTTACAAAATGAAAATAACAAATAGACAAAATGAAACGAATTAAAATTTAAAAAAAAATAGGAACCTAAACTCTTGATTAAAAATTCATTAATGGTTATTTGGCAAGATCACTAATTTTGACAGTACGAAGAACAGACGTAATAGTTAAATCTCTAATAGCTAAATATAAAAATAAAAAATACTAACCGACAACAATTTAAAAACTAAGGGTTAAAAATAGGACTTAGGGTTGGATCATTGACATATTCATAGAGCACAAAAAACTAGACATAAAAATGGACAGAGATTTAAGCATCTTCAACCCTGTACCCTTCGCTTTGTGTAAGGTACCTGCCACTGTAGAGAAAACACCTGCATAATACACGTAGATGTATGTCATGCCCGTATAAAGTTACAGAAAAAAAGTGCTTAGCACGCAGACTAGAGGGTTTGGGATCCCTCCAGTTCAAAAAGAGGGATCTTGCGGTATAACAACCGTCTATTAGGAAATTCATTTATGGACTAAATAAAATAACAAATAAAAAATAATTAGTTGAAATCTAAAATGCACTGATATGAACAGGCAACGAGCGAACGAGGTTTGGTTTTTAAAATCGATTATCGGAAATTTATTCAATAGATAGATAGATAGGTTCTCTATACAAGCCAGGCATTAGATAAACATTGACAAGTTAATATTATAATTAGTTTTTCGTAAGAGATAAAAGGCAATGGTCTAGGTGTCAAAACATAAAGATAAACTCCGTACACAGAACATTCTCTCTTCTCTTGGTCGAGTGCTTTTACTAAGAATGTAGTTTCCAAAAACACAATATCGATACCTGAACATTTAATTAAATAAGAGAAATATTATACTTATCAGTTATATAGTTTTGCTCGAAAGATTTTAAATATATTTATTTTCAAAAATAACTTAATATTAGATATTAGATATTGTAGTTTTTTAAAAACTTCTGAATCGATATTTTGAATTATCGATATGTTCTCACATCCCTAGCTGTTAATTCTTCTGTACCGACCGTTAGTAAAAGGCTGACTCTGTTTAAATTTTAAATCCATCTTCAAGAAAGATAAATTCGATGTCCTTATTGTCTTAGGTTATCGAGGAATAAAATCTGTCTTGGCTATTAGACTAATGCTACTGGGTTAATTTAGTAACGTGTGTTGCACGAACAAAAGCTCAAGAAGTCGACTGGTTAATTTTTATTCCTTCTTTTACGTTCTGTAGATGTACAGAGTAATTTAAGAAATATTACGTGGTTTTTGTAAGAGAAATACAAGAAAAAAAACTACATTGGCTTACAGTTTATTCTGCTTTATACCTAAATTTAAAAAAATACGTTTTGTATAATTTTTTATTTTCTCTTTATGGACCACTTTTACTGGTAAAATGTTTCTATTTCTAAACCTATAAATGGCAATTTTTTATTTTGTTAAGAAACGATCTCATAACCAAATTTGAGAGTAAATTTAACTTAATAATTGTTAAAAAATAGAGCCCAAGTTAAATCTTAAGTTAATTGGATCTTATACAATACGGAGGAAAGCAATATATCATTTGCATGTAGCCTCAATTCAATTTTCTCATTTTGTCTCCCTTAATTAATTCATTTCGTTGAGATTTAGCAGTGTACGGCTCAAATCCAATTAGAGAAAAGTCACAAACCATTGTGGAAGTCTTCCATCAAAAGAATGACTTGCACCAACCGACATATTTTCAGCATTTCAGGATTTCGTATATGGTATATGGGTACATCGTGAGTTGCGTTTTTGAAAAGCTCGATAGAGCCTTTTTTACTAAAGATTATCAGTCTAGCCCTTAAAAATGTCACTTATAGTGGTGACAGACAAAATTAAATGAATATTAAAGCTAAAATTAAATTTTCTTGGACTGTTTTATTTATTTTTCTCCGTAGTAGTCCATAGTCTATTCTATATAAAATAAAACTTTATTTTATTATACTTATTCGAATAATTGAATGAGTTGCTTTTTTGAAAGTTCGATATTTATATAGTATATTTCATCAAAGGTTATCAGTGTATACCGTTAAAAAATATCACTTATAGCAGTGACACAAAATTAAATGGTTATAAAAATATAAAATTATATTTTCTTATATAAACTATTTTATTAATTTTTCTTCTGTTAGTTATATTCTATTCTAAATATAAAAAATCTTATTTTATTGTGCTTATTCGAATAATCGATCAGAAAACAAGAAAATAATAACAGCTTTAAACCAGATATTCTTATTTCTTCGTTTTAAAATCATCTCGCTACGCCAGAGACGTATATGATCGCCGCTACTTTTTATGAACTCATTTCTTAGGTGCTACTTGTGTTACCCAAAGATCAGGTTTAACGGTTCAGCTATAATTTATTCGAGATGATAGCCTGTATGGTATTATTTTTTTTCATTTCAATGTCTAGTCCAGGTATTTTAGAGACAATAACTGTATATGTTTCGAGGATGATGATATTTGTAGGTTTATTTCTAGTTCATTAATATCTTAATTCTTAGCAATCCTCTATTTTTTCTCTGAATTATAGGAAGTTTATTTTTTAATTGTTCTTGTTTAGTAGTGTCTGATAACTTCTCACCGATTTAACAGTAGATATAACCCTTCCCTTTTAGTAAACATCTTATTGTACACCTGTGTTAAAATATATCAGGTCCTCATTTACATATTACTGAATAAGGTAGATTAGGGCCCTGTTAAAATTATTCAGATTAAACCAGAATGTTCTCCTTCATTCCGTTGACAATTATATGTCTAGCAAATCTCTCGATCTAAGAGTACAGGTGCATATAACTTATATCAGGTTCAAACGAGGTTTGGTCAATATTTTGTCCTCACACTGGCGAGTTTGACCATATGTCCAAGCTAATATGCAGATATTTGTTTTAATCAGGATAGGAAAAAAAAGGATATGGTCGGTGGGTCACACGTGCAGCGCCGTAGCATCGTAGCGCCCCCTATTTTCATTTATTAAAATGATCTTTCAGACATTTACATATCGCATGTCGTTCCTACATACACATCTCACATATGCTACGCTTTTATATATTTTGCATAAAACATCATACCAAAAGGTTCATTGCATACAGAGGTTTCCCAGAAGTTTGCTACCGTATTTGGTCGGATAACATAAAAACAAAGAACTGGATTTATTAAGTGATGAATCCAAAAATAGACCAGTCCTTTTTTTTGTGCGTGTGTAATTTTGTGTGATATAAGGAACTTTTGTTAATTTTTTATTTGAATAATAGTTACTTTAATGGTGTCATTTTATGATACGGGGACCCCACTGCTTGAAATCGTCTTAAAACATTAAAATTCGATACGCCAACATATGTTTCTAATAATATAGTGTCGTGTTTCTTCATAATAATCCCCTTTTTTCATCGGTAATTGTACGAAATTGACCAATTCTGACATATGTTTAGCCCAATCTCGCAGCGTGTGACATTTAAACGATTAGTATTGATTTCAAAGTAATCGGAGACAAATATCCCGGCAAAAATGCAACGTGAAACCTTCGGCGTT
The DNA here is from genome assembly GCF_002938485.1 of Sitophilus oryzae. Taxonomy (NCBI): domain Eukaryota; kingdom Metazoa; phylum Arthropoda; class Insecta; order Coleoptera; family Curculionidae; genus Sitophilus; species Sitophilus oryzae. The sequence continues at coordinate 9,127,657 of NW_022146479.1, forward strand.
GCACAAACATTAATTTTATTGTACCTGGGTTGAAAAAAAGACGCGAAATCTCGAGAACGTTTAAATGGTAAATTGCTAACGTCAAACGGTGGTGGTTCTGAACCAAAACAAATAACTAGGTAATCTAATTTATCGAGGCTTCACTTCTCGTCGAAATAGTTTATGCTTGCATAACCGTGAATGGCCGCAATTAGTGTGAATAATAATTTTTCAATGAAATCGTTAATACACTGTATTTAGATAGGCTGCAATTACCTTAAACTGATAATTTATAGTGGTTTTGATTTCATCTGGGAGCTTTTCGGTTATGCTTAAATGGCTTGTTTTTTTGTCTCAAAATTACAACAGTTAACAAAATATGATTATACAGAGTGTAAAAATAGAACTTACTCCTAAGGAAGTTACAGCTCTTGAAGAGGTAGAAAAAGGAATGGGTATATTTTATTTATTATTAAAAATATTGATGACTCATCGTCAAAGAAATTTTCTATTCTTACATACATTTTAATACCAAGACGAGTGGGGTGGTATAAAAATCAGTTCTAAAGAGAAACCTTACGTTAAAGTAAAGGGTAGTTTCTTGCAAAACTTTTTTTGTTAATAAAATAGAGTAATTTGAAGATATAAGGAGAGTGTTCTTAATTTAGTAGTGTTCTTTATTTGGAACAGTTTTCATGATATTTGCCTGGTATGCTATTTTTTACACCCTGTTTGTGCAGGATTTTTAGTGGAAAATTAATTATAACCTTATATATTTTTATAAATCTAATGTGTTTGGTTAGAACATCATTAATATATTAAGAAACAGTCTGTTGAATTACGAATTAAAAAAGGGATGTATTTAATTAGTGGTGAGGATATTACCGAGTATACGACCATCAAAAAAGGGAAGTGTGGATTTGTACTAATAATGTCTAAGGGCACCTGCTAGGCGACGGACACTAGAAAATCAAAAAGCCGAACTAAATAATCTATTATCACAAAAAGGTCACCAACCGTAACTAACATAATTATAATGAAACTATCATTACGCAGCCCTTAACTCGCTGAAATCCGCTGAAACTTTAAACAATAGTCCGATGGGCAAACTGAAACGATGACAAAGCAACTGCACCAAGGAAAAAACCATCATTATGGTTTTACCCGTTTACACAAAAGGATAGTCGGGATGTTTTTGAAAGACACCGCAGGGGTCTACACACGGGGTTACATGGATCATTTCACACAGGTGCATGTGTGTACAGTCGCGACAGTTTTTTCCCCTTTTCACTTTCACCACCCTACTTTTATTTAGTTCGATTTTTTTACAGTTTGAACTGAACGCATCATCCATTTGCTTAGGTAACAGATTTTTATGACTATGCATTTATTAAACCTATACTTTTAGAAAATATAATTAGTTATTTTCTTTTCAAAACGAATGAACTCACTATTAAATATTATAATATCAATTCAAAGATTTTTTATAATGTCATCTCTTGTCATTAATCTATAAATTGTTAAGTGACCTCCAACTTCTTATGTTCCTTATGATTCTTAAATCTATATAGTCTACTTTCTTTTAATCTTAGTGCCCTCGAAAAAAAAAACAGCGTCGAAGACGGCTGGGGAATGACAGTCGATAAAAATTTTGGCGAGGTCAAGCTCTAGACTCCATTAACTTGACCCGTACCTGCCAGCTGGCCTTAAGGTTATAATATTTTTATATTGAGTAAAATAATTTTTAAATGGTGTAGTTTATAATTCGAGAAAAAATATTTTTTTGGGAATAGATTTGTGTGTCTGGAAACGTTTTATCCTTTTTTAATCGTTTATGTAATTATTGTTAATTTTTGTTAATTTTTTTGTTAAAGTTCTATGTCAGTTTTTAATAAATTCTAGAGATTTACCGCTCCAAAATTATTAATCGATTATCATTCCCAGGCCATCATTGTCGCCGTTTTTTTTATCATACGGTATTTATAAAAAAAGCTTTGTTAAGTTTAACAATTAATTGATCAAGTTATGTTTGAAGTCATTTAAAACGATAGCGTGACCCTACCGTAGTGGACTTTTTCTATTTTTACAGGGGAGTTCAACTCATTTAAACTGTAACGACAGGGATGCCCTCTAGAGACTTTCAACCGATATGTAGCATCTGTCGATAGGTAATACAACAACAATGTTCCGTAATTATTCTTCACTGAATGACAACATGACATATTACATTAACTATTGTGGGGGGATATAACCTGTACACTATTTTGACTTGACACTGAGAATTAATAGCTTAACAGTATCAGATATATGCTGATAAATACGAAATACGCAGAGGACCCCTATAGACCTAGTTGGTAGTGTGCCGGGCATCAGTTAAGATTATGATTTCGGAATGAGATTAATTTGAGGTACGCTTCATTCAAGAACCGAAAACAAATATTGTTTTCAGCATTCTGTTTATCATTTATTAACTCTAAATCAATCGGTACCCGAAAAAAAACTAATAATGATAAATTATACATATTTTTAATGACTCGAGCGTACGATTTTTATCGTTGTGATCTATATACCTGCTGCAGTATCTAAAATTGGGGTGCTGGTACCACTATAATTAAGGAGGCAATCATCCAAGTTACACCCTGCAGTGAAATCCTACTGCTTGATTAAATACAGTGTATAGGTGGCTGATCGAATCTTTTTTAGGTGGTGTAAAAGTGTTAGGGTTGAAAAAAAGTTCAGACTATATGATTCAGAGTGGAGAAATCCTTTAACTACTATTTAATTAAAACCTTTAACTAAAAACATGTACTTGTACTTTTCTTTATAAAGAACGAAGAACGTGACTTTTCTACAACTGAAAAAAATATTTACTCAAGTTCATTTTAACTGGAGTTAAACAAATTACTGTGCGTATGACTACGTATCATATTATATGATTAATTTTTAGCATAATATAATATCTAAAATATATTTAAGGCACGTGTTCTTAAGATATTTCATTCAGTCTTAAAATACTCGAGAATGCAAATAATGGTGCTTGATAAAAGCTTAGTTATAATCTTATCTGGTTCAGGACTGATCTCCACGCCATTATTGTACGATTTTATTAACACCATGACAGACAAACTACATTAACTTGTTTTTTACGTTTTGTTTGTGATTTATTAGTGTAAACTTAAGTATACTACGATTTTATCTTAGATATAGAAGGAAATTTTATGCTTCAATAAATTTGTTCCATTAAGGCAATAAAGAGTAGCAAATGTGAAGTTGTTTAAAGAACTAATCTATGTAGTAATGGGTAGTAATATAATAATAATTCATTTAATTTGTATTCTTTATTAGATAAACGGCATTTTAATTTAGTATATTTTTCTGGAATAAAAAATATCTAAGTTTGATAAATTAAAAAAAAGAAAAATTGATTATAATTCAACTTCTGTCCTTTTTAACCACATGACATACGAACACTGGACATTAGAGTACTTTAATAAAAAAGAACATAAAGTGGAGGTTTTATCAAAGGACGCTGAAAGTGGCACACATTAAAGGACAGACTTTCAAGTATTTCCAGCAGTAGTAAATTGGGATTTAAAATAAAAGTTCCTTGCCCGTTTCCAGTTTTCAAATGGCAAGTGTATTTACAGGGAAATGACGGAGATGTAAAGGACTGAAAAAAGGGAAGCTCTAAAATCCAGTAGAGAATATACAGGATGTTTTATCATAAACAACTCAAAATTAAAAATTTAATATTCGTGTTGTGTGCTATGTTTGTGGCTTTAAATCATATATGTAAATTTCATACTAAATAACATTTTGTAGAATTTTTTTTTTGTGTTAGAAAGTATTAGATCATTTCTTGTATACAATATATATATATATATATATATATATATATATATATATATATATATATATATATATATATATATATATATATATATATATATGAATTTTGACTGGATCTCTGCAATGTAAAAAATGTAGAAACTGTTATAAGAAAATGAGAGAAACTTCAACCTTTTTCCTGCATTTTACCAGAAATTTTCAGTTTCTAAACGAATCTAAAAATTAAATAATCATTTTTGCGCACTGTATCTCTATGTTATACAGTGTGGTATGAATTATATTCGGGAAACTTCTGCTGCATCATCTGCAGATAAATACATAAAAATATGTAAACGCCCTTTTCTTGCTTTTTTTATCTACTGAATATGCTGCCGAAGTTTCCTGAATGCAATTCGGACCACCCTATGTAATGTGGCAATTTGAAAACCATTTACGATATGTATTTCAGATCTTCCCTTTTTTATTTTTGAAATCAATTTTAAAATAAGAAAGTAAATTGGTAACTAGCTAACATGAATAATCAAAATGTTGTCCCTTTAATTACCTTGTTGATTTAAAGAAAACAAATGTAATATAATGAAATAATAATGAACCATTGTTTAGCTGAAATTGTAATTTCCCCATTATTGGCAACAATGAACTCACTCTAACTTATTTCCTTAAAGTAAGTATAATAAACCCGGACTTTACAATTAACTAGCAAAACACCCTTTCCACCCAAACCAATCCAAATAGACTTACTGTAAAAACTAATAAAATAGAAGCTTCTGATTTATGAAGAGTTCAAGATTAAGCGGCACTGCCATAAACTTCGGGCAATTCCTACAATAAATTCCTGGATGCCCATGGATATAATTTAAAATACTCCCCTTCCCACCGAAATTCTGTCTGACCGCGCTTAGTCGCAGACAAAGCGCGTTTCTAATTGCTTATGACAAATCGTCAACTCACCATAAAGTGGAATTTGGTTTATATGGATCGGCCAATTATATTGACCGCGCTTCTGTATGAGGGATTTGCCAGTTGCTACTACGGCCGTTGTTTATAGAGTGATAAACCTTTTCACTGCCTCGTTACAAATCTGCGCCAAAGTTAACTTTACGATGCCCTCGTTCTAATCTTGCGGTAATAGCCACATATACAGAGTGTTTCATAATGCGTGCTCATATTATAATACAGCGGCGGCTTGTAAATTTGGTTCTGGGCATGGGATCCACATCTAATTTTAGAAAGTTAAGTAACTTAATTTTTTGAAATATTAAAAATAATTTAAGTTTTAATTTTTTGTAATTATTGTTCATTTTGTAATATACAGGGTGGTCCGAATTGCATTCCGGAAACTTCGGCAGCATATTCTGCAGATAAAAATAAGTAAAAAAGTTCGTATAAATGTATGTCCTAAAATGCTTAGTTTCGGAGATACAGGGTGTAGAAGTTCATTTTTATTTCGATTTTTTCTAAATCATTTTTGAAGTAACCTCAATATTTCGAAGAAAATTGGTATCTGTGAGTTTTTTACATGAGAAATTTGGATTTTGATGTCAATATGACTCCTATTTCTAGGGGGCGCCGCCTACATGCCTTTTAACTGTTTTGAAGAGTAATAACTTTCCATCTGTACCTCCATAAAACTACTGAGTGAAAAAATATACATCTCTTTTTACGTAAAAAAGGTCTCTTGGTAAAAATCGCTACGAGAAATGGTTCTCGAGATATTTGCAACGGAAATCATCAATACCTGTCATCATTGACATAAATTAAACACGTTGACTAAATAGTTATTAGACTGAAATCATAAATTTGTAATGTTTTTGTGACAAAAGTTCAACAGAAACTGTTTTATCGTCATTTTTTCGAAGAAAAATTTATAATTAATTTAAAAAAATAAAAATTTCCCAAATTTATTATTTCAGTCAATTAACTATCTACTCAACGTGTTTATTTTTTGTCAATAATGACATGTATTGACTATTTCCATTCTAAATATCTTCAGAACGGTTGCTCGTAGCGATTTTACCAAGAGATATTTTTTACGTAAAAATACACGGAAATGTATATTTTTTTACTCAGTAGTTTTATACAGGTACGGATGAAAAGTTATTACTCTTCAAACAATTAAAACAAATGTAGGTGGCGCCCCCTACAAATAGGATTCATATCGACATCAAAATCAAATTTTTCATGTCAAAAAACTCCCAGACGCCAATTTTCATACAAATATTGACGTTAATTCAAAAATTATTTGGAAAAAATCGAAATATAAATGAAACTTCTACACCCTGTATTTCCAAAACTAAGCATTTTAGGACATACATTTATACGAACTTTTTTACTTATTTTTATCTGCAGAATATGCTGCCGAAGTTTCCGGAATACAGTTCGGACCACCCTGTATATAATTAAATAATAATAAGTTGGTGTTTGGTAAAGGAATGCGTGGCTAGATAGAAGTCTAGCCTCTACTGGTGTCAACCTTGGGACACCAGAAGGCATCCCATTGTATTCTCGTCTCCTTTACTTCTACATGCGGGGCTTTGTAGAAGTGGACCGACTAACCCATGGGGTGTATCACCAGCTTTACCAGAACTCCAGTAAGGATCGGCGAGTCATCAACTGGAAGGAGGAGGGCCATGGTCAGGTCCCCACAATAAGAATTGAACTCAAATCCAAGGAGGCAATAGGGAAAGAGATATATATCCTAGGTAGATCCTCCAGTCTCCACCTCAAGGGTATTTTCACTTATTCCACATTCAATCTACAAGGCCTACTGGCAGTAAGCGCCATTAAAAAATAAAGGAGAATACAAACAGGCCAAGTAAATGACATCTAGGGCTTGACCTGACCAAAATTATAATTGGACTATCCTTCTCCAGCCGTCTTTGACGCCAGTTTTTTCTTTCCAGTTCTAGACTTAATTTGTTTATTATTGATGTAAACGCATGTGTCGAGTAGTACTATTGCTTGAAATAATAATTCTAGAAAAGAAGTGATTAAAAAAAGCTAAGAAGTTTTTAAAATCTTTTATTAGGCATATTTTTCGCAGAATCAACAAACAACTCAAATGACATAATTAATAATTAAGTGATGTTTGAACAAGTTTAGATTTATTAGCTCCTTGATTGCTAAGGGCCTTATTTCTATCTCTGAAAACAAAGAGATAAAAACGTAGAGGTGTAAAACTTTTATATGCTCATTTTCGGTCAAACGATAACGAGGAAATTTCGTACAGCGAGCGCAATCCACTTTATGGAAAACGATCAGGCTGACTATTTGTCATAAGCAATTAGGAACGTACTTTGGTTGGAAGTAAGCGCGGCCAAATCTGATAGCGGGGGCCCCTAAATTATATTCAGGAAAGCGGGGCACCTCTAAATTCGCTCTAAATCTTGCTAGGGAGCCGCAAACTTTATGGACTTGATTTAAATTTGAAATGCGGAACAGTCTAGGCATTCGGGCGCTCGTCATAAAACACCAGCCGATATTTCGACTTGTTCTAATAATGCTTTGGCCCCCGATCGGGGATTCGATCAGGGTTGGATCCGTAGCAAATTAACACTTGATTACAACTCGTGCAAAAATTCTTAAATTATGACAAATTTATAAAACACCTATCGGTTCTAATAATGCTTTGGATTAAGTTAATATTTTATTCACATTGATATTTTTCGCCTTTTAGTAAAGACCTTTAGCTTTTTTTGATACGTATTTTTTTATTAAATACGTTTTAATTTTCATACTTGATTGCTCCAAATACTGTGATTTTAGATAAAAGAAAGCTTCTTTAATAATATACAGGATGAGTCCTAAATAAGTGCAAATAATTTCACGGCTGGTAACTCGATAAAAGAAACATATTTTCTCGTTTTTCAAATAAGTCAAAAATAACCCAGATAGTTTACATTGAAAATTAAAAAAATGAGTTTTTGCATAAATGTTGAGAACTGCTGGATCTTTTCTGGATTTTCATTATTGTAATCCTATGTTGCCATATTATGAAGATAATATGTTTTTTAAGTAAAAATTAAAAGAATTTCCAAACATTTTTTCAAAAATTTCCAAATTTAAAAAAAAATCGCGAAAGAAACTTAGGCGTATTTCTAGGGTCCAAATATATTACCCCTAAAAATATTTGCACTTATTTAAGACTCATCCTGCATAATCTGGTAATTGTTACATAATCTCACCTCGGAGGGTGAGATTTGGAAAAATTACTGTTGTTTAGTAAATAAAATTAGTATTAGAAGTCGTAGAATACGAAAATATAGGTCATTGCATCCTTAGGAGCATTCTAGTAGATATAGACGATTTTTTAACCATCATTAGAAAATTTTTTAAACAATAGTTCAGAAAATCTATTTTATCACAAATCCAAAGCATATACGATCATATTTTTATATACAGCACATCATAGCACATCCTACAAAAGTGCGTTGCTTTCTCTTTGCAGTCTTATAACAAAGTCTTAAATCGTACTATTAATTTTTGAGATATCGGTATTTAAGAGTAAGCTTGTTGTAACTTGTAGTAAACGTAACAAAATAATATGACGTCTACCCGTCCCTGTTTGTTATGGTTTATGGTGCACCGTCCAAATTTCAAATACTGTGGGCTTTAGTTTTTTTTTTATTGCAGATCGAATCTCTGGCACAGATTGCATTGTCAGCTCGCGATTTAAACGACTCTTTCCGCCTCCGGTTTTAATTATCAATCGTTTAAAATTCCACACATAAAACGCCTATCTTTTATGGATCTGTTTCTACGAATGCTTTATAGTCGACGAAAAAATATAAGGAAAACCGGTAAAAATTAGATCTTTATAGTTTGTTATTAAGTTAAATATATAAATTTTGAATTTAAAAACAGATATTTTCCTATAAAGTATTGTTTTCTTACTTAGTTATCTTGGAGTAAGCTCTGAGTACAGTATGATTTAAAACATTTCATGAACCAATAATTATCCTGACTATTTGCTACGATGAAGATTTACAGTAAAGATTATTGTCTTCGAAATTTTGTTTGAAAAAATTACGGATATACACCGTGGGAAAATAAATGACCAACGGTGGCTTAATTACTAAACCATAAAATAAGACATAATTGCATGTCCACCTCATGTGTTGCATATAATTTGAAGATTTTAAGAGTCAATTACACTTACGTATCATACAAACTGGCCCTATTATTTCATTAATAATGGTAGCAAAGGAATTCCCAGCAAGTACGTTTACTTTGTACCGTACTTTTTTTAAATATTAATATTGCTTAACAGACTGTGAAGTGCGATGTTATAAATTGAAAACGAACGTGAGATACGATCTTAAGGTTAATTGAAAACTAAGCTTTTCACACCTGATATTCACTAACGATATTTACCTAAAACATATAAAAATAGTTGGAGCAACAGGAAGCGGATGATTTATTATGACACTGTTTAATTTATTCTATTAAAAAAACGACCTTTTTTCGGAAAAATGGGAAAACTATGCTAATCAAAAACCGAACAAATTAGGTAGTGTGAAGTTTATTCTAACATAAACGTATTATCAGATCAGCATTGCTCTATAATGCTAATAAACTATAAAATTTATAGCAGGTCAAATCTAGGGACGAATGACTTATTTTTATAACAGAAATTTTGGGGTTATTATGTTACTGTAGTACTTGCATTTTAATTTTTATTCGATGTGTGTTGACTTCAACAAATTATTATTTTTCTCTTCTTTGATTCAAGGATTGGTATAATATTAAAGGTCAGTAATATTCACGGTCTAAAAAATATTTTTTTAAATACTTTTTAAGTATTTAATAGAACTCTAAAATACTTTTATACGTTTTTTAAACCTCCCTGTACAGGGTGATCCGACTTTTATTCGGGAAACTTCAGCAGCATATTCTACAAATAAAAATAAGTAAAAACGTTCGTATAAATTTGTGTCCTCAAATGCTTTTTATAGAGAAATTGGAACTTATTATTCTAGATTTAGAAAATATCTAAAAAGTAAAATAATTTTTCTACACACTGTTTTAAAAATTATAAAAATTAGCCCTATAGAAAAAAATATATTAAATTTCGAGGTACATGACATACATTTTAAGGCGCACGTTTTTCGTGTCGGTAAATAAATACATTATCTATTAGTACAGAAAAAAATAAGTTAAGGGCTTATACTCTCTGATTAAAGATCTTTGTTTAATTAATTCAGTTCGGTTGTATATGTCCAGATACAAATGCTTATTAGATAATACATTTAAACTAACCGTTGAGCATATACAACTGAGTGAAGTAGTACTACTTTCGTCCAAACAAACTGCCTGGGTAGGCGCCACTTGGCCGACTTGCCCCGGGCAACAAGCTTGTTTTATGTACTAGAAATCAGTTTTACCAACGACGGACATTAACGAACTCTTAGAATTGCGCATCGTTTTAATAATTTTCAACTTTTTCTTTTTTATTTCGTCTCTCTGTCTCTTTCATCTCCTTCGGGTCATTTCCTGATCAGCTAATTTAATAAGAAGTCGCAACTTGTTGAATTTCAACAGATTTATATCATCAACTTTAAAAAAGAAGTCATACCACGCTATTATTTCCGATTTATTTATTTTTAGACTTTGTATCTGACCAGCGGACAATTTTAATTCTTTAAAATTTATTACACTTTTAGAACTGTAAAATTTTGCTTTTGGAATATTAACAACTCAGTTCAACTCTTAATTTCTGTTATATAAACTTATATTCATATTAACGCTTAAGTATCTATCTAGAGTATAGATCTTCGCTGAAACATATTACCTAATTTTCAAGAGGATTCACACTATAATTAAATCAGGATTAATGGTTGAACATTAAGACAAGTGAGCTTTTAATGCTTCATTAGAACACTCATTATCCAGCAGTTTGTGAAAATAAATTGCCTAGTAAGTAATAAGTATATTTTCCATATAGCTACTTTAGACGGATTGAAAAATATCCATGAACGGCGTAGACTGAAATAGCAAATTATCACAAATTGCTACTAAATGTTCAATAAACACTAAAAAAGGCAAAAGTCTCTATAGTTATATAAGTTTTGCATTATTTTTTGTTGAATCCAAACGATTTTATATATATATATATATATATATATATATATATATATATATATATATATATATATATATATATATATATATATATATATATATATATATATATATATATATATATATATATATATATATATATATATATATATATATATATATATATATATATATATATATATATATATATATATATATATATAATTTTCTTAACCAAATAACGACTTTTTCTAAAACGTTATTCAAATCATATTTTTTTTCTGCCGTTTAGTACAAAAAGTTACCCTTTCACCCTTGTGAATCTTCTGCGGTGAAAAAGTCAGGTGTGCATAGATTTATTTTCAATTCAGACAGGCTATGGGATTAGCGAATAGGGAAATACAATGCAAGTAGGTAGCACACCGAACACCTAACAGGTGTTACGATAAAATCGCCTTAATGGTGCACTGTCATCATCGTTTTTGTGTGTCATTTTTTTTCTCTCGGTTTATATAAACACAAAAAATGGTTATACCGGTTTTAATTTTTGTCAATTTGGTTACAAATACCTATTATGTTGAAAAGTTACTATTTCTGGGTACAAAATAAATACCTATACAGTTCATAGTCTTATTGAATAAGGGTAGCTTATAATATTCGTATGCGATCAATAATCTCTATAAACTGATTTATTCTTGTGTAGAAAATTGTTAACTACCGCCTTTGTGCATGATCGAAACACCTGGTAATATATTTGTTTTCATAGCGGCGCAACAATATTGTTTAATTAAAATATTTAAGATTTCGCTGATATTACTAGGTAGATTTATTAGATTTCCGTTATGCAATTTCGTTGAATCTAGATAAAGTACGGTCAGCGATAATGACAGTTTTCGGTCAAATTATTACCAGATATAATTATGCTTTATTCTGGTAGATGTCTAAGACTGTTTTAGATATATACAATACATATACGTTTTTTGTCGAATTAAAATATTTTAGCCTATAGTAAGTTCTGTTTAAAATGTCACCTATCAAAAATCACGAGATAATCGAATTGACGATGATCTAAATGTGACAGTTACAGTAGCAATAAAAAAATTGTTTGTTGTGCCTGGAATCGCGTACGTTGCAAGTAAAAAGTAAATTATAACCAAAAATAACGGACAGTGGAAGGTCAGTTAACAAGCGCAATCTACTTACGCCTGAGAGGCATCTTAGGTTGCCATATTAATGCACAAAAAGAAGCTTGTTTACACCGCTTAACTTTACTGTTATTTCACTTATTCCTCATTATAGTCTTCATACTATTATACACTATGAAATAAAAAATAAGAGTAACAATTCCAATAATGTCAGTCGTAAACCATACAAATTGTAATTAGTACATTTAAATTGTTAATGTAGATAGATAATTATATTTATCTAAAGAGAGATAACTCCTTAGAGTATCGTCTAATTAATAATTATTGATATATACTTTAAATAATCCTTAATAAGAGATATTTATAATAATATTTTTAATTACTTTAATTAGTAAAAACGACTTCAAATTGGAAAAAGTCATAGTTATTAGTCAGTTGTTCAGTATAGAGATGGGTAGATAAGACTCGGGTCCGGAGTTATATCAAGCTTCATGGACCTACATCCATGTTCTGATGTTGCATACAGTTCTAACGGAGATATATCATTCAAACTTTTAATTTTAATTTAATTAGATTTTGTTTTACATGAAGCAATCCGTGTTCAAAGTTTTGTAGTCCGTTAGAGAGAAATTTGATACATACAATAAAAGATAGTCGAGACACAATTACAGCCTTCGATCAAAACTGCCAAATATGGATTGCTTTACGCTAAAAACAAAATGATCGGTAACATGATAGCGAAGATTTATTTTAAAGAAATAAAATCGCATTTTGTGTTACAAAAAAAAATAAAAATAAATTTGAACGTAGTCCTCGTCGCACCTACTCCTATTTAGTTCGGTAAATGGCATTATCTAAGTCCTGCAGAATTCTGGGCTGAGTTTTCCGCAGGTAGACAGATCATTTTAAATAAAAACAAAGGCTTACTTTTGACTGGAAAATATCCAGTCCCTTTTTAGAACAGAATTTTTTTCGTGTAAACTATGTCAGTGATTTGAGGAAACGAATTGTATGTAGCGTTATTTATTAGCGTAAATTTGGGTGTTGGTTGGGCAATTTTTCGAGTCAGGTACCAATCATCTCGTGTTCTAAGAACAGTTCATTACTATAAAGAAAAATAAAATAAAAACGTCTTTACTGTACTGCTTCAATTTACGTTACGGTTGTGCTCGGATGATAATAACTTTCATGCAAAAAGGTTGTTAATAAGAAGATTACAAATAGGTATTAAACGTTTTAAGCTGTAGGCTGCGGATTTAGATTAAGGTAATAGAAAGGTGTGTGTGATATACATTGTATCGTTATGAAAAATTAGAATTATAATAGCAACAGAAAATTAGTAGTCATTTTAATGTGATATATTCAGCCTATTATGCAATGTAAATTAATTGATAACTTAAAAGTTCTAAAACTCCCCAAGTTAAATAAATATACAGGATATTTCCTAAAATACTATTTTTCCAGAGCCATCAAGCACGTGATCTAGTGTAAGTAAAATTTTCTTACACTTGACTATTCAAGTGTATCAAAATTTTACTGTGCTTTTATACATTATGATCTTATTCCCTTGAATGTAGATATGCTTCTTCTCTAACGACTTTTAAAAATAAACATTCTGAAGGTGATGCGGTGGCATTAGAAAGTTTTGTTTACAATAGTATCTTTTCTAAATGTGCGCGATTAATAAGTTCAATTTAAAACACGTTAAATGCTATTAAGTAGTATTAATTGCCTTTTTTTCTCCAAGGCTAACTGGATCGTTAAGTTGAGTTTCCAAAAGTAGTCATCTTATTATCTCTGCGCGATAATTCAGAAATGCGGTAATTAAGTTAACTGTTAACGATGTGTAATACAAAAGCAAAAGAAAGTGCGGCTATTAGGCCTGTTTAAAAAAACGATGCGAAAAATGAACAAAAACGTGACAGTAATTATCGTAATACGAAATTGTTCCTACTGTTGCGGAATATATTCCTAAAGAAACGTGATTAAAAATCCCTTTCATGCGTATCAACGTTTAATCAAAATAAAACCAGCCCATCTTGGCGAGTATATAACAAAAGAAAATAAGCAAAACACAAACTATAAAATACACGCTACTGGTTAATAATTGTAATTAAGGGAAGTCTACAGGTCGAATCTATATAGCTACCTCGATAGCTACGGCCAGGTGTCCAGGTGTTCTTATTCTTTACGTTTGCTGTGCACGGTAGCAACTTGATCTTGTCCCTATACCCCGTCTTACCGCTTTGTTTGTGTCTACAGGTCCGGACTCTCTTACATCAGAGAACATTATAAACGTAGACAGGATTATATTAGATCTCAACTTAATTATATATAAAATATTCTCCGGTTTAAGCACAATTGTCTAGTAATGCCAATAACAATATAATAATTGTAAAATATTTCAAAAACTTAAAAATTTATAAGGAACTGCTTGCATCAGAAACAAAATTTATTTTTGTGTGATTGATAAGCATTACTACCATGAGATTTAATTAACTCTTCAGATAAAGTTATATATATATATATATATATATATATATATATATATATATATATATATATATATATACTCACTTGATAACTAACACTTGATAAGACTTATTAACTCCACTCCTTCACAACCCTTAGTACATTTGAAATAGTTTTTTAGCTAGCAAAATTTAAAGTTTTATACTTTTCAAATAAAGCGATAAGATTCACTCCTTTACTCTTCTCACCACTATTCATGATTAAGGGACACCCTCGTTCGGGTTTTCCACACATGTAATGTGAAAATGATGATAAATCTATTGGGTACACAAATCTAAATATATTTTATCTTAAACAATACAAATTGAAAATAAATAAACACCTCGTATATTTTTAATGTACTGAAAGCAACAACCACTATCCATCATCTTATGTGGTGAGAAGTTAACGTACTTCTTACCTACACGAAACATTAAAAACACTAAATAGTGTAGTTAAATTCAGGTTTTTACCTTAAACATTTAACAGTTCTTTGTTTTATTTGCTTTGAATCTATTTTGTCAAGTAGAACATTCTACATTTTTGTTATTTCGATCTACTAATAGTGTTATTTAAAAAGAAATTCTTTAACAGGTAATCAACATTTAGTAGAATTTTTTTTAGAATTGCCTTTTATTCAATAAATCAGAATATCTACAAAAGATTTTATATATTATAATTTTTGGTATTATTTTCTAATTTATATCATATAGAAATATTTCGGGCTATAGGTAAAAGAGAGGTCACGAGAGAGGTGTAGTATTAAATAAAACAAACGTGTTTTTTTTTCGGAGAGTTGTATTTTAGTCCGGACCTGTGGAAGAGGTACGCCAACGTGATAACGCCAGTGAAACCTGGCTTTGTTACATCGTGATTTGGTGGCCTACCTTTTTTGCCTTAATTTAAAATTTTTATTTTTATTGTACGGCATAAATGAATATGGATTTAAAAATACAGCTTTATACTTTAGCCTTTGCTAGTTGTTAAAACAAGTTGTTAAAAAACTACTATGTTACACTATAATAAAGGATTTAAATAAATATATAGAGCTTTCAGAAGGCGTCGCATGATGACAAAAAGCTCACATTTGCGTCTTATCTCTTAAACGTTATGAATGAATAATTTCAATTTCTGTATTGACAGCATGTCGATGCTCATGCATATTTATGTAAGGTATAAACGTAATTAAACTGAGGAAGTTGATCTATTTAGAACAATAAGCAATTTAAAGCGAACAAGACGTCAGAAATGGCAATACCCGCATTATGCAGTTCAGCATGTGCTTCTCCAACTTTAGCCCTCCTTAGGCTTATTGTAAGACTTTCTTGTTCTAGACAACCAGTTGACCACCTGTGCCGACCACGCGTCGCACAGTGGACCAATCCAATGGGTCAATGGTCAATGGGCAAATACCAACTATTTTTTATAATATTTACCAATATCCAATTTATTTTATATATAATATTTAAAATTTAATGAATAATTTATTTTTTTAATAAAATGATTAAGTAATCTAAGGCATGTAAAATTAAAGAACAAAAATAATATTATTACATATTTATTTATGTTTAGTTAAATTTGTTTATATTTTATAAATTTCTGTTATTTTTAAATGAATGGCTAAACTGTAACCAACAATTAAATAGTTTTATATATCACCTATTTAAACAATTTTCAATGTTTACAAATAATACAAAGATAAATAAAAGAAGAACAAGAATACCAGAAAATTATTTGTAATACTTAGAGTTTTTCCATCGAAAGTGTTAAAATATAAAAAGAATTAACAAAAACATGAATAACGTTTTGAATTTAATTTTTGTTCAATGTCTTTGCAGCTATACATTGTCTAGTCTACTGAGTGGGGCTCGTGACATAGTCGTGACATAACATTAGAGAAATGGCTAACTCAGTAGGGTTAATTCGAGTCTGTTGAGTAATTATATCAGTAAGTAATCCTTCCATGTACCATATATTTAAAAAAAGTTAGTTTTAACCATCGTTTGTATTGGTGTATTGTGGTGAATTAGTGCTTTATTTTGCTAACTAAATAAATTGAAGGGTTCAGGGGAAAAACTTCATAAGCGCTAATTTCTTAATTTTAGGATTTTACATTATTATAGTAGGTCTAACTGGTCCCTACAAAATGTATAAACTCTGCATGATATATGCCTATAAAAATATAGAATACACGGCAAGTACCTGAAAACTATTAGCCGTTCGGTGCTCTCCTGTAAAATCGGTGAAATGGCGCTTATCATGTTTTCCCCTGGACCCTTCAATTATAAACCAGATTATTTATCCCCCTACGATACTTTTATAAGTTGATATGCTTTGATCCAATTTAAACGGCTATGTCTGCCCAGAGCGTAATTACAAGATGGTACACTTAGGTTCCGAGTCTGGTTTAATGTAATTAATAGCCATGCAGTGGGTTCTTGTGAGTATATGTTGCGCCACTATGCGTACTATTTCACGTGTCGTGTTTACTATTAACTTTTAGTGCGTTAGATAGTAACTAAAAAACTGCTACTGAATTAGTGTTCTAGAAAGCAGGTCCTTTTAATGTTTGTTTTATGGCTTTATAGACATTTATTTTAATTGCTTCTTAATTAATTGTTTTTTTTTTTCAGTTTTGGTATAAAAAATGAATAACACATTTCATTTCAAAAAGTTTATTAATAATTTTAAAATATTTACATGTGTATACTTTGGAACGTATTTCTCTTAACAATTACTAAATCTAATTAAAATAATTAACATTTCCTAATACTACTAAATGTATGTATACGTATACCAGTTCTTCAATCATTTAATAATAAATGTATGTTTATGGTATTGGAAAATCTAAATTATATTGTTTAATAATCTCAGTAACATGTTATAAATTTTGCTTTAGATCGGCCATAAATAAAAACTAATGAAGGTTAAAAAAATAATTAATGCAGTATATCTTATATTTTTAAACTTAAATTTTATAACATAAAATCATCTTTATATTTTACACAGCTATAAGTATGTTTTAGAAATAATTTGAGTCTAAGTATAATTAAGGCGTCATACACAGTTTCGAGATTAAAATTAAATAAAAAAAACATGTATAGTACCTCTCAATAGAACATTAGTTTTGTTTACTTCTGGTATTAGGTTAAATAACAATTATAACAAACTATCCTACAACTACTTAAAACAAAACATTTTTTTAATAAATTATAAGAACATCACCACAAAGATTTATTTACACAAATAAAAAAAACGTTTTCAAATTAAAATAAAAGTTAATTAAAATTTTGTGATACTTTTGGATTTCAACTGATGTCTATTATAATGTTCGTGCTATAATTTTGAGGGATTGGCCAGGCATTAAAATAAATCATGATAAGTAGATGTGGAAACAACACTGATCTGCGTTGACCTAAGGTCAACAACTCTTTCTGTCTCCGCCTACTCCATGTCTGTCGCGTTGCACGGCAGCTCGGCAAGGATGATCGAGACTAGGGTCTGCGATGGTACAACCGTTCCACTAAGACCATCTAGCAACCGCGCACAGCTTTTCTACTCTTGACCGAAGATGGGTTGGTAACTGGTCGTTACCCATAGTTGCCATCTTTCGTTGTTCACTTTCTGCCGTTAATTCCGCTTGTCCCTCATGTTTATTTGTTGCTTGAACTAGACCTGAAAAGAAATAAACTCATATAAAAATTTACCATCGAAAACCATACATTCTATCAGTGTATTATTTCAACTAATGTAATTTTTTTAAGGGGTTCAGTAGAACTGAGAAAGGTATAACCACTAACCAGACGGGCAACAATGTTACATGTTACTTACGAGGTTCGTTACGAACCTCGTGCATTTACGATGCAAAGAAAGTGCAAGTTGAACTTCTACGCGCGATCGTTCAAGGACACCAACTTAGTCCTTCTAACAGCTCGAGATAAGAGCGCGCTTGGCTTGCGATGCGTTAGGCTGGGGTTGAACAATGATATAGCCCCTACCCCTTTTAAATTAAATATTTTTCATTTTCGTTTACTTCATAATTTTCCTAAAAGCTTTAAAAATTAAAATCCAATCTTTTCTATTTTCACTGTATCATAGAAATCATAACATTTTTAGGAAATATTGTTTTGTAACCCAATATATCGTATAAAGCTTCATGCTGTATATAACAGCGCAGTATATTATATTCTGTATATAACAGCGTAATATTCAGATGGAGCGGCCCCGTCCGCGCTGTTCGTCCGTGTGTTTTTTCAAGATAGCCGTCGGACGAAATCATTCGAACGGAGCATACGGGACCCATGTGAAATTGTTCATATAAACTCATGGTACTTGCTCGAAGTCGCAGACGGTCCGCTCCATTTGAAAGCGCTACAAGACATAGTTTCCATAGACGATAAGTCTATATAGAACATGTCTATATGACATGACAATGTCTGTATAGACATGTCTCCTAAACATTCTGTGTATATAGGGTTTCTATAGACATGTCTATATACAGACGCTAAAACCCTTAAATAAATCTCTCTCTAGTTTATAGCTTATATAAGACTTGAACTGTACACTCTTTTTGTTAACTTAAAGAATATAATAAAATTTTAGAAATTTTTTATTTTTTATTTTGAACCATTCTGGCGCCCTCTGGTGGCAAACAGTAATTGATAAAGATTTTTACCATAGGGCGCCACAGTCGAAATTTTAGTTCTGCGTTTTCCCACCAGGGAGAGCTACTTAAAAAATGTGAATTTGTGTTTTTATATTTGAAGTGTTTTTAGTTCATTTGCCCTCTAATAGATGGCGCCACGAGAATTTTCAGTTCAGGGTATTCCCACCAGAGGGCGCCATTTTCGAAATTTTAGTTATGCATTTTACCACCAGGGGGCGCCATGCACAGAATTTTTAGTTCAGCATTTTACCACCAGAGGGCGCCACACTCGAAATTTTAGTTCAGCATTTTACCACCAGAGGGGGCAATTTTAGTTCAGCATTTTACCACCAGGGGGCGCAATTTTCGAAATTTTAGTTCAGCATTTTACCACCAGAGGGAGCCACTTTCGAAATTTTAGTTCAGCATTTTACCACCAGAGGGCACAATTTTAGTTCAACATTTTACCACCAGGGGGCGCAATTTTCGAAATTTTAGTTCAGCATTTTAACACCAGAGGGCGCCACGCTAAAATTTTTAGTTCAGCATTTTTCCACCAGAGGGAGCCACTTTCGAAATTTTAGTTCAGCATTTTACCACCAGGGGGCGCAATTTTAGTTCAGCATTTTACCACCAGAGGGCGCCATTTGTGAAATTTTAGTTCTGCATTTTACCACCAGATGGCGCAATTTTGGCAATTTTAGTTCAGCATTCTTCCACCAGAGGGAGCACTACTTCGAAATTTTTACTTTGTGGCCAAAAGTATTAAAAAAATGTATTTTTTTTATATTCCTTAAGTTAACAAAAAGAGCGTCCGGTTCAATCCTTATGTTATATTTAAGGGTTTTTGATGTATGTCTTATATAGACATACTACTTTGATGTATGTCTTATATAGACATACTGTCTTATATAGACATATATACTATAGTATTTCTTATATGTTAGCCTATATGGCTAACATATAAGAAATACATTTATTTAGAGTTTGTAGAGATACTACGACTATAAAGATGTAAATCTATATGTATAGATATATTGTCTATAAATACATATGCCTATATAGACTAGCGTCTATAGAGACGTACGTCTATATAGACATATTATCTATGAAGATGTGGTATGTATATATAATATATAGGGTAAAGTATCTCTTCAGGTACATACATAGTGAGGCATCTCGACGCGATGCTCGCCGCGATACATACGCGCACTTACTCGCCGTTTTAAAACAGCTTAAAACGTTGGCGTAGGATGCATCGCGGGGAGCATCGCATCGAGATGCCCCACTATGTTTGTACCCTTAGAGACGTAGGTCTTTATAGACATGTGTATAGGGACGTATGTCTCTATAGACATATTATCTATAAAGATGTATGTCCATATTATAGGCTAACGTCTAAGAGACTTACTTTTTTAATATATGTATGTCTATAATAGGCCAACGTCTAAGAGACTTATGTCTATAGGATGTTCATGGAGACGCATGCATGTAATATGTATGTATAGGCATATTCTATAAGGGTAAACACGTACATATTGTTATATTTACGCCTCTATTTTTTTTTCAGCCACTACCATTATGGGCCGTCCAACCATCAGTACCGAGAACCAGTTACAGAATTAAACAAAATATAATATAATTTTTGTTATATAGTTATGTTATTAGTAAAACAAATAAAATTATAATTTAAATCTGTGTTTTAATTCAATACCTGTCTTAGTAGATAAAAACCATTATATTAAAAATCTATAAAAAAAAGTAAGGTAAATCTATACTGGCATCTGGCATTAAAGTTAAGTGAACTTTTTAAGTAACATTAATGTATTAGAAACTAATATTTTTAGAAAAAGAAATAAATGTTCTATAACAAAACACTATTTATTTTCCTTCGCTTGATTGATATTAAATGAATAAAATATATTAGAATAGAATAAAAGTATATTAAAATATAATACGATATAAATTGACTGAAACCAGTAAGATCTCTAATTTATAACTACTATTATTACTCTTGTGGTTTTTATCATTTAATATAAGACCAATTATAGTGCTTCTAAAATATTAAGTGTTTTAAATGTAAAAAAACTGTAAAATAATATATAAAACGATTTTAAATTATTTAGCTTTAAAAAATTTGTATACTTATTGAAAAATAAAAAAAATGGCTTATGTGAACTTGTTAGGATTTTTAACTATTAATGGAAATAACATATCGTGTGCTTAGAATTAAATAAAAGGGCGCAACGCTTTAAATGTTGGGTGGAACAAATATTAATTTTTTAATGGCTTAAACAAATATCTATCGTGCGATTGAAGGAATGTAGAGATATTTCAGTATGAGTTTCATTATGTACATCGCTGAAGTTCTTGATACTGACAGTTTAACTCTTTCTAAAGTTTTAAATGGACTATAAGTAAAATTAATTTTTTAACAATTCAATAAATATGTTTTTATTAAATGTATATATAGATAATTAAGCGATAGATAAGTACATTAGAATGTATGTTTAGTGTGTTAAAACATTAAATCGAGGCGTGTTTATAATGTAGAATGGAATTCAATAAAGTCGCCGAATAGAAAATAACGCCCCGACTATCGTACCGCTTGAAGAACTTGAAGACTCATCAAATCTACTACGTAGTAGCAGTAGTTGTAGTACTACTAGAAAAAGAAAAGAAGAGCACTATACATCAGAACCGGTTTTAAATTTCCAGCTGATGTGCTTTTTATTTCAGGACTTATATCTTTACGTTTTATATAGGAATATATACCGATATATCCATTCCGTGTATGTACGAGTGATTTTAAATAACCAGAAATATAGGTCCGGTGTTTGGATTCTCATATTAATACAATATTACATACAGTACTTTTATTTTAACTGTGAACATAGGCGTGAATCACTGTAATTTGTAAATCACTCCCCTGTTGTCATTCCATAACCAACCTTTTATTATAATTAACATTGATGAAATACCGACAGGCAATACTGTTTTTTCGCCGAAAAATTAATAGACATGAAATAGAATTTAAAATATTTTTTTTCATCGAAATTTTGGATTTTTTGCAATTTTTTGAGCTATTTTTTGCTAAAGAAAAAAAATATTTTAAAACAAAAAATATTTGTTGTGTGAGTATTGGTTGCATACATGGACTTAAAATCAAATTTTATTTTAAGTCTATGGTTGCATACTGTACACTCAAATCCAGTGCATTGACTGTTACGCTTTAAAAATGAACATATTTAGCAAAATAGCATTGCATACAATGTGTTAAGCCTTATGTTCACAGTTAAAATAAAAGCACGGTATATACAAATATATATTAACATATTTGTATGTAACGTACGATTTAATCTAATTATACTGTATTTAAAAGAAGATTGTAACTTTAATTACCTTTTATTATAGACTTTTTTTAACTTAATAGAGCCAATTGTAGTAAATAAAATAGTACGCTTTATATGTAGGTTCCTTACACCTTCTGCTAATATTTAATATAAATAAGAAAGTAAATATTTTTTTTAAGTGCCCCGTTAAAAATATTTACGATCAAGATAAAATATATTTTATTGTCTTATTTAGTTTTAAAAAACTAGATTAGATTAATTTAGAATGATTAATTAAAATTTTGAATAAAAGTCTAGAAATAAAAACTGAAAATAATAAAAGGGTGTTTTTTCAAAGCAGTGCTTGACCAATAAATTTTGTTCATTTGACTAGGTACGTAGAAATGAATTATTATGAATAGAATATTTTTGAGAAAATAACGGCAACAGAAAACTAAAATTGTTAATTCATGTTATGTTACTAGAACAACCATTGTGCTCATAATTATTTGCCTTTTAATATTAAACCAAGTGCTTCTGACAAAATAGTAAACATAACTAAATCTATAGATTATGCTTACCATATCTACAGACAGATGCATTGGGTATTATATATTATAATACCTATTGGGTAATCTGTCTTTCGAATCTCCCTCAGTTACATAACATGCTATCTAAAAATTATAATTTTATATAAGGTAAACATAAATAATCCCTGATTACTAGTAGGATAGTGACAGATACACATTCAACAAGTATAATAGCATTCAATATATTGAAAACGCCAAAAAACACATTTTAAAGACATGTATACTGTGTAAATTGACTCTCATGGTTGGATTCTCATTTAATTATTATACAAAAAGTGATAATTTTGACCAATAAATTGTAGAAATTAACTGTATATCTAATAACAATATTATTAGTTTAATTCAATATTCAACATAAATTTTGTCCAACTTGGTCAACAACATTTTTCTAAGATGTTTATAAGTAAGTTTTATTAAAAATTTAATTAGTTTTCACATTATCCATATCTGTTAAGAATCTCTTATCTGTTAAGAATCTCTTAATTTAATGGAAACTGTGTCATATAGAAAAATGTTGCAGTCCAGCAGAGGCCACGTGGAGGCGGGACAATCTCTGCCAGGAAAGGAATAAGGATGGGAATAGTTACGTATATTCTAGATTATTAAAGGATAGTTGTGTCATTGACGCTGATGGTGGCGATGATCTTTCGGCGTGAGGAACCCATACGAGGTCGTTTACCACCGCAGAGTTCCTCATTCTTTCGGTGTGAGGAGCTCATGCGAGGTCGTTTGCCACCGTAAAGCTCCTCAATCTTGCGGCGTGAGAAACTCATACGAGGTCGTTTGCCACCGCAGAGTTCCTCATTCTTTCGGCGTGAGAAGCTCATGCGAGGTCGTTTGCCACCGCAAAGCTCCTCAATCTTTCGGCGTGAGGAACCCATACGAGGTCGTTTGCCACCGCAGAGTTCCTCATTCATTCGGCGTGAGGAGCTCATACGAGGTCGTTTGCCACCGCAAAGCTCCTCAATCTTTCGTCGTGAGGAACTCATACGAGGTCGTTTGCCACCGCAGAGTTCCTCGTTCTTCCGACGTGAGGAGCTCATGCGAGGTCGTTTGCCACCGCAGAGCTCCTCATTCTTTCGACGTGAAGAACTCATACGAGGTCATTTGCCACCGCCGAGTTCCCCTATTCTGAAAAAAATACCCAAGAAATACACTAGGTCACAATCAATAATATCACAAAAAATAACGTCAAAATCAACACCAAAAAGCAAATAAAATCGCTCTCATGAAAATATATAGATTAATTTTTACAAGAAGCAACAGTTAAAGAAGTTTTAGTTTACAATTTACGTAATCACTTAAAATCGTACAATTAAATAAAATTGTAATTTTATTTAATTGTGCTAGACAAACAAACCCGTGAGTTAATTCAGCTATATTATTCACTTGTTCCTCAGGTATATTATTAATTATAACAATAAGGATTATTTAATTTTAAATATTTTTAGCTAAGCTACAATTTATTGGTCAATTTTTTTTTGTTTTTTTTAATCCCATCATCTATCAATTCATGTAATTTCTAATATGTATAAACTCATCGCACTTTTATGTTCTTGATCAAAATCTAATATGTATAAATTCATCGCACTTTTATGTTCTTGATCAAAATAAAAAAAAAATTAATCAAGAACATAAAAGACCTCTGAAATAAAGCACTGAATAAAAAATATGCATATTTTACTTGATCAGCTTCGTAATGTGTGGCTCCAAATTAGGAGGTATACATTTTTTTGTGAAAGAATGGTTATTTGCTGCATTTCGAAATACCGACAACGAAAACAACAACGACAACGGTAACGAAGAACATAAGAACGAGGAGAAAAGTAATATATGAAACAAAAAAAAGGCTTTCAAATTATAGCAAAGGTACTTCCGAGAAAATTACACCACTAAAAACTAATATTGTAACAACTCCAAGTTCTTCTGACAAAGTAGTAAACATGACTAAATCTGTATACGCCACCAAATGTTTCCTTCGAATCTCCTCAACTACTCACTCCTCATCATAGAAAAATATATTTTCAAACATCTTCTTCGTCTCATTCTGATAATAGATTGTAACTGCAAGAAATTAATTGGCTGTAGTTGTCAGTAGATTTTGGATTATTTCCAGAGAAGACGATTAGCCAGCGGCGGCGACTACATTACTCTATGAGCAGTCAAACTGCAGTATGAGTCTTAGTCTCAGTCTCAGTCATACTCGCAGCAGTACGAATCTGTCTAAGTCGCAGCAACACCAGACCCGAAACCAGTGGGTATCGCGGGTTGCCATTTTCCATTAGTCACTGTCGCAGCTCACGCCGCAGACACAGTCGCGCCGCTGTTCCATAACAAGTCGCAGTTAGTACTCCACAGTCAAAGTGGCGAATAAACGTGGCGGTACATTATTTATAAGTTCGGTGTCATCCGGGCAAGTTTACAGCAAAACATTCCCTTCGACGTGGGATCCTAATAAGACGACAACTAACCATTATAATCATATCATGTTATCCCAGCAACTTTACAGCAATACATTGCCTAAATTTCGAATCTTCATCGCCAACAAAAAAAGATTCTACGCCTTTTCTAAAATCCTATAACCATTATTTATAACATTATATGTCTATATGTATAATAGTAATATCAATCGGCGTGTTAATATTATATCTTCTATAATGTCATCCTGGCAAGTTTACAGCAAAACATTGCTTAAATTCCGAATTTTCGACGGGATTCTAACAAGATCCTAACCTAACCTAATCTTTTCTAAAATTTATATAACAATTGTATTCATAATATCGGTCGGTGCGATAATTATTTGTTCGATAAGTGTCATTCCGGCAAGTTTACAGCAAAACATTCGCTTCGAGGCGCGATCCTAACAAGGCGACAAATTTTCCTATAACCATTATAATCATATCATATATATCATCCCGGCAAGTTTACAGTAATACATTGCCTAAATGTCGAATCTTCGTCGCCAACTGAAAAAGACGATGCCTTTACTAAAATCCTATAAACATTATTTAATCATAATATCGATGGGCGCCTTAATTATTTCTTCGATAAATGACAAAAATTTTCTAAATTCCGGATCTTTAACGAAATCCTAACAGGATGACACCTTTTATGAAATTCCTATAACCATTGTAATCATAATATCGATCAGTGGGTTAAGTATTTCTTCGATAAGTGTCATCCCGGCAAGTTTACAACAAAACGTTGCTTAAATATCGAATTTTAGACGCCATCCTAACAAGACGACACCTTTTCTAAAATTCCTATAACCATTGTAATCACAATATCTACCAGTGCGTTAGTTATTTATTCAATAAGTGCCATCCCGGCAAGTTCACTACCATTTCCGAAATCCGAAAGCCTAAATTCCGAATCTTCAACGCAGCCCTAACAAGATGATATCTATTCTAAAATTCCTATAAACATTGTAATCGTAACATTGATAGGTGCGTTAGTTATTTCTTCGATAAGTGTCATCCCGGCAAGTTCACAGCCTTCATTGCTTAAATTCCGAAGTTTCGACGCGATCCTAACAAGTTAACAACTTTTCTGATATTCCTAATACCATTGTAATCATAATATCGATTGGTTTGTTAATTATTTCTTCGATAAATGTCATCCCAGCAAGTTTATAGCAAAACATTGCCTAAATTCGAAATTATAACAAGATGAAAACTTTTCTAAAATTCCTATAACCATTGTAATCATAATATTGATCAGTGCGTTAATTATTTCTTCAATAAGTGTCATCCCGGCAAGTTAATGGCAGAAAATTGCGTAAATTCTAAATCTTCGACGCAATCCTAACAAGATAACACCTTTTCTAAAATTCCTCTAAAGCCATTGTAATCAGAATATCGATCAGTGCGTTAATTAGTTCTTCGATAAGTGTCATCCGGGCAAGTTTACAACGAAACATTGCTTAAATTCGGAATTTTCTACGCGATCGTAACGAGACGACACCTTGTCAAAAATTCCGCTATATCCATTGTAATCATAATATCGATCAGTGCGTTAATTATTTCTTCGATAAGTGTCATCCCGGCAAGTTTAAAACAAAACATTGCTTAAATTCGAAATTTTTGACGCGATCTAACGACACGACACCTTGTCAAATATTCGAACGGCAAGTTTACAGCTAACACGATGACACCCTTTCTAAAAATCCTAAGTTGATTTTGACTGAGACATTGACTGACTTAACATTGCCTGGAGGTTGGCATGACTGGCTTTGGCCTTGATAGGACATTGATGTGATTTAGGTAGGTTCGGCCCGTGATTGGAGTGTGGCATTGTCTTTAACTATGACCCCAACTGTGAGTGTGGCATTGACGTTAACTTTGACCATGTCATTGGCATTGATTGGCATTGACTTCGACATTGACATTGAACTTGTTTGGTTGGCCACAACTGTATTTTAATGACTGCTTAGTTTCATTAAAAGACATCAAAAACTACAATGAAAAACTTGTACAAACTGCAATCGAAAACAGAAAAAGCCAAAAGAACGCTCAGAAATCCCTTACGATCGAAAAAAGCAGCTAATCGCATTAGCTCACAACATCATCAAAATAACAGACAAAAACGAAATAATAAGCCTGTTAACAAGGTTCTACAGCGACCTATATAAAGCCCCACAACACAAGACTGCACCTACCACAAGACGAAAGGCGCTTCCAGATATGTAAAATGGAAAAGCAGCAGGGAACGACGGAATAACAGCTGAAATACTTAAGTACGCTGGTAGGAGAACTTGGAAAATCCTAGCAAATATATACACCAGCTATTTAAGAAAAAAAATATATACCGCAAGACTGGACTAGCGCCAATATAATTCTAATTCATAAGAAAGACATCAAAGAAGACATCAGAAACTATAAACCAATAAGCCTACTACATGTAACATACCAAGATATTCACAAAAATAATAAACAACAATATACAAAACACGCTAGAGACTGCAACCACGAGAACTGAAGAATATCTTACCCATCTAAGATTCGCTGATGACATAGTCTTAATAGCCAATAGTCCTTAAGAACTACAAATACAAATTAACGAACTAAATACAGCCAGCAGTAAAGTAGGTCTCAAAACGAATTTAACTCAAATTAAAGTAATAACTAGTAGAAAGAAGGCATTCGAATACATAACATAACACTGGAAATACCGTATGATCGAGAAAAAACGGCGTCAGCGATGGCTATGAAATGAAGATCGCTGTCATTTTGTATGTAAATTTATATGGGAAATGTCATCGATCGTCATTTCCCAGCCAACTGGACGCCGTTTTTATTCATACGGTAGTAGAAGAATATTTATATTTAGGACAACTAATACACATCTCGGGATCTCTACTACCAGAATCAACTGAAGAATTAAGTTAGCGTGGAGTACTTATGGAAGAAATTCAATCATATTCAAATCTAGAAAGCGACTCTGTTTAAAGAACAACACATTCGACCAATGTGTACTACCAGTCATGACCTATGCATGCGAAACCTGGACATCATAAGGAAACTGCAGGTCGCACAACGCTCAATGGAACGATATATGCTGGGAATAACCAAAAGAGACCGTAAAAGAATAGAGTGACCCAAAAGACCCAGAAAATAGATGTCATCCACAGAGTCAAATCCCTCAAATAGCAATGGGCAGGACACCTGGCAAGAAGAACGGACAATAGATGGACCACAAAAATTACAGCATGGTACCCACAAGGTATTAAGAGACCTAGAGGAAGGCCGAAGCTGAGATGGGACCAAGATATTAGGAAATTAGCAGAGATATCTTGAGCCCCCATAGCCAACAATAGACTGCAATGGGCCCAACAACAAACAGAGTATTATTAGAAACAGAGGGAGGCTACACCATAATTGGAAATGGCTGAATAAGCTGAAAATGGTCATGTATAGTCCAGAAAAAAAAATTATAAAAAATATTTTTTCAAATTTTGAATGTGAATTAATGAACGCTAAACAATTTTTATTAACTTCAAACTCGCATAAAACAGATAATAATCACATTAATCTGGATGGTAAATATATCTCTGCCAACGACAATAACTAATGTTTTCTATTTACCTCATTTTCATTAATTCTTGTCTCTGCGCAAACAAAATGAATTGTTTTTGCTATTGTATCGACCAACAAGCATTTATTTCTCTACGCTCAATTGTATAAAATAACTAATTATTTTAAACGCGCACTGTTTAAATTTTAATTAGTTTCAAATTATATTAAATGACGAAAAACTAATTCAATATATACTAAATCGAGTAGACTGATAGCCTGCATCCATTATGTGGGATTTCGTTATTTATTATTTATTATTTTATTTTAGCTGAACAAAAATAAATTTTTTAGAAATCCCTCACTTTTTCTTGCAAGAGCCCCCAATATATTTTT
The DNA here is from genome assembly GCF_002938485.1 of Sitophilus oryzae. Lineage (NCBI taxonomy): Eukaryota > Metazoa > Arthropoda > Insecta > Coleoptera > Curculionidae > Sitophilus > Sitophilus oryzae. Next base: position 9,157,174 of record NW_022146479.1, read on the forward strand.
TATATTTTCGGATTGTTACATACTGTATTATAGAAATTTTATTAAGATTTCTATTTGTAGATATTTTTTATTGTCATTTCTGAGAAATAAAAATAAATTATTTTTAACCGATACATACAGTGTGTCAATTTAAAAACTTCCCACCCATATCTTTCTTGCAGTTAAAAATATGAAAAATCGGAAAGGCAAGTCAATTTTAGTTGTAAGGGGGACACTTTAAATAAATATTTTTAGTCTTTTTCTTTTAACCCCCTAGGAGGGGTAGATGTCACCCTTACAATTTTAAATGGGAATGGGTGTCAAGTGGCACATCGTTTTAAAAGACGTTTAATTCTCTTTTCAGTGGTATCCTACTTTGTTGCTTTTTGTCCAGAGGTTTCCGAATAATCGCGTTTCAAACTTGCAGAAACAATTAAACATGCCTGCATTGAGATTATGGTTTTCAGGCTAGTGTTTATAAAAAATATTGCAATGGATCTTTTTTGTAATACAAATAATGACAAGATTAGGTGGAAACATGGACGTAGCGATTATATTTTTCTATAGGGGGGTCGAAATACTAATAAACAGAAAACATCATAAACATTAACGTTTCTTTTCATAAATTCGAAAGAGTGGCAACCTCTAATCAGTTATACAGGAGGATTTGTTAACATTCCAGCAGAACGGTGGCTCCACCTCATTATTTTCTTCCGATCCGACAGTGGTTAAACGAGAGACTTACATGTACATGGATTTGGATTGTGGTACATGGATTGGCAGAGGGGGACCAATTGAATGGCTTCCAAGATCACCGGATTTATCACCCTTAGATTTCTTTCTTTGGGGACATCTTAAATCCATTGTTTATAGAACACAACCTACTGATATTGATGATCTTAAAAGACGAATTACAGCAGAATGCCGGTCAATTCCCAGTGAAGTTTTCCGAAATGTTAGGGAGGAGTTTGAAAACACACTTTATTAATGTTAACAGGAAAATGGACAACATTCTGAACAACTTATAAGATAGGGCGTAAGTGGTGTAATGTGATCTTCTAATCATTTGTACTATAAGGAGATCCATTGCAATAATTTTTGTGTAAACACTAGACTGAAAACCAAAATCTCAATGCAGGCATGTTTAATATTGTCTGCAATTTTGAAACGTGATTATTCGGAAACCACTAGACAAAAAGCAACAAAGTAGGATACCACTGAAAAGATAATTAAACGCCCTTTAAAACGATGTGCCACTTGACCCCCATTCCCATTTAAGATTGTAAGGGTGACATCTCCCCTTCCTAGGGGGTTAAAAGAAAAAGGCTAAAAATATTAATTTAAAGTGTCCCCCTTACAAATAAAATTGACGTCTTTCCGATTTTTTATATTTTTAACTGGAAGAAAGATATTAAGGGTGGGAAGTTTTAAAATTGACACACTGTATAACACTTACCCTTTTGCATTGAAGACATATTAATCTTTTCTGTAACAAAAAAAAGAAGCTTGAATACATAAATTTGTTTAAGAATACAGAAATAAAAAAGTCCGAAAAAAGTAAAGCGCGCAGGTTATGGTATTCTGTTTCTTATCGTTCTATATTAGTATCGAACAAGTTAATCAAAAGTATCAAGTTGTGTTATTTCAAAGGTTATACGTCATTTCAAAGACGTAAAATTGATTTAGTACGTAAGGAAAACAATATCATTTTTCGTTACTGATTCAAAGTGTTTAAATGGAATTATTTTTTTTTCCAGAAGACATATAAGTTACTTCTTCTTACATGAAATATATTAATGTAAGCATAATTACTGATATTAGATAATGCTAATTAATGCGTATTTTAATATACATTATCAGATATGATTAATAAAATCGCAAATGAGAAATTTCATTTTTTTGATAATTTTCCTTTTAATGAAGCTCAGTAATAGATCGTAATTGTTAAGGAAATTATTTTAATTAACTAAAATAAATTAATATAGTGTACGAAACATTTTTGAAATTACAAGAACTAAGAAATGACACTAATATTTATTGTTTATATTGTGATTATGTAGTTTAAGTAATTATGGTAAAAATTATAGAAATAGTTAATTAAAGTTATTTTAACTAAAACTGAGATTAATAAAAAAAAAGTGCAATAATATCGGTCAAAACGAAATAGATTTAAAAATTAGTCTCTCCGACTTAAATCTGAGGATTCGTACGTATAAGGTCATCAACATCTTAAGGCAAGGCGAGCCTCAGAATCAAGTTCTTCGTATCGCTACACTTATAAATGATGGCTGTTTCAAAATCGCCTCGGGCAAACACAGGCAGTCCAACACCGGGAGCTGGCACAAATAAAGAAAAATAAAAAACCGAACAAAGATGAAGTTGGATTATACTCAGTGGTACGGCGTAGATGCTATACGGTGGCTTTCAGAAAAGTACCGTACGGCGTAAGCTAGTACTGTTTTCTGATTTGCTCTTCCCCCTCATTTTTTTTATATACTTATACATATATTAAGTTCCGTAACAGTCTCAGTGCAGATAATTATGAGGCTCATTATTCCTCCGTTTATTATAAAAATATTCTGGAAAACGATCGTAAACAAACATTAAATTTGTAATCATTATTTCTAAATAAATATATTATCAATAAATATATATTTAGCCAATAAAAAAAGTTGTATTTTTTTACTAAGGGGGCGTCAAGACAAATCTCTCGTCGTCTCACCAAGGGGGCGTGAGTAAAAAAATCTTCAAAAATACCTCATGTAATTAATAGTCTATACAGGGTGAGTCAATATTTTTAGGGGTGGTATATTTCGATTCCAAGAACACGTCAATGAGGTATTTTCAGGAAAAAATAATATATTTTTATTATTTTTTTTTTGATAACATGATATCTCGATAATTTGGCAATATAGGGAGTAGATTAGATATATTTATAATGAACGAAAACAGAGAAAAAATCCAGTGTTACATAATTTTTTTTAATTTTCAAAATAAAATAATTCAGCTATAGAGATCTCCCAGGCCTGAAAATATATGTGCACTTATTTTTAAGACTCTCCCTCTGTATAAAAAAATAAATAAAAACACTCTATACAGTTGAGAACTTTTTAAATCATAATTGAAACTTATTCAGAAATAGAAAAGGCCCGAAATATAACTATACAGGGCGAGTCTTAAATAAGTGAAATATTTTCAGGGTTGGTAGATTTCAATGAAAGAGACATATTTTCTCTTTACCGTTTTTCAAATAAATCCAAAATAACCCAGTAATTTTACTTTGAAAATTTACAAAAAAAAATGATTTTTTGCTAAAATTTTGAGAACCGCTAATTTTTTTTATTTTCTTTCATGTAAATTTAATCTACTACTTATGTTGCCATATTATCAACAAATTATGTTTTTTAACTAAAAACTAAAAAAAAATTCAAAACATCTCAAATTTTCAATTTTTTTTTCGCGAAAAAATCTCATAATCGTGTTTCTGGGGTCGAAATATACGACCCTTAAAAATATTTGCACTTATTTAAGATTCACCCTGCATAAACGACTATGGATTTGTCCACTAAAACAGAATATAAAAATATTTATTTTTGCAATACGCAACTGGGTTTGGAATCGCCGTGTACAAATTTCACAGTGCATGTTCATTCCTGAACATTTTTTTTTTCGACAACAAAAATACAGGTACTTAATTTTATTTATACACGAAATTTTCAGTTAGCGTTGTCCAATCCACCAGATTTTTTTTCTGGAAAGAATGTATGTAACTCTCAAATAAGAATGTTCTAATACCGGATAAAAAAAATTTGGAGTAGTAATAAAAGTTCAAGTGATTTTTTAAATTCTTTGAAATTAACTATATCTTCCACTTGATGAGAGATATACGTAACTTGTTTGATCTGTTGAATATAATCTTGTTTAAAACAATCCGAAAGATGTCTAACGCTTATTACGGCTTACGATGCCGTAAAATAAATTAAAAACGCATTTGAAGGCTGATTTAGCGTTTGTTTTTGCAAAATTATTGTTATATAACGCGTCCGAGCAACGAAGGCTACCATTTTATCGTTTTTTAACGTGATTACAACAGTCACTGACATTACCAATTAATTATTCTTTAACCTGACGGGGAGGCAGATATAGGGGACAGGCTTCGCCTTGAAATTCGAAGTGTTGCAATACTATTGTGTTGTATAAATAAATTTTAACATATAAATTATGCATTAAGAATCGTTTGCCTTGAGGGCCTCTATTATTGACAGTATCGGTCTATAGGTAATTGGAAAAGCTATATACACACTAGGAAAGCTTTCAGTCATATATAATAAACATTTTTGTTTGTCCTAATATAACACACAATATCCCATGTTATCCACAAACCGGCACGAAAAATGAGCACCTTAAAATTTTTATGTATTTTAAAATTGTATATATTGTGTTCTAGTGGACTAATTTTGATTTTTATTTGACTTATTCCTTATTCCTGATTTTTATTTGACCTCTTTCTAAGTTAAAAATAAATGTTTCCCTCTCTCAACTATACGAGGGAAAACAAAATGTTGATATTTTGGTGAAAGTTTGAAACATCCTAGGGAGTATATAAAGGAATAGGAAGGAATTTAAAAATGATTTTATCATCTTGGTGACTAGGTGACTACAAATTCGTTTGTTCATATTTATCATATATACCGTATATTGTTCATATTTATCATATATACCGTATATATCAAAAACCAACATCAGAGTTGGCTTGGAAATGACGATCTTTCTTACCTATATAGTTTTCTGATATACAAAAACAATTTGAATTTAACTTAGGGGGTTAAGTTAATTATAATTAATTAATTCCTCTAATTTTTATGCTCATTATTTTTATTAAAAACAAAAAGAAAATGTAACTTTAAGGCAAAATTAAATATAATTTTTGGTAGACAGATCTAACTAGTTGGTAGACTAATCAACTGACTGATAAAAGCCAACCCTATACAATTAAAACTCTAAAGATGCTGCACATCAATGTTACGTAATTTACTGTGAATATAATAACCTTGGACTTGATTTTCTTTTAGCAAGAGAGATAATATAAACTGCAACCATTATTATTGCAAATATAAAAGGCCTCACAGCATAAGAACTAAACAAAAACAAGCTGTTAACTCTTCGAGCGCACAAATTAAACTATATGATTTGCTCAAATCCACTTAAATTAGTTGTGTCTTTATTTTTTATCCCCCTTTAAATGATGCGAAGCATTAATTAATAATTAACACCAATTTAAAGTTTTAGAACTAGATAGACTAATAAATTGCACAGAACTTTGGCCTTGTTTTTATTACGGTTATATGGATTAAATGATTATCGTACGGGTGTATAAAAGATAATTATACTTATTTTAGTATAGAGTTTAGCAGAGCCTTTTAATGCCACATTTTGAGTACTAAACGATAATTACCAATTAATTTATATTTATAGTAGTCAATCAGTGCTAATTAGCACAAGAAATATTATTAAATAGAATGGTAAAAAGTCTGAGCAGGTTAATCTTTAAGATAAAAATAATTGCGAAAAATTAAAACTCAACAATTTTAATTCCTTCTCTTTCTATCTCATTGAATTTTCATCTCATATATGTATCATATCAGGTCTAGTGATAATATCGATCTCTAAAGGAGATTAAATTTTATATTAAAAGTTCTAAAAACTAAAGATTTAAAAAAGAATTCATGAAAAGAAATAACTGTCTATCAACCTCCATTTTCGTAACGACTTGAAGATAAAATTGTAACAAAATATCAATTATTCTAACCAATAAAACCCATTAAACTTGTCAGTTTGGTTCATTTATGTAACTGTTTTGAGCCATTTCCGCACAGCTTAATAAATATCTACGATGCGAATTTATTTAATACAATAATAAAGTTTTAGTGCTGTGCTTTAACTAAATAAGATAGCATCTACACATGTACGAACCGACATGCATAAATATGTTCAGTGCCAGTTAAAGTTATGTCGTTCTTTACTAATTGTAAAAATAGATAAACTATATTGTTTATCTTTTTAACTCTATTGTTTATCAGCCATCCTCACTACCCGCCAATTTAACTATAATAAATATGTGTTCAAAAAGAAATACATTTTATATTAATTAATATGAACAGTACTTAAAGACTGATTAATTGTATATTATGATGATTATCATTAACAGGGGTCTTCAAATATCAACTTCCAAACCATTTTACCCGTTGAATAACATGAGCTAAAGTCTTGCCAACGAGTCAGTGAAGGTTTTGAAAAATAACATTCAAAAAATGACTTAAATTACATTATATTGATTTACGCCTTTACGAAAATAACTTGACTTAAAGGTCTTCGAAACTGACTTGTTGCAGCTCTGCAGGGTGCTGTATAATAATTTATCAGCTACTATAACATAAAATTGAAAAATCTTTTGTTTAATTTTTCTGAAAAATTAATAAGATTTTCGAATGTTTCTGGATAAAAGCTGTACAAATAAAGGTGGGACATCATTCGGCGAATGCCTGTATAACCAAATACGTCCATAGACAATCTTAGAGACAACATAAATTCGAAAAGCAAATATTTCGGAAGGAGTGCCCCAGAGCGAACCTAGTGTCGGCGAGCAAACATTAAAATAGGTGTTAAGAAATTATTGCAACGCTCTAATACATCAGGCCAAGACCAAATAAATAGCTAGTCTATATTTATCATTGGGCTCGCTTATAGTATTGCTCATGTAATTTTCCAACGTTTTAATATCCGTTAAATCACGTAAGTAAGAAGTATAAATATAGCTGGAACACACGTGTTAAGAGAGCTAGCAGGTTGCCTTAAAATAGATTAATTGCTTTGTATGACATTTTACGCTCCCAGAGCCACTGTATTGCAACGTGGTTTTCCTATTTAAACGACCTTTTTTTCTGCCTTTCTACAAGTTGTAAACATGCTAAAAATATACTGCACCGAGTTTCAAAGCTTGTTTTAAAAAACTTTTCCTTTTTCCAGAACAAAAAAATATGGTAAATAATTCAAATAACTTGAGAAATTATATATCTATATTTTATTAAAATAAAATTTACTATAGCCTCTTTAATTTTGTATTAATGCCTTTTTATATACATTTTATAATAAGCAACGCTTTTAACACGAACAAATAAACAAAAATGTTGTATTTTAACCCCAATTTTCAGCAAATTATATCCCTAGGATTGTATGGCATACATTTATTTACATACTGTATAAAAAATAGTAAATATAGTAGTAAAAAAATATTTGTTCAAAAAAAGTGAATGAGGCAGATAAATAAAAGGAGCATTGTTTTTCTAAGCTTGTGTGTAGTGTAGCACAGATGTTCGCTTGAACAAACAGGTAATTAGAAATACAGAATACAAATATGTATTACGTAAGTTGACTGCACAACGGTTAATTAAGTGTTTTTATTTAAGTAGCCAATAATAAGGAAAATAAACAATAATTTAAAAATAAATATTCATCTCAGTGGCGTCTAAGATAAAATTTATAAATGGAAAAAGCACCATAGTTAAAAAAATAGTTATTTTTTGGAGAGAACGGCTTTACTCTTATTAAAAATATTTTAATGGGTCCACAGACCTGCCATGAATTGGTTTTATTTGTTTTTATTTTTTTTTTGGAAAACAGTTTTAGATAGGCATATGTTGTGACAAAAAAGTTGTATTTTAGTTGCCTTGTTTAAAAAAAAATATAAAAATATAAGTTCTGAAAATCCCCTTGATTTAAATAAACCGCACCAATGCCGAAATGTGATTTTGTCTGGACAATATCAGCTTAAAAATGAAAAGCCGCCCTATGAACAGAGCCTAATACTATTATTTCCATAAATATCTCTCAGGTTCGTAAATCGGTTTGTGACCTGGTACACTTGTCTTGCTCGGCACAAAGTACTGAGAACATGTGCAGCGTTTATTTTTTAGAGAGCGTAAATTCGTTAGGAAATAGAAAATGGAATATGAGGGGGAACAACAGGTGCAAGCAGCCCTACCTGCCTCTGCAACCGGAGGGATTTCAAAAGGGTCGGGATAGATTAATTCACGTTTCGACATCTTCAGCGTCTCTAGCACCCTCGGCTTTTACACTTGTACCATCATCTGCGAAATTTATGTATAGCGTCCTATAAAAACTCGTTTTTTTTTCATAATTACTCAGCGTTCTTATTTCAGTCCAGTAATGCGCCGCTGTAACGGTTTTTTTGTCCATACAAAGTGTCCCAGAAATAAATGCAAGTATTTTAACTGGTAGTATAGTTCAACCCCAGAAACAAGCCTATAAGGTTTTTTTCGCGAAAAAAAAATATTGAAAATTCGAAATTTTTTTAGTTTTTAGTTAAAAAACATAATTTCTTGATAATATGGCAACATAGGTAATAGATTAAATTTACAAGAAAGAAAATCCAGAAAAGATCCAATGGTTCTCAAAATTTTAGCAAAAAATCATTTTTTTTTGCTAAAAGTAGTGTTTATTATATGTAGTAGTTTAAGGGACAACGATAAAGAGAAAATATATTTCTTTTATCGAGATCTACCACCCCTTAAAATACTTATTTCTGGGACACCCTGTATAATATATAACCATTTTTGATACACGAGAGAGATAGACAACACGTAGTTATGATTCACCCTGTATCCAGGAAATAAAAATATAGTGTACCTACCAAACTTCAGTGGGTGACAGTACTGATTAAAATAAACGAAAAAGTTCCTAATGACATGAATATACCCTAAAATGCTTCCTGGGAGAGCCACAGCCCTTAAAAGCCTTTACAGACCTCTCTAGTAATATATATTGCCATATTATCTTGTATGTCACTACATTGATAATTGTATTGATACACTAGATTCAAATTCCTACTAATTACTTTTGAAAAATTTCCTTACATCCCATAATTTGGCTAATACTAAAATCGACGTATTGTAAAGGTGCGTTTACCACGGTTGCGCCGCTCCTCGCAAAACATTTTTTTAACATGTACTTTTGAAGTGTATTTTTTTAACGCGCACAAAAATATATGTTAAAAAATGACTTGCGCGGAGCGGCACAGCTGGTGTGAACGCACCTTAACTCTCATACACAAATATCTTAAAAACAGATTACTTTTCGAACTAAATGAAAAACAAGCACCTTTTTACGTAAAACAATCCTAGCTTTTTACATTACAAATTACTGTAATTTCTCACAAAACTTTTTAATAAAAACTTATTCAAAATTTTATTAGCCGCGTCGGGTTAATTTTACTCTTCGTCTTCTACTTTTTTAAGTTCTCATATATTTCGCAACTATTTTAACAACCTAACCCTAATGGCAAGTACGGATTTTTACACCATCGACATTCGCTTTGGCATTAAACTATTTGTAAGAATACCACATTTGAAGGAAAAATTGTTTACCAATGTTCTTAAAAATATACTAAAACAGGTATATTATTTTGATCTTTCTCAAAAGCTGTAATTTACTGAGAAAGCATTTTAGGGCATATGTTCATAAGAGCTGTCTGATTTATCTTAATCTGTAGTAACACCCACTGGTACACTATTTTGTTACACCCTGTATATCACACAGTTTTTATTTCTATCTAGTATCTAATATAATAATTTTAAAATTCAGGTCAATCGATGGTAAATCCTCCAAAAAAATCGAAACTACAAGAAAGTCTATCTCCGAGAGAGGATTTTGAGTGACCTATAAAAATTATGCAAATTTTGATCTATTCAAAAGAGACGGGGAAAATGCTAACTGCGTTTGATTTTTCGGTGTCCTTTTGGTAAGGCTTATTGTATTCGTAATCATCTTGTGCCTTTGTATGTTTAAATAATACATAGGTGTGAAGCTTCCACAACGTACATTTGTATATAATAGGTTAGATGATGCCAGTTATTGCGTAAGGTTGCGCCTTTCACAATCAAAAAGGTAATAGAGAAACTTCTATTGATAACATCCGATATGGTAAAATGAAAAAAACGACAGTACGTAGTACGCATTTTCGAAAAAATACGAAATCACAATTTACCTACAGCCTGCAGGGTACCAACTTGCAATCTACCATAAAAGAACTCTCACTTAATAGAAGCCTGAGATTTATAATAGCGTTTATATAAGGATATTTGAATATGCAATATCACTAAAAATAAAGAGTTTAATTGTTTCTTTTTTCTTAAACCTTTAGATTTAGATTATATCCATATATTTTTTTCCTTTTCTTGGGTATCAGGATTTTTAATAAATTGAAAGATGGAAATTTTTTTATGCGACGTTTCGCTCCAACATATTGGGATTTTTCAGACACTTTATTCTAAAAACTTGAAGTCACCTTGCTAGCACCAGTCTGTATAAAAAAAATTAATTTTTCAAAAAAAAAATATAGGGATAAAAATATAGAAATACCCCTAAAAAAGATAAGTGTTTTTGTATAAGAGGTGTCCATTAATTGCATGAGGGAATCGAGGGGGACGAGTCAAGCTGAGTCACGTAATTTTTTTCGGCCAAAAAATAGTATAAAACTGTGAAAAAATCTGATTATCTACAGTCAAACATGTTTTTAGACTAAAATATATCGGAATCTGACACCCACTTCTGTATATTAAAATCCATGAATAAACGTAAAGTTATTTAGTATTATTCGAATTATTAGTATTATTATTATATTTAGTATTATTTGAATTATTAGTATTATTAGTATTATTATTATTTATTTAGTATTATTATATTATTTAGTATTATTATCGAAAATGTGGTGTCGTGATCCTGGATTGGACCATCGTCGTCACCAATCTTGTAGTCGCTGCCACCAAATGTTGTAGTTCTCTATTTGACTCGTATCACCACTTGTTGGGAATGTTATTCTTTATTTTTTTATAATTAAATTCTTACTAAGTTGTTATTACTTTTTATTTTTAAACTTTTAATACCGATCTAAACAATTTCAAATACTAACCTTTAATAGTCTTAATAATAACAATAATAAAGCAAATTGTGTTTTTTAAATAAACCCAATGCATTTATAATCAAAATAAAAATTTTAAAAAATCTCACGAGGGATCAAGGGTGGAGGGAAAAGGTTGAGACAAATACCACGACATATCACTAAGGGAGGACACGTAATCACATAATTTTTGAACGCCCTTTACCAGTATAACAGGTTACAAAAAAAATATTTTTTTTAGTTACAACAAAAATGATCATTGATAGAGAATTTATTAAGTTTATACGAATAGAGCGAATAATAAGCTGTTCTGAGAGAGTCAACGTGTGCCTTTCGAGATAAAAATGATTTTTTTGTGTCTGAAACCTTCTAAAAATATCGAAACAGGTTCGTAAATAAAACGCTAATTATAAAACGTAGTAGATTTAATGGTGGTACTGGTACCCGAAGGAGGAAAACCGTACGCTTGTCAAATCGCCTTGGGCAACAACCTGTTTATCGACTTTAATAAATTACGATACGGTGATGGTCGAATGTTCAAAGTCGATCAGATAGGCTCGGGTCGTACGATGTGTACTGCTACTCCTGTTGTATGCGGAGATTTCGTTAGAAGGGGGTACGTGTTTATATCTGTATTGTCGTGGTCAACCACCTCTGGCCGACCGTTGCCACGTCTACTCTCTACCTGGACGGCGTCGACATTTAAAAGGATTTAATAAACAGTAGCCGCAATAATAATGGTAAATGAGGTGGACGGGCAGTAGGTTCACGCCAGGGATGGGTAAACGTCACACCTCTCCACTCTAGTATGTTTACTACACAATCAATCCATTTATTGCACTGTATAAATAAATAAAATTAAAGGCTATCTTTTGTACAAAAATTTTTCGACTTATATACGGCGAACCAAAATCACAATATACATAAATCTTACACAAACACATTCACCAAGCAAAGATTATAGATATTATAATGTCATATATCAATTACTAAGTAAATTGTAGTTTTATTAGAAAGCTAATACTAATTGATTCGAAAAATCGAGTAGGTATTTGGACACCCTGTATATGACATACTCTAATAAGGATTCTACCTAAAGAATCATTTTGATCAGTGACATTCATAGACCAAATATTATTTTTTAAACGATAGAGTTAACCCAACCTAAACTATTTTTAAAAAGGTCGATAATATTGTAATCTTGGTTCCCTCTAAATCAAATAAATTTTTGGGAAACACCAAAAAATATCGTCATACCAATATACCCAGTATATCTGTGGTTAGATAGCAAAGCCCTAGATATTTTTTGAATCCATGTAGGTACACAAACTTTTCGTGGCTTTTGGAATGACGAATGCCAATTAGAAAAAGAAACCTACTGAGAAGCATCGCAGGCCAAAAACAAAATAAAAATTTAATAAGACTTTTTTCGAAAAAACTAAAAAGCTTATATCAACTTAAAGAGATAAGACCCAGGGCATCTTAAAGACCTCCGAACTAGGTACTAAGTCTACTAAGACTACTAGGTACCTAACCTAACCTAACCAAAAATTATTATCAATTATCGTCATTCCCCAGTCAAATTGCAGCAAAATCAGCAAGAAGGGTACTTTTGTGTGTAACTGTTGCAGAATGTTCGAAGAGTCTTCTTAAACCCAATTAAAGTAAATTTCAAGCCTAGTGAGGTGAAGTGAGTTAGACTCCAAATGATCGATCATAAACTTCATAAGAAGCTTAAGATCACTGGACAATTCCAGATAAGAGTCCTTCGTTTTTCATAAAAGATCTATGCATAACGAAGTGGGCTTAAGAGTAAGACTTAAGGGTAAGAAACATAAATTTCCTACGGTAATCAATGGTGCATTTCCTACGGGACCCATCCCTGGTTCACGGGCCAGAGCGTGGCAATTGTAATCAGTACCGGGCCTCGGCGGTACGCGGTCCATAACCTCGCAAGACGTGGCAACGGCGCGCCGAGCCGCCTCAAATCGTGTTTGCCTCAGCTGACACCTGCAGCGTATCCTTCTGTGGGGGCGGTGCGGGGACTCGAGGGGGCCACGGAGCGTGTACTCGCGAGTCGCGCCACGTCCCTCACTCCTCCGCACCTCCGATCGTCACAAATCCCTAGGACAAGACCAAGATATACACACCGGACGCTTACGAAAACGCACTGCGACCATTGCGATCTTTTCTTATTAACTTTTTTACCAAATAGGGATAAACTAAAGAAAGCTGGACCAAACTTTGAAAAATATCAAACAAGACCAGTTTTAAATTGCCAAGGTTAATTGACAAGGACAAAATTTCAAATGATGGCACTCTGGATAAAGCCATTAGAGACAGAAACGCTCAGGGAAGAAAGTCAATCTCGTTAAACGGCGTATTGTGAGATAGTATCATCTCTAAATAAAACAAACATCAAATACCGCGTGCGCGTAATTTTTTCGGGGTCAATCATACAATAGCTAATGACATAATAACGAAACCACTAATATAGCATGGCCACAAAGATCCAGGCTTCCAAAACTGATCCTCAACTGGACACCAGCGGGACGACGAAAAGGGGGTAAACCACGCAAGAGCTGGAGAAAAGGAACAGACAAGAAGCTAAATGAACGAGAGCTCCATGACGACCTTCGGCTAGATAGGGAGCAATGGCGATTGGGCATCGGAAGATGTCATATTTAAAACCGACTGATTTAATGACACGACCAAAGTGTACTTGGATCAAATACACTTGGAGGCTGGGGGCACCTAACTTGGACGTTTTTTGGATCGTACCAATTGATTTAAAATCGGTTGATTCGATCCAAGTGATGTCCAAGTAAGACGCACGCATTGTCCACGTGTATTTCATCCAGTGGCGGATACAGGGGGGGTGCCCATGGGGCCGGGGCCCCCCCTAAAATCTGTCAATTGGGTTAAATATTAGGCTTTTGGGTTAAAAATGGCGCCCTAAAAGGCATATTTGGCATTATTTTTTATTTGGGCCCCCCCTAAAATAAATTTCTGTATCCGCCCCTGATTTCATCCACGTATATTTGACCGTGTCAACTAGGCTATATGAAATGGAATCCTGGATTCTGAAAATGACGAAATGACCGAAGCCTTTAAAGTATGATAAGTAAAAAGTAAAAATATATATAAAACATAAAGTAAAACTACTACTACTCTAAAATTTAAATAATAATGGCGAGTTAAAATAAAAAAATAACAAATAATTAATTAAAAAACTGAAAGTAAAAAATATACATTTACACCTGCCCAGTGCGCTGAAGTAAGAAAAAAATAGACTTCAATTACTGTTTAATTTTGTAATATTTACTATGTTCTATACTATAGAGGTCTAATTATTATTAGCGATATTTTTAAAATGAACTAAAGATTGTCTTCAAGAAAGTTATAATCATTCCTTCTGCGCACGTTCATGCTCGCCTCTATATCTCTGGATTTACAAGACAATTTAGGAATCCAAAAACTGAAATGAAAGACGACCAAAAAATACTCTTTTTGGACTTCAATTGGCCAGTTAGCTTCAGAACGAAAATACTAAAAAGCGCTCGGTCAAACCAGCAGTCGCTTTCCGTAAGGTCGTGCCGGACCAGCACTCGGTTGCCAGATTTCAAGCCGCGTTGCAGCCTGTATATCTGCGCATTTAATCGGACCTGAGGTACTGCATCTGGGCGCGGGGGCGGGTGTGTGGCGTGATGTCAGTGACGTCACTGCGCCAGGTCATGGTACGGGGGGCGGGAGGAGGCGGCGGGGTACTGTACGCGGCCACGTGTTCGTTAGATTCGGTCCAGGCTGTACTACGCAACCCACAGATCAAGGACAGTTTTACGAGCTCCTGCATATAGTACTTGTTTTCTTATTGTATATTAGTAAATGCTCCGTGCAGCGCATCCAGTAGCGTAGCATGGGAGGGAGATGCGGTACGAGCGACGGTAATACGGAAGCCAGTTTTTCGTAGCTTTTAGTATTAAAATATTTTAGTTAACTTTTTGTTTCTTGGGTTATTGAGGTTCTAGGTTTAATTAAAACTAATTAATGTTTTTTGACGTTTCGCCAATATATTTCTGACATCAGAAGCCTTTAAGTATAATTAAAACAGCAAATATAACAAATAGGATGGCAAAAGGTAATAAACGATAATGTGTTGTGTATCTGAATTTAAACTTTTATATTGTTTTGACAACCAGCTGTGAGTATTTTTGTATGTATTTTTATTTTGATGTGTTTTAGATGTGGTTACTATGCAAATATCTTTTTTATTTTTTATTAACTTTATCTATTATCTGATATCTCTTATTATCTTGTGCCATTGTATATGTTATATTTACTGTCTTAATTATATACGTACAGACTTCTGAAGTTGGCAGAAATATATAGGCGAAACGGCAAGAAAAATGAATTAGTTTTAATTAAAACCAGAACCTAAATAACTCAAAAAACAAGAAGTTAACTACAGTCCTTTAAAAGGACGGTTCAATAACAAACAATAATTTATTATTAAATTGTCTTGCAGCAAATGAAATTGTATATATGGAATAATTAAATATTTATAATAAAACCATTTAATATATTGGTACGCATTTTGTACTGGAATATATCTATTGTATTCAGAATAAGTTGATTGCTAAAGTTTTTGACAATGATCGTGAATCATTTTATATTCTACTTAAGCGTGAAAATAAAATATAAAGATATTGTCTCTAAAATAATGATCTTTTTGTTCGGAAAATAAGTTTTCAATATCGTATTGAGTACCTCAATAATAATAATATTGTATACAATTGAAACCAGACTTAGGGAATATTGTATTAAAACGTATGTATACCTTACTTGCATACGCCCAAACAACTATTTTATTAATAGTAATATAATATTTCTGGTGATTTATTTAAGAATTTTAATAATTAATGAAATAATTAACAAAGAGAAAATATTTTTTTATCGAAATCTACCAGCCCTGAACATATTTACACTTATTTAAGACACCCTCTATATACATTAAAATCAAACAATAAGACTATTTAAGTAATTTTAATATTGCCTGATTAAATTGCAACGTCATGAAAGATTTATATGACTTTTTCAACTTCCTTTCAGCTCCTTTGTTTCATTTTCTTCATGATATCATCAAATATAATCTCTTTATTAACAATAATTGATTCTGATTGAGTTCTTTTCAATACAAACTATCGTTTATTTTAGACTATTAAATATTAATGTTCTCCTTGCAGATTAAATTATAAATCAAAAATTAAAACTAAATATGAAACATTGCAAACAATATAAATTAATTTAAATCTGAAAATGTAATAATTTATTGAAGTTAACACAGTTTCCTTTTACAGACATCTGGCTGTATTTATTAATTTTTTAGAAAATTGTTATATAAATATTTAAGTTTTGTAGTAAACAATTAGGAAAAGTGGAACGCTGGGCGCAGAGTGAACTCCCGCAAATTTTTAATGACCTTGGGCAGTGGCGTATCGTTAAAAATAAAACGTCAAAATTTAATATAGTAATTAAACACTAAAGTTAGTTTACTTTAAATTGTATGTCAGTGAACTATGGAAACATTGAGTTAAATATCCAAAGAGATAAATGGAGATATAATCTCATAAAAAAATCTAGTAAGATGATTATTATAATTCTACTTGGTTTGGTTATGTTTGTCAACACCTTCCAACCTGGACACAAGAACATTTGCCACATCGTGTAGGAGATACGCTTGTCAATTGAAATTTTGTCGAAACCTGTGCCATATGTTGGTTGCAACCTTGTAACGAACGTTGAACGCATCGTGTAGGACTGGCTTAAGCAGAACTAGACTATTTACAAGTAAAAAACAGCTGAAAATTTTGTCTCTATAAATTTCTAAACCAGGAACTTTTTACATTTAAAATACTCTATTGAAACAAAAAGAAATAAAAACAAATTAACATAAGCGGCCTTCAAAAACAAAAATGAAAGTATAATAATGCAAGGGCTAGCATACAACGCAAGGATACATATAAATCAAAAATATACCCAATTATGTAAAGTTATGGACTTATATTTATATGTTGAACAAACATTTTTGTGCCCTGCAGAAGGTAAAATTCATATTAGTCTTAGGGGAGGACTCCTATGGTTATAAATTACGAGATACTCCTGTTTTGATACCTGTTATATATGCGGCATAATGAAGGCCCTCAGGTTAACTAAAATTAAATAGTGGAAGGTTCTTGCGTACACTTGTTTTTCTTGCATGAAATCCTATACGTATCATTAGTACGACAACCAACACAGGCAAAAAATATATTTCCAGATGATTTAAAAAAAATTGAGCATCCTAAAAAATAAACAAAAATAGTTCTGTCTGACAAAAAATTAGTCCAAAAAGATCAGTGTTTTAGTAAACGTACTTTATAATTTAAACAAAATTGTGTTTAAAGCCTCGTCTACACATAACGTTTTACCGTATGTTTTGCCTGTCAGTTAAAACGGACGACCATCTAGAGAACTGACTGCAGTTCCATCTAGACATAACGTTTCACCAGGTCAAGTAAGACAGATTAAATATTAACTAACACACTGAAAGTTTAGTTTTTAGTAAAGATCATGGAGGATGCATTACGTTTATGAATTATAACATTGAAAAGAAAACATTTGGAATTTTACTACAAATTTGTATTTGGGCTTTAAATTTCATTCATAAACACGTAAAGCTAATTGTGAAAGTAGTACTATCGGTTAGGCAATTAATTAAAAAAATAAAATTAAATTAAATATTAATCATTAAATACATGTAAACAATTTTGTAAGATTATATCATATTTGTGAATTTATGCAAAATATTAGATTTTTAAAAGTACGCGACTTTTTGTTGAAGATGTAAATTTACTTATATTTTCTCAGTGTGGACAAAATGAGGGTCTATAAGTGTAGTTTTATTTGACTGAACAGGTAAGAGGTCCAGTAAATAATGTGTAGATGGAGATTAACGCTATAACAGAAGAAAAACATCTAATACTATAATTAAGCCGAGACCCCATTACGCCACACGCCACGCCACGTTACGGGACGCCATGCCACCCCACGGCATGAAGATCTGTGCGTATGTTTTTCCTTTTCCATTTAATTACATGTATTGCGTACATACTAGGCAACACGCCACCCCACGTCACGCCATTCCACGCCATCCCACGCTATCACACGTGTGTCGTCTGTCCCAGATCTCATGCGTACACCCTTTCCCACGTCGCAACATGTGGGTTTGCGTGGGCTGACGTGGACCCACATGGGATAGCGTGGCGTCGCGTGGCGTGTGGCCTAATGGGATCCCGGCATTATTTGTGCTATTTTTTCCTTTATATAACGTGTGTGTTTTGCCCTGATGAAAAGTATATGTATCTAGTTTGTTTGATTGGTCTAAGGTTTAATCGGTTTATGTGGTGTACTATAATATCGTTTTAGCGTATATTGTGTGCAGGTAAAATTAATTATGGAAAATAGCGGAGAACAAAGAGTGAAAAATTGATTATAAAATTTGAATAATTGATGTAAAATATCAATAGAAATTCGAATAAATGGCGGTATTTAATCAAAATGTTAAATTGCGAATTATGCCATACATGCTTATATTATACCGTGATTTAACACGAATATGCGAGCGTTTATTGCAATATTTGCATAAAATTGCAAATATATTGCATCCCCGTTGAATGCTGTCTCGCCCCTGCATTTCCACTCTATCTGCGGGCTTTTTAGTTCTGGCAATGTAATCGAGTGGTGATTAACTGCACGATTATTAAAGGTAGTCATACATAACTTTAATCGCAGTTTAAGTTTATTGCTTTGCCACCAGAGCATTTATCATGATCAACAGATCATCTGCTAATATATTACTAATAAAACCAATAGACCTGTATATTTATTGTTTCAATTTTGCAACTCCACTTGCCCCATTGGTCAATTAATAGGTCGTTTAACGTTCAGTTAATTAACGAAATATCATTTAAAATATCATCAAGAAGTACAGGTTTTATATAAATACAAGGGGTAAACAAAAAGCTTCGTAATCACTATTTTTATCAGAAATGTTTGTTCCAAAGAATGCACTAAAAATTGTGCATCACTAAAATTTTAAAGAAACCTTTTTATGTCACTTGATAAAAACAACTACATATTTTGGGAAAATGGAAAAATAGTTTTTGAAAAAGACAGTACCAGAAAATAGAAAAAAGTAGCGTTATGACAAAAATCGAACCGTGGCTAGTAAGTATCCCGATTTGAATGAGTTTTTTGTTTGCTTTAAAAAATTAAGAGAATTATAAAGGTATGTATTTTTGCTCAGACACCACTAAAAATTGTGCATCCTTAAATGTTAAAGTAACATTTCTGTGTCACTTGATAAAAAACTACTACACATTTTTTCTAAAAACGATAACATAAAAAATGGTTTTTACATTGGCAGTACTAGAAAAAAGGAAAAAGTAGTGCCATGACTAAAAATCGGACCGTTACTAATAAGTATCCTGATTTCAATGTGTCTTTTTTTGCTTGGTGCATAGAGAAATTAAGGGAATTATAAAGGTAGGTCCTACCTACCACAATTGAAGGTTACCAAAAGCCAAAATCTTTGTATATTGGTCATAAAATGCCATAAACACATTAGTCATGCATTTCTGTCTGCACTTTAGGAAATAATGATACATGTTTCTGACTTGAAAAAAGAAACTTATTTGTGTTTACCGACTGCACTTTGAAGGTAGCATAAATATAGATTTTCTCTAGCATTTTTGGACCACCCTGATGGTTTATTTACCCCAGGTACCTACCCGATTTTTCTTTCGAAGGCGTGGTGTTGATTAGTTTCAACGTGTTTATTTTTAAACTTGCAATCTTCCTATTCAATTGAAATAAGGCGTATCAATATGTATTGACCTTGTGCGATAACGATATTATAATTAAACGAGATGAGACTAGTTGTAACGCACAGTATTTATCTTTGACAAATTGCGACTCGTCATTTGATAAGGTAATGTTTATTTATGAAGTTTTGTTTAGAAAAAATGCGTAGTTATTTCTTGAGAACTAGTTGTTTTTATAATAGTTTTTTATTCTTATTTTTAAAAAGCCAGACGGTAAATCTGTGCAATAAACTTCAAGAAATATGATTTCTCGGTGGCGTTTTATCTTATCTGATTGCAACGGTGCAAACCACATAGAATAATATAAATGTTGCGTATTATTTGTTGTCATACTTGATGCAATACAAGGTTTTATGAACACGTTTTTCTTCAGGCCAACATAACGATTATAATTAGTTATTTTTAATTGTTACGCTACTTATGCAAAAGTTTTTTTTTACAATATACAATGTAAATACTGCTCATTCTGGCTAGCATCTTAGATTTTTTACATTTTATTAAAAATGCATTTATTATTTATTTGAAATACGCCACAAATTGTTCTATTTTAGAAAGAATTCTATCATATCTGTCTATGTGAAGTGATCAAACATTTTCCAAAGTGGTACTAATCCTTGGGGTACCTGTCAAGCCTAACAAACCTTTAGAAAGAGAAGAAAAAAAGATAGATTCATCTTAATCACTGTGAAACTCGATATACGGCCACTCTATAATGTTAATTCTCCGCTGAATAAACTTATAATATTTAAGGAGTAAATTGTATTATCAATCAAAAAATGTAGCCTCAAGATGCTTATCTGTTTAGACGCTTTCAAAAGATTGAATAGAGCATTTTTTATAAGGATTAAATTTTGTAATGAAAGGAGCCCACCGTACTTTAAACACTTAAATCACATACCGTCTATACCAAATTGTTATAATAAGGTATCATTAACTCTATTCAGAGAGCCCCTTTATGTTGTCATTTGTAAAAAAGAGTTTCGAATTTCTAGATGACAAAGAATTTGTATTCATTATTGGTTGTTTATGATACATATAAATTCTTTAAAACATGACAAGCCGAAATATTTTTCTTTAAATTTTTCTTTTTTAAATTATATTTTTTGGTTAAAAAAATCAAAATATTTTAAAGGGGCGTCTCTTGAAATGTAAAATGACGATTTCGAGGATTTTTTTATTATTACTTCCCCTCCTGGTGTGTGATTTGTCCAACCTTCTTCGTCCCTACCCCCCTAATATCATGTGAGATCTTTCAAAAATTGAATGTTGAATACAAATACGTTGAATTTATTTTAAAAAACAGAATTTGCTCTTTATTATTTTTATTACGACTAGTAAAGACTAGTATTTGAGATTGTTTCGATCGTAATCGTCTATTCAAAGACTGTAATATATAGAAATATTATGTCAGATTTCGCCAGATTTAAACTGCTTTGCTTTAAATTAATCAGAATATAATCTGACATTTTTACACTATTTTTGGCCCGAAAAAAATTACGTGT
Organism: Sitophilus oryzae; assembly: GCF_002938485.1. Classification (NCBI taxonomy): domain Eukaryota; kingdom Metazoa; phylum Arthropoda; class Insecta; order Coleoptera; family Curculionidae; genus Sitophilus; species Sitophilus oryzae. Next base: position 9,178,551 of record NW_022146479.1, read on the forward strand.
TATTTACCGAAGCCCCCTCATTCCCATGTATAATTTAGAGAGTTTCGGCTTGACCCTCCTCCCCCCTCTCCAAGATCACACCATTAATGGACGCCCCCTAAAAAATCAGTAAACATATTACAAAACGCATCCAAAAACTTACATTTTTAATATAATTTAAAATAAGAAAAAATAAATATATTATATTTTTTGTTGAAAACATGGAAATAAATATAGGCAATTTATTTTCCCTCATGTCATTTGCAATACTTTATGTTCGGTCATGTTTTTAAAATTTATGCCCTTTTAGTTTAAGCGTATCTGCACCCAAGTGGTCAGTTTGAAAAACGCCCTTGCCTGAGCTTTTTCCGATTACTTGACTTCCTTTTTCCTTTTTTTTATTCAAACTTTGGGGATACATTTATCTGTTGTTTGCTACATTTGCTTTATTAATCTGCCAAAAACACTCTTTTTCTGTTCCCTTGGATCTTTTCCTCCAGATAGATTAGAAGGTATATACAGGGTATGTGACTGCATGGCTGAGACTGCATTAAAATTTAACTATACTGGGAATCGATGATAATTTTAGAGAGGTCTAGATTAGATCTAGTCTAAATTAACACTAATTAAGGAAGATTAAAAAAGGATAGAACGTTTCCAGACATACAAATATATTTCCAAAAAAATATTTTTTTCTGGAATTTTAAACTACACCATTTGAGAAGCATTTTTCTCAATATAAAAATAATTAGAACCTTCTTAAGTCCAACTGGCTATAAGCTCCATAATAAAAATAAAGAAGAGTACGGGACAAGTAACAGCGTTTTCACATGCGACGGAGGACCGTCCGTCATGTTTTTTCAAGATAGCCGTCGAACAAACTCCGTCGGACGGAGCATACGCGCCCATGTGAATTTGTTCCATATAAACTCATAGTACTTGTTCAAAGTGGCGGACGCTCCGTCGCGGACGGTCAGCTCCATCTGAAAGCGCTGTAAATGACGTCTAGGGTTTGACCTCGCCAAAATTATCAACGATTGTCACTCCCCAGCCGTCTTTAACACGGTTTTTTTCACGATCGTATGTGTATTCAGACTCATTATCGGTTTGACGTCATGTAAAGTATAATTTTGCTAAAATAACAAAAAATGAGACTTATCTTATTGTATAGCCTTTTATAGCGTTCTAAGTTTGCCTTTTTTGAAGAAAGATATATTATTTTTGGGCAAAGTGCCGAAAGAAATGCGTGCCTAATGTGTTTGTGACGTTTTACGACCAACTAATATCCATGTGCCTTTTCGGTAACTCTAACTTGCGGTAGGTAGTGCCTACTTTGTGCACTGCCACAATAGAACACATCATTCAAAACGATGGGACTTCTAGTAACGGTTTAATTTATACTTGGAGGTACCCTAAACGTTTAAATATTTGTAAGCAAGACATTCATCACGCCATTTCACGCACTAGTTCTCTATAGAAACAAACTTTTTAACATCTAGGTAAAGCCTTTTGTATGTTTTCAATTTATTTACACCCCTGAATAAGACTCCCTGTCATCTATAAAACCTAACTCCGAAAAATGCTAATTCTGCTCCCGCAAGAGTCTCTTAAGCATTATCTGTAATGACATTTGATCGTTGAGCCTTAACGTTTTCCTGAATATTAATTCGCGAAAATAAAAAAGAACTATAAAAACCACGGCCCCTTCTACTCATTTCATTCTGGAAAACTTTTATGATTATGCTAAACAGCCGAAGACGATTTACCTTACGCCATTTACATTCGCTGCGCCAAAAATAATAATAAAAAAATGCTAATAGCTAAAACATTTAGACACACAAGTTTATGACTTTTCTAAGTTTAAAACATAAATTTCAGAAAATCAAATGAAACCCTTTCGGAAGTCGGTTTCCAGGAAATATACTTAATAAATTTTACAATCGCATAAAGATGCACCAGTTATAAAAGAATCTATTGCTTATGAAAAGATTTGTGGATTGCAAATAAATTTACTTACAACCTTACTGATCACATATCATGTATAGTTGTTAAAATTATGTATGCACACTGAATAATTATTGTACAACATTGTTGTTTTCTTTCTCGTAAGATGACAGAATACAATGTCTAATGTCTTTAAGCTCATAAACTTCATACTATCTGTTATATACAAGAGATACATATCAATATGTTATTTTTGCGTGTCACTTGCATTTCAAGGTGTCAAATTGTTTATTTATGGCTACAAAGTGCTATATATCAAAAGCGAGATGATGGTTTATAGACACAAGAAAACTATGTAAAATAAAAAAAAACTCATAAAATTATAAAAAAAGTTTTTATTGATCACATTATATGATGATTAATGAAATTGTTTCCTCGTTAATGACAATTTTGGCGAGGTCAAGCCGTAGACGTTATTTACTGAGCTCGTACTCTTTATTTTTTAATGGCGCTTACTGCCAGGTGGCCTAGGAGGCTGTAATTTATTTTTATATGAAGTAAAAATGATTTTTAAATGGCATAGTTTAACAAAATTCAAGAAAAAATACCGTATGATCGAAAAAAAAGTCGTCCAGTTACCGTGGAAATGATGATCGATGACATTCCCCATATTTTTTTCTCGATGACAGCCATCTTCATTTCATAGCTATCGCTAACGCCGTTTTTTTTTCGATCATATTTTATTTATTTATATATATCTTTTTATAATTAGTGTTAAATTTAATGTAAATTGACCTCGCCAAAATTATCATCGATTGCCATTCCCAAGCCATTTTGACGCCGTTTTTTTTTCGATCACACGGTATTATCATAAGCATGTATGTAGAATTGGCATTGATATAAAAAAAATGCTAAACTTAATCTCGTTTTCTTACGAAGAGAAAATAAAGCCATTGGAAAAGAATAATAAATAAAGTTTAATCAAAGTTTACAGAATAAGTTTTGCCTAATTCGGGGACACGTGTGTTTAAAAAAACCTGTACGTGTACAAGTAACCTAAACAAAAGGAAAGTGTTAAAGATTCAAACAGATGCAAAGTAAGCAGTGGCGTTATTATTTAGGCGATAATTTCCTATAATAAAAAATCTAGTGATACTAGTGGCTTCTTGAAATAATAAGAAAAATAAAGCATGGTAATATTGTAATCAAAAATCAATACTGTTTATGGAACAGAGTTATATTTAATAAATTGCAAATACACGAAAAAAAAATGTCCTTGTGGCGCTCAAGATCATACGCCACTGGGAGCCATGCTCCCTTACTATAAACAAACTGGGATTATTGATTGCACATCTGCATCGCTGCATGTGCAAACTAGGTCAGACTTCTTCACTGGTTGTTTTTAATATCTTGCGTAGTACCGCAATTTTCATTACGTAAAGCTTAGACAAATAAATTGTTTTATACACTCATTACTCATTACTATTACTACTTGATACGCTCGGTACTTCCAACAATCAAGCAAATTAAATACCTATGCCAAAAGTGAATGTCTACCTGCTATCCATAAAGTATCTTGAGCCCAATATTGAGCATCGGTAGATATTTTTTGAGCTCAGTTTTGCGATGAGCCTTATGATTATAATTACAATGTTATAGAATTTTAGGAAGTTAAATTAACTAAAATGCTACAACATCACAATTATTTATAGCCCTGGTACATAAACTCAAAGATAATTTTGAATTGTGTATGATAAAAATAAAATCGCTTAAAATATCTTATTTATTTTTTTTATAATTACTAAATTAAATAAGAAAATTAACTTTGCTCTATGGATGGTATCACCCTGTACAGAGATAAAAATATGGAACTTTTTTTTAATTAAATGATATTGTCTCACTAATTTTATCTAGCATTAAGTATCCAGTTTACAAAAATGTCCTACATGAAAACACTGCAATATGTTCAAAAACTGACCTTTTTAGTCCATATTCTTGGATGTTACGTAACGGAACATGGTATATCAGAAAGTTCATTCCAATGCATGTACTTCTAAAACACTAAACACTAATTGTTTAATTAACTCGACCACTATAAAATACGTTTAAACCCCACTAGGGATGTGTAGAAGAACATGAGAATAATACCAAAGACGCAGTATTTTTCTGACTGATAAAATTCCTGAAAAATATACGGTTCTACCCGCAAAAAACTAAATAACATAAAGTTACGTATCGACAGTATAGGTTTTTATATTGCCAAAATAGCAAAACTACTGTAAATACAGGCAGGACCGTTTTCTTAAATGTAGTGTTATAATTGTAATTGAGTGTTTCAGAAATTAACTCCTAGTTTAAAAAATAAACCAATTAATTATTTTAAGTTAGTTTTTTGTTAATAAAGCTTGCTATACATCAACCTATTTTTAAAAGACTACTAAAAGACATTAAGGAAGCAATTGTTATTTAAATTAACCCTAACTACTTTTGTTTCTGGATTTGTCCAGAGTTGTAATTTTTGATTTCGTATAAAAGCTGAAATAAGTAGCGGAACAAACTAACGGTCTGACTGCGCGTTTTAATTGTTACACAAACACATACGCAAAAATGCTGTAAATGAATTACTACTAGATTCGAATATTATGCAAATTATTTCAGCTGCAACCCTTTCTGGATTTACGCTTGTCGTCGAAGGTGTCGACAAATAAATCGCCCTGAAAAATTTATGCGTTCTGCCTGGCCACGTTTGAAATATTTTGTCCAACAGTTATTCATTCCGCTTGTCGATATTTTTTATCCTTTTTTTCCCAAACCTGGACGGCTCCGTTATTTTCATTAAATCAATAAGATACACATGATCAAAAAATCAATTTGAACCATCATGCAAGTTTTTGGACATTCCAGACAAGCGAGCTCTAAAATCCGGAAAAATTACGGACTTTGCCGAAAACAAATATTTTCTAAATAAATGAATAATTATTATTTATTATGCATTTATTTAGGTATGTAAAAATTGCCTAACGAAACGAGAGTGTACACGGATATCTGACAGTGGGAATTGTCTGTCATTTCAATTCACAGATAAATTGTATAGTCTGTCATTGATTGGCTGTCATCTGACGATGTTCTTCCCTGATTCGTTGGTCAGATTGTCAGATGAACAATTTACTTTTATTAGAACTAAAAAATTGGCGCCGGGAGGCACGTATAGCCGCCCATACTAAAATATGTTAATAAAAAGTTGGTAGGCAGTTCTTTTAGTTTCAAAGTAAAGGAATTTTTCCAAATTATTTTATCTCAAAAACTGCGACTTTTACTGATTTTGATGTCATTACAAATTTTGTTGCAGATATTATTCCTAATCTTAAATTGAAAACCGTGTTTCGCTACTACTCTAATTTTGAAGTTACGATATTTTAAAATTTTTAACCCCCTCCCATACCCCCTTACCAACCCCCCACACCCACCAAAAACTAATGGCCAGATTCTCAGTATTTTTGTGCCAAATTTGATTAAAATCGGTTTAGCGGCTTTTAAGTTATCGTGTTACAGACGGACAGACAGACAGACACCATGAAAATATTTTGTATTTAGATCATCTACGACCCAAATAACTAATTTTGAGTGAAATTAAAAAAAAACTTTTTTTTGCCGATCTTAATAGCCTACCATACCTATTGGTATGGTTGGCTAAAAATTGAAAAAAAAATGTATTTCAGAAATAAATTATAATATATCAATTCTAAACTGATTTTATTTAGTGCATCTGTATTTTGCATCCTGGAACACTATAAATCCCGAAAAAAGGTCCTGCCTTTATCCCTCATGCGTTAAGTCTATATTTTATTCGTTCCTCAAAAAGGGGAATATTTAAAAGCTGATTTTTTCGCCACTTCCACGCATTCGGGTTCGGTGATTTACGTGGCTCTGTTAAGGAGCACAAAAGAAAATTTATTTACGACACCAAACAGAAGATGTTTTTAATATTTCGCACCAATATTTCAAAGGAAACAACGTCTTAAATATTTTTGACTTGGATGAATACATTTAACAAAAACTGTTTTATAATTATTAATTATTTAAATTTATTTATATCTCTGAGGTCTCAAACTTATTCCCAGTAGTGTACACAGACACGCAAAATGAAAAAAAAAAGAAACAATACTTTTTTACTTTAAACCAATTAAATAAATTAAATTATACGACAACTATAATCACACTGAGATAGTTAAAATTGCCTTCAACGATATTCAAGCCTAATTAGCCTGGTAATTTAACAGAAAAAAATACATAAAGCATTTCCTTTGATTTTTTTTTGTTCTCAAACAACAGGAAAAAATATCTGCGGGGTTAAATCTACAGAAAAAAAAACGAATAAAAATATAACGAACACAGACGGGTACAGGAAAAACGCGCCAATTTTCATTTTATCTGTTGGGTTTATCAGGTGGATGTATGCAAAGCCTAATGATACTTGCATTTGAATTTGAAATAACAAATATCACACCGTGTTCCCTCAAGGATACTCTTTGTGTCGAGCGGTATCTCCGTATGTAATTTTAATGCACGCATTGGGTATAGTTTCTTTTTGCTTATATATCGTCTAATTTTGTTGTAAGTCGTGGTAATTTGTTCAACATATGCAAATGCACCACGCTGGTCTAGACTGACAACATATTTTATATCACCTGTTTTAGTATTAAGACATCTTTTTTAATGTAACTTAAGATATGTTAATTTTAAACAAAGACAAATAATAAGTTTATATTTATTTAAATTAAGAAAAAAATATGAAAAAGAATAAAGGACATAAAGAAATTAATTTGCGTTTGAATTTGAACTTTTGGTATTAATAAAAAAATAACTGGGGAACTTACAGAAAATAAATTTAAAAAAAAATCAAAGCTTCCGTCCACTGGCATGGACCAACAAAGGATTAAAAATACATGGACTGGATATTACCATCTAAGCTTCGCTGATGACATAGTCTTATTACCAATAGTCCTGAAGAACCACAAGCAGAAATTAACGAACTAAATACAGCCAGCAATAAAGTAGGTCTCAAAATGAATTTGACAAAATACATTCTAATAAATAACACAACACTAGAAATAGTAGAAGAATATATACCGGGTGCATCTCTAAAGTGACTCACCCCTATAACTTTTTATTTTTTCAGATAAAAAAATCCCTTTTCTTTTCTTTTTTTTTGAAAAGGGATGAACCAGCCTGGATAACTGACAACATAAAGACCTTAATAAATGAAAAACAAAAATTCTATCAAAAATGGCTCTCACACAGAACAGAGACTAACTGGGGTCATTACAAGCAAAAAAACAGAGAGGTACGAGCCGCTATTAAGGTAGGAAAAACGGATATGTGGGAAAGAAGATGTCAGCAAGTGGAAAGTCTACTAGGGGGCGCACGGAGTATTGAGGTCTGGCGAACAATCCGACAAATGAAAACCAATCAAACGGACAAGCTCTTGAATAAAATTGATATAGGAAAATGGCGCAACTACTATGCAGAATTACTAACAGAAAACCGACCAGAATTCCAATCTGCAGAAGAGGAAGACAACCTTGCGGGCACTTTTAACAATCAGCGAAAGAGAAGTACATCTAAGTCTCAAAAAATGAAAAATGGACGGTCACCAGGTCCTGGTAACATTGCAGTAGAATTGTTAAAGTGTGGGACCGAGAAATTGCGCTGGCGCCTGGCAGCGCTGTTCAACCAGTGCTGTCTGCAAAATAAACTACCCCCAAGAATGGAGAGTGGCTCATATAGTGTCTATCTTTAAAAGGGAAATCGCAACGACCCCGAGGTTGTTATAGAGGCCTGAGCATTAACAGTTCAGTGAGCAGGCTTTTGGAAAAGTTCTGCAGGGTAAGCTCAGGGATAATATTGGTGACAAAATCTCGGAAGATCAAAACGGATTCACACCGGGGAAATCTTGCACAGATAACCTCTTTGTCCTACAGCAGGTGATGGAAAAAAAGATAGCAGTAGATCAAGAAGTCCATCTAGCCTTTATTGATTTGGAGAAAGCGTACGACTCTATTCCTCGCAACAAGATATGGGACACAGGCTATCCAATCCAATAAATACCACAAAAGGGTTGCGACAAGGATGCAGCTTATCACTTCTAATCTTCAATGCTAACGTTGAAGTAGCCCTTAGGGAATGGAAGAGGAGATGCCAAGGCATGGGAATACCCATTGGGGAAGATACACTGTTTACTCTGAGCTTTGCAGATGATCAGGTCGTGATTGCGCAGGACTCTTTCGATCTGGAGTTCATGACTAAGAGGCTTTACCAAGAATATAACAAATGGGGACTTCAGGTTAGTCTAAAAATGACAGAATACTTAGCTGTCAATTCCAACGCTTGTTTTGAAGTCTTCATAGATGATAACGTCCAGATTCAACAAGTAGACAAATTTAAATACCTGGGTGCTACTATCAACAACGACGGTTTGGGCAAAGAAGAAATTCAAACCCGAATTCAGAAGAGCAAACAAGTTATTGGTTGTCTTAATAGCCTCTGGTGGGACCGAAACTTGTCTGCAACAACTAAAAAGAGACTTGGACGAACATTGGTGGAGTCAGTTCTTTGCTATGGTTCAGAGCTATGGTCTTTGAGTGCAGATACGAAGCGCAAAATCCAAGTTGTTGAAATGGACTATCTTAGAAGGAGCGCTAGGATGGAAAAAAAGACAAACATCGAGGTCAGGCGTATCATGAATGCATCGGAGGAAACAGTGCTAGATCGAATCGAAAAATCCAGCTTAAAGTGGTTTGGATATGTTCTGCGTATGCCGGAGAACAAGTGGCCAAAAAAAGTTTTTCAGTGGACTCCCCAGGGTAGAAGAAAGAGAGGTAGACCTAGAAAATCCTGGAACGGAACGGTTAAGGAAGCAATGGAAGCTCGTAACCTAGAAGCTGATGATGCACTAAATAGAGACGTGTGGCGTAAGGTAATGGGAAGGCAGCAATAGGCTGTAGTTGGAAAAAAGTATCAAATACTTATACCAAATCCCGTTTATATATATATATATATATATATATATATATATATATATATATATATATATATATATATATATATAGAGATAAAAAAAATGATATTTGGTATGTTAGTATATGCCATAAATTAGGATTGATTAAGGTATTCAGTTGTTTTCAGTCACTTCCTGCTTCACCGGAAATGACTACTACTTTTGATTTTTAAATGGCACCCTCGGTATTTTTTTAATTTATTCAATAGAAAATGACACTCTGAATAGAATGACATATCATATGTCAACTTTTAACATATGATATGTCATTCTAGGGAGGCTACACCATAATTGGAAATCGCTGAATACGCTGAAAATAATGATGATGATGATGATTTAGTATTGATACATCGAACATGTCTCAAATACTAGTCTTTACGACGGGAATGACGACCGTACATTTATTAAGGACGGCCGTCAATAGGATTATATGGATCAACATGATTGCCAACATCCATATAGGATAGGCACTGAAAGAAGAAGAAGAAATCTTTACTAGTCTTAATAACATAATAAAACAAATTGTGTGTGTGTGTGTGTTTTTTAAATAAATCCAACGCCAAACGCATTGATACTCAAAATATAAATTTTTAAAGATCTAACGTGAGATTAGTGGGGGGAGAAATCTCTCTTAATAATTGTAGGTTTTTTTCTAGTAGCAAAAAAAAAACAGAATTTCTTTCAAGAAATGAACATGTCAGAATGGTATAGTAACATTATAGTAACATTATTCACAAGAAAACTGAGCTCCTACAAAACCAGACCGTTATATATAAATCAATTACCTAACACTTTTTCATGCCACTACGCTACGTAATGTTTTAGTAAATTATTAGGTAGCAATTCACAGGCGAGGTTAAAAAAAGGGCACACTCGCGCGGTAATATCTGAATTATTCCCCTACACATAAATAAAAACAAGGCCCTGATTATCGTAATTTGGGATTGATTGAATACCATTAGACATATGCGAACAAAAGCCAACCAGGAAATGTAGAAAGTAAATAAGGCAAGGCGTGCACGTAACTGTATTTTACTTTAGGCAATATAATCAACTTTGGTAAACATTACAAGCGCAAAAGCTACAAGGAAGGGTGAAGGGGGAGATAGACATAAAACGTTGGAAGCGGGCATACGTAAAATACTGAAGGGAATTAGGTTCCTATTAAGAGATTCTTCCTTAGTCCTGTACGAACATAACCGGGATCGTAGAATTCGAGATTGGAGGGAAGGCTACAAGTATCTATCGAGTGCTTAGATGTTATTATACTTTTCCGCCTTCGTCGAACTATTTCTTAGGCGCCATTGATAACTCTTATTGGGACATATGCCCGTACTTTCGTCCCCGAATATCGCAATCTCCCTTCCAGTGGCGGAACTAAAGAGTTATAACAGTAAATCATAGTGTCTATCATAGTATCTTCATAATATGGCAACATAATATGTAGTAGATTAAATTTCTAAGAAAAAAAACTAGAAAAGATCCTGTGGTTCTCAAAATTTAAGGGAAAAATTTTTTTTTTTTTGGAAATTTCAAAGTAAAATATCTCAGTTATTTTGGACTTGTTTGAAAAACGGTAAATAGAAAACATGTTTCTTTTATAGAGATTAAGCAGCCCTGAAAAGATTTGCACTTATTTAAGACTCATCCTGTATAATATAAATATATACCGGGTGCGTCTCAAAAGTGGCACACCCCTATAACTTTTTTTTCAGATAAAATAACGAGACTTGGTACGTTAGTATATGACATAAGTCAGGATTGATATACGTATTCAATTATTTTCTATCACTTCCTGTTTCACCGGAAATGACTACAAGTTTTGATTTTTAAACGGCACCCTCAGTAGTTTTTAACTTTATTCGGCAGAAAATGACATTCTAAATAGAATGACATATCATATGTCAACTTTTGACATTCTCGCTTAATAAAAATGTGTATTTTAAATTTCAATCTAGAGCCTAATGGCTATGTTAAATCACTAATTCTTAATAAAGGAGCCTTGGAAAAATAGATTGGATCGTCTAATGTTTTTGGCTCAAAATGTCGTCTCGTCTAATGAGGGTGGCTGATTAGCATATTTGGAAAAAGCATTTTTTTAGGAATATATTGATGCCACACACTTGGTATTTCGAGTCAAATTTTCGTTACGAACCGCAAGTTATAATTTCAAATAAACCATATGCGAAAGTATCAAAAGTTAACATATGATATGTCATTATATTCAGAGTGTTATTTTCTATCGAATAAAGTAAAAAATACCGAGGGTACTATTTAAAAATCAAAAGTTGTAGTCATTTCCGGTGAAACAGGAAGTGACCGAAAACAATTGAATACGTCAATCAATCTTAATTTATGTCATATACTAACATACCAAATATCTCAATGACTGAAAAAATAGGAATGAAGTTATAGGGGTTAATGAAGTTATAGGGGTAAACCACTTTTGAGACGCACCCGGTACAAAGATTTTTCTTGTTTAACTGGAACTATGGATTAATAAAAAAGGTTAATTTTTTAATATCAGTCTTCATAGCTAAGCTGTGATCAATCTAGCATTTTACTAATATGAAAATGTTTAGTTGCTCATTTCCGAAAACTATTTTACATATAAACATCTTTACACACATTTTTTTGAAAAGAAACATATTTAAAAAAAAATTAAAATAGATTTTTCATAGAGCTATTAACGTAATATTCTTATGAGCTATATAGCATTTCTTTATATCAAAAATACAAATTAAACAAGCTAAAAATAGAGTTATCGCCGCCCCTGTTTTCTACCCTTAACGAGAGAGTGACTCGACAAGCATTCCCAACTCAATGATGTTTTTATGTTTATTTATTGGTAGCCCTGCCTTAATAAAAATCATGTCACTACCAAGTAAAAGCATTCTTTATTGAAAGGATCCGAGCATTAAAAAAGCATCATTCAAGAATGTGAGCCCGAATAAATGATATGTAACACTTTATTTTTTTCTACGCCTATTATACAGAAGAGCGCTTTTTTATTTTGACAATTTTTTTGAAGTGTTTTGCGATTTTTCGAAAGTTTGAATAGAGCTGTGCTTTTTTAAAGGGTGATTCGAGAAGCATTTTCCAGTAACGTAATTTTTATTGGACGGCATTTTTATCGGTTCCTGTGTAAATAAAAACGAATAAACCAAAAAAATGGTTTTGGCCAAAAAATTTACTGCCTCCCGTCTATAAATCTGGCGATAAATATTATTCAATAAATGCCAGAATTTAATGGAATAAGAAATGCAAACAATAAAATATGTCTCTTTATGACGTCCTATAAAAAAACGTCCGGATTTATTTTTTATAATAAGAAGAGGAGACGTAAAATGTTTATACACCGTTAAATAGCCCATCGCTGCAATAGAAAAGGTTATGTCTTTTCTACAAATCCAAGCCTTTTTAAAGCAACACGAAAAAGGGGGATTTAATGTTCCTAGTTTTGATGTTCCCTGAAGAGCCATAGCTAAAACAAATTCAAAATATGTTTACGTCTATTTTTACGGCCTTTATAGATGTTTATATTCGACTTGGTGCCGTTACGTGTGTGCATAAACAGATTTTTATCATCTATTTTAAATCATTTTAATTCCAGTTGTTAATTATTTGTTTACGCCATTACCAAAGTGTGCCCGATCCAAGTTTTTAATATGAAAATTTTGCCATAAACGTCTCTTTTATATCTTCTGATTATATATTCCGTTTGTTTCCGTTACGATTTTATAATCATATAAGCCTTGAAATGTTTCTCTAAATATTTATTCGTCTACATTATCGTGAATTTTCTTCTTGTTAATAAATAGTTGCCCTACTATGCTTCCTAATGATTATGTAAAATCCCTTAAAACGTGGTAAATAAAAATAAAAATTTTATTTATACTTAAGAATACTGGTGAACCATCTTCTTAGAATGGCGATAGTGTAAACATCCCTAACCGATCTGAAAGTGTACTTTTCATTAGGGTAGAGAGTATTTTCTCACAAAACATTTTTATTCTTAATTAATACAATAATTCTAACATAAATATGATATTAAAAGCTAGGACTATAACGCAAGAAAGATACTCTTCGTTTAGTTCGAAACTGAAGGGTTTTCAATAAATTTAGCTATTTGAATAAAGGGTATTAAATCAATTACAAATATAAGTAGTTACCCACTAGATAAGCTGTAAAAATGTACAAAACCAAACCAAACCAAACTTTCTCAGGAAGAATAATCTTATAGGGCATATTATATTCATATAGGAACGTTTTCTTTTTCTTTCATTTTATCTGTAGTATCGCCTACTAAGGCTTGGTACATTATTTTTATACCCTTTATATTAAAAAATAGAAGAGCAAAATTTTCTATTAAAAACGCGGAAACATTTTTTTTCACCCTGTAGAAAGGAACAAATCATATTATTTTTGTTGTGAACCGATTGTAAATTTAACTTTGCCGTAAACAAGTTTTGGTACGATTATATTCTCCATGGCATGGTTATTCTCTGTTCTTTGTGTGGCGTTTTCAGGTGTTCACTATGGTTAATCTCTGCAGTCGTTAATGCACGTCGGGTTTATGTACAGACGTACCTACACGTACGACACCGAACACATAAGCGTTACATTATATGCACGCATTCTACTATTAGTGTTTTGCTGACCTACCTATTTAGGGCTGATGAAGATTAGCGTCGAGCTTATACCTTTCAATGTGAATCTATTAGTCAAAGTAATATTCAATTACGAGACTTCAATGGCCACGTAGGAACGTAGCAGTTCGCTTAATGCTGAAACGCTTTGCACGTTAATATGAGGAAATACACTGTAAGGAAATTAATTAATCCTTGGACATTTGCGACAGTAAAGGGATGTCGATCTACTAATGATGAATTAATCCGATCAGTAAAACAACACATAAAAATACTAAAAACCTAAAAATAAATATGTTACGTTTTTTGATAAAAAAAAGTTAGAGTCAAAAATGGTCTGGATTAGGCCATAGAAATAATTACTTTGCAGTGGACAGAGTCGAATATCCAAAATACATTAGAGTAAGCCGTAAACCGTAACTGTAGAAGTGACAGATTTCAGACAGAGAAATCCGATTACATAGCTTTTGCTTGAATTAATGTCCGATTTGTCCAAGAGCATGTGCCATTAATATTCCAAAAAAATAATTACGTTACAAAAAATTACGTATCGTGATTTAAATTGACTGGTGTATATATGCAAAACGCAATTTTCTGTTAGAAACAAGTATAATTATTGCTAAGATAGCAATTTGTATACATGCGCAAGTGTGGCTTCTTCAAATGCACATTTTCCCGATAATTTAGCATTGAAATTCAATGCCTAAACGATTATTTAGCCATTTATTTAGCAGCTCAGGCTTTTTTTGCTTTGGCGAAAACGTGTAATTTAGTATTCCATGGACTACTACGGCTAATTTTTAATGATAACTATATCTGAATGCAAATTAGTACGAATGATTAATGTCCCTTACTCATGTAGTATGTTTATTATGGAATAATTTAAATAATATACGATTTAGCTATTGCGAAACCGAACCTATGCGTGATGTAAAAGTGAATCAGAAATGGCTATTAATAATTAAAATAATTTTCGTAAAAATACGATAACTCTCTACAGGTTTCGAGTACCCTTAACTATAATTATTGGTCAGAGTTTCTTAGCTTTACTACGTTGCACTTGCCTGCATCGTAAATACACATGTTATTATATATTTCCACACTTGGAAGTATGTCAATAAATCAGGTTTAAGAATTTATACAATAGACGTATTATTTTGTTCAACAATATGTCTTATGTAATACATCAGAGTACAAATATTTAAATAGATCATAGTAAGACTAGAATTATGTAGTTTATAAAACGATAAAAGTATGGTGCTTTACCTACTGAGCCTTTTCCTGAAGAACTGGCTATATCCTAGGAAGAAAATCATCTAAATTACTGGCTTACTCTGAACATATTCCAAACCATTTGCAAACTGTAAAGAAATAAAAATGTTTATTTAATACAATAATACAATAAACTAACATTTTTCTAGTCTGGTTTTTTTATTCAACCTTAAAATGTTATTACATATTAAACTTCAATGTTTTTTTTTAAATCAATTTTGAGAACTAAATACAAATTAAGGATAATCAATCAAAACAAAATAACAATAACATTTTCAAGTTTCCTTTTCATAAAATGCAGTTGTCGACCTGAAAGTTGGCTTCTGAAATCGATCAATCAAAGTATCGATAATTAATTTTTCAGTTCAAAACTAATTGCATCAGCTTAGACGCTGCTTGGAAGTGGTTATAAACCCTCACAACGGTTTCGCAGCTTCCTTTTGAAGATTCTTTTTATTTCTAGAGTATATTTTGCACAATAATTGTATCACCAGCTAAAGTATACAGGTTGCAATATCTAGATTGTTATATTATATATATATATATATATATATATATATATATATATATATATATATATATATATATATATATATATATATATATATATATATATATATATATATATATATATATATATATATTTAAATCATTTATGAAATTTACCAAATTTTTTTTATATCAAACATTTTTTATATACGGTTATAAAACCGATTTAATCGGTTGTGAGTAGAAGAAGCGGGCTAGTCCATTAGGCGTATTAAAAATAAATAGCTATGGAAAAATAGTTTGGTCAAATGCAAATGAGGTGGGAATGAGATGCATTTTCGGGATGATGTTATCATGAAAATGGTGTTTGGATAAGTGGCGGGCCGGGGCCTCTGCAGCCGGTTGCACTCCCGGTGTCTATGTATATATGCATATTGGAAATTGAATCTGGGCAATGGCGGACGCAATAGCCTTCATGTGACGGTGCATAAACACTCCCCCCACCCCCGGTGCTTTGCAACTCTGTGCCCCTTCCCTACAGCGCAACGTTACTCAGGGTTGGATTCGTTTCTGCTTATATACAGGAAGATCTGTGTTAACGAATACCCTATTTATAAAACACACCTGTGATTACCATATAAAAATTTCAAATATACAAATGACCCTCAAACGAAAAATTCTAAGGCTTAAAGCCAAGACTACACATAACGTTTTACCTATTCAGTCAATACGTATCAAGTAAAATCTTGCATGTATTTATTTGCTTATATGTATTATAAGCAAGATTATCTGAGTAGATGTACTACCGTCTTGAGAACTGCCATGATATTTTGCCTGACACCCAAAACTGACAGGTAAAACGGTATCTATATGTAAACGAAGCTTTACGCTCATATCTAAATTTTGTCAATTTTTAAGGGAATTAGAGAATATTCTATTTTTTATTTATTTTTTTTATGGATTTTTAATTTGATTTTAAGAATTGCTTAAGAATTACTTTTATTGGCAGTACCATAGTTCAGTAACGTTACATTTTTTTGAAACAGTGTAACACTATTTAACTATCTAAAATTATGACTACTACTATTATTATCTAATAAAAATACAGAAGATATTTTGAAAAGTAGCAACTAAAGAACATGAGGAACAATCTCGAATACAAATTGAGTAATTGGGGTCAATATTTCGCTTTATATATGACACTGTATTTTACTACATTAATTAATTACGTAATCATTCCATAGTAACTGCTAACTGTAGTAAAATGCGTAGCGTTTACCCCATCCCTGGACCCCATACCCCTAGACGCGCTCCCAATTCAATATGTGACAGGGTTGTTTGCCGATTGAGAACGGATTATTCGGACCTGTCGGCTGAAATTCATTTGCTTTGTATACAGCGAAAGAACTGTTTTTGCCGGCACGGTTTTATTGCCAACTCACCGGCCTGTCAAAATGCCAATTATTGGTTAATTGCGATTTAACGCCGTTTTGCCTCCTGCAACGGCTAATTAAGTGCGTTGAATTTTTCTACGCGCCTCGGCCACAATGTAGATTTTATCCCTTGCTGCTTTTGACACATCGGTCCCTCCAATCTCGGATATTGCATACGTATGTGTCAATTACATTTTTTTTAATTGTTACAAAAGACACCGCCATTCTTATCTGATCATTTCAATACAAGGAAAAAATATCAACAAAATAAAAAAAAATCAGGTATAATAAAAATAAAATATAGGAACTATCGGAAATAAGAAATAGTCATTTTAACCGATAGTTACCATCAATTCGAAGTTGGGCAAAAAAATGCATATAGAAGCTGAACAAATTAGGCAAAGGATATAAAATCTTCCTATTCTGGATCATGAAGGGTACAGGTAAGGAGAAATATCTTCGTGTAATTAAAAAAGGAAGACTTAAGATGGCGCCGCTATAGCAAAAGTTCTACATTTGAAAGAAGCGCCAAAATAGAACAGAAAATAATTAAAAAGAGATAAATAAATATGCGATTTCTGAAGGCGCATGTTGGCTCTTTTTTTAATTTTTTTAAAAAACTTATAAAAAACTATTTGCTAGCGCCACTGTGGTAATTTAATGAACCCTTCTTCTACCCATTTTGGCGACTACTTTTTCAAATAAAGTATCATAATAAATGTTTCTCCTTACCTCTACCCTCCATACCCTGGATGCCAGCACACCAAGGGATATAAAAAGTAAAAAAAAAGTAACAAAAAAGCAAAAGATATAGCTTGAAACTAGGAGCGAACACTCCACTAACTGAACCGGAACTGTTCTGCTTTCCAAGTAGAAACCAACTTAAAGAGACCAAGTCAAGAACCTCAAGAACCTGGAAAACTCCATCCGTAACCTGAAATGGAAATCCTCCAACGGTTTAAGACACTCGAAGAAATTTCTCTGAACCTACGACAGAGAAATATTAAAGCTTTTCCTTGATATAGGACACTGTCTCCTCAATGAACACCTCAGTAAATTAAAGAACAACGACGAATGCAGATTCTGTGGGAAAAATAAGGAAAAACCAGAACACCTCATTATTACTGAGTGCGTCGAGATGAAAACACTTGGTGCCATAAACTTTGGTACGACTGATATCGGAGATGGAGAACTAACCTCTGCAAAACGGTCTCGATCTCTGTATACCCTGTAGCTACATGATAAAAAAGGTCACAATTCGACTATTGACATTCACATACTAAATTTAATTTATGTAGTTTAGTTTTAAAAAGACCAGAAATTGTGTTTCAATATTTTAGAGCATCTTATGTAACAAAATAATTTGATAGGGAAATTTTATACAAAAAAACAATCACCTGAATATTTTTGCAGTGATTAATTCACATTTTGTATAAGTAGTCGAATATTTAATATTTATTTTGTAAATTTTCAATTGTAATGCAAATTTTACATTACGAAGAGAAAAAAAACTAGAGAAAAATATTAAATAGACATTATACTTGTAGATACTCGGGAAATTTTTTAAATAAAGTTCAATGATCAATTTCTTAATAATTACGAACCTAAATTAAAATACAATAAACTCTTTGTAAATAACTACGCAATTGAAGATTTAAAATACATGCCCCAATTCCTGTCCATAAGCAACGAAAATCCACAATTCAAACGTGCAGATACACACAGGTGGTGCATTATATTTTTCATCTGAATAATTATTACATAGTAAGAGGCTGTTCTTATAATTCTATCTGTATAATTAAACGGTTGCACTGTATAATTACTTACATGTTTCTTACAATTATGTTGGAACAACGTGAGTTACGACATGCCAGAGATATTTATTTATCCTTGCAATAAAAATAGGGATTAAATTTTTCAAATTGTATGTGCTCGAATAAATCGTACTGATAATTAAAAAACACTACTGAATAAATCAGAGACCAAGACACGCAGCCGCTAGAAGTCGATGGACAGATGATATAGAAAGAGTGGCTGGAAATTGGATTCAAGTGGCACAGGATAGAAAAGGATGGCTAGAATTAAGGGAGGCCAGAACTTATTCCGTCCAGCAGTGGACGGAATAAGCTAAGTAATGATGATGATAATAATTACTGAATAAATAAACAAATTCTTATTTAAAATCCTGTAGATAGTAAAAATTTAAAAGCTTTTGAACTTAATTTTACTTCTGGAGCATTCACCAACAGTCTTAAGTATCTTAACTGAACCGACTGAATGAATATTTAAAATTATAGGCAATATTTTAAATAGAAAAGTTCTGTTCAAAAAATATAATTAATTTTGCATAGCATAAGATGTTGAATGAATTTTAATCAACACAAGCCAACATTTAAATGGTCTGAGACAGGAGTACACGGTGATTACACCCAAATAAAAAAGATAACCGTATTAATTCCTTCTCGAATTCATCGCTCTAACCCTCAACCCTATTAGGACTCAGATTTCACCCTTATGCCAGCCGCACAATTCAATGGTTTTCTGACAAGGCTCGCCGCAATGCTCCTAATGGTGCTTCTAACGAAAGTTTGATTATAGGATGTATTTCTGTCAAACTCTCCCGTAACCTTCAATCTTTGACAGGTCATAGAGAGGGTAGAAAGTGTTCAAGAAACGTGCCTGCTTCTAAATGAGCCGTTCACTGCACAAATTGATTAACTCCACACACTAAAAATACTTTATAACTTTTTATTTTTAAAGTATGTTTCTAAAAACTAAAAGTTACCACCATTAAGGCGGGCGGCCACTGCGAGCGAAACTAAACTAAGTCAAGCGAAGATAAGATTTGTAAAAATCAGCTCCCATACTTTTAAATGCATCAGCGGCCACTTGAGCGAAACTAAACGAAAATATATGAACGAAGATTCAAATCGTAGTTTAGCTTCGCTCGTTTTAGTTCGTAACAGGTTCCAGCGAATTTTTCGCTGCGATTAGTTCTATGATAGCAGAGATACAATACGAAAACGCAGCTAACTTAGTTTACTGAGCGAAAATCGTTCCCAGTGGCCGATGAAACTTATTTTCGTTTAGTTACCGTTTGTTTTTATATTCTTAGCTTAGTTTAGTTACGCTCGTACTGATCACTGAGTGCGCCGAGACGACGACCATCCGTGCCATGAACTTTGGTACGGCTTATGTCAAGGATGGAGAACTGCCCTCTGTGGAGCCGTCTCAGATACTGGCTTTTGTTAAAGCCTCGAGACTGTATGATGAGTTATAACTCGTTATAACTCAAGAAAGGGGAACACACAATAGATCTTTAAGGTCGCGGTGACTAACTCCCCTCCTAAACATTTTACATTCTACGCTCGCACTGCCTTTAAACGGTAATTATTTCTTGGCAACTGAGTAATATATTTAAGATTAAATTATAATTTAATTATAATTAATATTATTTCAATCGTAATGTATTTCAGAGGCTATTTTTATGAACTCCGGCCAGAGAAAGAAACAGCAAATCTAAAAGAAAAATATGGCTGAACACTGAACAGTAATTTTCAGAAGAACTTTAAAGCACCGAATATTAACTAAAGACCTTAAAGTCATTAGCCGCGGTCATTTGTGGAATAAAAATTCAAAATTTTAAAATTAATCTCTGCAAGAATAAGCGGCCGAACGCCCAGCCATAATTAATTACTTCAAACCCATGTTCGAGTTCATGTATATTAACTGACACTTTTTGTTTGCTAAAAAGTAATTAAAAGTTGTGTTTTGATTAAATGTCCCGCATGTGAATGAATAATAGCCGGGTGCTATTCACCTTTCCGTGATAATATCTGCCAACATCGACGATAGTTGTGTTCTTGTGTACTTGACCACTAATTACACTGAACCGTTTCATGTGTATTAGGTGCGGTAGGCTCCTTTGCTTTATATTAATAAACACGGATCATACACGTACACACTGACAGTGTTAAATCATATCGTTTTCGTTTAATTTGCATAATACACGGTATAAATGGAATTAGAGGTACAATTCCAGAGTTTCTTTTATAATATACATAATTATGTAACTAGCTGAAGACGACAGCCCGCCATAAAGTAGTAATATTTTTTACAGGCGTATACATAAATGGCTATATTATTTATGTCTTCTCAAGATAAACAGTAATGTCAATATTTTATATGATTCATTTAAAAACAATCCAGAAATAAACGGATTCAAATTTGAATTATAAAATGAAAATAATTTTAGTCAAGTCGTCGATTTTGATAAAAACTGCTGTTATCTACTAATAAAAAGGTGTAGAATAAGAAAATATGGTCCATTTTAGCCTTACAAATGCGGTACTAGGTAGGCAAACTTAACTATCACCAAAAATCGTTTAAAAATATGAGTTGAAAAAATCGATTATCTCACAAAACAACCAACATTTTAACCTTTAACGGTTAACTGATAGAATTTCCTACAAATCATGTAATTTTCAAACTCCTTGAAAATAAAAGTATTTATTAAAAAAGTGCCAAAAATAGGATATTTTTCCAAATGTTTCCATCCCATTTCATTCATGACCAAAATGTATCATTTTGGTCAAGTCAATATAATATATTTATAAGTACATATATTTTCCTGGTACTAAATCAAGCCAATTAAAAATTTTAAAGAAAAGTTAAATAATCTAGGGAGATCATAATTCATGGTTAATCAGAGGCATACATTGTTTCAGGATCTAAAGAATCATTGACAATTTGCATTTTTACGTTAGCAACCCAATCTGATACGAGCACATATCCTTGTTAGGTCGTGTAACTCATAAATTACAATTACATTTTTCTGTTGTAACAGTACATCAAACTTTATCGCTTGACATCAAAAAATATAAGAGATGTTATACATACATCGCATGTAAACCTCAAACAACAATGAGGATCATTGATCAAAAAAAGAAAAATTAACTTATCTATAACAGGATCTTTAAAGCTGAATAAATCAAGATTCATATATTTTATATTTCTGAATAATTAAGGATTCAACATTATTGTCGTAGGATTCAAAATTGTTGGTGAGTGAAGAGGTCCAAAAATAGTCGAAATATAAAACAGAAATGAAGTATAATGAATTAGTGTACATAAAATAAATCATCTATTATTGAGGTCAGACTTTTATGATGCCCCCTTTAATTGCTTGTTTTATACATCAACCAAAAACAATTTTATTGTGTGTTTTAACAATTTTTTCTCCCAATATCGTCCATAAATGTCGTCGATGATGATTATGAAAAATCTGTTGACTTTGGTGTGTGTTTGGATCGAGGGCTATAACTTTTAGGGAAACCGTTCACTCTCTATGTGACATAAAAATTATTTTCGGACTTTTTACGATCTTATCCGCCTGTCAGTGGCAAATGTGATTGTCACGTGATAAAATTCCGGTTTCTGTGTCTGTGTGTGTGTGTATTAGGTGCGTGATAGCAACTGAGTGCGGCAACGAAAAAATGTATAGCCAGGTAAATAATGAAGCGTTTATAGCTCTATAATAGTAAAATTGTTGGCCGGCCTTTGTTCAACAGCTTAATGTCAGCCGTAACAAGTGACAGAGAATAATGGATTTAGTTGGCAAAATAAATATAAATTACTTGTCACACAGAAGTGATTTATTCAACATGTTCGACAAATTAATTTTGCCTTAACGTTCTATTATTACAAAAAAATATTCCCTTGTTATGGTGCAAGAGTAAGTATTATAGTTCACATTAGGGGGTCGGAGGGAGGGGCTCATGCCGAATCTCACTAAATATCACGTAGTTTTCGGCAAATATCACGTAATTTTTTGCGGCAAAAAATTGTGTAAAAATGTGAGAAAATCAGATTAATTAAAAGTACAACATATTTCTAGACTAAAGTATGCCGAAATCTGATACAGTTCTTCCGTATATTAAAATCCATGAATAGCTGTAAAGTTGTTTAGTTATATGTTATATCATAATATCGGGTGTCCCCGAAATAAGTGCAAGTATTTTAACTCGTAGTATAGTTTAACACCAGAAACACGCCTATGAGGTTTTTTTTCTCGAAATTTTTTTTTTGAAAATATTTTTGGAAATTTTTTTAGTTTTTATTTAAAAAACATAATTTCTTGATAATATGGTAACATATGTAGGTACTAGATTAAATTTACAAATAAGAAAATCCAGAAAAGATCCAGTGGTTCTCAAAATTTTAACAAAAAATCATTTTTTTGGAAGTTTCCAAAGTAAAATAACTCCGTTATTTTGGACTTATTTGAAAATCGATAAAGAGAAATATGTTTCATTTATCGAAATCTACCACCCCTTAAAATACTTGCATTTATTTCTGGGACACCCTGTATAGTTCCATATTCCTTACTGGTCGAAAAATTATGGCGCGCAGTTTAAATTTCACAAAACGAGCTACTGCATTTCTATGCGCCAGTAACTTTTTTTACTGAAAGTCACATGGATTACTCCGAAGGGTGTCTCAGTGTTGGAGTTACATTTCAACACCAGTTGACTATAATTATATGGCAGACATAGGCAGTCTTCTTCGCAGTCATTGGCAGTCGCTTGGCAGTAACATTATATATTGGCAGTACATGTACATTTTTACCCAAGTGAGACACCCTTCGGGTCTGTCAGTATCATCAGTCACTCTTCGGACCGTTCCCTGGTCTCCATGGACTAAATTACAATGGATGTTCTCTATTAATTTTAGTGGTTCCCATTTAAATATTATTTAATGTTATCATCGTGAATTTATATTACGATCTAAACAATCTCAAATACTAGTCTTTATAAAAATAATAAAGCAAACTGTGTTTCTTAAATAAATCCAAAGCATTTCAACTCTAAGTTGATTAGGGGATGCGAGAGGGACGACATCTCACACTTAATAATTGTGGAATACCATTTTGGTATCGAAAATAAAAAAAAACGAGTTAAAAGAAGAGCCCAAAATGGAACGTTTAAAAAAGAAAGCTTGTTTGGGATTAAATTTAGTTAACAGAAAATTGGCGGGACTCGATAGCGCTTCCCCGCTATGATTTATTGTGTTTTCGGGCTTGAATCCGTCCCAGGGCACAGACGGCGCTTCCTGAACGCGTATTTTCGGGTCATTGGTTTACGCACAGCGACCGTACACACCAAAAACAGGATAAATAAAATATCACGAGCCGGGGTATATGGGACCGTGCGTCGTCACGACCGGAGCCATTCCACTTTATGGACTGTGGAAAAGTGCCGCCGCCAATATGGGATGCAAAAATTAAACGACGCTCTGCCGATGACGTTCACGAGCAAAAATACGGCTCCTGATTGACGGCTAGGAAGGCAAAACCACTATCGACAACTCAATTTAATATAAACTTATCGATTTAGACAGCTAATAAACATCTCTTTTACTAAATCTGTATAATGTACAGATTATATGGAGCGACCAATAATCATTGAAATAGTTGGCAATACTGTGTTAGAGTCTCCATCTCCGATATTAGTCGTACCAAAGTTTATGTCACGAAGGGTTCTTAATTAAATCAAGGAAAATATTTGATATTTCATGATCCTAAGCCTTGGACAAATTCTTCGAGTGTCTTAGACCGTTGGGGGATTTCCGTTCCAGGTTACGGATGGAGTCTGCTAGGTTCTTGAGTTTGGCTTTAAGTTGGTTTCAACTTGGAAAGCAAAACGGTTCTGAACCAATTAGTGGAGTGTTCGCTCTTTTTCTAGCTAGATTTTGCAGTTGATAACAGCTATATATACTTATCTAACCGAAAGATCATTTTAAACAAAATATTTTTTTTACAATAAAAGTTCCTAACCTAACCTAACTACCGGTAGGTATTCATCAAAATCAATTATATTCTACAAAATGAGATATTATGTCATTCAGGTTATGATGCTTATTATTAAAATATAAGGAAATAAAACATAATTTATTGCAACTGACCTTAACCTCAGATGTGAGGATTTTAACAGGAAGATAGTACCGTGAATGATGAAAATTGTAGGTGATCTAGAAGTTTTCTTCGTTGTTACAGTAGATCCTTTTGGTTTTATAAATCTAGAAAACAATAAATAACACTAATAAAAACTAACTTTAGTTAACTGCCTTTAAGTAAATATAATGTAATTAAAAATATATCATTTAGAACCGATAGTATATATAGATAGTTTATAGATAAGACTCTTCGCTGCTTATAGGGTACATATAAAGAAATCAAACTTTATGATTAAAACATGTGGAAGTATCGATGTTTTGAGAAACGACAATCTCCCTAAGCCGTTGGCGACGTTTCGCAGAAGCCATAGATATTCTTTCCATGCCCCTCAAGATGACGATTGTTTAAAATGATCACCTCGAGCTTCATTACACCCGAAAGATGGCGACGTAGAAATTAATTTACCGTTCGAGGGCTATCGAACTGAAAAATCCCGCTCGCGAAACATAAAAGCTCTCCAGCCATATCTTTTTGCCAAAACCTCTTCTTTTCGTTTCATTATGATTCCGACGGCTTTGAATTTTTCGACTTCTCTCCGATTTTTCACTTCAGTGGCGTACTCGTCTCTTTTCCTTCTTCTAGATTTAATTTCCTTTTTAAATCCGCGACTTCCTATTCAGGATGATGATGATTGAGAAGACAGGTCCTTTTGAGGCAGAACGTAGGACTATTGGCGTCCTTTGTTTTAAACCTCTTTGAGGATGAATCTCAAGAACTCTCTCATTAAGTCACGGCCATATACACCTTAAATTCCTTTAGATACTTGTCACCCAGGTGTAGCAGGCTGGTGTGAGGGAATTACATTCACAAACTACATGTTCGGGTTTTTAAAGGTGCGTGTAGACCTGACGTAACGAGCACGAGTCGAAAGCGAGACGAGACTGCTTCAATCCAATTTTTGAGAGCCAAGCAAGCTGTGTATAGATAGCATGCACTGATATCTCACAGTCGAGCGAACATTCTTTGATCGGCCGTCCGAGACCCGTCTACAACAATTTAGAATATCTCACGCTCGTCTGGCTCTCGTCTCGTCAGGTCTGGGCGCGCCTTAAGGTGTGTGGGGTGATCTGGACGGAATTTGATAAAATGTCCCGGAAATATAACCATAAAACAAATTTAATTTTTTCAATATTTTAATCGTTACAATATACCTCCTAAGCCGACACTGTGTTTCCAAGTATCTATATCTATCTCGCCATTTCTTTCAATTCTGGGTGCACTCGTGGATGTGAATTGTGAATTATGTTATTTGTTATTTTTTTTACTGATTAAGTGCGCCTTATGAATATTAGTCTGTTCAATGAGAGGATCCATGACAGTGGCAGTAATGCCTGCTATTTTAGTTCACAATTTAAATGTATTTTCCATCATTTTTTGAATGTTATCTGTCAAAAATCTTTAATGGCTCGTTAGACAGACTTATGCTCATTGTGTATGAAACTGGTAATTTGGTTTGGAAATATCGGCATAAAAAATTATCAACAAAATTAAGCATGTATTAATGCAATTACGAAAGTAAGTAGTAAATGCTCAAAAAAATTCCTCTTCAATTAAAAAAGGAAAACTCAATTCTGAGGGTCAGCAATTTGTAAGAATGCAGTGCAAATCTTACTCACAAAGGCAAAAGAGTATACTTTGACGTAAAGTCTGTTCATCTGTCCAATGATACTGGGAAGAATATCATCAGATGACATCCAAGCAATGACAGAACATACAATTTACCTGTGAATTAAAATGACAGACCATAACTCTCACTGTCAAATATTTTCCTCGTTATACAAGCTTTATTCAAGTAAATTCATAATTTATTTATCAACGCAGTCCGGATTTCCAACATCACGTCTCCGGAATTTTCAAAATATTGTATGGAAACCCTGCCCATTAACATTGTTGTGCCAAAATGTAAAAGAGAATATATATATATATATATATATATATATATATATATATATATATATATATATATATATATATATATATATATATATATATATATATATATATATATATATATATATATATATATATATATATATATATATATATATATATATATATATATATATATATATATAAAGAGATGGGTAGTCTACGCGACTGACTACAATATATATATATATATATATATATATATATATATATATATATATATATTTATATTTTAAAATGTATAGGGGATATTTTATAATATTTAATAGAATACACCAAATTGAATAACGCTTAATACACCAAATTATAATCTATTGCATTTTAGATTTAAACAATCTATTTCAAACTGAATATTAATCGAATTTAGAGAGAACTCTATCCAAACCCTATTGTTCGATGCATTCAATCCAAAATAGCAGCACGCACGGCACATGTTATAAGGTCAGAGCCGAAAGGTTATTTCGCCACATAGGTAAAACAGTTCTTCTCATGATTGAACCCGTCAAAGGTTAGAACCAGAGCGGCGACATTTCCAAAGGTCATGCCGACGATCCTCTTGGGGGGATCTGTGCAAATCCCAGCGCCTCCGTACTCATTATCTCCTTAAAACCAATTAGCGAGCCCTGTTAATTTACAGCTCCCATTTTTGTGCGCCGAGGGTGTCCTCGATGTCGTAATAATGGCCTAAGACTTGTTAATTTCTGGGATGATCTCGGGACAACAATATCCGTCTGTATGGAACATTAAATTACTTTTAGAAATGAGAAAAGCTTTGCTATTGTTCGTAGGGATTATGATTCTAATTGATGGAAAGCTTTTGGAGACTCTTTTCTTCATTACAATAGTTGCATATATATGATTATTCGTGTTTTTTAATAAAATTATTATGTACCAAGAATCCTGTTGTATTCTTTTTAATAGCAACTTAACAGCATGTATATTTTTAAATTTTACCCACAACACAAAAATATGAGACATTCTTTTCTGCATATTGACTTTTTTAAGGGTATCTCTTCACTTTTGCAATAGTTTCGCTACCGCCAAAAGCCTTTTATAGAAAAAATATTTTTTATTTAAATGGTTGTAACTAAAAAAACTAATAGTCTTGAAAAATGTTTCATTTTTACACCACTTAACCCTATTGATGTTAGAATTATTGTTTCTTTTTTGTTATTTGTAAGTTATTATACAACAAATTTCAATATCGAATAAGAACTTAGATAAAATTGATGGGATAATATTGCAGGGTGGAATTTTATTGTAAGGGAAAAGGTAATTCCGGGGCTCTGTACACAATAAAAGTATTTTTATCGCGAGTTATATTAAAATTTTGCGTCAAATACGAGTTTATGTTTAGCGACGGGGTGGTGTAATCTGTCTTTGTATCTCCATTTATGCGAGTTTTAAGAATATTTCCTTTAAGGATCCGCGCTATTCGAAAAGTTTCAGGGGTTTACCGTCCTTTGTTTCCCTTCCCTTTTTTGAAAGAATGCCGTGTTGGCGCAATTAAAAGGAAAAATAAAAATTTTACGTTTTAGTAGTATTCTCCCCGGTTTATGGCTTAGTGCAGCCGAGAATGGTGAAGGATTCTTAGCGAACTTTATTGCAAAAGATTTATTTTATTCATTTTAAAACAGCGCTTGTGGAAACCGACACGATTGCGAATTAGATTAAATTGATCGTTAGTACTGGTTGTTAAAATATACATATATTTTTCATGACGGGTAAACCTCTGAACGAAGTAATGCAAAAATTCAGATGAAATCCCAAATTTGTCGAGTTATGCCAAATGCCTTCTTCGAAACAAGTCTATGGTGTTTTCCGCGACAAAAATGTTCAAAAGTTTGTATTTCTTGAAAAAAAAATGCATCTAAAGCGTTATAGGATTGACTGACGAAGCCATATATGCAGATTTTGTCAACCTGAAGAAGAAAGAAGGTTCAATCTCCAAATTATTAGACGTTTTGAAAAGGACAAGGCTGAAGAATGTAACTTAGAGATCAGAAGAGGACCAACCATAGATATATAGTTTCCATCAAATAGCTCAAATTCCAATCATAGCCGCATAATATTGAAGAAGTATAACCTGTTGGAAAGCTCTCTTTTGTTTATATACATTTAATTATATTTTTCTTTTATAGAAATCAACAGAAGAATTAAGTTAGCATTGGAGTAAGAAGCTCAATCATATTCAAATCTAGAATGCCACTTTATCTAGAGAAGAAAACATTCGACCAATGTGTACTACCAGTCATGACCGATGCATGCGAAACCTAGACACTTAAAACGGACATTATAAGGAAACTGTAGGCGCACAACGCTCAATAGAATGAAATATTCTGGGAATTTCAAGAAAGGCCGTAAAAGAATAGAGTAGATACGACAAAAGACCCAGGTAATAGATGTCATCCACAGAATGAAATCTCTCAAATGGTAATGGCCAGGACACCAGGCAAGAAGGACAGCAAACAGATGGTCTACAAAAATTACAGTATGGTACCCTCGAGGAGTTAAGGGACCTAGAAGAAGACCAAACCTGAGACGGGACCATGATATTAGGCATAGCCTACAATATACAAAAATGAGACCAACTACAAAGGCATTATCTAAATATGTGAGGGAGGCTACACCATAATTGGAAATTGTTGAATAAGCTATAAATGATGATGATGATGACATTATTCTTTTAACACATAGTAAAAAAATAAGACAGGCGCTCGCTAGGTCGTTTATATTACACGCCTTTACACCACAGCTTGCCCTAGACCATACCAGTTTTATGTGGATCATGGTTCGATCTCTAATTGTGGACGGCCTTTTTCGCGTGACGAACATGACGAATACGAGCACGGGTCCTAAGCGAATTGATGGCCGGATACGCTTAGTTTTATTAGCAATTTTTCGTTTAATAAAGTCCGTATCCGAATACGTCATCATTGGAAGGACGACGTGCCGAATAATAAAATCGATTGATTTACGGTTTGCGGAAGTGGAATTGCGCCAGGGTCCCCGGCATGCGAGGCCCCAATGGCCGACATAAAAAGTAAAACGGACGGAAACCCATCACCGCAACATCAGCGCCCCCTTAAGTGCTGCGATCGGCGACGTCTGCCAATTTGATGGCACCGCCATCGCTAAGACAATCTGTACACCGCCGCCCGATAATATTGTTAAGGAGTTGGGGTGCCGTTATTACCGGTCAACGGCCACCAAGCGGCACAGGAGGGTGCGGGGGCGGCATTTTGCCACCCCGAATCAATCTAAATCGAGGCGGCAATGTGTGAACCGCCACTGTGACGAATTACGCAACGCCATGGCCGGGCGTCTGTCCTTTGGGGAACGGATCTATATGGAATTTGCTCTGGATTATCCAGATGACGGTAATTGCTTGTCAAATCGTCATTTTTATTGACAAAAGAGAACAAAGGACTTAAAAAGGACTAAAAAATAAGCCAAACCAAGACCCACGTTCAAAATCTACTACTAATAATTGAAGTAATGTTTCAATTATTCTGGAAATTGCTAAAGAATACATTTCTTTTAAATTCCTACAGATTGTTCCTAAAATCATTATTTTATAGCATATGAAAAAATATAATACTTTTTCCAGAGTACGATTGCGTAAACACAGTTTCAACCAACATCAAAAATATTTCGGTAACGGGGGTTAAAAAAATAGATAATATTGCAAAATATTAATATTTCAGCTTTTAAAGGATATTCTAAAAGCAGATAATATCTCTTAAAAATTCTGATTTTTTCATAATTTTATCAGTACATTTACTATATTTTCGAGTGAATTGAAATACGTCTAAAAATAGCCAAAAATTGTCAATTTTTCAACTCTTTTCCATACGTATAATCATGGAAATCAGCAATTGTGGCCTGGTCACAGATTTTGATGAAACTACTGTTATTAATTAATTAAATTGTAGTGTAAAGTTGTAGAATAATAAAATATAGTCCATTTTGGCTCTAGGAGTACGCTACTTCATGTAAGCAACGTTTTAACCATCATTAAAAATCGTTCAAAAACAGGGGTGGGATAACTGGATAGTCTTAATTCTTGAAAAATTTGAGCAGTATATCTATTACGACTAAAATTTATTAAACGTTTTCCATGGTGACACTTTAAAGAGTACTAATTAGGTTTATTGTAGATTTTGACAGACCACACAAGCATTTTTTGTATAAGCGATTGCTGCTTTTCAAATTATCACCCTGTACAAAAATAAGCTTATTAATATTTAATAATGAAGAAGCCTACTGTCTAGTCATTTCTCTAATTTTATCCATAGCGACCAATCTAGAGCGGCTAATTTAAAGTTTCTTATCTCAACGCAGGAAGATGGATTTATGGGGTTACCTGACAGGGTCCGAGTAAAAGCGCAGCCGCGATACGCATCTACAAGCTACTGTCTCTGCAGGACGCTTTTATAATTACGAAGAAATGGCCTGCGAATTATGAAGTATTTATCCGTCCCACTGCTTGACGTAAATAATTTTGTAACGTCAAAGACCGCCGCGTCTCCTATACTTTATCGTAAACAGATAATTCAGATATTGTTTATCTTGTCAGGTTGTTCCAGTGCACCAAATAAATTTCCTTAGAGGAAAATACAGTTTACCAATAATATACAGAGTAAAAATTGGAAAACTAAAAATTGGCAATATCTGTTGTGTGTGATTTAAAATCGTACTTCTAGCAATAATCCAGTCCCAACTTCTAGTAATAACTTCTACTACCAACCCTAGCATCCTGTATAATATAAGTTGTACACTATGGACAAGAACTATCGAAAACAAGAAATAGTTATGTTATCCGATAGTCGAAATATATAGTCAAAAAATGCCTGGAGAAGCTAAATAAATTAGGCAAAGAATATAAAGTCCTTCTACTCTAGATTCCAGCCCACCATGCAATACAAGGTAATGAAGAAGCAAACGATCTAGCTAGAAAAGGAGCGAACATTCCACTAATTTAACCAGAACCGTTCTGCTTCCCAAATGGAAAGCAACTTCAAGAACCTGGAAGGCTCTATCCATAACCTGAAATGGGAATCCTCTAACGGTCTAAGATACTCGAAGAAATTAGAACTTACGCACGACCGAGAATAATCAAAGATTTGTTGAGTCTCCTCAATGAAAGAAGTAGATTGAAGCTGGGAAACAACGGCGAATGTAGATTCTGTGGGGAAAATGGGGAAACACCAGACTACCTCATCACTGAGTGTGCCGAGACTATAACCATTCGTACCATAAACTTTGGTACAACTGATATCGGAGATGGAGAACTAATTCCTATAAAATCGTCTCAGATGCTATTTTTATCAAAACCAAACCATGTTTATTTCTTTCTTAATTAATATGGTTTCCAATGAATAAAATTTCGTATTTTCGGTCAATTTTAGATGTTCCGTAACACGATCCAAATCAGATTTTGCCAATTAAGCATCGAAAATAGAAGAAAACATCCGAGCAAAAGAGGGCGCGCAAAATAATTAACTAGGTGCATCGAGGGGGTGCGTTAGTTCTTAATTGGGGCTTTAATAATTCTATTCCAGTAGGAAATGACATTGGCGTGGATCCGTATCAACGCTGTGTCGAACTGTTGTCGACCACCTGAGACTGCATAGAAAGCTTTCGGTTTCTGTTTTAATTCACCTCTCTTTATCTAAAATCAGCCATACAGTGTTTTCTGGTAAAACTGCTATTTATCTTCTTTATACATTTTTTAGCTTATTATTCCAAAAATTTTAATTACAATTAACTAGACAATTTTTTCCGTTGTCCATTTTGAAAAAAAATTTGTCTATTAATCTGACAATCAAATGTAACAATACTCATGTGAGTTTATATACAGTATACAGACTGAAAAAAAATATGTACAGGTAGAAATAAAAGAAAAAGTGCCTAGAAACATATAGGGCAAAAATTCTAAAAGTGGCGATTTTACATATAATTTAAACATAAAAATATATATTTATAATATAAGAAATATTTCAAATAAATAATGTTTAAAAGTGAACTTAACTTTGATTTTCTCTTAAATATTTATTTTTCTCTGATTATTTTAAAAATAATATAGTACCTATAAATATACAGGGTGTCCCAGAAATAAGTGCAAGTATTTTAACTGGTAGTATATTTCGGCCGCAGAAACATGCCTATGAGGTATATTTTGCGATTTTTTTTTTAAATTTGGAATTTTTTGAAAAAAAAATTGGAATTTTTTTTAGTTTTAAGTTAAAAAACATAATTTCTTGATAATATGGTAACATAGGTAGTAGATTAAATTTACATGAAAGAAATTCCAGAAAAGATTCAGTGGTTCTCAAAATTTAAGCAAAAAAGCATTTTTTTTAATTTTCAAAGTAAAATAACTCGGTTATGAGTAAAAATGTTACTTTAGGTCAGATCTACCACCCCTTAAAATACTTGCACTTATTTCTGGGACACCCTGTATACGTATACTATGTGTATATGTTACGGTTAAGGTCCGATATTCGGTTAATATCGACATTACCCGGTTAATCTAGAGAATAACACAAAACAAAACAACCAAACCCAAACATTAACCTGTTAATGTCGACATTAACCGGACATCGGACTGTAACCATAACATATACATATGGTTAGTTTATCAATATACTATAAGTGCATTTTTTACTACTACTTATTCCTATAATTGATGCATTTGTTTTGAGAACAAAGTTTTTTATTTTAGCCTTTTTTTATAATGTATTTTACAGTTGGGGGGTTGGAACCGTTGGTATTTCAACAGCAAAATAAAACACTAATTCACCACAATCCACCAAAACATTTTACTTTTGCACTGGACGCGCGTTTCACTAACCATGTTAGCACTATAAGCAGATGATTAAAATTCTACTAAGTTTTGGCTATATTTTGGCATTATTGGCTATAATGTACCTATACAAAAATGCAAGACGCAATAATCCGGATTTTGTATTAAAACTGATTAACCCTTGCTTTAATTGAGCCGGATTATCGAGCCTTTATCTAGTATATTGATTACCACGTAAATTAGTTTAGTAAATTTAGAGATATTACAGAAATTTAGATTTTTGTATAGCTACGATTTTCGGTACAATAGTGTGGATATAATTGTTTGCGGACCAATTAAATAAATTATGATAGATAATCAGTGAAATTTCATTAACATATCGGAATTAGCCAGCGATATTAAATACAGAGCCAATAATCCCGATACGGCGGGGCAGGAACTTAGTGACGGTTCAAAGCGTCCCGGTAATAAATAGAGCGATTGGAGTGGTCGGTCAGATTATAGGAATTTCTGGTAATAAACAATTAAATGCGGCTTATTCGGAGGTTTATTAGCGTACCGGATAGTAAATATATGTGTACGTCTAATCGCATTTCGTCAATAATTCCACATTGTTGATAGATTAGGTATTATGTAGCGCGCCGTACAGCAGCGCACGCGGATATTATGCGGAATCCTTTGATGGCTTCACGGTTTGAGACAAAGGGACATTGCGATGTGCAGACGCTTTGCTCCCAGTTGCACCGCTTATCCCCGAAGAATGAAATTTTTACCCTTCAACATTCTACATAAAAACATTTCTAAGTCTGGAATTTAATTTTTCTCGTATTATAACAAATAAGAACCGAACAAGTGCGAGTCTGACTCTGTGGATACATATTATAAATAGACTTTAAATACAGACTACAGTATGTCCCCAGATTAAAGACAATCTACAAGAAGAAAAAGGTTTTTTTTTAATTGACATTTCGAGAAAAATGCATTTTTCATTAAACATTTTCCTCGTTCAAAAATGGCTAATCCCGTTTATGCTTTTTCAAATTTCCAATACCGCCATAAATTGAAAAAAAACATGAAAATATGGTTAATTTTTTCTAGAACTCCTAAAAATCAAAAGGCGTTTCTATAGTAATATAATTTGGATTTGATTATTTGATAGATGGTTATTAAAAATTTTGATTAACGTCATATTTTTTGCTGTTGTTAAAGTATCACATTTTCCGATAATTATCACCCTTTCCGTATCATTGAACTAACTAAATTTTGTGTTTCTTTAACATTTTAAATTTTACCATAGAAACGCGTTTGATTCTAGGCTTTTTTTTCTAAAACAGTATGGAAAAGTATAAACGGAATTAATCTTTATAGAACATCTAAACATTTTTTTGAAGATTGCATTTTTCTCAATATGTCAATAATAAAATGCTTTTCCTCATGTAAAGAAAATCCGGGGACATACTGTGCCATGTTTTTGATAATTTTATTACAAATGTAGAGTTTCCAGATTTGTCCCTATGCTTGTAGTATAAGACGGTACTACTTACTACTTGCCAGATTTCATAAGTGTAGGTCAACGGAAAATACCCTATACATTTTGATTCCTTTGAGAGTGTGAAAATATAAGTTTCTTTGTGGTATCTAAAAGATACGGCCGTATCTTTTTTTAACGTTAACTTGGAAGTGTGATATTTTCACAGCTTCAAGGGAGTGTAGACCTGAGTATTTTCAATTCAATACCTCGTTCCCCAGACAGACGGACAAACAGATAAAAAAATCACAAAGTGATCTTATAAAGGTTTTGTTTTTTCTTTTTGATGTACGGAACCCTAAAAAAATCCATTTTTAATAAGTCTAAATCAAAAATATATATATATATATATATATATACACATCGGGACAGGTCAACTCTGTGTATAGGATTTTAACGTGTAAGACAGTGATGTAGGCAGCTTAATGGCAAATCAAATGTATTAAAAAGAGAAAAAAGTTGGGTGGGTATGGGTGGGAACATTTCTTCTGAGCTTTCAATAAAGAGAAAAAAGATTTGAGCTAAAATTAATCCAATATTCCATTTACTTTCGAAGGGTGGATAGAGTATATTGGTCAGAGCTTCAAGGAACAGCGATTGACAAGGGCCGATTTAAAACCCTATAAAGTGGTACAAAACATAAAATATGCAGCCAAAATATATTATTCATTGTACATCTATTTCAAGTATATTTCTTGATTGAATAATATTTCTAGGTATTCTAAGTTAATTAATAAATTGAGATGTACAAATATACTGTTTAACTAAAAGATAGGTACATAAACGTATGTT
This sequence comes from Sitophilus oryzae, assembly GCF_002938485.1. Classification (NCBI taxonomy): domain Eukaryota; kingdom Metazoa; phylum Arthropoda; class Insecta; order Coleoptera; family Curculionidae; genus Sitophilus; species Sitophilus oryzae. Next base: position 9,214,445 of record NW_022146479.1, read on the forward strand.
ATAAACTATTCAGGATTCTTTGAATTCAAGTTAAAATGAGATATACAGGACTGGAATTATTATTTATTTATAATAATCCGGACCCAACATAAAGAAGGACCGGCGCTACTGCACGCTACTTTTCAAAATACTAACTTGCGAAAAATCATGTTTTAATTTTTGTTGTAAATCCCACAAGTCATGCATTTTATATGCTTCATCCCCTCGAATTTTTGTCTTACATTAATAAAAAGATAGTCTCACAAACTCCAAGCAGAGATTTTTCACAAATAATTACGTAAAATAAAATTTAAGAAGGTAAACAAGGCACAAACTTCATGAAATTAATGCAAAGTCGGTTTTTGGATGAACCATCAAAGGAAATATCACGAAGACAATGGACGAATTTCCAAACGAATTAGCGAATCGCATTGACGAACCGCATTGACGAACAGCATCGATACAAACCGAATCAGCGAATAGTCAGTACGAGCCTTAGCCACGCTCGGTCCTCAAATTATTAAAATACGAATGAACCAAAATATAAAAAAGCGAAACCACCCAAAAATCGGTTAATTAAATATCTGTCGGCATCATTTTATATTAGGTCTGTGCATTTCAGGCATCTTGGTTTTCTACAGGGAAATTTGTCTATGTTCTGAGAAAATATAAGTTACCAAGGAAAAAAATTTGACTCGATATTAAAGCTTGCGCAACACTGTGCGGCCTTTAAGTCCACAAATATACAAATAGGATTTTTTATTTTAGATTTTCCCCTTGTTAGAGACTTCTGAAAAGTATTTCAATAACTTTATTGATACCGGGTCCCCGGGGAGATGATTCTTATTCCGGTACAATGCCGATCACGTGTCGGCTCTCCTTGTTTCAGCACTGCTCTCTATAGAATTTTTTGGCGACAATAGACTGTCGCAAAATGTGATTAGCAGACGCCACGGGACTAGACGCGACACGTATTGCTTCAAGTGACGTACCATACACACTTCCATACAATTAACTCCTCTAATGTTTCTTTATTTCTGTTGTTTTGTTGTACAGAGTCCACTGGCACTTGAGGCAACCCGTACGTATAAGTACTTTTCAGTTTTTTAATGATCGAAACGATGACAAAGCCTGTCTAGCTTCCAGTAGTCTTTGTATAATTTTTCTCATTATAAAATTACTGTCATAATTCGAGTAAAACTTTCGTTTAGCTGAAATGAGTTATGCAAGAAATATTGGTTTATTTGAAATGTAGAATATAGAATGAGTGGGAGGGGAGTTAATCACGGCAACCTTAAAAATATATTGTGTCCTCCTTTCTTAAGGTATAACTCATCATACAGTCTATAACTCATCATACATGGAGGTTTTCGTGTTGTAAGGGGGGGGGGGTATTTCCCATCCTCCTCTGGCAAAAGATGTTCTTCCTCCGAGGAGTGGATACCTACTACGATAGTATACACCCTTCCACGGTTGTAGTTTGGCCCTACGTGTTCTTCACAGTCGAGGAGCTTGTCTCCGGCTGAGGTATCCGTGAGGAGGAGGCTGGAGAATCTGTCTTGGTCTCTCATTAGAACTTTATTCTTAGTCTCTCATAAAACACCGGTGTTGTCCCCAATCTATAATAGAGGACAAATATCTATCTCTTCTATTTTCTCATTGAATTTGAGGTCAATTCCTATTATGAAGACCTGGCCAGTACAGTAACAATACCGCAGATGGTTGTTTAGCCAGTGTGTTTCCACCTTTTTTGTTGTTATTCTGCTTTTTTTCTTCTAATATTAACACTTTAGCAGAACTGAAACTTTTCGTTTTATCTCAAGATAAAAATGATGCATTTCTGCAGAGAAATTTTTATGATTCTGTGTTTGGGAAGGCTTTATATATACTGGATTTATTGTTCTTTTTTTATAAGTGGTTTCATCTAAAAAAAATCACCCAAAATATAAATTACTTTTTTGAAAAACCACTGTCATTCACATTTCTGCAAAATGAATAAATATTCAGAGGCATTAATTAATTCAGCAGCAAGTCCGGAATTAAATTAAAGAAAAATAAATATAGCTAGACGCCATAACATCGCGGAGGGCCTTTGTTTGGATGTGAAATTTTTAATTTCCAGTGGCGCCAGCTTAATGATGTCATTAGCATCCGCAAAGTATCAAAATTTAAAGATATTAGACAAGAAGTTACGATGGCAGAACGTCACAATGACTAAACTTTTGTTCGCAGTGGTTTGATAATTAACCCATAGGCGTCCCATCAATATAAAAGTTGATAATAAAATTGGGTTAAAATAAAAAAAATAAAGCCCTTTTTTAAATGGGGTATATGAGAAGCCCTAGAAATTTCCAAGCTTTTCAGCTGAAAATATAAACTTCTGATGCATGGTTTAAATGCGGAGCATAATATTAACGCGTTCATTTTTTCTAGCCGATTACTAGTAGGGTAAAACGCCATGTCATAGAGGGCCAGAGTCCAGTTTTATTGAAACTAATTATTTCGCCGTGGTAAATATGATCAAACGACGAAATTTATTTAAATGCTAATGACACATGTCCAATCCTACGGCCGGTTTATGGAATAGCCTCCTTTGATGGTTGACCCTTTGAATTAATTAATCAATTAATTCTAACTTTACGCAACAACTGCTGCTAAATTGAACTTAGATACCTATCGTGTCGGCCCATATGTCATTTACGCTAGTTTAAATTTAGCTATCGCATCGGTATTACCAGGATTTACCGGGTTATTACCTCTTCATCCTTATTACTTTAACGGCCAGAGTTAGGTTTTTACAATGCAATTAAATTTGTTATGATTTATTATACAAAATGTTCCTTGTAAATTTAATTAATGTAATGTTTATATCATGTAATATAAATTGTAAATTTAATTAATATCATGTATTATTTTTGGTCATAACTTTGAAGCTTGAATATATTTTGAGTGTTTTCTGATTACTTCAAGGAATAATGTCATCTTCCATCAACATCTAAAGACATAGTTAGTTTCTTTGATACAACCATGATATTTTAACTTTTATTTTTATCAAGAAACGCATTAAGAAGTTAAATTATAATAGTGGTGCTCCTGAAGACATATTCCATGCACATATGAGGACATGAATGACTTTTTATATGTCCTCTGTCTTTTGTATGTCTTCTATTTCTATAAAAAAAAACTCCCAAAAATCGTCAACAAGCGAAATCGTTCTCGCTACATTAGTGCTCTAAAAGACATGTTCCATGAACATATCAAGACATGTATGGCTTTTTATGCATTCTATGTTTTTTTAATATATATTTATCTATCAAAAAACTAACTAAAATTTTCAAGCAGTGAAATGGTGCTCCTGAAAACATGGCCCATCAACATCTCCCAAGACTTGAATGGCTTCTTGACATACTCTGGTATCTTAATATATATTTATATCAAAATCCTCCCTAAAATTTTTAACAAGCGAAGTCCTCACTACAGTGATGCTCCTGAAGACATGTTCCATGGACATCTTAAGACATGGATAGCTTCTTATACAATCTGGCTTAGAAGTCTCCATCAACTCCCGAAAATTGGGAAATGTTCTCGGCTCTTGAAAACATTTTCCATTACATTTGAAAAGATGATTGGCTTCTTGACACACCATGATACATTAACCCTCATTTTTTGTCGAAAATGTTCGTTATTTTAATTCATAATTTTATGAAAGAATTACTTCTTGTCATTACAATGAATGTAATGCTGCTTAGACACAAAAGTCAGATACTTAGTAGTTTAAAAACTTTTCTTAATTAGGTACAAATGGTTTATCATATTTTCTATGGTCACAGGAACAATAAACTCTTGCGTAAGCCCATTCGATCCCGTTTAATATAATACCCGTCTTTATTGTTTTTAAACCGGTATGTAATTAATTTCTACGAAAAAACTGAAAGCACGACGAGATAGCGAGCTGGCTATTATAAAACGACATACGCAGGCGACGTAACGTTGAAAATTGCGAGGAAAATACCCATTTAGCGCGATAACAAAGTCCGGGGTGTAAGTGACCTAGAAGAAAGCGCGAAATGTTGCCCTAGACACTGTAGAGTTTCATGTCGCCAGCCCGTGGTGTGACCCGTCTGACCCGGAGAACGACCCTGCCGACAAAGGTTAACGTTACGTTCAACGCTCTTTCACCCCGAAAATGGCACCCCCCGTTCTTATTTCGAAGCGGTTCGGCGGTGGCATAACGGAACACACAATTTAATTAGCTTCGTGCAAGTGTTATGTCTATAAATTTTCCGAGAATGAAATAATTATGACCGCGTTTTCGGGGTTTCCTCCGACTACTGCCCGGATTAAGCGATAGTCAGTCGTGTTTCTTTGTCTCCCGGCCTGATTAGGAATTAAATTCTACTTTATGGCGGTTTTTCATTTGAAATATTGAGTCGTAGACTCAGAAACATTGATATTGGCTCAAATAAATATTAATCACCTATCAAAAGTTACAAAATGTTTGGCTATTTCTTACACATATTCAAAGCTCTTAGAAACAGAGTAAACATAGCCAAAATTATGAAAATTTAAGAGTTTCTAGGAAATGTTATGTAGATTTATAATATATACTCCTTTGAAAGATTAGTTACATTATATTATCTTAGTTAAATTATGTTTTTCACAAATTATATTTCTGAAAAAAAAAGAAATAATTTTCTTGGGCCCTTGTTTTTCAACTATTTTTGAAGAAAGTTAAAACGTCCCCTATGTCTATTACTGTTCACGTAAGATTACAATAGCCTATAATTTCTTATTCTACACTTTTTAATCAGGAAATAAAAGCAGTTTCATCAAAATCGATGACGTGACCAAAATCGCTAATTTTCATGACTATATGTATGAAAAAAAGTCTAAATAATGCCCATTTTTGGCTATTTTTTAAAAAATAATAATAATAAATAAATACTAAGAGATTAGGGCACTAGAGCTTATTCTGTTTCATGTAGTGTCGCATTTCGTGTTCTGAGAAACAATGTGCATATAGGATGACAAATTTGAAAAGTTCTATTTTAAAAGTACTATTTTCTTAGATATATACTAACAAGCCAAACCAAAATAAAGTATGTATTTATAGGGAGCCACCCGAAAAATTTTAATAATAATTAGAAGCTTTTCCTTTTATAGTCCTATGGCAACATCTTAGATCACACGATTAGTTTTAGAGATATCAGTAAGAGCAACTAAACATTTTGTCTTAAACCTTTATTTATATGATATATTTTTGAAGAAGTGTTTTTTCTTTGTTAATATAAAATCTTGTTTATAATATTTCTATGCTCTAGAGCTAAATAATAATGAACGTTCCAACATCAAATGATACCGATTTTTTAGAAACAATCGAGAAGATATGAACTCTCTAAAAATCAAACAAAACTCAAAGGTTTTTTTTTACTTTTTTGCATTATCGAGACCAGACAAAAAGACTAGCTTATTATACAACGGCTAAACGTCAGATTATTCATTCATTCGCGACGCCAAAGAGGAACGTTCATAGAGATAACAAGCCGCTTGTCTCCGTGAAAGCGTTTTTCTTCTAAATTAATTGCAGCCAGACACAATTGTGTCGCGGCAACTCGAAAAAGTCAAACCCGGTTAAAAAGAGAGCAAGCAACATTATTTGTCGGCTTAAAGAAATCCTCCGCTTTGATCTTTGCACGTTTCCAGCTTTTTTCCTTCCCCCACTGTTCTGCGTCTCTTTGTTTATTAATAATTAATTGCCATAATACCACGTAAATATTAGAAATTTCGTTAATTTATACCTATCAAAGAAACCGAGAAGAAAAAAGAAACATATTTTTGTGCCTTTGTGCCTTTGTAATTTTTTCTATGCCTGCCTGATTATTGTCTCCACAACATATAAATAACCATTAGTTCAAAACCTGTAACTCTGAAAATAAGAAAAATGCTCCCATTAAACTTCTTGTACAACTGGATGATTATATGCCTTTAATACTTATGTAGTAAGTTACTGTGTTACGTGCATGACTAAAGAAGACACATATAATAATGCATAAATGAAAAAAAATGTAAAGTTCTAAAATTACGATTAAAAAACATCAGGTTATTAAGTCCGAAGCAGCGATTTTAATTTGGAAAAATTAAGATTAACTTATCGGCGGAGTTCATTTTTAATTCCGCTGTGCAAACTAAAGTTTAAGTGCATATTGTGTTGTATAATCTTTATGGGCGCTAATTTCAGAAGTCTAATTATTACGGGGCGATTAAAACAAAACAAAATCCGCTGGCATTATGCCAAATAATAAAGCGGATCCGTACGAAAATGCCAACTTTATGCAAATAAAATTCCCGAGCACAAAGGCGACTATTAGCCGAAACGTCGGGTCTTGCATTTTTCTTTTGATGATAAACATCTCCTCGAATTATATGTTTTAATTGAGTCTATACCGCAATGAGTTATCCACTCAGGCCACACAATTACACAGCCATTTGTTAATTTTTCATTGTTGATAAGATTATCTTTCATGTAGTCAGTGGTATACAGCTTGGCAAAAAAGTAAAAAATACACGGTAATCATAATTAGCATGCATCAATTTTAAAAGTCATGCACCCACATCTAATTAAATAAACATTTATCTCTAATTATTCTAATTAAAAAGTAGCACAGATAACATTAATTTAATATTCAGATGTATTTCCAGGTAATTTTTGAACTAAAGTATTTTATTGACATAAATAGAGAAGGAATGCTATAACAAACCCAAAAACACCCTGTATATAAATAAAAAAAACATTTTTGAATCTACATATTACACTGTATTTAAAAATACCGGCGTAAGAATATTTTCACATAAGTTAATTAACTCAAAAATCATAATATATGATTTTATATATCTACCTGTTAGTTAAATTTATTAGAAATTATATTTTTATTATTTTTCCTTAATTAATAGTGAATAATTAAAAATATCGATAAACCACCAGGCATCTACACCAAAATATCAATTATTATAATATTGGTACCCTATCATAATACCCAATAATTTATACATATAGCTAGCAATTTATATATCAAGTAGGCTCATGTCAGTCAGATCGACATAGACGTCAAACTAATCTTTGAGGGAAGTCACATCGTAAGAAGTTTAGAGTGGTATAAATTGATGAAAACCTAATAATGAATTCAATTACTGATAGATATAATTACCAAAATTTGTCCAATTCGTTTTTACAGTTTCTATTAGAGAAAATAGATTTGAATTTACGTAATCCGTAAGTAATATATTATAATTATATTATCACCTACTAAATATCTAATAGATTATGATTGTGACCTTTTTTTTAACTGATGGGCTTGCGAATTTCTGTCCTAGGCGCTACGTGGAAGCATCGGCTGATCGGGGAGCAACTTTAAAGTTGGTGAAATATAAAATATACAAAGAAATGCATAGCCGCAAATACATTTTTGTTATGGACGAGCTTCTCACAATGGCGAGGTTCAAAATCGAAAGGAAAGCAAGAGTTCAGGAATGGGTAAATAATATTAATTTATATGAACAAGAACCACCTGAAGTGGTAGACATGGCAGATCTAGAAATACATATAGGTGATATGCCAGAGGAAAATACAGACTAAAATGTGCTAATCTGTATATTTTGTCTCATTTTGTTTTTGTTCTTATGAATGCAAACCCTATTTAAATATCTAAAGAATTTATTATTTATGTTTTTAATTGCCTGCTGTTATTTGTTTTAATTTTAAGACATTTTTGTTAAATGTAGATCACACTGGTTTTTTAAAGTTTGATTGAAAAGCAATAATGTTACTCACATTGATGCTACTTAACAGATAGTTCAAGATTTAATGGTTCTTTTCAAGTAATATGCTAATTTCAAAATAAAAATTGACAAAATGTATAACAATATGAATACTTTGAAAAAAATATTTCCACAAAAAACTTGTATTGTTAATACTTGATACACGTTAAAATGTAATTAATTTATTTAATTAAATATATTATTTTTTAGACTTTTATTTGCATGTGTAGAAATGTATAATTAAAAAAAATAATATGAATAATATAGAAGTATGTATGCCATAATATGATCTAAAAGTTCTGTGACAACAAGATTACATTTTCAGAGAGAAAACTTTTTACGGGAAATCACATTACAATTTTTGTAGTTGCCACCAATGAAAGTTGGCTTAATCACAATACTTCTTCATCGTGATATTAAAATATTTCCTTATCAAAAATGCAGAAATATACGTCATCAACAAAACAAAAACCTTAGTTACTTCCTGAACTGAAATACTAATAAGTCAAGTGACAGTAAGTATAACCACTTTTTATAATGCACTAATATGATATGTCCGTAAAAAAATAATATTCGCAGATAAAAAGTATTTCCTCAGTCAAAAGGATTTCATTATGGCAAACTTGATGTGATGTTTTTTTAAATGATAGATTTTTAATTGATATTCGTGGTATGTATTAAGCATGTCTGTGTTTTCTGGATACCATGTGAGTTCTTGAGTTGAAGAGAATATATTTTTATCTGTGTATATACACTGCTAAAGTGGAAGGACGGTAAAGAACAATGTGCCATTTGAAGTCGACATTCCGCTTGAGCGAAGAGGGATGAATCAACATCGCCACAACGCCGTGCAGTCGCTTAAGCTGGCGTCTTCCTTCGCCATAATGGCCGACGACGCCGAAAGGGTTACATGACAAACAACATAGGGGCGGAAGTAAAAATAACCTTCGATATGCAAATCCGTACGTAGTTATTCATCCATTTACACAGTTCGCTTCTCGGCAGGGTTGGATCCCCAGCAAATTAACAAGTAATTACAATATCGCACATATCCCATAGAATAGGACATTATTTTTCATTTGTTGAGTTGATTTCTATATAAAGCTTCCTTGATGTTTTTTTATCGGGGATGCTGAGACATGTCACGAAAGTTCGCTAGGTCTATCACTGAACATATTGTATATTACTGAACAACTCTGGAACAGCTGGATAGTACATATTTTTTTCACTACCAAGCAAAGTCTGTGTCATCACGTCATAACTTCCGTTTCATTGTTTCAAGCACTTTTATAATATATTGGCCCTACCCATCCCTGATTCTCGTCCTTTTGAATTACGGGATCGGCATGATTTCTTTGCGTCTGTGTTTTCCGAAACTTATGTCTGAAGATTTGCATAACGGGGCAGTTTATTATCAGGGGAAGTCGCTCTTTTGTATTATTGTTACTTCGAGCTTTAAATATCAACAGAGAACATTCCAAAATGCTCGAAATACAAGGTCTAAATTACTTGGCACTATGGAAGGGGTTTAGAATATAAATCACAGCCTATATTATTTATGATAATAAAGCGTAGATAGGAATACAAAAGGCAAAGTTACTGCTGTAGGCAAATAAGGGTAAGGTTTGCCAAAAAAATGTATTTGAAAAATCAAAGACATTATCTGAAAAGTGTATAGGTACCTCTAAATATGGTACCAATATTAAAAATAATTTACACGTATTTAAAAAACCTACTTCAGATTAACGAAAAATTGCTGAAAAATGTAATCATTCTATTTATGAGATATCCAAAAGTAGATGTCAAATATAATAAAAAAAAGAAAGCACTTTTAGTGGCAAAATACAGAACAAAACAGAAAAAAATGCACCTCAGCTCTGGTGAAAAAATATTGAAAGATCCATTCAAGAACAAGGTTTTAAAATGTATGTGTATTACCTTGTTGAGGAAAAACTAAAAAAATGGTTTTAAAATTGAATTTCTGAAATAGGTTTTAGACTTTAAAAAGTGCATTCGATTTATCCACGCCGGTTGGTCCAATCTGGTTTTATTACTTGATTGCAAAACAGCACTAAAAAAAGAAAAACCACGGCGCAGCAATCGACTGGAGAAAATACGCCACCGAACGTAACCCACTTTGCTGCCGTGATTTCCAGGAAATAATAAAGCCAAAAAAAAATGTTCGATAGATGACTATATTCGCGTTAATAATGGCTCCCGCTATTTAAATCCGATCTTGGAGCTATTACGTCTAGATACGGGGCACTTTGATTTGGAACTTGTATCTAACAAAAATCATATAGAATAGAGAACTAATCTAGGAACTAGATGAAATAGTAATATAGAATGACGATATTTTATTATATATTTTATACTCAAAGTGATATCAAACCGAGAGAAAAGAAGGGCGGAATATAATTTTAAAGAAAAAAATTGAAATAAATGTGTCTAGTTGGAGTGAAGATGATCTAAAGTCGTAATAGCTCTTAAAATACGACCTCTCCCGCCTAGCTGAACAAACAAAAGAATTCCACGCTCACCGCAGTGCCACAAAAAATAGACTTTCGGGTATTTACTTTGACGCTAAATAGGTTTTCGAAGTTTCTGTTCGGTCTTAAAAATAGGCGTCTCTCGGTCAGATTAAGGCCCTTTCCCGATCGTTGACACATTGCGAAAACAACACACCCTATTTGTTTTCCCTTAAAAGCTCCAAGAGGCAGCAGATTATTAGATAGGTCTCTAAACGTTCACGTCATCTGGCTACTAACGAAAACATTTACCTACAAGGGTCAAACGGTTTAATTTATGCTGATTCCTTTTCGAGGGTCTATTTGATTTGTTTTTTTCTTTCTCTGGACGAGACTAAACCGAAAAGCAAACAACATTAAGCCATCTTTAGAGTCCGGATTTGTATTTCAAATAATTATCATCAATTTGTAGACGTCTGACATCGTATGGATCAATAATTCAGCAGTATTAAACAAAGTAAAAGAATAAATTAATTAAAAAAATAATAATACGCAATTTATTTTCTATAACAACGTTAAAAAAATCATGAACTAAAACCAAAAATTTCGGTAAAATTACGCGTCCGACACTAGTCATTTGGTGCTTGGGCTGCTATTAAATCATAATTAAATTCCAAAAAGTACACTCGGGCCATTTAATATCGAAAGCACGTTCAATCTATAACGAAACAATTTTGTTGCGAAAAATATCGGTTTAATTAAAAAATGCATTAAACATAAAAAGTGAAGTAAACAAACATGAAAGGCCAAATTATTTTTAACCAAAGTAACGTATCCCCGTTTATATGATTTTTTTGTTATTAGTTTAAAACATATACTCTAAAATCAGAATTAAATTACAGGTAACAGACAAATTAGATTTGAGGTATGATGGTTAATGTACAGTCTCTAAAAAGTTACAGAATAAGTATAATCAATAAATTTGGTTTTTGCATTCCTGTCAATATTCCTGTTAGCTAATACCAAAATAATAATAAAGGTGTTTCTGCTTTTCATTTAGTTGAAAAATCCCTTGATCTTTTCAACTACACACTGGAATCTCAATTCTAGTCAATTCTCAAGTCCCGGTTAACAAGGTCCAAGTGTACCTGGACTCCTGGACAAAATATACTTAGATGCTGCCATATACCATATGGTTACAGATACATACTTATAATAACGATGCGCGCCTCTCTCTTGTACGCTGATTGTATAGTATTGACTGTTTTATCAAAGTCGAGTTGGAGGGCTTTTTAACATCAAAGTAAAAGCAAAAAACGTACTTGGATGCTACGAAGCCGTCGAACTTGACTTGGATAAAACATTTATTACGATACAGGCAGCGTACAAGTGAGACGCGCGCAGCACTATTGTAAGTACCTATAGATATATGGCAGCATCCAAGTGTACTTAGTGCAAGATACTTGGACCGTGTCAACATGCCTTAAGTCTTCTTCCTTTACACGAAGGATAAATTATCGATCACTTGCAAACTAAAGCAATAATAAATGAATAAATATAGTTGTTTCGTTTGTACAGTACGTCTGCTGGATCTGTGTCTACGAAAGGAATGCGGACAAAAAACATTTAAATAAACAACAATATATTTTATACGTCGACTTGACGAGTACGTCACCGCAAATCGCTCCGCACACTCATTTTATTGGCTACTTGCAAATTTGTCGAATTTTTATTGATGGGACGCGTTGTCTAATTTTTTACGAAAAACATTGAGAGAATATCGTTTCCCCTCTCACGGATACCCCGTAGCTACAGAACGGACAGAGGTACTGTACTTTACGAAGATGAACTATCTAACTTTACAACAATCATTAAGTAATTCGAAAGATAATGCACCTACACGAAAAAAGATAAACTACTAGGACGGAGGAACACAATACATTGATGTGTAAAAGTCGAAGGCCAATAGCCACCTCATAGAACCTAATCTAACTAAATAAAACTCTCATTCTCTGTTCGGTCGTTAAAAACGAATACAAACCCGCGTTCCCATGATTTCCCACCCCCTTCTATCGGGTAAAAAACGAAACAACGGATCCGAAAATCAATTAATCAGATTTCTGCTGCGCCTGTATCGTAGAGTAAGGCTATTCGATACGCAAAGAAGAATCATCAACTGACTGACAGGCTCGACGAACGCATCAATCATACACGCGTGGTGGCGTCGTCATACCCGCCATCCCCTACCCCTTTGGCGTGTACGTGCACGGGGCGTGAGTATTTGTTGCGTAACGCCATCAGAAAGCGGCTGTGCGAGAATAAAGAAGTCGATTTTGGGGCGGCAGGACCGTTTGCTGCGGGTTAAACCCTCAAAAGGCGCCCCGACACGTAATTGAGATCAAACATGCGGGCCGGGGATTTCGGTTATTGTTTTTGACAACTGGATGGACGTCGCTTGACCAACAAGGCAACCGGAAGCACTAAAAGAAAACGACAATATCAGGGCCATAGATATCTTCAAGGAACTTGTATCCTATACAGAAAAAAAGCTTTGATATCTCCACATAATAGCTACTGGGTTGACATTTTATGAAGACCTGGATCCGTTCGACACAAATTGCACTTTTAACAATTTAAGGGATATATTTTCCTCGTCATTTTAATCAAACGCCTTCACATATTTACATTCTGATACAACTATCATTTCATTAGATTAGAATATATTTTTGAGGTGGCTATCGGCCAGTCTAGCAACTCGTAGACTGAAGCCTGTATATGGCTCTCAGTCAATGGCCTATTATCGCCTAATACTAAGAACCGCATATTTGGTAATCTATTGCACTGACATAAAATGTGTTCCGTTGTTTCTTCTTCATATTGACAAAATATGTACTTCGTCCGTCAATCCCATCAGCTTTAGATGCCTATTGAGCCTACAAGCGCCCTGTTAGTAGACCCACCACAGCTTTCAAAGACTTTTTGTCTTTGCTTGTCAGGTCTCAAATTTTAGTAAATATTCTACTATGATCTTTTTTAGCTGTCTCTGCCCTGGTGAATTTCTGTACAATTCTAGAGATTTGTTGGGAAGCTTCTGTATTATGGCCATTCTTGTGGTTGCTTTTGTAGGGTTCTGGGTGTTTCACTACTTCCAATGACGATATCCTTGTAATGTTGCCAGAAATAGAAAAGTTATTTAAACAAAATAATATAATTTATAATAGAATCGCCATTTTTCCAGTATCAATGTGCACTGATTTGTTTTCAATTTGCCATATAGAGCCCTACTAAAAACTTTAATAAGGCGGTCCAAAGTAAATTGGCCGATCCAATCAACTGAAAACCTGCCGATCGAGGAAAAACCTCGACAAGCTCAAATTGCAGCGGAAATTTTCATGTGTGTGGCGCCTCTATTACCCTTTTATCAATTCGTAGAAAGCGTAATCATTTTAAATTGCATGCGCTGCTCTAGTAATATGATTTTATGGCGACGCCGAGCAGGAATATTGGCCCTCTCTGCCTGGCTGGGTCCTGACGTTCCGTAATGTTCTGGATTGTGTGCAAGGGGTGGCGCAAAATGGGATAGTTAGCGACGATTCGCATTCCCCCAATCTGAGAGCGGTTACCCTTTGGGGCTCGCCGCGCGACATAACTGTCAACGGCACGGTTTACATAAAAACGCCTAAAATATAGACCGGATTTGTGCAGGATTATTCGTGCTGCACTAGTCATTTTCGAGGCGAGGGGCCTTATTAAGGTATAAATGAAATTTTGCACAACTGCGACCGATATATCAATCTCAGTCATCTGTCAAAGGGATTTACCTACAGTGATACAAGCCTTATCTGCGATAAACATTCAATCGAAACTAGCAAAACTAGATTTCGCGAACTGCGACCTTTTCAGATCTACTGTGGTATTCTGGTCTCTATACCATGTCCTCAAACGTACCTTGTTCACGAAGTCTAGTAACTTGGAGATGGGAACGTTCATGTATCCCATGGTCAACAGCTTTCATCGCACATTTGCCAGACTAAACACTAATATTAAATGTTGTCTAATTTGCGCCTTACAATGCCCTTATCTATGTTTACCAGATATGCTGTAAATTACGACGACTGTTCTACTAAGAACTGTTTTGTCAGCCTCTGTCTATATAAATTTTTCCACCATTCTAGAGATGTTTTGGCCATCCATTGTTTTGTCACCTGTAGTAGCTTTTTATGCACTACTGAAAAGATCTGGGTCCTCTGAGTGGCATTGATAAGCCTTCTCCGACTATTCCATCTGTTTTTTTTTCTTGCAATTATGAGTATAGTGATTTGTTACCCAGGATAATATAACTTTGGTACGTCCTTTCGAGGTATTTTGGGATCTATTATTTATAGAATTGACTTCTATGGGGTCAAGTCTCTTTAGCGCTGCTTGGTGGTCTGTACATTTACCTAAGTTCATTTGGCTTCAAATTGTTAAAAAAAATATTCAATGGTCATAGATAAATGATTCCTTTGTGCATTTTTTCTATTAGTCCTGTCTGTAGGTTTCATGGGAAAATGCTCCGTTTAAGCATTTTATAGCGAAAGGAGCCGACCCAGTGTCGACGTTTCGTAGAGGATTAAACTCATAAACAGTCTTTAAAGCTATTATGTTTCGATTACGAAATACAAGTTCGTCGAAATAAATACGAACCTGTTCTCTGTGCGAGACAATAGGACCAGAGTGACTTGTGCTTTATTTTATAGAGCTGGGCCATTACCTCGAGCCCTTCAACATTGTATCCTTTTCTACTAGTCGATTTTCCGTTGCGACCAAATTGATTTTATTGCGGACGACGCGCTACTTGAAACAGGTGTTCACCTGCCCTGCACTGGTCTGATTTCGTTCCATAGGGGAGAGGAGCTTTTTCTTTCATTGTCGAGCGTTATTTCTTGATTTCGTTTTACCACGGGGATTATGGTACAGTAGATTCATTAAAAATATAAAGAGAGTCATTTGCGTTGCGACGACAAAGCAGTTTTGTCGTTTGCGATTAGGTCTTTCTATTGTTGGCTGGTCGCATTATGTCCACCCATCTTTTCGTCCAGGTAATTATGTTTTCTACTTAACGATCCCAATGTCAAGTGTCACATAATCGTCGCTGAAGGGTTCGTCTGATTAAGATGCTTCGAGGAATAACGAGTATTTTTTCTACTGGTTTTTTTCGTTGTTTGTATACTGATTAAGAAAGCGATTTCTTTCCATACGGGCATAGGAGTAAGATTCTAGTATCACTTCTGATTGTAGTGGCTCGAAGAGCAATCTGAAAGCATTTTTTTTCTGAATTCCTATGCACTTTAGAAGATAACATACAATTTTAGTAATTGTTTTTTTGGAACTAATTTACAGTTGTGCCCCTCATGATTATGATGATGGTATAGATGTAGAATGTATGAAAGGGGTATTAATTACACTGTGTTCCCCATTCTTGAGTTATAATTCATCATACAGTGTCAAGGCTTTGACAAAAGCCAGTATCTGAGACGGTTTTGCAGAGGTTAGTGCTCCATCTCCGTTTTTAACCGTACCAAAGTTTATGGCACGAATTGCTGTCGTCTCGACGCTCTCAGTGATGAGGTGTTCTGGTTTTTCGCCATTTTCCCGACAGAATTTGCATTCGTCGTTGTTTCTTAGCTTCAATTTACTTCAATTTACTTCACTAATTTACTGAGGTGTTCATCGAGATGACAGTGTCCTGTTAAAAACCACGTGACAATCTGAAGATTGTTCTTACTTAAAACAAGGAAAATATTTTATTTCTTTTTCGAGTGTCTTCGACCGTTGGCGGATTCCCATACCAGATTACGGATGGAGTTTTCCAGGTTATTGAGTTCCCCTTTAAGTTGGTTTTTACTTGGGAAGCAAAACGGTTCTAGTCCAATTAGATCGTTTACGTTTTCATGGCCTTCTACATCTTGCTGGGCTGGCACACAGAGAAAAGGACTTTATTTTCTGTGCCTAATTTGTTCAGGTTCTGAAGGCATTCTTTGACCAACTTTTAATGCTGCTTGACTATCGAATAAGATGGATATTTCTTGTTCCTAGTTCCTATCATGATGATATAGATACAGTTTTAATAGATAAAAAATAATGATGTTATGGTCGGAGTGGTTTGTCGAATCGTTTTGATTTTCCCATACCGATCAAGTAAATCCGAAATCGCCGCAAATATTTGATAAGACGTATAGCTGTACCCCTTTTTCGCACACACGTATAGAGTATCGGTTTTGTTCGGCGCTAATATCCAGCAAATTGAGATAAATACGTGCGTGGCAAAGTGACCCGAGGCGGTGCGGTCAGCGCGGTCAGTTCCAGAGGTCCGGCCGCCGGAAAGGGGTGATTTCTGGACACAGTCCGTGACAAGCCGACTCTTTAAGGGATCTCCGTCGGCTCGCAAATAATTGTTTGTTTTCTCACGGTTCGCCTCATCCACTAATTGATGTCGGTATTAATGCTCGTTCGGGTGGGCATCTCGCGGCCCCTCGTGCTTTGTCCGAGGAGCCGCACAAAATCGGGGAGATTCCGGCTCGGATGCCAATTTGGCCTACGGTATGATTTTTCCGTAATAAGCACGTACCCACGATCCCATCCACCCTCATCTTCTATTGACAGCAATTATATTTATCTTCGCTCACTTGACCGGGCTCTAACTCCGCTCAAAGGACACTTAGATCAAACAATGGCGGGCCCCGTCATTATATGTCTATATTATTACTATTGTAATACTAGTAAGTTCTCGAGCGATATTTACTTTGACGTATCTCCTTGCCCTTTGCGGTTAGACGTCTAACTATGTCGCCCACTACAATGTTATATCAATAGGAATATCCGGCTACCACAAACAAATTGTCTCTTTGTCTCTCTTCAACATATTTCTTATTCTCATTATAATGTATTTTAATTAATATGGCTATTATTATGGCTATTATTATGAATATTAGCTAAATATAATATACTTAAAAAAACAAAGGCGAATAATATAAGTTACCTACGTAGTTGGTTGACTTTTATATAGAATTAAACTATCGTATTACAGAAACCTTCAAATTTCTAATCGCTTTATTGACCTAAATAAACGCTTCCGTATAACTGTTTTCAGTCATTATTTTTTTGGGCAACTCCCGATATCCAGTCGAACCGAGTTTAAGAATCCTTACAAGACCACCTATATCTACGCATCATTATTTTTGATATGTGTGCTGTATTGGTTTCTGACCATTGACGTTTACTGTGCGTTTCAAATTTCGATTTGATTGAGGGAGAATTTGAACCGAGTCGAGTCAGTTGGTACAGGTATATTGCATATTTTTTTAACAAGGATATTCGATATCCGTTGTTCCCCTCTATATCGGTCACTCGTTTTCTGATTGTGTTTACTGGAAAACAGCAGGAAATATAATACGTTTCTATATTTTCAACGTTTTGATTAAGACATAGACATTTTGCAGTTAAAACCCGTTTCCAATTATGTGCTTATTTATTGTCATCAAAGTTTATCTCTATCGAGAAATGCATACAACAACTTTGATAGAAAAGAGAAGGATGAACAGCAAATAGTCATCTTATCCGATAGTTAAGCAGTCTAAAGAGCGATCAACTCAGTGACCATCAATTTGATTGAAATTGGTCAAAGAATGCCTAGAGAAGCTGAAGAAATTAGGCAAAGAAAATAAAGTCTTCCTGCTATGGGTGCCAGCCCACTAAGGGATAGAAGGTAATGAAAAAGCAAACGATCTAGCTAGAAAAGGAGCTTCCCAAGTGAAAACCAACTTTAAGCAGGAACCTGAAAGACTTCATCCATAACCTGGAATGGAAATTCTCCAACGGTCTAATACCCCAAGAAATTTCTGAGGACTTACGACCGAAAAAATCAAAAATTTTCCTTGCAGACTTGTGGGGAAAATGGGAAAACACCAAAACATCTCATCACTGAGTGAACCGAGACGACAACCATTCGTGTCATAAACTTTGGCAGAACTGTTATCCGAAATTTAAAATGAGTTATAACTCAAGAAAATGGGACACAATAGATCTACAAAGTCATGTGATTAACTTTCAATCCCCCCTACAGCTCCCATACAACTTACAATATACAAACCTCAACTCAGATAGAGGTGACAACATAAGTCAATGAGGAGTGAACCATTAGATGAAGAAGTAAGATAGTGGGTAGTAAGATATAAATGTATCATGGAATACAATAAACATTTTACTGGGCATAGTTGAAGCTGATGACATGTATCCATTAGGAGTAAACCATTATATGAAGAAAAAATACATCTCCGTCCAAGATATAGAAGTCAAAACATACTCGTATTTAATAGATAAATACCAGATAAGAATATTTAAGCACATAATTAAATAATATTTACCCCGATACAAAATATTCTCACCAGTTTATCTTACAGCACCACAGGAGAGTCACCTCTCTAAAAACTGACCCCCTTTGTTATTGCGAAACTCAATAGAGCCCCCTTTTGTGTTCCTTTTCGACCAAAAAAAAGAGTTTTAAAGCCACTACCCCGATGATGAGTGTCCGTCTCGCGTTCGAAATGCGGGCACAGTCATTTTCCGTCAGCATGCAGATTAGTCACACGCACATCGTGAGCGGTCATTGCGACGTCCAGTTATTAATGCCCTTTCGTCCAAGTGATTAATAGACGATCTCTCTCGATTTTCCCGAACGCAAAGAGACCCGCTTCTGTGTAATTTGAGCAAAACGCGTTAAATCACTACACAAAGAGAAAATATCTTTTAAAACAGACTCAAAATTAACTATATTAAAACAAAATATTAATAGCGTTACCACCCTGTAGCAAAACACTTCTTTATCACCCCGTATAATGAAAAAGTTTAAAAGTTTCTTTATTATGTACATTTATTAAGTATGCGTTATAATGTTTTATTATACTAGAATATATTAATTTTTAATATTCTGCGGTTGCTGTTAAGTAAACCATATTTAGTCTTAGTTTTTAATATCAGTTTATCAAAAATCAACTGAATAGTAAATATCTAATTATAAAGTTTTTAATGCACATTTTATTTATTTTTTTTGCCTTCGACATCAAGACAATACCAGAAAAAAATATATTTTTCCTAAGAATTTCGATGACAGTATTATAAGAATATTATACAGTATAATCGATATAATATACCTCAAAAAAAATTGATAAAAGGGCCACAGGAATATAAAATAAATAAGTTTTCTATGCTGAATACCCTATACACATGTATATTTTGAGTAGGAAGCAGATATTTCTCCCTGTGTACTAAATCCACCCCTTTATACACACTTAACACCCCTTTTTTAATTTGAATTGTTCCTAAAGTGATGAGAATAAATTTACTTTATATATAGCAATCCTTTTTTACAAACAGCAATTATAAGAAATATTACTCCCATTAGAAGTTATAATTCTTCATAACAAAATAGTTTTGAATAATTATTATTATAACTGCAATGTTATAAATTTTCATATATGTATAATAATGAAAAATATTTTCTTACGATGCGTCATACCCCCATAGAAATGCAAGTTTACTTGTTTATAAAAATGTTTTGCCATAAAAGTGCACTAGATTATATACGGGTATTTATTTTGGTACCACCATTATGAATGCGGAAGAAATTTCAAAGACAAAATAGTTCCGTTATGTATGAAAATACAGAAAAATTGGCACGTGTTCAATAGTGACTAACCATAAAGAAGAAGTAGCTTGTAAAATTCATACCCCCATCCCTACTGACTTTTTTTCATGAAAGGAAAAAGTAGAAATTTAAAATTAAAATTCTTTTGCAAAAAAAGGAAGTACAATATACAAAGTCTTACGCTTAAGTCATTTTAAATACAATACCTACGTCCTAACCTTTACTTAAAGTGTGTTTATTTACCAAAGGAAGCAAGAAACAAGAGATAGCTTTATTTGGGAAACATGTGATAAGGTTCGTGTAAAACGTCAATAAAACAATTTACTTAGGACCTGAAAGCTCTCAAGGTTTTAAAGAAATAACTGAAAACAAATAGAAAACGGGTCACAGTCCTAGAATTTGCAGGAATAATTAACACTTTTTTATCTTTCTTTCTTATTTAGATGAATTTAAACAGCCATTTTAGAAAAATATGGTCAAGTAGTATAAAATGAAACATTTTTCAAAGCTTTTAGTTTATTTCTTAGTTTACAACCATTTAAATACAAAAGAATTGCTTCTTTAAAAGACATTTGGTGGTAAGGGATCTATTTCAAATGTCAAACTATATCAAAAGTGACACTAAAAAAGGCAGTATTAATAGTGATACTTAAGGAGTAAAATAAAAAGATATAAAATTATGTATACCAATTAAATATCTAAATATTTCTCAAAATCTATTGAAATTAAAAGAGCAAACATTCCGCAGTCCTAGAAGTTCCTCTTTGCAAGCTTGAGGTCCTTGGACCTTGGAAATTGGCTCCGGGAGGCACGTATAGCCGCCCATATTAAAATATGTTAATAAAAAGTTGGTAGGCAGTTCTTTTAGTTTCAATTTTCAATTATCTCAAAAACTGGGACTTTGACTGATTTTGATGTTATTACAAATTTTGTTGCAAACATTATTCCTAATCTTAAATTTTTAACCCCCTCCCATACCCCTTTACCAACCCCCCACCCCTACCAAAAACTAATGGCCAGATTCTCGGGTGCCACAGTATTTTTGTGCCAAATTTACAGACAGACAGACGGACAAACGGACAGCCGGACAGACAGACAGACAGACAGACAGACACCATGAAAATATTTTGTATTTAGGTCATTTACGACCCAAATAACTCATTTTGAGTGAAGTTAAAAAAAACCTTTTTTTTGGCGATCTTAATAGCCGACCATACCAACAGGTTATAAAAATTGTATGTGCACTATGTGCCGATATGGGGGTGGGTTTATAATTCCAGTTTTTCTATGATTCATCAAACAAAAATTATAAAATTATGGGGGTAATTTGTTAACAATTATTGTTAAATTTTAATATTTTTTTTTGTTTATTTGAATGTCTCATTTTTTTCCTCATTTTTACCCCACTTGACTATATATATAATTTGAACCTTTAGAAAAATAAAAATCTGTACCTGATCTTTCTTTACAACATTTTTTTTTATCCAATTAGTTCTATAAATTTAATAATTTTTATGTAATGTGAAGAAAATCCAAACATAAAGTTTTGAGTAGAATATATGACACTTAAATTAACAAAGTTGTATGAATCACGATTTTTTTTTCAGTCCGTTAAATAGCCCATGTCCACTTAATTTTCTTTTATAACGAAGCAAAAAAGTGCATATAATTTCATTGTTCAATGGCCATTTTATTTTCTTTTTTTTCTCTCTGTTTTTTCTTTCGTCCCAACTATTTCATTATAAGTCGTACAGACTGAAATTATGTTTAATGTCGCTTGTTTCCCTGTTGGGCCCCATCACGAATGTTGTTCGTTAATAAGGTGTAAGCCCGTACCTGACATGACCCCTTCTTGAACACGTAAGGGGTATTCCGATACATTAAGTAATGCCTCTTTAGTCGTCGAAATGTTTTCTTGCTTTTGTTGCCCCTTGAAATATTGTACTTGATATTACTGAAAAATGCATTCGATCGTCATATACAACTGATTATACAGCGTCGACTATTGTTGGAAGGGACACCATTAGTGTCCGATGAGGTATTATTTCTGCAGGAAGGGACATTCCGATTGTCCCTGGTACCTAATTTGTGTTCGGACAAGATCCGTTTTTAGTTACACCGTTCTACATGTGCGGTGATTTGTTTTTTTATGCATGTGCCCGTTGAAAGGGTATCGCTTGACGTAAATGGATACAAATGACCTGTCCGTAACATTCATTTCAACATAGAAGGCCACACAAAAAATAATATATTACTTTTTATTTGTTTCTGTCTTTTGTTGAAAGATATCTTACGCACAACTAAATTTGAAATGCATCAGTTATAATAGAGTCTGTCCAACTGGAGGTTCCCGGACAGTGACAGTTAAGTCATTTTAATTCAGAAGCAAATTGTATTTTCTGTCATTTTTCGGATATCGTCTGTCGAAATCTTCCTTAACTCGTTAAAGAGACTTTATAGAATGTAGAATATATGGGATGGGGGTTAATCTCCTCGACCTTGCACACCTATCGTGTCGCCGTTTCTTGAGTTATAACTCATCACACAGTGTCAGGGCTTAGACAAAAGCCAGTATCTTTCACAAAGGTTATTTCTCCATCTCCAATATCAGTCGTACCAAAGTTCATAGCATGAATGGTGATGAGGTGTTCTAGTGTTTCCCCATTTTCTCCACAGAACCTGCTTAAGCTGAAAGGCAATGGCAGCTTAGCTTCAATCCTCTGAGGGGTTCATTAAGGAGACAGTGTCATTTAAAATCCCCTTGACAATCCAAAGATTATTCTTATTTAAATCAACCCGGTCGTACGTTCTGAGAATTTTTTTCGGGTGTCATAGACCGATTTTCATTACAGATTACAGATGGAATCTTCCAGGTTCTTAAAGAAACTTTACCAAGATATTCACAATGCAGCTCAAATACATTTCTATTTTCTTCTGATTTTAATTAAGTTGGTTTCATTCTTTTTCCACATTACTAATAGTCATTAGGCTCTAAATAATTAAATGAGCATCACTAAATTACCTAAGAAACACCTTTATATCTGAAGAACCGGTTCTATCTCTAGGTAGGTACCGAGGAAATATATAGTTACAAGAAATGTCACCCTTGATCGACCGAGCTAATATTAATCATTAATTACTTAATTAATTGTAAATAAAACTGGATTGCAACAGGTTGCGTTTGCTGTGTACCTTACTTTTACGTGGATGAACAGGCGATAGGTATAGGCAAATAACTGTCGCACCACGTTAGATTTATTCTGTTGTGCGTTGTTAGTTCAATTTGCTTTAATTAATTGACACTCACTCTGCTCTGTTTTCCCAATGACATGTCCTATTATATAATGAACGATTTGCATACATGCGGAGTACGCAAAGTTCTGGGTTAATTTTGGGATAACAATGGTTCCTCTTAAGATCTAATTAAAATTATGATAATATTAACAAGAGTGTGTAAAATTAATTTGCTCATAAAGATATTTTATTAGTACATAAGATTATCTACAAATACTGTAATTTTCATAATTTTTTGGTAAGGTTTACTATTTTCCTAGGCGCCTTAAAAAAATAAAGAATTAATTATTCAAAAATTTTCAATACTCTGATACTGATGTACCTACTGAAAATTGTGGAGTTTGGTCATGTCACCGATTTTGATAAAAATTCCTTTTATCGACTAATCCGAGGACGTAGAATACCAGAATATATATCATTTAGACCTAATAGGAACAGTCTAGATGTAGGAAATATTTTCATCAACATCATAAAACTGTTCAAAAACAAGGGTTCGTAAAATCAATTTTCTCATAAAGTCAAAGCACTAAAGTATTGATATGTTTCTATATTCTAACAGTACATAAATTTTTCTACATACACTAAAATTTTTATAATTTTCTGACCATGTTTACTATATTTTTAGACGCCTTGAATAAAAAGCCAAAAAAGGACGATTTTTCGACTTTTTTCCATATATGTACTCATGGAAATTCTCGATTTTCTACTAATACTGAAATTTTTATAATTTTCTAATAACGTTTACTAATTTTCTAGGCGCCTTGACAAAAAGCCAAAAATACAGGGTGTTCCACATGATATTAAATAAAAATTCGAATTTTGGATTTAATTTGTGCATGTTTTAATTTAACCCTGACGGATCCATATAGTTTTGAATTTCGATTCCGAGAGCGAAGGATAGACGAAAAACGTCGATAAGCAATCGGTTGAAACCGAGGGGCTCAGTTTATTTATAAGCTACTATAAAGAATAATTGCAGCGACTGTGTATCGGCAGAGGCAACCAATCAAAACCGGCCATTGTTTACGTGTTAAAGCCAAATTGGCTCCGATAAAGTGCAGCTGCACGCGTACGTGCGATTGGCACTGCAATATAGGTGGGCATTTTTATTGTCAAACTAGCTAATTTATGTATGCACTGGTTAAATGCAGATCTCGAAATATAACACCCCTCGTTATGCTCTCAGCTCGATAACTCATAAAAGTAACGACTCAACGGAACGGTTTTGCTGAAACTTTCAAATAAACACATCAGGCTTAATTAAAAACAGATCTCTTCCGGAAATTTTCCCACCAAATTACCTAATACTCTATTCCAAGACAGTGTATAGAGTGTTAGAGTCTCTTCTTGAGATTAGATTAGATTTTTCGATGTGGCTATGGGTTATCTGATCCACTGGGATATTTTCAGATCTATTGTGGTTCTCTTCTGATCCTTAGGTTACATTCTCCAGTCCAACTTGGAGACTAAACCCTCCATAAAACTGTCAATGGCTGATCATCACCTAGTACAAAGAACCGCAAATTTGCCAAGTTGGCACACCAACTTAAAATGTGTGCTGTCTGTATTCATGACTCTATGTTCAATAGCCATATCAAAACTCACCTGGATATCAGGGTATCCAATACAATAACAGGCAGTTTAGCCAGAAAACATAGAAAGGCAGACCTTGTAGGAATGGAACCTGCGCTGGGACTTCTACAATTTTAACTAACTAAGTTTTTATCTATACACAAAGCAAGGATGGTCTCAAATAGTTTTAAAAAGCTTATGAATTTAATAACTAAAAATGATACTAAGAAGACTCAGAAACAAAGAAATAATCTTAGGTCAGTTGAATTTCTCTTTAGTAGAATTGGACAAATCAATAGAATGCATTTATTTTAGCCCATATATAACGTTGTTAAAATTTAGTCTACGCAGTTGGGGACAGGCCATATAAGCCGGACAATCAGTAGTAAAAGTTTTATGCACAATTAACGAAAATTGAAAGTGTTTTACGCCATACGACTTAGGCGTCCTCTCCTCACACATAAACGGGGTTAGCATATAAAGTAACTTTAGATCCGTGCAATCATTCCAGATGACAGGGTCTTGTCCTTGTTCCGATATCTTCCCGACCCAATGTAATTAAATCTTCTAATCAACACCTCTATTCATCGCGATAGGGGTTATTGTTTAAAGAGAATGGTCCCTCCTACTGCCGGCTCGCAGAGTCCACCCTGCTTTTATTCCCAGATGGGCCATTTATTCGGATTTAAGGTGGACATCGGCCACCGTTGAGAACTTAAGCTTAATTGAGCGGAGAGTTAGCCTATTACGGATGCAAATGGAGATTGTGTGGTAGTCACACTGACGGACATCGCTAGAACTGCCATACAGCGGCAAAACATGCTCACAAATCGGCCAGAGAATAATGTTTTGTTATTTTCGATAGAAAAAAGTTATAAAAGTATAAAAAAATAAGAAAATTGCATAGTTGTTTTGCAGTATTAACGTAAAAATTATATTTTTACAAAATATCACAAAATAAAGTATTTATCCAGACATATTTTTCCCATAATAATTGTTGGCCTCGTGTTAAAACTTTTCCGATTTTTTTTACTACCAATCAAATTATCGTTGTGGAAACACTTAATTATTATCAAAATACATACATAGCGTGCAAAAGATCATTTGCTACTCACCATGGAACTGCAAAAATTATTAACGATCTGTTAAGCCTTCTTCTATTTCTCTATTCTCTGTACAAAGTACTTCTATCTCGGTGACAATTGATGATATATAACTCTTGTTCCACTTTACCTCTAAAAATTGTTGAAATAGAATAGAATATTTGTAAAAATCATTTAGATATGTGTCAAAATTTATAAGAATTTGAGTTTGAGTTGTTGAATAAACTCGTTGTTGTAAAAAAAAGCCTATGCCATCCTGGACATTTCATCTGCGTGGCCTGTATTGTAACGCATGTGATAGAGATAAATATAACCGGTTGACTGACAAAAAAAAAGTGGTGCACAGTGTTGCCAATTTTTACCTGTGTAGAAACATGTGTGTAGAAAAAAAAACTATTTTAACTTCCATGTAAACTGTTAAAATGAGGATAATAGATCTAAGCTAAATATAACCTATTACAGCTGTAGTAAACTGAGTAACTAATTGTGAAAAATAAAATTCCAATCCTAGATGCAAAATTCTTCATAAATCCTACTTGTGCGGTTTGCAACTTTTATACAAAATCCGGCAATACCGCATAGATGAAATGTATCAACCCAACTTTTATCTCTTTTTAATAAATTTGATTTTCTATTAAGCTATCACGTTAAATTCCAGACCATGCTTATTCGTTGACCACAATGGTATACTACGGCCTTTCAAGACACATATCAGGGACGAAACAATACCAGTCAAATTATGATAGTGTAAACACTTATTATCAAATTATATTAGCTGCATAAAATTAATATCATTAGTTATTATCAACAGGGCCGTTCCTGGCGAGCGTGCAGTGCGTGCACGCACGTAGGAGCAACATTTTGGGGGCGCAAAATCAAAGTGTAAATCAGTACTTTGTAACAAAAAACCGATACGCTTTCTTGTTAATAAACAAATACTTAAACATATATCATAGGATAAAGTTTGCTTAGCGTCTTTTTTGCGTTGGCTGCACCGAATAAACAAGTCATTGATCTCATCTATTTATTTTTCATTTTATTCGTTTTATGGAAAGCACTGTTTAAAATGTTCTATCCTATGTTATAGGGCTTGTTTCGCTCTACAATTTCCTGTCTCACAATGTACCGTTTGTGTCGGGGACGGGATCATAGTTTCATAGTTGTCGATTTTCAAAAGAAATCAGTACATGTATTTTATTTCGTATATTTTTCATTTTATTGATTTTATGGAAAGCACTGTTCATTAAAATGTTGTATCCTATGTTATAGGGCTTTTTTCTCTCTACAATTTCCTGTTTCACAATGTACCGTTTGTGTCCGGGAAGGGTTCATAGTTTCATAGTTGTCGATTTTCGAAAGAAATCAGTACATGCATATTATTTCCGATTTTTAGTTTATTGTTTTTATGTATTTCATATAAAATGGGTCAGTTTTTTTCTTTAGGGTACCTACTATTTTTGTTACTAAATATTTGTGGTTTTGTTTGTTTTATTTATTTAATAAATGTTTTTATACTTTAATTAGAATAGTTGTTTTACATTTCCAATTACATATTGCTCGTTTGTCGCAGAATATAAATTCTTTAAATTTTTGAGATTAAGATTAAAATATATAATTAATTTAAATATAAAAAGGGCGCACCAAAGAACGCTGCACGTAGGCGCCAGATACCCCAGGAACGGACCTGATTATCAAAACATAATTTGCTACTCACCATGGAATTGCAAGGATTCTTAACGTTCTATCAAGCTTCTTTCTATCTGCCTGTTCTCTGGGCCATGTTGTCTTATATCTCGGTGACTATCGATGATCTTGTTCTACTTTATCTCTAATACCCATGTAAATAGAATAGAACATTTATGAAAATAATTTAGAAATGTGTCAAAATTTAAGAATTTTAATTTTTGAAGTTAAACTCTTAAAAATAAGCTTATATACTACGGCCTTTCAGGACACTTAGTAGGTATACATTATATGCATTATGTCACATGTGACTCACCATAGAGTTGCGAAGATTGTCGGCGATATGTCGAAGTTCAATACCTGTTCTGTGCCAATCGTTTGTGTACAAAACTGGATCGTCTAGTTCATCATGCACGAACGCTGCGGCCAAACTTATAGCTTCTGAAAGAAAAAAAGAAAAAATGAAGTCAAACTTTACTATCTTATAATAATAGCACACCCTGTATATAAGATTATAAGTAAATAATAATTTATAGTAATACCTATATGTTAAAAAGCAATAAAATCATTTTGATTATGAGATGAAAATGAAGTCAAATATTGGATGCAAAATGTAATTTGAAATAGTAAAAACGACATGTGTCCAATTAGAGGCCGTATACTAGTGTGCTAGCTGGATGTTACGTTTTATAGAGAAGTTATGTTTTGCGATCAGACAATATGTCGTCATAACCATAAAATGCAACAGACGATTTGATTAAATTTTAAATATTTAATGCTAAACACTATAAAATATGTAATTATTGGATTACCGACAGCATAATACCGGACAGAAGTTACTGGGGGCTACTGCGGAATTAGGGACATTAATTATTAAAGCTGTCAATCCGACATGTCCATCGAATCACAGTGGCAAACAGAATCTTCTATTAAGCTAGCCAAATATTTGATGTTTCGTACGAATGAACCGATAGGTATATAAAAAAACTAATATCATGCTATATTTGTCCGGATTACCCAGTCGCTTACGCAATTCCTTCGCCCCCTAAAAAGAAATGTTAATCATTCGAAAACCGGCAATTTATTTGTGAAGGGAAATTTATTTTCACGAAAATAAATAGCATTAGGACACATTTTTACTAAATTAAAAGAATTTTCGGATTCATTTATCACCTACTGGAAATTGGATTGTCATTAAGGACGGACCAAAAATAACATTGCCCTGGTTTGAGTTGTGCCGTGCCGTCGGCAAATTACCACATTCTTCCCTTTAATGCTCACCATATTGAAATAACTCTAATTTAGAGCGGGTTAGAAAAGCAGATTGAAGAAAATTTATGGGAAAATCCTTGACAAAATATCATAAAAATATTTTCTCACTAATTATCAACATTTCTAGTTTAAATATAAATTTGATTTCAGTAAATATACCTAATATTTTTTTACATTTCTAGACAATTGCACATAAGACATTAAATTAATTAAATCTACAGTTAATAATTAACTAGAAGGCGTAGAATAAAAAATTACATGCCATTTTGGCCTTATATGTATGCTACTACACGTTAATCGAATTTTAAGAAGAAACCAAACACTCGTTTTTAAATTGTGATTTAAGAGGTTTATCTATCGATATCTCCAATTAACTAAAAGCCGCCCTACTGTACGTAACCTTGCTTCCCTATTGTATTTTTCCGGCTGCTATCTCATTATTGTGGCTTAATAGCGAAGAAGCTGCGATAACCCCTTAGACACCGCAACCCCGAAAACTAATTACAGTCAATACGTTTCACCCAACCCTTTTTCTGTCGATTTCCTCTTAGCTAGCAAATCCGCTTTAATCTTAGACCATAAAACGCCTAGACACACACTTTCATCCAAAATTTAGTCCCCGATCATCGACAAAAATTATTGGATGAGTCGAGCATCCAATCGTTTTGATCAAGATTTTTAAAGCAGCTTATTGATTCTCCCAATATCATATTTTAGCCTTAAAGCACAAAACAAAATTATACTGAGTTTCCATACGTCCGGATTTACACCGGTTATGTCCTGGTTTTTGAGGTGTCCTGGGAGAAATCTGCCTCTATATTCTCTCTGTCTGTCCATCGAGCCAGGAAAGAATATCGTCAGATGACATCCGAAAAATTACAGAAAATACAATTTACCTGTCAATTAAAATTACAGACAACACTCACTGTCACATATTCTCTCGTTAGATAAACTTTATATACCAAAATAAATTCATAATTTATTATCAGTCAGGATTTCAGAGCTCACTTGTCCGGAATTTCAAAAAGTCTTTGCATGGAAACCTTGATTTTAACCATAAGACATAATTTACACTTTAATAAACTAGCAACAACGTGTCTTTAGTAAAGAACAACCGAAAACAGCTACTTTAGACGAGATTAGATCTACCAAATATAGTCCTTGCTTTGGTTAGGCCTCGAAAAAGGGTGCCGTGTCACCCCCACGGTCTGTTTCGAGTAAGCTGATTTGTAAAATAAATTAATGATAGCGACGCGTCGCAGGAGTCACCTCTGAACTGTCACATTGTCTGCGCTAGGAAGCCAAAAAGAGATTTTCACCCCCTGCTTTAATTACTTCCTACCGATAATTCCTTCTAACGAGATCTCTATGCAAAAAGCCTCCGCCGAAATCTAACATGTGTTGTCTCCTTTCATTTTAATTAACACGTTCGGTATTTATGGTTGTCGGATAATAGCCATTTTTTACGGTATTAATGCTCTATTACCCTTAATGCTCCCTCCGCTGGGTCCACTGACCGTCGGGAAAATTTTAGGAAAATTAAATTTTATTTTCCCGTCACCGTTAATGGTCATCTTGGTATTTATGTCAATAGGGGACGTGGGCATAGTCCGTTTTTTATAGCCGAGTTTTTGATTGTCCATTTTTTCACATAAAAATGTCGTCGCTAATAGAGAAAATAATTGCTCTTCTGAAATCGCATTTTTTGATTCGCGAAGAATAAATTTTAAGGTCATTTAAGGCACGTAAGCAATATTTCTCCATCAAGAGAAGAAAATATTTTCTACAGAGTGTATTAAAACCCTCAAAAATCAAAACTAATAGTTATCAAAAATGTTGCTTATCATTAAATACCAATATCTCAAAAAATAATGGCGTGATTGAAGATTTTCTTATTAAACGAAACTTATTGTATCAATTAAAAAAAAGTTGGGTAGTTTCTACCAAATGTTTATAGAAATATAGAAATCGAACAGCTAGGTAAAGAAAATATAATCCTCCTACTCTGGATGCTAGCCCACAAAGGGAAAGAAGGTAATGAAAATGCAAATTATCTAGCTAGAAAAGGAGCAAACACTCCATTAAATCGACCAAAATCATTCCCAAGTGGAAACCAACTTAAAGGGGAACTAAAAAACTTGGAAGACTCCAACCGTAACCTGGAATGGTATTTCTCCAACCATTTCAGACGCTCCAAAACATTTCTCAAAAGTTACTACCAAAAAAAATCAAAGATTCTCTTGATTTAAGCGATTATTTAAAAGAACCATCTTCGGATTGTCATGGGGGTTTTAACAGGACACTGTACCCAATGAAGACCTGAGTAGATAGAAGCTAAGAAAGAACGGCGAATGCAGATTCTGTGGTAAAAATGGGAAAACACCAGAACACTTCATCACTGCGTGCGGCGAGACGACAACCATTTGTGCCATGAACTTTGGTACGACTGATATCGAAGATGGAGAACTAACTGTAAAAACGTCTCAGATACCGGCTTTTATCAAAGCCCTGAGACTGTATGATGAATTATAACTCACAAATGGGGGACACAATAGATTAGGTCGAGGTGATTAACTTCTCTCCTCCCATAATCTACGATCTAGTAATAATAATAAAAGAAATCGCCAATCTGAAGAGTACTCAAAAGGTAGTATTAATACTTAGAAAAAAAAAATTCTGTTTAGAAAAAGATGTTTTAAATTGGCCCTTGTACTGTCAATAGTCTTCTAAAACCAATATTTTCCGAAAAGATAATTACGTCATAGGCTTTTTCAATTACTGTCTCTATTTATACTAAGGCAGAGTCGCGAGCCGATGTTGAAAAATCGTCTTGGAGAAAAGGTCGGGCAGCCTCGACGTAGACAAGTGACTAATCTGTCGCCAGAACATTTTAAGAAAATTATCTACGACCCGTCACTTCTGTTTACGTATTTTCACCTTGGAAAATGAGTTTCCAGATTTCGATTTCGAGCTGAGTGACAGTTGAAACCCGCCCCCGAGGGGTCGAACCGTCGCCGAGCGGGCAAAAGACAAATTACACCCCACAAAGTCTCATTAAGCCTGGCCTTAACAGCGATTTGCTATATGCAAAAAGCGCGTTAAAAAATATCATGTCTGAAATTACGCCAAACATTGATGTAATTTCCATTTATCGTTACAGAGGATCTATTCAAAGCGCTAATGTCTTTTTTACCGAATAAAGTTACGTTTTTATTACATTTAGTCTTTTCTACTTTTATTGCATGTGTGGGAACACACAGGTTGTGTAGGAAATATGATATAATCAAAACGGAATAAAATAGAAACATCCCTTATATTAAAGAAATGAATTGGTAAGACGTCTAATTTACTTAACCAGGCAATATTTTAAATAAGACAATTTAGCATAATTGCTATAAGGAAGATCTCCCAAGTGGGATCAACGGTCTAAGACCTAACCAAACCTCATCACTGGGCATGCCATGAACTTTCGTACGACTAATATTGGAGATGGAGAATTACCCTCTGTAAAACCGTCTCAGATACTGGCTTTTGTCAAAGCCATGAGACTGTATGATAAGGTAGAACTCATAAAAGGCGTACACAATAGATCTATAAGGTAATTAACTTTCCGCCTCCCATACAATCTACATCTACATAAGGAAGATCTCAAATTATCGGAGGATGGCGATATATATTATAATGGATTCAAAATTATTTTAGTTTCCAAAAATGAGCGTATGAAGTATAGGATTTCGCTAGATGCCAGTAGACAAAGAGCAATGAGCTTTTTAATGATGTCCCACATAAGATTATTTGGTATTAAAAACCGCTTGGGTTTGCTATCCTGTCTATTTAAGATATCCCTGTAATTTTTTAAATAAAGATCTATAATAAAAGTTATTTTACTATAAGGAGTGTCGTTAAATTAAAAGTAAAATATCATTTATAAAACACCAAATAGAACTATAAAAAATAAGAATATATATAGTACTTCTGAAGCTAAAAAGCGGTATTGTGTTACATTGTTTAATATCTGCTAATTAGTTCTCAAAAGTTCTATAATAAAGGGTACTCCGAGATAAGAAGGGTCAAAAGAATGTGTCAAATTAAAAGTAAAAGTGATAAACTGCAGAGTTGTTGTGATACTCGATACTTTACCAAGCAATTACATCTCTCGAAGTAACCCGATAGCCTAGGCGTTCCTGTTTTTCTTGTAATCACTTGTCAGTGCGAAATTAATGTAAATCAATATATTCCTTTAAGTAAAACAATGGCCATATGACAGTGAATGATGGTTCGGATCGAGACGCCCTATTTGACATCGGGTTGGGACGGAAAAAAATGCAAAAATGTAAAATTCACAACAGCGAGTCAAGCGCTACACACCAGGGACCGACCGTCCATAAATCAAAGCAATTTCGACTTGTCTCCTTTCGCCGATGATAAAGAGATTGGAGGGCTAAACAGTTCTGAATAGATTATTACACAATCTGCGTGTTGTGCACGGATTCGTTCTCGTTTTCTGGCCCTTTCGGCGTTGCCCCATACCATTCCGCTTCCGCTTTCTATCCGCAATCCCTTCGCGCTTCACGGCCCTTTTCAGACCAGGCGCTTTTTTTTAATAGATTACCATTTCGCCAAGTCACGCTTTAAATCGCAACATTCTACGCCTTTTAGTTTGATGTGTTGCTCACGCTTTTTTAACGTCTTTATACACGATCTTTCGGCCAAAGAATCCGACGTGATTTATAGATATTGTCTAGTTTTTGCGACTTTATGTAGTTTTAATGAAATAAGACAAGACTTTAAACGTATAGCCAGTAAAAATATACTAGTCAGTAAAATATCCAATAAGTAATCATTCTTTATGTATAGGGTTTCCATATAAGTTTTTGGAACTGCCGGACAAGCTGTGCGGACAGGTAAACTGTGAAATCCGGTCAAAATCCGGACTTCGTCCAAAAATAAATTATGAATATATTTAGGTATGTACCTAAAGTTTGTCGAGATAATACCTGACAGTGCGAGTTGTCTGTCATTTTACTTCACAGGTTCTTGTATTCTCTGTCATTGTTTGGATGTCCCATCTGACGATGAGACTACTTTGGTTAAATAACTACTTTGATAAGTGGAGGCTTCGCCCAAACATTGATAAGACTGAGGTTTCATGCTTTCATCTTCACAACATACAAGCCAAGTATGTACCGCAAGTCAAATTTCGGGATCAATTGGTAAAATACAACTCTCACCTAAAATACTTGGGAGTCACATTGGATCGGTCCTTCACGTTCAAACCACACCTCACCAAGACGGCTGCAAAAATAAATACTAGAAATAATGCACTGCACAAGATCGCAGGTCGCAGCTGGGGAGCAAACGTCAGGGTACTTAAAAGAACGGCAATATTAAAAGAACTGCAATAGCTATCACATATTCGGTGGCAGAATATTGCTGCCCTGTCTGGATAAATAGAATCCCAAACCCTACGTCCAGAAAATTCCATGCAAAATAAGCATGCCTATAGTTTGAATGTTTCAATTATCTTAAGTGCTTTTGCATTATTAAACTAAGGTTGATAGATGCGAACGTATTTACTTAACCTAATGTCCACCCTAAGTGAGGTCTCGGAATTTACACAACAAAGCTCGTCTCAGATTTATCTTAGGGTTAATTTCATGTACCAATTTACAGTGCCGACTATTCGCCTTAAATGAATCTTTGTATTTCGAATTGGATTACCTCAAGAAGCTTTGATATATACGAAAGCATCCCTCGAGCTTGGCGAACTAATGTATTGGCTAAAGCATTATGTTTTAAGTGACAATCAAGGATTTAACTAATTTTAGAAATAAGTCTACTTTTAAAATTAAACACAGAAACCAAAATTTAAACCAAAAATATTTTTTTTTAATTTTCGATTTTGGACTGAATTCAAGTTTTATTTGATTGCTGTATATATTTGAAGGTAGAGACTCACACTGTATTTATTTAAATGTTAACTGAGCCTAGGTATATATAAAATATTTTCAGTATTTTTTTATAGCCAGGGAACAAAAAAGCGTGTGGCAAATAATACTACGTATCCATTTAAGCCGAAATATTGTCAACATCGTTGCGGAGGAACGGTTAAAAAACAAAACGGGGTTTGTGTTTTATTATTAGCACCCGGGGGAGGATTGTCAGCAATCACCCCGGCGCTGCGCATTAAACCGCTTTCATTATGCAAAATTTATGTCAATCATTACCATTGGATTTGACACCGGGATATGATATTTCACAATATATCGCACGGAGGCAATGAACCACAGGCCAGATTAGGCAAAAAGGACGCAGGGACCAGCCAGTTTATCCTTATTATCGGCTGTTTGGGGATGCCGACACCTGAGGCGCCACTATACAACCTATAAACTGTCGTTACGCAACGCCATGCTCCTTCCAAGACTGTTAATGCTGTTTACCCGGCCGCGGCTGATGGCTTTTTATATTTATTTTGTCTCGATAAAACGGTTTAAACTTCCAATCCACCCTTTCCTAAAAATAACCCTTATATATTTTACTGAGGGAATAAATATTATTTATAATAATATTACCGTTTTTGTTTCGGTTGAATCATAAATTTAAATGTCTCTCATATTTTCGATTTTTTTCTCATATTTTCGTTTCATGTCATAATTCCATACATACATAGGACTACCATACGTCCGGATTTACCTGTCCGGGATTTTAAGGTGTCCGTAGTAGAGTCCGGCTGGAATCTGAAAAAAATGTCTATAAAATCTAATCGTAAAAACAACTCCACTAACTAAACCAGAATCGTTCTGCTTCCCCAGTGGAAACCAACTTAAACAGTAGATTGAAGCTAAGAAAAAATGCACTTGCCTCTGCACCGCGATGACAGCCATTTGTGTCATAAACTTTGGTACGACTGATATCGGAGATGGAGAGCCTCTACGGAGCGGTCTCTGGTGATACTGGCTTTTGTCAAAGCCCTAAGACTGTATGATGAGTTATAACTCGTTATAACTCAACAGAGGGGGACAAAATAGATCTGTAGGGTCGCGATGATTAACCCCCCTCCCAAAAGTTTCTTACCTAGTTTCTTTACCTCACTTGTCCGGAATTCCCAAAAACTGTATAGAAGTTTATAAGTTTATAATGGTCAGTTTTCTTAAAATCCAAATTTCAAAATTAATTAACAGCTTCAGATAACCCATAAATTATTAGAATTTTACAATTTGACAGACAATTCCAATGTCCTACCATTTTTACTATACTGAATTAATTAAAGACTCCCACTAATAGAAAGCAAAAAAGAATCGAATCAATTTCCAAACGATCAATAACCCACGAATTAAGAGGCCGAATTGACGCTGATAAAATGTAGACATTCAAGAAACAGATTGTCAGTTAGCGTAGGAAACGACGTTGACATTTCTTCTGTCGTCTAGGAAATTGCCTTTTTCGCTGACCCAATTGGATAGAGAAAAACGAAAAAGCAAATTGCAATATCTCATCGTTCACATCATTTAGTTTTAGGGAAAAAAACAGATAACTTCTTATTCTATTTAATTTAATATATAACGTTATAGGCGTTATTTATTGCAAGGTTCTTGGTAAATATACCTTTTAATAGTGTTAAATTAATTTTTGAGCCATAACGTAAATAATAACAGTCTCATAAATTATGTAAGTAACTGTTGTTGTACTGAGCAATAAAGTTAATAAACTAACACAAACATTGCATTTGATTTGTTTTAATGTTTCCAAAGTTGTTAAGACGTAAAACAGCTTGAAAATACTGGAATAAAGCAAGCCTGCATAATTAAATTATTATGTTTATTGCTCCGGTGCATTCGCAGCCATTTAAAGAATTATTACGAATATTCTTGACGCGAATTATTCTACATAAAATCCTTTTAGCCATAATTTGTTCGAAAATTGCAGACAATCCCACCTTATCGGGTTGTATCTTTCGCTCAGCGACCGCGTTATTGTAATATGCATTCTTAATGTAAGTAGTGCAATTATTTAGTTTAATGGAAAAATGGCCTTTTAAAAAAACTCAATGTCCTGTGACTTATATAAATGCTAGTAATGGCGGTTGATTACATTAATCTGACAAATTGCGCGTTTTCTCGTAGTCTCTTGGTTTTTTCTTGTTCGTTTTTGGAGCTGACCGGTGTTGTCATGCCTCCTAGCGATTAAATCGAAGGCTACTGCGACCGAAAGGGTTAAAATCTGCGGTCGAGCTAATATTTGTTTATCCGGATAACTGGTTCTGAAATAATAATGTTTAATTTAGCTGGGATAGATATTCAGCGATGTGATCGGTGGTTTTGGGGGTTCCAAAGCCTGAATTTCGTGGGAGCAGTTTTCAAGCCTCCTGGACCATGACTTTCACTTTAGATTATCCGTTTCAAACACCTGGTTCCTTTGTTTAGTGTTTTTTTTTCTCGTTTGTTTACAGCTTTTGATTTTAGAGAACCCCTGTATTTTATTGTATATTATTTTGTATTGAGATGACCCGCCTATTTAAAAATAAAGGTGTTTCTTTAAATCCAAAACATTCAGTTTTAAGACACTCTGTATACATAAATAATTATTGATTATTAAAATATTACCAATCAAAAAAATATAACCTCTTCAACTTTGTTCAACAACTTTAGGTACATTATACTACAGGGTGAGTCTAAAATAAGTGCAAATATTTTTAGGAGTAGTATATTTCAGCCCCAGAAACACGATAATGAAGTTTTTTTCGCAAAAAAAACATTGTAAAAGTTTGGAATTTTTTGAAAAAAAAATTGAATTTTTTTTTAGTTTTTAGTTAAAAAATATAATTTGTTGATAATATGGCAACATAGATAGTAGATTAAATTTACAAGAAAATAAAAAACATTATTATTTCTCTGTTATTTTACACTTATTTGAAAAACGATAGAGAGAAAATATGTTTCTTTTATCGAGATCTACCAGCCCTGAAAATATTTGCACGTATTTAAGACTCACCCTGTATAGTTTGAAATAGAATAACCCATTTTATTTTAAAATATATCTGCAAACCTTTAAAGAACTATGTCATTATGCAGATGGACAGATCTAAACGACAATGCATGGCTTTAATTAAATTTAAGAATGGTCAATTTTCAGAAGTGCCAAACATTCACTTAATGCAAATGAAAAAACTTATCGCCCGCCGTAGGGTGCGACGCGGAAAACAAAGCGAAGCTAAAATGGTCAATTTTCCTAGCTTTAAATCTGACGTATGCCCGTTGTCCGAGAGACAATAAGAGTCCAGGGCCCCAGCGCATAAATAACGAAAATAACAATCAATTTCGGGATGACCGGGACCTCTGCGGACTTTTGTTTTTGAGGACCCTCTAAACCCGTCCAGTAGGTGAGACAAAAGTGATGTTTTTTGCATTTAATCAGCCGTAGCTCGGACAGAGTGAAGAGATTGCCGATGACAATACGCTCATGCATTCGTAATTGACCAACACGTGACTTTCGAACAGATAAAAACATCAGAAAAATGTATTTCCCCTCATGATGAATATATGTTATTTTTTGAAAAACACAAGAATTCAGACAAAAACAATCTCATATTTTCTATGCTAGGTATATAATGTTTTAAGCACCCGCATTTCTTGTACGTACAAGCGATCATAATAATTAAAAATCCGAAGTGGCTACGTAATTAGATCACGTGTTGCTGGTATTTGAGTCGGCACAAAATGCGAAAATACTAAGTTAAACGCTCGCTATTACTGGTAATGAGTTGTACTACACGGGCCCGAGCCTACTTAAATATGTATAGGCACTGTGTCGGGCTTAACATTGTGGTTATCTTCTCGTGTTGCTCTCCATTACGAATGCATGGAGCCATTGTCATCGGGGCCGCTCCAATTTCCGGCCGGACCAAACTATTGTTGATTAAATGTGAAAAAGAGTCGGTTTGTCCTGTACCAATTTGGTAAAACAGTGTTTTCATTAGCACCCCTTTAAATATACCATATATACATGTATAATAACAAATTCCTGACTATATAAAACCACAGAAAACCGTCAGGACACTCTATAATTTTTTTGCTACTTATAGATGTATTATCACTCAAATAAATGACAGAATGGTCTGTACATTATTTGAAATTGTCACAACACAACGCGACGCGACGCGACGCCTAGTTCGAATTCTTTTTCACTTATTTTTTACTACCCGAAACAGCGTTACATTACACAAACTTCGTACCTGAGTATTTTATAGTCTCAATAACTGCACTAGCGAAAAACTAAAATACTTAAATACGATGACAAAACCACGATTTCATTATTATTTTAATGTGATCAGCATGACAGCGGCGTGAAATAGGTACTGCTAATTTCTGATTTTTGCCGTTGAAGCGCTGCGGTCGGAATTTGTTGAAATCAACTGAAATGCACCAAGCCTATAAAAACCCTAATCGGAAGTAGATTAAAAAGTCGAATCAGAAGCAAAGAGGATGGCAAATTAAAAGACATCAGTTAAGCAGCAGGTGACTAACTGTCCAAAAACCGGAAAGGAACCCGGAAAAAAGCGAGCCAACGAAACCAAAACGAGCCGGCATCGCAGATTGATTCCGCCCTCCTAATGATGGAAAAGTTGCGCCCCCGCAAAGTGATTTATTGCGTCATCTCTGGCTTTTATTCCGGCGACGCCAAATTCCAGGCAATATGCTCAATGTAAGCGACTACGCTCAGATAGAATCATATTAATAAACTGTGCCGTATTCAATTAATATCGTAACCAACGGGGCACAAATGAGGCGATGCGATGCGCCCCGGCCCTACGTTGGGCTCTATTCACGTCATCGCGATTAAAAATGACTCCGTTTCCCACCGAATTATCCATTGACACTTAACAAATCTTGTCTCGCAACGCTCATAAATTGTCGCCAACTACATTGCCAAGTCCCTCTATTTAAATCTGATTATTCTCTAATTTAGAAAATTTAATTTTTAATGTGATTTGAACCCTCAACTTTTTTTGTCATAGAAAAATGTGCTTTTATGTCAAGCTATATTGAAAAGAAGCAAAATCTGTTGAGATGTCTTATAAATTGACCTAGAACTACACTGTCAACTCCTTTTATTTAAATTTTATTATTCTTTAATTCCGAAAATTAATTTTTTTAATGATTTCAACCCTCAATTTTTTTATGTAAAAAAAATATTTTTTTCTGTTAAGCAATATTAAAAATTAGCTAAATCTATAAGCAAAAAAATATAAAATCTATAACAAAACTCCTATTTAAATCTGATTATTCCCGAATTGAGAAAATTTAATTTTTGATATGATTTGGACCCTCAACTTTTTTGTCATAGAAAAAGGAACTTTAATGCCGAGTAATATTAAAAATATGGGAATCTCTTGGGAAGCCTTATAAAGTTCCTCATTTCAAGCAAAAAAATATAAAATCTATAACAAAACTCCTATTTAAATCTGATTATTCCCGAATTGAGAAAATTTAATTTTTGATATGATTTGGACCCTCAACTTTTTTGTCATAGAAAAAGGAACTTTAATGCCGAGTAATATTAAAAATATGGGAATCTCTTGGGAAGCCTTATAAAGTTCCTCTATTTAAATTTGATTATTCTCAACTTAGAGCAATACAAAAATTATGCTATTCTTTAATTCAGAAAATTCATTTTTTTTAAATAATCTTTTCAGTGGCTTTTCTGTGTGAAAAATTTGAATAGATCTCTACACTGCGCCTTCCCAAAAATCTATAGTATTGGACAAATCCTATTTCTCTTTGATTTCAACACACATTTAATTTATCCAGAAAAAAAAACAGGAGAATCTGATATATTCCAACAGGATCCTCGCAAGAAAACAAGTCCGATTTGCATATATGAATGATGACGGGAAGTTGTGCTTGGCAAGGGGTATTTGTCAACGTTCGCGTCATCTAGTGACCAACTGACCGAACAGTGGCATTTGGTAAATGAGCCGGTCAAAAAGATATTCCCGCAAATGCGAATACGTCTGGGAAGTTGTTTGTGTGACGCCGCATAGCTGAACCGTCTTAGCTTAATACTTTTCACGTCTATTTAATTTTATTTTAGTTTGATTTCTATATTACTTTTCTCTATTATTTATAATTTTTTATTATTTCTACAGACAGACGATTTTAAATTATAATATAGATTTTGATAAACCTACTGTTTTAATTTACTGATTAGACTGAATAAAAGGTGTAGAATACGAAAATGTAGAGGTACAATTTTAGCTACCATGAAAAATCGAGTTTCTTGCAAAACTACAAACTTTAGCTTTTAAACCATTGTATATTCGAAAACTACATAAAATTTCCTAAAAATGCTGATATTTTCAAAATTTTGTGCCCATGTTTACTACTTCTCCATGAGCCTTGAAAACATTGAAAAAGTAGCCAAAAATGGACAATTTTTCGTCTTTTTCCATCGTCTTTTATGCTCATGAAATTTGTAGTTTATGGTTAGATCACCGATAGAAACACGCCTATGAGGTTCTTCTCGCGAAAAAAAAGTTCAAAATTCGAAATTTTTTCGATTTTTTTTTAGATTTTAGTTAAAAACATAATTTCTTCATAATATGGCATAGGTAATGCATAGGTATTAGATTAAATTTAGGAAAGAAAATCCCGAAAAGTTCCAGCGGTTTTCAAAATTTTAGCAAAAAATTCATTCATTTTTTTTGGAAATTTTCAAAGTAAAATAACTGAGTTATTTTGGACTTATTTGAAAAACGATAAAGAGAAAATATGTTTCTTTTATCGAGACCTACCTCCCCTTAAAATACTTGCACTTATTTCTGGGACACCCTGTATATAATATATATTACAAAAACAGGCAACGGCCTAGCTACGCTGAAACACCGGTTCCCATTAGAACACCAACAAGTTAAGCGACGTAAGGCGATACTGGTGGATGGACGGGTGACCGGTTCGAAACTCTGTATCGTGCTGTTGTCCAAGGGAAAAGTGTAAAATCTATTGATACACACTGCTCATTCACGCCGGTTCGATGCCGGATGAGATCGGATATCTCGTGAGTAAGAGTTAATTTAGATACTTCCTAAGTCGGTAGGCCACTGACCATGATATGGCCGAGGACCGCGGTTCGGATTCCGAGTAAACAAGGTAGGCCCCGTCCAGATTAGCCCTGGCAGCCAAAAGGAGACGTTAACTGAAACCTTTACTTTACTTTACTTTTCTACAAATAACTGTAGAAATATATCATAAAGAATATAAAGAAATATTAACGATATGTTGCACGACATGGTGTATCGTCTATGACCCGCTTTGTCCAAAAGTGCAAAAATATGTTTTTCTAGAAAACACACAGCAGTGTTCACAAAGAAAAATAAATATACCCAAGCGAATTAGGTTGAGAGTTAAAGGCTTCGAATGTGGAGGTAGCGTGGAAAGGGCATTTTATAGAAAACGAAGCAGGAATGATAAGTCGAAGTCGGTTTTTATTTAGGGACCGGGGTCATCCCTAGGCTGCGATCAATCACTGGACTAAGGCCCCTGTCTGATGGACTGTGTAATGCATAATGTTTAAGACGTTAACTGCTGGTTTAAAGTGCATCCCGAGAGACCACTCCCGATGTCGTTTTAGATAACTGCCTACAAATAGCCCCCACGTAACCGGGGAATAAACTTTACTTGCCTTATTTCCAACGCTTGACCCTCGTTTTTTCTTCTGTTCGTTTTTTCTTGATTAATGTCTCAGTGATAAACGTCCGATGTTTTCGGGTTATCGCAACGCAATATTTTACAATTTTTCTTTTTGTTTTTGTCAAAGTTCCGCTACGTCTTTATAGCTTTATTTTCTTTTGCTATCAATGCTCATGTCAACTTAACAAAGAAAAAAACATGCACAAATAAAGCTAAATATACTTCACCTGTTCAGTAAAAAGCATATTATACAGAGTGTTTGATAACTTCACGGGGTGATTCCTCATAGTCATCAAAATATATGAAAAAAGTTTCTATGAACATAGCTCCGGAAATGCACACTATAGCTATACAGGGTGGTCCGAATTGTATTCCAGAAACATGTTCTGTAGATGAAAATAAGATAAAAAGTTTGTATAAATGTATTTCCTAAAATGCTTAGTTTCGGAGATATAGGGTGTAGAAGTTTCATTTTTATTTCGATTTTTCCTAAATAATTTCTGAAGTAACGTCAATATTTGGATGAAAATTGGTGTCTGGGAGTTTTTTAAAATGAGAAATTTGATTTTGATGTCAATATCACTCCTATTTGTAGGGGGCGCCACCTATATATGTTTTAACTGTTTCGAAGTGTAATAACTTTTCGTCCGCACCTGTATAAAACTACTGAGTGAAAAAAATATACATTCCGTGACTTTTTACGTAAAAAATGTCTCTTGGTAAAAATCGCTACGAACAACCGTTCTCAAGATATTTAGAATTGAAATGGTCAATACATGTCATTATTGACAAAAAATAAAAATGTTGAGTAGATTTGACTGAAATAATAAATTTGGGAACATTTTATTTTTTCAAATTAATAATGAGAAAAATTATGATAAAACAGTTCTTGGCACAAAAACATTTGAAATTGATGATTTCAGTCTAATAACTATTTAGCCAACATGTTTAATTGATGTCATTGACGACAGGTATTGATAATTTCGATTCCAAATATCTCGAGAACCATTATTCGTAGCGATTTTTACCAAGAGACCTCTTCTACGTAGAAAACGTTGTAAATGTATATTTTTTTACTCGGTAGTTTTATACAGGTTCAGACGAAAAGTTATTACTCTTCAAACCAGTTAAAAAATATGTAGGTGGCGCCCTCTAGAGGTAAGAGTCATATTGACATCAAAAATCAAATTTCTCATGTCAAAAAACTTCCAGACAACAATTTTCATCCAAATATTGGCGTTACTTCATAAATTATTTG
Source organism: Sitophilus oryzae (assembly GCF_002938485.1). Taxonomy (NCBI): domain Eukaryota; kingdom Metazoa; phylum Arthropoda; class Insecta; order Coleoptera; family Curculionidae; genus Sitophilus; species Sitophilus oryzae. Next base: position 9,258,259 of record NW_022146479.1, read on the forward strand.
AAAAAAATCGAAATAAAAATGAAACTTCTACACCCTGTATCTTCGAAACTAAGCATTTTAGGACACACATTTATACGAACTTTTTACTTATTTTGATCTGTAGAATATGCTGCCGAAGATTCCGAAATACAGTTCGGACCACCCTGTATAGGATTAACCATAATTTTTTTTAGTCATCTCAATAAAATTGTCGAAGATAAGTTTCAACCAAATCTGATGGCACAGTGGAAGTTCCAGAGGACTGGTCTAATCATTCTTCGTTGTTGTCTGCCATCTTCAAACAAAAATATGATAAATCTGATACGATCGGTGCTCGCTACGCAGGAAGTGAGTCACCGAAACAAAACCGGAAACCCTTTCCGAGTTCACCGGATTCTGATCGATCTGTCAACACCGCATTTGCAATTGAATAGATGATTAGGAACGAGCAAGGCACTAGCCAATGAATCCCTGTCACCGTTGATGGATTAGTCAACATCAAATTCTCATTACGACGTACGCGACGATCTACTACGGCGACTTATCGCGGTGGCATCTTTCTTGATTAACTCGATTCATACGACAAAACATTCGTGGAAGAAAATATAATAAGACGGTTTGCATATTTAAATTTTCCACGGCGTCGCAACAATAGCACACCGGTTGCTAAGGGACGGTTTTAAGGGTGGCAAATTTACTTGTTGACTTCAGATTAATTACCCATATTTAAATACGATATCATAAAAAATTGCACTGTTATTTATGATAATAAAATACTAAATGGAATATAAAAGAAGATATAGATACTGTTTACTAAAGTTTCCATACAAGTTTTTGAAAATTCCGGACAAGTGAGCTTTGAAATCCGGACAAAATCTGGACTTTGTTGACTGTCAATCCAGACTACACAGGTAAATTGTATTTTCTGTCATTGTTTGGATGTCGTCTGACGATATTCTTCCCTGATTTGTTAGGCAGACGGAGAAATTTTACATTAAGACGAAATTAAAGACAGTTGAAAAAATGTTAAGTTTACTGTTTTGCCTTTGTGAGTAGTAGGTACTAAGATTTGTACTGTATTCTATTACAAATGGCATCAGAATTGGATCGTCCTTTTTAAATAGAGGAGAGTGTTTTACTACACACTTTCGTTTCGGCATCATTAACTGTTTAATTTTACTTGTAAAATTAACACGTTATGCCGGGTGTGTCTCAAAAGTGGCTCACCCCTAAAACATTTTGATTTTTTCAAATAAAATAACCAAACTTGGTACGTTAGTATATGACATAAGTCAGGATTGAGTGACGTATTAAATTGTTTTGGTCACTTCCTGTTTCACCGGAAATGACTACAACTTTTGATTTTTAACTAGCGCCCTCGATATTTTTTATACTTTATTCGATAGAAAATGACATTCTGAATAGAATGACATATCACATGTCAATTTTTCACATTCTCGCTTAATAAAAAATTATATTTTAAATTTCACTCTAGAGTGCCATGGCTATGTTAAAAACACTAATTTTTAATCAAGGAGCCTTGGAAAAAATGATTAGATCGTCTAATGTTTTTAATGTCTTGTCGTGGTCAGCTAGAAAATGCTCAAATCGAATTTTTAATCATATATCAATTTTTTCAAACGAGGGTAACAACATATTTGGAAAAGGCATTTTTTTACTTACAATTTAATACCATACACTTGATATTTCGAGTCAAATTTTTGTTACAAACCGCAATTTATAATTTCAAATAAACCATATGGTAAAATGTCAAAAGTTGACATATATGATGTGCCATTCAATTCAGAGTGTTATTTTCTATCGAATAAAGTAAAAAAATACCGAGGGTACCGTTTAAAAATCTAAAGTTGTAGTCATTTCCGGTGAAACAGGAACTGACTCAAAACAATTGAATGCGTCAATCAATCCTAATTTATGTCATATACTAACATACCAAATCTCGTTTGTCTAACTGAAAAAAATAAAAAAGTTATAGGGGTGAGCCAATTTTGAGACACCCGGTATACAGGTGCTTCCTTGAGCTGAAGGCTAACGAGTCAGGAATGATTTCGACAGATCAAACTCAAGAAAATACAATTTGAATTAAAATGACAAGCACAACTGTCACTGTCATGGATCGTTGGATACATTTCCATTCATAAAGCGCATGTAATCATAACAAAATAAAGACAAAAATATTGACATCCACTACCGTGCACCGAAAACAAAAAAATCGGCCAGACAGATATGGGTACTTTTGAACAATGTCGCTTTAGTAGATATATGTATGTGACATCGTAACGATTAAAATATTCAACAAAGTTAAGTTGTTTTTATGGTTAGATCCCACGGACCCATTTTTTTTCAAATTCCGGCCGGACTACCCTGGACACTTTAAAAACCCGGACATATCAGTATGGAAACCCTACTATTTACTAAATACAGAGAAAAATTTTCACTTGTGATTTAAACTAAAAAAGGACGTGTTTAATTTTAAAACAACTATCTGGCTGATTCTTAAGAAAAAAAATGGTGTTTGTATTAAACGGTTTTGCCTTCGAGGGTGAATTACGATAAGGCTAAAAACTTTGGGCAAAAAAGGCATTAAAAGGGGTTGACTGGCGGCGAAAATATTTAATCAAGCGGAGTTGACGGGAATTTTCGACTAAATAAAATATTATCGGACCGAGTTATCAGGACTAATAGGGCGAGTAATGATGATGATGTGTCCATTTGGGTGGAGCAGAAGTAAATGAAATATTTTAATAAAGCGGTGAAATGCGAACGGGTTGAGTAATTTCAGGCCTAAACAGCGAATATTGCTGATGGAGTTTTACTAATTTCATTTCGCTGCTTTTAATGTTTAATTAAAACGTGTTCTAATGTTGCAGTAAAATGTCTTTCGCTGATGAACTAGTAGGCATGGCACTCATAAATATTATCTCTGTCATTGAAACGCTTAACGCAACATATTCTTCAGGAAGAAATTTACGCTATCGAAAGATGCGTATAACTTATCTTAGATAAGTACTATCGGAGACAAGAAATAGCTATATTATCCGATAGTCAAGCAGCATTAAAAGCGATCCACTCAGTAACCATCAATTTGGAGTTGGTAAAAGAATGCATAGAGAAGCTGAACAAATTAGGGAAAGATAATAAAGTCCTCCTACTATGTATGTAGCTAGAAAAAGAACGAACACTCCACTAACTGAACCAGAACTACTTCTATTAGTTCTACTTTGTGGAAACCTACTTAAAGAGGAACTCAAGAACCTGATGGAAAGCTCCATCCGTAACCTGGAATGGAAATCCTCCAACGGTTTAAGCCACTCAAAGGAATTTCTTAGAACTTCCGACCGAGAAAAATCAAATATTTTCCTTGGTTTAAGTAAGAGTAATCTTCAGATTGTCATGGGGTTTTTAACAGCACACTGCCTCTTCAACGAACACCTCAGTTGATTGAAGCTAAGAAACAACAGCGAGTGCAGATTTGGTAGGGAAAATTGGGAAACCCCAGAACACCTCATAACTGAGTACGGCGAGACGACAACCATTCGTGCCAGGAACTTTGGTACTACTGGTATCGGATATGGAGAAATAACCTCTGTAAAAGCGCTTCAGATACTGGCTTTTGTCAAAGCCCAGAGACTGTATGATGAGTTATAACTCAAGACAGAAGGACAAAATAGATCTGTAAACTAGAACATATTCTTATGGTTAATGGTACATATATTTTTAGGGGTAGCATATGTATTTCGACCCAAGGAACACGTTAAACTAAAAACAGGTTAAGAATTTTGTATTTTTCAGAAAAAATCATTTAAAAAACATATCTTCATAATATGGGATGGTGGATTAAATTTAAAGGAAAGAAAAACCAATGAAAAAGTGATTTAAACAAAAATATTGTATTTTTAATTTTCAAAGAAAAATATTTACTTTGCTATTTTAGTCTCATTTGAAAAACGCCATGAGAAAATGTGTTTCTCTTATCGAGATCATCCAGTACCGAAAATGTATGTAACTATTTGTATAATTTATTATTATACAGGGTGTCCCAGAAATAAGTGCAAGTATTTTAACTGGTAGTATATTTCGGCCTCAGAAACATGCCCATGAGTTTTTTTGCGAAAAAAAAATTGAAAATTTGGAATTTTTTTAAAAAAATTTTGGAAATTTTATTAGTAATATTTTGGCAATATGGCTACATAGGTAGATTAAATTTACATGAAAGAAAATCCAGAAAAAATCCAGTGGTTCTCAAAATTTAAGCAAAAAAACATTTTTTGTTCAAATTTTCGAAGTAAAATTACTCGGTTATTATTTGAAAAATGGTAAAGAGAAAAAAATGTTTCTTTTGACCAGATCTACCACCCCTTAAAATACTTGCACTTATTCCTGGGACACCCTGTATAGTACCCTGCTGGCTCCAAAATTAGAAACGTCTTTAGAGTTAAATGTTTATCGAACAAATTACGCAACTGCTAGTGTCCAGATTGGACAGGAGTTGACAAAGGGTCAAAGGGCCGAGAACAGCCACTTGTTTGTAGAGCGTTAGAGCACCGCGGGTAACGTGGCTCTGTCACTTGGGCAAACCGCCTTGAGGCATGTCAATTTCCTGATGCACACGAGGAGAAGCAATTGCTGGTATGTACACAGATCATACAACATGCATTTGGCAGCACGTATTCAAACTAAAGTGAGACCCGGCACCGCTGAATTATTCATGAGCCTTTTTGGAAGGTAGGAAGATTGGCCCTGTGCGAGGGAATCTAACTGGCGTATGCAGTGGACTATGTTTCCTATTTAGAAGGTCACACTTTATATGTAATGATTTTTAAAATTTCAATTTTAAACCAGTTCAAATGTTTTCTTGTCATAAACATGTGCAGACCATTTCTTTCTATCATGGGTCAATTGTTTTGCCTTTGTCCACTACTTTGTAAAATATTTTCTACTTTTTTCTTCCATGTTTCTTTTGGTCTACCTTAATTTCCCTTGCCTTGTATCATTGACTCCCATATTTTCTTCATTGCAATGTCGTTATTCATTATTTGTAAGTGTCCTCATCAACTCAATTGTCGTTGTTCTATAAATTCTTGTGCTGAGAGATTGAATCTGTAAATTTTCTCTTATTATATAATTTCTTTATTTTTTCTTTTCGTGTCACACATCTAATCCTTTTAAGGTATTCCATTTAAATCACTTGTATCTTGCTTCTTTGACGCTGATTTACCTAGTACCCAAGATTCGCATCCATAAGTCAGTAATCTTGGTCTTACTTGATACCTTCTTTTTGTTTTTAAATCCTTTATTCATTGCAGGTATATATACATTATTAGATTTTTGTATTCTGATGTTATTTCCATTAAATGTTAATCAACAATGCTAATTCTTGTAAAATGAAGAATATTACTCACAACTACTATTAAATGTATATATTATTTTTGTCCCGTCATATACAGACAATGTACTACTGTATTCCTTACCTATATATTTTGGCGTATTTAGATTCTATTAATAAAAGCACTTTATATCAAGTTACTTCTGTTTACAAGACGTTTTAAATGTTAAATGAAACGTTACAAATATACACAAGCTCCATTGTGTCTCGGACTAGCTACTCTCCGAGAGCATCATCAATCACAATTTACACAAAGGCATTTTTATAATGGCCCCGGGCTATCTGGAATATTTCTGATTTATTTCGTATAGATGAAACTAACACAATAGAAAACGTAACATCACGTAGATAGATCGGCGAAATAATAGATGTTTTTGCGCATTAGCTCAAATTCGCAAATGTTCTAGACGTAATAAAGCATAAAGCGTACCGCATTCTGGAAATGTATTAGATCTTTGCCCCGGAGTTGTTGTAAAATTTCATTCGGAAAATTGAAAAATGCCGGGAGTAAAGGAAACGGCTTCATACATCCCGGTAGTTTCCAAATTGGTTTAAATAATTTTAGGATAAGAATTTTGTTTCAGTTATTCGGTATCTATTGATGAAATTGGAAAACTACTTTCGATACAAGAAGTCGTTTCGGGTTTGATCAAAATTTTATTGATGCGTTAAAATAAAAAAATGTGCTGGTTAAATTCTATTTAAGCTTAATAAGTTGCAAATTTATATTTATAGATTCACTATGGCAATGAAAAATCACATGATATAGCCCAATCAGGCCAATCAATGTCATTCATAAATCCGGAACCCTTTGAAGGAGATTAAGGAGAAAACTTATTACCAAAATAGCCATCAAAGGGAGAGACTCGCAAACAAATATCTAGGATTGTTAAAAAATTCACCAGGGCAGAGGTAGGTAAAACAGTTCAACAAAGACATTAAAACTGTCAAAATTGTAGTGTTTCTACCGTCTGCCCACACAAGGCACTGCAAGCTTAATAAGCACTTAAAGCTTATGGAATTGACAGATAAAACAATATCTAGGTTCGGTCAATACGAGTAAAAAATGAAACTCCAGAAGAAATTCTAATGTCAATTGGATAGCCTGGAAAATATGCGTTTTCTGTATTAAGTGATAATAAGCTGGCAAAAAACTATATGACACGTCCAACCTTTAAAGTTATTAGAATTTTTGAGAAGAATATGGCTGGAGATCCACCTCTTCAAAATCTACCTATCATCATTCAACAGTGTCATCCACTTTTAGTGATAAGCAAATGCAAGACCAAGACAAAGACGCTTTAGTTCTTGGTCTTGGCCTTGCTATCTAATAAGTAGTCTTAGTCTTGCTGTAAGACTCTCGCAAATCTTGCATATTTCTAATATATTTTTCCTAGAGGCACTTTCTTCATAAAAAAAACATTAAATAAATAGAATTTTAAGTGATATAATGCAAAAGACACGTCGCGCGTCGTGGCTACCATGCTATAATTTTTGTGGTCCATTTGTTGTCCAAACCAAACCAACCGTCCTTCTTGCCAGGTGTCCCGCCCATTGTCACTTGAGGGATTTGATTATGTGGATGACATCTATTACCTTGGTCTTTTGTCGTATCCACTTTATTCTTTTACGGTCTTTTTTGGTTATTTCCAGCATATTTCGTTCCATTGAGCGTTGTGCGACCTGCAATTTTTTTTATAATGTCCGTTTTAAGTGTCCAGGTTTCGCATAGGTCACGATTGATAGTACACATTTGTCGAATTTTGTCTTCTTTAGGTAAATTGGCATTCTAGAAATATGATTGAATTTCTTCTATGTGTACTTTATGGTAACTTAATACTTCTTTTGATTTCTAGTAGTAGAGATCCAAAGCTGTGTATTAGTTGTCTCAAATACAAAAATATTATTCTATTTCCAGTGTTGGTGTTATTTATTAGAATGTCTTTTCAGTCTATATATTTTTCATAAGTTCTTCTATTCCTAGAATGACATTTTAAAAGATAATGGTGAGCAAGAGGGAGATTTTAGTAAATCCTGAGACGAAATATTAATGATCGAAACGAGAACGACATTGGGGAAATTAAAACAGGAGCAATCAAAGGATCACGGGCTTGAAATGGTTATCTGTGAGTAGCGGCCTAACTCCGCTATCCAGTGATTGATTAAGCGCCTCAGTCCCTCGAATTAGATTCGCATATTTAATTCGCCTTTTCGCGTCCGCCAGATAGCGAGCGCACCATCGCTGTCATTTCCTCCCGCGCCCTTAAACCGTAAATCAAAAAAGTCACCCCTAATCCGCAGACACTTTGCGGACGGTCTCGCTTTTTTATGTCGAAGCGTTACACAGTAACTAATTACAAAGCCATGATAAGGGCGTTTCCTAAGATCATCGCGCACGAATCATTATTCCCATTTCTTGCCGACTCATTATTTGCCCTCTGCTGCCAGATATCCTCTGGCTCGCTTTGATGCTTGCCAGAGTCGCGCCCTTAGATCTTAATCATTATTATTCGCGCGGGCGATAAAGAAGGCCCCCCGTTTCTTTTATTAATTATTCTTTCGAAAAAATTTACACCCTCCAAATCTGTAATTATGAGAGATTTTTCCGAAATAAGCCTATAATCTGTTATAATTCTTTCATTCGCTTTTTTCGCTCTTCCTTTGCCCTTTAAGATCTGGCTTAATGTATTCTTGTTCTTTACTTTTTCCCTCATTAATTTCAACAGCTCTTTTTGGTCAAATCTATAATTTAAAAGTTAGACGGACCAGGATAATCCAGGCAGCTTTAATTATTATTTCAAATTGGATTTTTTATTAAAGCTTTGATAGTCTTCCTGCCTTGGCGAATATTCTTCTATGCACAATAATCATATTGTAAAGAAGCTCAATAGTTTTATTTATTCTTCCTGGCTCAAATATGTTTACAAAACTGAAAAGTTTTGATAAATAAAGGCTTGATTAATAACTGGATAAGCTCCTTTGATAGATATTTATGAAAGGATTTATGTAGATTAAATGGGAGATAATAAGGGAGACAAACAGAGCAAAAAATACGTCCCTTCTCTAATCGGATGTGCGTCCGTTTCATGCGACCATCGCCGCAAAATGTTTGACGACAATCTGGCTGAGGGCCCACCTTCGCCCCGACATCAAAGACTTTTCCGAAAATAACAAAGATATAGAACGACTTTACATTTCTCCACAGCAAGAACCGTGGATTTCAGGAAAACAAACATATATTCCTACAGTAAATAAATCTATCCGAATGGAACCCTAATCGAAATATTCTTTTGCTTACATAAAAGAGTCGGGAGAGTCTCCTTTTTGGCTTGGGCCACCGTAAGAAACGTCACATACGGTACGCTAAATGAATGTAAACATCGGCTCTCCCAGTAATTCCTTTAAATGCAATAAGGCAAACGTCTTGGCTTTTAAAAGATAAATCGCCAAGCTAAGTAAAATTTCGTGTTCTAAATCCCCACAATATTTTTTTAAATATACTCACGATAGAACTATGCTGAGTTGCAATAATAAAAATTATTTAGTTTAAATTTTGGGGTTCGCATCAATTTTCAATATTTATGTTACGTAATTATTTTTCAAAAAATAAAACCTTTCTCGCAGCTCTTTAAAACTTGAAAATGTATTAGTTAGTGATAACTAATTAATAACTGAATAGAGCAGTTTTGCCTTAAGGGAAAACTGTATGAATGTGGCTACCTTTATAACTTTCCAAACACATTTATAAAAGTTATTAAAACAAAAAATAAATAAATAAAGATAGCTTTCTTGGTCATAAAACAGACTAAAAAGTTTAGAGGTGTAGTACTTACTGTTACGAGTATGTATAGTGTGACTCATAAATATTAAATGAAGTACAAATAGGTTGACTAATCTTCAGCGATGAAAGAAGATATCCCGTCGTTTAAACTTTCTTCCTTTCAGATGAGTCACTGCGATACAAGTGAGTCATGAAGAACCACTTTGGGTACTACATGTAATTTGACCTGTAAAAAGAGTTTGTTCTGTGCCTTTATACATATTTTCGCTATTTTCTCGTTATTTTAATTAAACTAAGAACAGAGCCGAGTATTGTCCGTATAATTTCCCTTCTATTTACCGACAACTTCCATATAATTAACTTATTGTTTCTCTGAATAACAATACGAAATGCGTGTGGTTTGGATTTTACCCCTAATAAGAGTTATTAAAGATATGTAATCAAAAAGGCCGCTATTGCATTAGATCGGATATTTACGTTACAAAAATTAATAGTTGTATCTTCCACACAACCGCGTATACATATATGTAAATGGAAGAGCTCGTTAGCTCCGGTCCACCCTTATAATTTAGTTGTTGCATTCGTGTAATCGCGTGTCAAAACAAGACAGTACGCGGGATCTAGAACCGTACTTATTCGATTTTTATTCTGTTCTTAACTTGATTTTCAATTATACTAACATGTCGACATCACCCTCAATAATAGAGTAACGTCTTCCAGGAAAACAAGAAAATATTTACTTCTCACTTACACTCTATACAAATAAAAATATTGTATTTAGAAAAAGAGCACAATTTTTCTTACGGAGAGAATATTTTAAACATTTATTTTACCATATCCCAACTGAAGTCTAATTGAACATGGTCTTTAGCTGTAATGCTTCGTCTACTAACTTGAAGCAAAATGAAACACTAATTCACCACAATACACCAAAACACTTTAATGTTGCACTAGACACGCGATGCACTAGATGAAGTGTTTTGATTAGAATTGATAGAGTGAATTAGTGCTTTATTTTGATGTTGTAACACTAAAGGTTTCAGCCTCCAACTGTAGTCTATTGACTTGAAGACTAAACCTTCCATATAGCTCTTTGACAATGGTTTATCACTGCCTAATACAAAAAATCTTACATTTGACAAGTTAACTCGCTAATACAGAACATGTCATTATTTTTGTGATTGACAAAATTTACTTCGAGTATTAACCACATGAGCTTAAAATGTATATTATTGGGCTTGCAATGCCCCGTTAGAGCTCTAGGAAATCAGAACAAAATCTCATTTTAGTACTGAGCACTACAACCTCCATCAAAAAATGCAAAAAAATGAACCAGAATGTTGTGTATAATCTATACGAATATATAAAATCCTTAAGTGACTGACCCACTGATTAATCACGATCCTGCTCAAACCACTAAACGTAAAAAGCTCAATTTTGGCATACAGATTGATTCTAGGGTGTAGAGGTTCGATAAGAAGGAGTTTTTTGAAACTCGGATTCTAAGGGGGTGAAACTACCCCTCAAATATTAGAATATTTTTTATTTAAAAACCGGTGAGTTTTTCGGAAAAACTCTTAAACACGTATATTTTATTTTGTTGTTTTACATATTTTAAGATTTTTTATAAATTTATACAGGGTGTTTCATAAAATATGACCATTGAGTAATCACGATTCTGATTAAACTGATTGACGTTTAAAGCTGATTTTTGACAAACGGATTGACTCTGGGGTGTAGAGCTTCGATAAGGAGGGGTTTCTCGAATCTCAAATTCCAAGAGGGTGAAAACGACCCTCAAATATTACAATATTTGTTATTTAAAAAAAGGTTAGTCGACAAGCATAATTTATTTTGTTTTTTTACATATTTTGAAATTTTTTCAAAAATCATACAGGGTGTTCCAAAAAGTTGGATAATTGATTAACCACGATTCTACTTAAACTGCTTGACGTAAAAAGCTTATTTTTGGAAAACGGATTTTTCGAAACTTAAATTCCAACGAGATGAAGCTACCCCTCAAATATTACCAAGTTATAAAATAATATCGCCATATTGTTTTTTTCTCATGCTGACATAAATGTGAGAAAATTTTATCCGGTTTGTATGATAATGGAAATTCTTGCTTTGCTTTATTTATTACAAATGATCAATTCGACGCGAACGAAATCGCGGGTACACGCTAGTAATATTATATCTAACGATGGAGAGTATAAAATTTAATAAAACAGGAAGAATAATGATAGGAAGTTGCATTGGATGGCGTTAAAAAAATATGAACTTCATTTCGGTTGTTATTGAGACGTAGTAGGCAATAATAAGACCCGTTTTATAGGTAAAGTTAATTGCGAAAGCTACAACGGACTTTTAAGAGGCCCTAAATAGCGACGGTATCGACGGGAGGCCCTTTATGCGTCCCGCTCTTTATAGGCCATGCAATTAGAATTGATTGCTGTAGGTGATTTTAACAAGGCATAACGGAGGATAGCCGTGGCGTAAAGTCGGTTATTGGATTTTCTAAAATTTAAGAGCCCTGCGTAAGACAGTCCGAATGTTCGGGCCATTACATGTTGTTTTACTGTTGGCGTTAGTGCAATTTAAGTTTACTTACATGATCGTAAAATGAGGGTGAGCCAACTAAAAGGAAATTAAAGCGCCCTGGCACAATAAAACAAAAACTATATAATCTAGTCCTGTAATCTTGACAGAGTGACCTTAAAAACAGGCCGACCAACTGATTGGGGCTATATTCTGACTGGCAAAACACTTTACACCTAACAACCAGAATTTGTACGCTAGTCCATAATAATTTATTTTAAGTTTTTATAATTATGAAATTTTTATTGTTTAGGGAGCATACACTAGTAAAATCTCGTAAGATTTATCTCGACCCTATAACTTCCCCTTCATTTGTATTTTGAATAGAAATGCTTTGGATTTATTTTCAAAACTTAATTTGCTTTATTATTTTTATTAAGACTAGTAAAGACTAGTATTTTTGATATTTTTTGAACCGTAATCTAAAATCACAGTAATAACATTAGATAATATTTAAATGAGAACAACTAAAATGAATAAGGATTCATTCTAATTCAATCATTAGAGACGAGAGTATGGTCTCAAAAGTGACTGATGACACTATCGAAATTTGTTATTGTATTAATATGTATGTGACTTTCAGTAAAAGCATATATGCTCCTTCATATTCGCTCTGATTTAGTCACTCTAAACCGCTATTCCTTGCACACAGAGCAGTTACTTTTTAAACCAATAAGGAATCGGGGACCACATTTTCGCTATACCTGTCAAAACTAATTAACTTTACATCTATCCATAGATTTTAATATACAGAAGAATTTTATCAGATTTCTGCCACCATATGAATTAATATTCTATGTACTTTAAAATAGATCCCTTTTTTAGGAGATGCTCTCTCTAGTACTGGTAAATAAATGATCTTAACATAATATAAGCTAATAATAACATAAGCTCTCATAATCTTAAACGGAAATTCTACCAAAAAGTAATAAAATGTAGCAGCAAAGGACTTCTTCAGTTTAAGTTATTGATACTCAACGCCCTAAGTACGAAACATTGATACAAAGAAAAAATGCAGTTTGGAAAATTTTAATGATTCGTTAAAAATTTTAATTGGTCTTTTAACAATGGCGTTAAAATCCGCAGTGAAAGAATAATTTTTCCAAGACAGAAAACGTTTTAAGGCGAAGAGTAATTTTATAAAGCGCAATATTGGCCCTTTGAACATGACGGAACTGCATAAATAACGTACCTTTATGAGCCCAAAACTCAATTATTTTCGTACTTTCGAAGGCCCATAAAATATGTCATCCTTCTTAAATGTCATATAATGACAGGAGTAGAAAGAGGAGCGTAGTCCCCAAAATGGGTATTTCGTTTATGATTAGCGGTAGTAAATTTAAGTGTTGTGCGCTTTCTAGATTTGGTTCGTCCGCTCGGCGATGGGTTCTTAGAACGATCTCGTATCAACATTCATCCGAATTACACCGAGCCGCAATACATATATTTCTTCTTCTTAACTTCGATCATTATGTGGCGGGACCATAAAAACATTATTATCCACGGCCACCCATAGCATATCCAACCAATATTCAACGAAATCATTAAGCGTATGTGAGCCCGGCTTTTAAGTACCATAAGTTCACCTTAATATTTTATTGGAAATTATAGAGACGAGGATTACTTTGTTGCGTTTTAAGTATATACATTACGAAAACGTGCCTTACAGATGATAACTTACAGTCTCCAAGAATCCTGGCCTTTCCCTCGATAACTTAATCACACTACATTTTGATTTATACTGCTTCACCAGTTTGCATTATACTTTATTAATACAGAGATATTCTATAACTTAGTATATTATATCTATAGGCTTGGTGCATTCTCCGCCGGTGCTGCCACCATCGGAAAATATCATAAACAACTAGTACTTACAAGTACACGGTAGCGTAGTACACTTCAACTACGGCAGCGAGCATAGTTTTAATCACGGGTTTTGCTAGTGAGGCATAATTGAATTTATTTCGGCTATAACGAAATTTTTGAAGGTACATAATTATAATTTTAGAGGATGTTCATAAAACATTTAATCACTAGTTGATTAAAAAAAGTATACCATTAATATTGTCTATTTAATTTTTTGATTATGTAACGAGCACTATATTTGCTCACTTGTTTTGTCAAAACGCTGTTTTGTCGAAAATGTTGTTTCGGGAGAGTTGAATATCCGGGAAACTTCAGTTATTGAATGTTATTTCACCCAACAACGCCCTAATTACGGTCTCCTTTACGCGTTAACATTTTTTCGACAATTTTATTAACATTTGAAGTTGTCACGAAGTTGAAACACAACACGACGCCTAGTTCGAATTCTTTTCGCTTATTTTTCACTACCCGAAATAGCGTTACATCACACAAACCTCGTAATTGAGTTATTTATAGTCTCAATAACTGCGCTAGCAAAAAACTAAACTAGTTAAATATTATGACAAAACCACTATTTCAATATTATTTTAATGCGATCAACATAATGGCGGCGTGAAGTAGGTACCGATAATTTCTGATTTTTGACGTTGAAGCGCTGCGGTCGGAATTTGTTAAAATCAACTGAAATGCACCAAGCCTATAACTTAATATATTATATTGAAAAATATGGGTTAAATCTTACGACGCTCCTGTTTTTTTCCCTTATTAGAAATTTGTAATATCCTTAAAAATTACCCTGAAACGCAAATCGCTCTAATAAAACCAGCATATAGTAGTAAAATTAGCATTAAAGTCTTCTCGTTTTTTTTTAAAACCGCTCAAAATAAAGCGCGCGTCTTTTTGCTTTGTTTCTAATTTAAAGCGCTGTAAAAAAATTTAATTCCCATAAAAATAAAACTGCACGTACAGAATTAAATCTACCCTAAATTCGAAGAAGGGTAAGTTTAACGGGGCGAATGGATGAATTTAACCCTGGCGAATATGATGTTTATTGCCGTAGTCGTTAATGGCTCTTTTCTTTATTTCGCAAATTCTTTCATTGCCTACAACCCCAACTAATACGCTTTTATGACAACCGATACCAGATACGTTTTACATATTTCCCCATTCAGACATATACAGGGTGTCCCTAGCTGAGCTCGCATCAGAAGTCAAAGATTAATATAATCAATGTATACAAGGTGTTTTAAAAAACATGTGCTCAAGTAAAAATAGGATCTATTTTTTATATCAACATAGGTCCAATTCTGCTATGTTTTGTAGTTACAGGGCGTTAAAAAATACAGGGGGTAAAAATTTATTTTAATTTTTCCAAGTGTTTTTAGCTACCCGAATGAAATTTTGAGGGTAAAAGTTACCACAAGAACGACATATTTTAATGCTAAAAAAGTGTCGAAATATTTACTAGGGACGTACATATGGGTTATCACTATAATATTTTCTAAAAAAAAAACATGTGCGCCACCGACTTTTATTTTACTTGTTAGCAAAATTGTGTAGATTGTTTTCGGTATTAAACAATATATAATAAATATTATATTCCCTTTGTCAGATCTTTAGTACAGAATATTACAACTGATAAACAAATTATTATGCTTTAGTTAACACTAGTTCAATAATGAGAAATCATTTACTTTACCTTTAATAATATTCTTCGTTACAATAACCAAAATAATGTCGTTGCGTCTCGGACGGTAGTCTAAAAGCTATTACCTAATACCTATCATCTATTTTCGTGGTCTGATTTCCCTCTCCCTAGTGTGCGAATAACATTTTAAAAATCAATAATTATTTATGTATACAGAGTGTCTTAAAACTGAATGTATTGAATTTAAATAAATATGTTTATTTTTAAGTAAGCGGGTCATCTCAAATTCCTTCCAAATAATAATGGTGAATACTTTAATAACATTCTAGAAAAAAATATTGTAATAGATTTATTACTATCATAATAAAGGTAGCAACAGTACTTATAAATCTTCAACATCGGCCTAACACTTTCTGAGTTTTAGCTAATTTGGCCTCTAACTTCTAGGTTAGTGTATATTTGTTTTTTCACGATTACCGAAATTACCGGTATAGAAAGACGATTTACCGGTAATGCAATCCCTAGTCCAAGACAATATGTTATTCATCATTCTCTACCACTTTCAAACAAACGTTGTTACTGTCAGGTTATACTTGTCAAGAACCGAATAAAACTCTTGATTGTTCATAAAACTCCCTAATATAATAATATAAAGACAATAAAACTTGCAGCACCTTGTACAATAAAATATATGCATGCGGCTTTGAAAACTTTACGATCTCAGAAATAATACCAAAACGGTAGCTTTATGTGCCAATTTGTTTGTTCGCAAATTCTTATGGTTCGGTTTATGATCTCCCGAATAGGCAAAGATTAATAATTGCAGCGTGTATAATATATACTATATACACCTATATTTTGTCTAGAAAAATAAATGCTGTAAAGGGTGACTTGGTCAATACTTTGTTAATATTCAGTTCTGTTGAATTCGCATCCTGGCAAAAATTCTACCTCCCTGCATGTCATCATCTTCTCCACAGGACGCGCACTGAATTCCTGGCGGACCTCCTGCCAATGTTGCCTTATCCCGCCACCAGGGGGCAGAAGTCGTCGAATAAAAACCCCACGTACACAGTGTCGGGTCAAGTGAGCAAATAAATATTCCGTTTTCATTGTTAGAATTAAGGCACGTGACCTGTGTACAGCCGCCACAAGCTGAGCTTAATAAGACACTCGATAGCGCTGTGATTTTTCCGAGCAACAGTAGATTAAATATACAACCACTTACCGCCTAGATAGATGGGAATGACTTTATTTTACAAGGAACAAGATTTTAATTAACGTCATATTTTTTTGCTGTTTTAAAATGTTATAGAAGCACAAAACTCATTTAGTTCAATGCAATGGAAAGAGTGATAATAGTTAGCGAAAATGTAATACATTAGCAACCCCAAAAAATATGACATTAATCAAAGTTAATAATAACCATCTATCAAAGAATGAAATCCAAATTATATTACAATAGAAACGCCCTTTGATTTTTAGGACTAAAATTCAACCATAACTATTTTCATTTTTTTTTTAATTTCTCTAAAACGGTAAGGAAATTTGAAAAAGCATTTTAGAACGAGCAAACATTTAATGAAGATTTTTTTTAAAATGTTAAAATTAACCAAACCAATCCGGGGACATACTACCGTAGTTCGTAATATATTGCTCGTTAGACAAACTTAACAGGATTTTGTCCTGATTTTGAAGCGTCTCTTTTGCGGTCGCAAAATTTTGAAAAGTTAACACAGATCAGTCTTAATTTTTCTCAAATGAAAAAAAAAGCAAAACCGTTGTGCGTTGACTGTAAACCAACGGTTCCGAAAAATATATCAATCACAGACTTAAGGCCGGAATACCGAGAGGATGTGACAGGGTGAAGAAAAGGATCGCTACCTGTTTTACTTAAGCAGACGTTTCATATTAATGAATTCAAAAAGTCACGTCGAATCATCTCGAAAAAAAGGAGAATAAAAATGATTCAAATTAACAACGCTGGATGCTATATCGACCGACCATGCTTCGATGGGTCAAACCAACTAAAACAAGATCGCTTTGTTCAGTGTTTCTAGTGCGGAAGAATAATATTATATAAAAAAATCTACATCTTGTTGCGTCAAGTAACACTATTATACAGTGTTATTCAGCTCTTCTCCTTAGATCCTTATTAAAAGTCGTTAAGAATTGGAGTTAACCCACCTCAAAGATCTTCAAACGTACGTCTTGACATTGAAATTCGAGCATTTTTCTAGAATCTCTTATTTTCTTAAAGCGGTAAGTATGCAGCAGAATTTACATAAAATTATAGACTATTTAAAAGTCCATTGCAATAATTATTGTTTCGTGTCGGGAGATCGTTAGACGATACCAAACCCCTCTTTAAAGCTATAAACGTGTTACAAACGGAGAAAATATCTACAGCAGAGCATCAAGAGAGACTGTTAATAATAGTTTACTCGCTGAATGTCTCAACAACTTGGATTTTCTCATATTAGTGTCCATATTTTTCCAAAAAAAAAATAATTGTCTGTATAGATACTAGTGAACTAGCAAGTTCCTATTTATAATCTTAGTAAAGTTTACTATATTATATACGAACGATAAGGATAGCTATTTAAAGAGCAATATTGTAAACTATCAAAGCCGTTTACAAATAAATTTCCGAAGTGTCAATTAGAGTAAAAAGAATTGGCCTGAAAGATAAATTGCTAGCTATTATGGTAATGAGGTAAAAAAGAGGGGCATAAATATTTTTCGCAGTAGCTAACTTCTCCACCTCGATATGTTTTCTAGCTGTATTAATTAATTTTCCGCAAAGCCGATTATCATATCGCAATAAAACATAAATGGATTATAAGGAAATGGCCGGCTAAGCAACTAAGTAAGCCTGCGTATCGCCTAGATATCATTAATTAAATTATCTAAGCACACCTTGCTATTCAAATCAAATTGTGCGGATAATATATTCATTCTGTGGATGCATAGAGTCCCCGTCTCGATTTTCAAATGCAAAAACGACCATTGACTTTTTGACAGATTGTATTTCGCTCCTCGTTAATATTATACATGTATATATAATATGATCGAGAAAAAAAAACGGCGTCAGCGATGGCTATGAAAGAAAGATCGCTGTCATTATATTTTTTGTAAAATTATATGAGGAATTCTATCGATCGTCATTTCCAAGCCAACTAGACGTCGTTTTTATTCCATCATACTGTACTTCTATGTTGTGTGTATATGTTGCTGTTTACAGTAACACTAAACTGGATCAACAAAATATTAACAATACCTGAAGAAATACAAGCACGAATTAATGAACCAAATGTAGTATAAGTCTCAAAATGAATTTGGCAAAATATAAAGTAAGGTACAACGAACTAATAGACAGAAAAGGCATTCTAATAAATAACAGAACACTGGAAATAGTAGAAGCAAATATATAGTTGGAACATCTCATACATAGCTCATGGTCTCTACTATCAGAAATCAACAAAATAATTAAAATAACATGGAGTACATAATATGAAAAATCAAATCATATTAAAATCTATAATGTCACTTTAAAGAAGAAAACATTTGGTAGGTATTTATAATTGGAGATGGTTGAATACGCTAGAGATGATGATGATGATGATATAGGTATATACTGGTTTTTCTTCCTCTACAAGATCAATCAATGTCATAGATTATTTAGACTATTTTATGACATATAAACATTTTTAGACTAAAATTTCTGCACAGATTTGTATGAATTTTAATATTAAATAGTAAATCTAGAGTCTCATGTAGTTTTTTTCAGAATACTGAATCACCCTGTATGGTTAAGGCGAGAATACGTATCCTATGGCACAGTGCGTTCTGGCGAAATCGGAACGGCCGTATTACGTATTCAAAATTCATACCGAAAACGATTTGTCAAGATTTGCAGTCGGCGTCAAGCCCATGATTGATTGTCGCGAGGTTAACTCTCACCCCGAAAACACTTCTATCACAACACATATTTTGAATTCATTCAATCCGGTAATTGCATTGACTCGCAGAGTTGTGCTATGTCATATTCTCCGAGCTCTTATCTATTTTGCTTTTATCTCGTCTTCTCATTTCAATAACAAATCGACTTCACGTTCCTATATAACGACTCAATAATAATAAAATTCATTTGCCCCGAAAATCGATAAAATCCTAACCAAATAATATTAAATTTTTATATAACACAGTGTAATCCAAAAAAAAATATGTCGCAGTAAGCCTAGAAGTAACATTTCAGTTCAAGCTTTCTGTTATTTTATTACAAGAATATCACAAATCGTGGTAGATTTGCGTCCTTATGTTACTAAACTAAATTATATGCCTCCATTATTTAAAGTTGTTATTTATATATTTTTACGTATGATGTTGAAGTAGACAGACGCTAGAAATAGATGTTCAGTTAAGCTCATTAGAACGGAACGAAATCTCATTTAATTTTAATATATTGCATATAAGAATTTTTGGAGATGAAACGGCGTTCGCAGGAGGATCAGGAATTAAACAACTTTTTTTTTAAATTCCCATTAAAGAGAAAGTCTTTGTCTAAGATAGTGTTTTCATACAAGTTTTTGGAAATTCCGGTCAAGTGAACTCTTAAATCTAAAAAATTGTTTTCTGTCATTTTAATTCAAAGGTAAATTGTATTTTCTGTCATTGTTTGGATGTCGTCTGACGATATTCTTCTCTGACTCGGTGGACAGACTTTATTTCAAAGAGCAGAAAAAAAATAAAGGCAGCTGAAATAGGTTAAGTATATCCCCTTTTGCCATTCTGAGCAGTGCTTATATTTGTACTGTATACCTACGTTACAAATGATATCAAAATTGGATTATCCGATTATCCCTTTTTAAAAGCAGAGAAAACTTTGAGCATTTCATTAAATTTCTACAAAATTTTGTTTAAAATTAAACATTAATTATTAATATTAAATATTGCACGTAATATAGCGATACTTCCAAACCAATTTACGCGTTACATATACAATGAGTCAAATTTATAAAGCATGCGTAATTACAAAATAAAATAAAGACAGAACAAAATAAAGACAAAAAGACACAATTCACGGTCGAGTACACCGAAAACAAATAAAAAACAGATAAGCATATATACTTTAACGATTAAAATATTTAACCAAGTTAAGTTGGCTTTACAATTAAATTTCTGGGACATATTTTCAAATTCCGGCCGGACAACACCGGATACATTAAAAACCCGGACATGTCCAGGTAAATCCGAACGTATGGAAACCCTAGTCTAAGTAATAATCAAAATTACTAGATTTATTTAGTCTTAACATTTTCTTTTTAAATTTCTAACATTAAAAACCTTTCGAAACTTTACAGATAAAACTATACTTAAAACTTTCAGTTCAAAAACATGAAATAAATAAATTTTATAGGGTTAAAAAATCCATTTTTAGTAAATTACTAAACGTAATTACAACACGACTTTCGAATTATCGGTAAAAATGCAGTTTTATAGATAGTAGAGATATCGGCAGCGAATAAAAAAAATCGAAGCGAATAAAAAGCAGCTAATGTTATTTTAAAAGGGCCCCAGCCTGATTGATGCCAGTGCGGTAATACCATAAACATGTATTACACGCTATCAGTAGATAAAATGTGTACGGACATTAAAAGGTGTTTTAAAATTCATTTCTACATAAACTGGATCCTGCCGTATATATACATGCCGTGCAGTAGTATCTGTTGACAGTAAAGCCTATATGAATTAATAAGCAGGCGAATATATGCGTAACGTAACTGCCTCGCTGCATTTATAAAAGGAAAATAAAACGCGGATTTAAATTTTTAAAACTAATAAAATGAGGGAGATAATTCGAAAGCAGCGACGCACCTGGTGAACTATTAAAGTTACAACCCCGCTAATGCCCTCCGGCTATAAAAAATTAAATTATTACTTAGTATATCCGATTAGAATTTATGTTATGCAAACCAATAAAAGCTCGAAAAATCTGGCATATCGGACAAAGATTCTGTATAAACGACGATAACACAAAGACCGTTAAAAATAATATATATTCATTTGCTCACAATATAAATATGACAAAAGTTTTATGTACGATCAGCAAAAATTTCTCAAGAGACACCAATATATTTTCACAAAGTTTTCTAACGGCCTATCTAAGTAATTAACAAAGGGCGGTGATAAAATAATAAAATGTTCTGATATTTCCATCATATAACAGAAATAACATGATTTATTTAGACACAAAAATCTTAATTTTAGTTCTTAAAGATTAAGTAACATTAAATTAATTAAATACATAAGGGCTGAAGACCCTTCTTAATTTACCTCTTAGGGGGTGTAAACCAAAAATTAAAGAGTGACTGATGAGCATGATAAACTGTTTATATACATTTATGTTCCGTGTAGTAGTCTTTTAAGTACTGGGAGAATTGTCAGTTCAGGAGCCTGGAACACCTCACTCCAGTATAGAGCAATAAAAATATTTAAGAAAGATTTACTTCATATTAAGAAACGTTTACTCAGCAGGTGAAATACCAATGTGTTGCCCATACCATAAAATGGTATTGGCAAATACTCCAAACCAATGGGCACCTACCCCAGCATCCTTGAGGCAGAAACCTAGAAATAGCCACCTAGAAATCCCCTAATCTAGAAACAAGAAATATCCATCTTCAAATTGTTATTTCGATGATTATTTTCAACTCAGCAGCCATCTATTTGAAGGTAGTCAAAAAGTGCCTAGCGCAGCTGAACAAATTTGGCAAATAAAATAAGGTCCTCCTACTCTGGGTACTCTGGGTGAAAGCCCACCAAGAGATTGAAGGCAATCCCCACTAACTGGACCAGAACCGTTTTGATTCCCAAGTGAAAAATATCTTAGAATGGAATTAAAGAACCTGGAATACTCCACCCATAACCTGGAATGGGAATATTCCAATGGTCTAAGGCACTCCAAAAAATGTTCATCTCAGGACTGACGGTGTTACTTTATTCAAGATTTTCCTTGAAAACCCGTCCTCTGTAAAACCGTCTCACATATTAGATTTTGTCAAAGCCTTGGGACTGTATGATGAGTTATAACTAAAAAAATAGGGACACAATAGATCTACAAAGTCGCGGTAATTAACCTTACAATTATTAACAATCTACATCTATTAGTCTTTTAAGTTCCTAAGTAATTAAAAAAAAGAACATTCAACTATTAGCACTCTGGCACAATATACACTGAAGACTTTGCATCCGCAAAGGTATCAGTAAATCAGTTCAATCTTAAACTGTATTATTCACAGCACCCTCACCAAAATCCTGTCCGAATATACCCGACTATCTTTTTGAAGTAGAGAAAACAAGATTTTTAATAATGCCCATCCAGGTGTCACAAAGGGACAGTTCGAATTTCCGCTTTGTTGAAGTTTCTAAAATGTTTACCATATAATTGCAGTATGCCTTACAATAACATCTTTTCAACCGTCTATTATTACACACCAAGGAACCCGCCTCAGCGTTCCTTTCAAAAAAAGGGGTCAGAAAAATTACATGCGTTAGGGATGTCCAAATGTATCGATATACAGAAAGATCGATATTAAGAAAAATGATATCGGCTAATATTATTGCTGTTTTTGATAATATCATGGTAGCTTACTGAGGTAATGCAAGAGTTCTTTAACACATTAGCAACTGTCTTTTTCGTCCCAATACTTCTGAAATTCGTACTCGGCGTGTTCTGGTGTTTCCCCATTTTCCCCACAGAATCTGCATTCTCCTTTCTTTCTTAGCTTCAATCTACTCAGGTGTCCGTTGAGGAGACCTGTAAAAAACCCTGAGAATCCCGAGATTGTTCTTACTTAAATCAAGAAAAATATTTGATTATTCTTAGTCGTAAGTTTACAGTTCAGGGTTGGAACCTTTGGTGTTACACAGCAAAATAAAAACACTAAATCACCACAATACACCAAAACACTTTTACTTTTACACTGGACGCGCGTTTCGCTAACCATGTTAGCATCATCAGCAGATGATTATAAACTCTCTCTCTATTCAGTTTATAATTATCTGCTGATGATGCTAACATGGCTAGCGAAACGCGCGTCCAGTGTAAAAGTAAAAGTGTTTTGGTGTATTGTGGTGATTTAGTGTTTTTATTTTGGTCGTAAGTCCTGAGAAATTTCTTCGAGTGCACTCTGGAGGACTTTATTTTCTTTGCCTAATTTGTTCAATTTCTCTAGGCATTCTTTGACCAACTTGAATTGATAGTAGATGCATGACCTCTGTCAATTGGATGACAATTTCCAGTGGATGAAATACCACATCTATCGATATTTTTCTTCAACTGGACATCCCTAGTATGTGCTTGATGTCGCATCTTAAAGATATGTAGATTTGTTGGGCCTGTTAGGCAACAACTTCATTATCGTACCAGAGGTAAAATACGAAGCAAGACAATTATTTTCTATCTGTGATTTATCGCGGGGTCGAAACATTCAAAACAAACCAGTTATAAGTGACAGTTTGCCGGGTCTCGGGACAAGTGATAATGCACACATATCACAATATCGAAAGGAGAACACATTATTATACACTTGCGTCGGCTATTGTGGTTCATTCTCATGTAAAAGGGGCACTGGAGCTATTGTACGGAAATATTTTGGACCGTTGGGGTACACATAATTACTTTTTTCTTTAGATGTATAGCTCTGAAAATATTTTTCCATACATAATATAATCATGAAAATTGACGATTTTGATAAAACTACTACTACTTACTCAATAGGAGTAGAATACGAAAATAGATGGCAATTGTGGCCTTACAAGTACGGTTATACGCAAAATTATAAACATCATCAAAAATAATTTCGTTTCATTTAAGACAACCAACGCTTATATAATCCAAATCTCCATAGTATTTGCTACAAAAAATGTTTGGTTTGTAAGAAATTTTCTTAATTTTTGAACATGTTTACCATGTTTCTTAGTGCTCTGAAAACAAAAAATATCCAAAATGACCATTTTTCCATATTTTACGAAAATTAACGATTTTGGACAAGTCACCGATTCTGATAAAACTTCTGTTATTTACTAATTGGAAGGTGCAGAATACGACATATAGGCCATTGTGGTCTTACAATTATTAGTTTTAGATGTAGGCATAATTTCAATCATCATCAAGGATCATTTCGAAACAATGGTTAGGTTAGGAAAAATTTAAACAAAATTTAAATTTTTAACAAAAAATCGAATTTTCCACCGAGTCAAAACATTAAGCCTATAAAGGCTTATATAATCCAAATCTCTATATTACTTGCTACAAATGCTGAAATTTTCATAGTTCTATGACAATGTTTACTATTATTCTTTACTTAAACTACGCCTATTTTAACTTACTACTATCTAAACCCATAATTGTAAGGCCACTAAAGTCTATATTTTGGTATTCTACGCCTTCTAATTAGTAAACAACAGTAGTTCTAAGGACGTGAAAGTCAATTATGACATCAAAATAAAACTAAAAATTAAATTAAAATTAAAAATAATTTCAGAAAGCTTCCTTACTGATTACTGTAACAAAATTACCCTCGGACATCCTGCGACAATTTGTTTCTATTATGTCTTCCTACGCGTTTCGCCGTTTCACAAATGAAAATTGACCAGAGCGATATCTTATCGGGCCCTGGGGTGGAAAATCTCCCCGAGAATCGACGAAAGAAAAACTACTTGTTAGAAGACATCTGACGAATTCCAAGTAAGCCATTAAAACGGCGCTCGGGGCTTTTTCCAATCATTCAATAAGCACGACTCAAGTGTCTAGCAGGCTGAAAGATAAGGCTCTTTCGTAGTTGTCGGGCAATCAGTAGCTTCTGTATTTTGTCTTAAGCCTCTGGCGGAGGTTTTTGTTACTCTAACGTGCTTTTTCAACCTTTCGGCAAGATACACCAGAAAATATATCTGTTTACCTTAATTTTTTCAAGATAGAAAACATAATAACTAAGCTTCATTCAATATTTTTTTTTTGTTTTTTTAAGTAGAAAACGCTGTACAGCGTCATTGGCATAGATTCAGGGTATTCATATTTTTCACAAGAAGCACCAAGACCAATACTGAGAATACTGAATCCAGTTCTTCTTACTCTGAGTACCAGCTCACGAAGGAATAGAAGGCAATGATAAGGAAGACGATCTAGCTAAAAAAGGAACACACTCCATTAACTGGACCAGAACCGTTTTGCCTCCCAAGTGGAAACCAACTTAAAGCAGAACTCAAGAACCTGAAAGACTCCATCAGTAACCTGGAATGGGAATTATCCAACGATTTAAGACACTAGGAAAACATTCTCATCACTACACATCACATTCTCAAAGATTTTCCTTGATTTAAGTAAGAACAATCTTCAGATTGTCCAGGATCTTTTAGCAGGACACTGCCTCCCGAACCAAACCAAACCTCAGTAGATCGAAGGTAAGAAACCACGGCAAATGCAGTTTGTGTGGAAAGAATGGGAAAATACCAGAGCACCTTATCACTGAGTGTGCCGAGATGAGAATCATTCGTGGATGGACAACTAACCTCTGTCAAACCGTTTCAGATACTAGCTTTTGTCAAAGATATATGACTGTATGATAAGTTGTAACTCAAGAAAGAGGGACACAATAGATATATAAGGTGACGGTGATTAACTTCGCCCTCTCATAGAATCTACATCTACAAGACCAATAATCGATCCTGCAAGAACAAGACCAAAATTACTTATTAGACTGCAAGACTAAGACCAAGAGAGTCTTGGTCTTGGTCTTGCATCTGCTCATAACCATAAATAAATACCTGTGGTATTGTCATATTGAATTTCGAAACATGCATGATTGTTCATTTTTGAGTTATGTATTTATTTTTTGAATTATTTATAGAGAAACAAATCTAAACATTATAATCAATACATAAAATTCTATAAATATTTAAATAAAGAAACTGAGGTAATTTTTGTAAGACCTCCGCTAATATTGTTTCTAATAAATATTCATCTATTGTCTATGATGGAGCTCTTTTAATCTGAATTATTTTACTGATTGAAGAGATAATCTAATGTTTTCGTGGTGCCTCTTTCGTCCGTGTTCGTGTGTATTCCATATTCCACTCACTCCTATCGCAGTAGTCTCATCTTAGAATTAATTCCGAAAAACGCATCCCTCAACCCCAAAAAACTAAACGTGGGAAAGCTCATCCTGCTTGAGCCTTCGTGACGATTTCGGTTCTTCATCGGAATACATTAAAATATTGATTAGGTTTGATGAGATAATCGCAGGTACGAATCAGATCATAATTGTGGAAAAGGGGGATTATTTCTGGTAAACCACCGTGAGAACCTGTTAACCCTCCGCATAAATTCAAATTAAATTTAATTAATTAAACGTAATAGTGGTCGATGACGATTACACGCTTGTAATTTATATAGACCGAGCCTGGCCAGTGGTTGATTCTCTCTGTCTTTTTTTAACGATGGCCCTATACCAACTGATGCATTAACCACCACCTTTGAGCGGCAGGAAACCATATATTTTGTAAATCATACCGTCATAACAACAACGGTTTAATTGGAAAAAGGCCATAAAGTTAATTCCTACACTTTGTTTTATAACCAGTATTTAAAAAATTCGTTTTTACGAACGCTTTTCTAACAGATTAATTAAATAAAAATAATTTATGTATATTATGTAAATGAATAAATTATAATATACAGGGTGACTCTTAAATAGGTGCAAATATTTTCAAGGCTGGTAGATTTCGATAAAAGAAACATATTTTCACTTTACAACCGAGATATTTTACTCTGAAAATAAATTTCCAAAAAAATTATTTCAGAACAAAGAACCTGGAAAAATTTTGAGAACCACTGGATCTTTTCTGGAGTTTCTTTCTATTATATTTTTTAACTGAAAACTAAATTGCCAAAATTTTTTCAAAAAATTCCAAATCTTCAAAAAAATTTTTTTCGCGAAAAAAACCTCATAATCGTGTTTCTGGGGTCGAAATATAATGCCCCTAAAAATATTTAAACTTATTTAAGACTCTCCCTGTACAGTTACTATAGGATAAAAAATAGATAAATCTCTGCTGGATTTTTTATGTTTCTTTATAGATGGTGTTACAAAAAACATGTGCCATCATGACATCTCTCAATTTGTTTATATCAACATAAGTCCGATTCGTTATTACAGTTACATTAGTTACAGGGGGTTAAGGTCTTCATTTTTTTTCTAATCAGCATTAAATAGCCTATACAATTTAGCTAAAATGATCAGTGGCGCACAGGTTTTTTTTTTAAATATTCCAATAATAACCCATACGAACGTCCCGGGTGAATATGTCGATGCTTTTTTAGCATTAAAATAATTTGAGCCAGACCAGAATCGGAGCTATATTAATAGAAAAAATATATATTTTTTTACGTGAGGAATCTCCCCACGAAAGATGTCTTTTGAAACACCCTGTATATCTATTACAAAAATTATTGTTATAATAAACACAAAAATATAGTTATATATTTTATTTCATTTATTTAATTTTCATTACTTAGTGATTTATATGTTGACAATTTAAAACTAAAACATTTTATAATATTTACAAATTACTATAATTATTAATTACTAAACCAACGGTAACAAAGTGTGAAATTTATTCTACCTTATGTCCATATCTGATTTGAGCATCCCTATTAACATAACCAGGTGAGCTGGACATTTGGGCCCTATTGCCGGAAGTGCTCTATCAGGAATTCGTGAATCATGCTTGCATATGTAAAACGACAATTTATATGGAGATTGAGGCTTAAATTAAATAAACACCGCTAAATTCATCACCGGCAACCCTAAACTACCTCTAGAATAATCAGATTACACTAAATATTACGATTTTGTAAAAATATTATTGAGTGATCTCTATTAAACACAGTATAATCAAACTAAAAAAATAGCTCATTATATTTCGTGATAACGGCAAATAAATTGTGCAGAAGAAATCAATTATTTGCGTGTAAAACTTCAGGACGATGACTATGAAGAATGATGGTACACATAATCTTCTGCATGATGGCATAAAATTCTTAACTAATTTCCAATCAAACTCTTTACATTATACAAACAAAATGATGGGTTAATTTGCAAAAACGACCTTTTTACATGTACCGTTCTTCCTTGATTTATTCATCCTTCGTTATTGGTCATTTATCTTCATTCTGCCGCGCCAATACGTTTTAATAATAACTCTCTTTCATTTTAATAAAAAGTAAAGAGTAAAATAGAGCAGGTGAATAAATATATTACTATTCCTAATTAAGATATTTTTTAAATATCTATATAGGGTCCGGCAATCGGGAATCTGTAGCTCCTAGTATAAAAAACTCGAGAATTTTGTTTAAGTGGAAATCTAAAGTATATACGAGGGTGTATTTCAGGAAAATATTTTAACTTCTATAGGATAGCTCAAAAAAGTGAGACTGGATGGGGATGATTTTTTGGAACACCCTGTATATTATTGTATTTTTGGCTTTCTTTCAGATCACTTTACATAATTCTAATTTATAAGTAAATATATTTCGATAGTTTCGGAGATTTATAGGAATAAATAAAAAAATGTATACGTTTCAAACTACATCAAAAAAATTATTACAAATACAAGAACTGTCGTGAAATCAAAGCTATATTAGGTATTTACTTCAGATGGTCTAATACTTACTTGCTATAAATATGGTAATCCCAAATCATACAGGGTTCTCAATCCAAACTTATAAAACTTAAAAATATAAAATAATTTTCTTTGTTTTTTTTTAATGGAACACCCTGTATACTATTTTTTTATTAGACGGAGAGTTAAAAAATTTAAAAAAATGTATTTAAAGGATTTCAGAATTTTTAATGGTTTCTAATTTTTTAATATATATAAAACTATTACTAACGGTACTATATGCTGACCATTTGTTTTCATTATAGTTACCATAATTAATTATTAAATGCATTAAAATATTGTTGTTTACTAATTGTCACGACAATTTTGTATGCAACCCGCAACCGAAATAAATCTCTAAATGTCAACGCAAATCACTTAATTGCACGTTGAACCGAAATTGTAGTAAACAAAATGCATATGAGCGTAAAAAAATCAACACGCACCCGAGCGGGGTTTGTTTTCAATTATTGGAATAATGCCGGCTAAAGCATTCGCAAACAATTATTCAAAACGTCGCAATTCGTGTTGAATAGAGTGGTAACAATGTGCATGAAGACACTGATTAGTGTTCCCAATATCCTGCCGAACAACGCCCCTGCTAGACAGGAAGAATTGTCCTCATTACTGGCGTGCCCGATCCAAAAATACATATGCACCCCTTGATTTCAATATTTTTCTTCCATCGTGCAGCATTAATACTCTCCGGCCTCTGGTTTCTATACGGCCAGGATATTATGTCATTTATATTTTTTACTTTCGCTGTCGTGTCCGAACTGATGAACATTTGTTTGCTTTATTTATTTCCAAGTGCACACAATCAGCATAGGAAAATGTCCACCATCAAACGGTCATCAGCATTTTTATTGAATTTAATGAGGCGACACGATTCGGCTTTTTTCGAGATGGGGAGGACGAAAACGGTCAGTTTTACGCATTACAATTTTTCATGAAAATTTATCGTTCATGAACATGTTATTTTAATAATTGTTTTATTCCACGATATTGGACGAAAATCGAATAAAGGACACCGGTTTTCCCTTTTCATTTCATTATCGAAAATGGACAACAATTTGTTCCTGTCGCGCAATATGAATCGATACAGAATATTAAACATATTTTTTTTATAGAAGGAAATTCTATTATAATTCAAATTTTTAGAGATAATTTAAATGGAATATTTTACGTCTAAACTCGATTTAACTTAGCTTTTTTAACTATACTAAAACTCGGTTATAAGCCCCGTCTGCACATAACGTTTTACAAAAATATGGATATATAAAAAAAAATAATAAGCTGGCTATAGTATAAATTGTTTAGAGATATTCAATGATTATTACTAAACGATATACATATATAAATACTCCGAACAAATGGGCACATACAGGCAGAAATCAACGGCAGCAAAGATGCGTACGACTTATTTTCGATAGGAAGTTAAAGTAGCCTTCAAAGCGATCAACTCAGTAACCATCAATTCAGTTAGTTAAAGGATGCCTAGAGAAGCTGAACAAGTTAGGCAAAGAAAATAAAGTTCTCCTGCTCTGGATGCTAGCCTACCAAGGGATAGAAGGTAATGAGAAAGCAAACGATCTAGCTTTAAAAGGAGCGAACACTCCACTAACTAAACCAGAACCGTTCTGCTTCCCAAGTGGAAAGCAACTGAAAGTAAAACGCAAGAACCTGGAAGACTCCATTCGTAACCTGGAACGGGAATCCTGCAATGCTCTAACTCACATGGAGAAGTTTCTTAGGACTTACGACTGAGAAAAATCAAAGATTTTCCTTGATTTACTAAGAACAATTTTCGAATTGTCACGGGATTTTTAACAGGGCGCTAAGAAACAACCGCGAATGTAGATTCTGTATAAGTATTTTAATTGGTCTTCCGTTTTGTCTGACAAGCAAAACTGACAGGTAAAACCTTTTGTGTAGACGGTACCTAGATACATCATTACTCATAGTTATATTTAAATAGTTATAACAGAAAGTGCGATTTGATACAATATAAATAATCAAATAAAACGATGAAAAAAAAACGACGTTACAGTAGTTTTTAAAATGACAATCGATAATGCCCTGTCGATTTTCTAAAAAGTACATTTCCAAATACATCATAATATGTTTATGCGTGTTGTATATTGAATGTGTGTGTTTTCCCTATAAATACTCTTCCTATATATTTCATTAACACCCTGTGACTGTGTTGTCCCCAAACGGCGGTCAGTCTAATGCGTGTAAGACCTTTTTTATGAAATTTATCGCTCATAAACATGTTATTTTAATAATTGTTTTATTCCACAAAATTGGACGGAATTGGATGAGGGACAGCGTTTTCCTTTTTTCTCCATTTTATTATCTCGAATGGATAATTTATTGCGTGTCGCGATGACTTGCTTTATATTTATCACGTTCGTAATAAAATGCGTTTCTAGGGGTGGCCGATGCGATATTTTTTTCTATATTTTTATAGAAATCCAGATACAAATCGAAAGAAGCCATTGTCTAACCTCACACATAATATAAAGTCAACTAACTTTATATTATAAACAATAAAAATGTAATATGAACTTATTCAAATAATGATTCTTTTTATTTCTAAATTAGGTACAGTTGTACAAGTAAATACATGCTCCAAAACACTAGACAAAAAAATGTCTGACGTTATGGAATGGATCATTGCAAAGCCAGAAGAAATAGCCAAAAAATACTGATCAATGCCATTCGTAGGCCCAGAACCCTTCTGTGGCGTTGCAAGTAGTCACGAGAATGACCACAAAACGGCGGATGGCCAATAAATCTCTAGATAGCAGAGAAATTCAGGGCCAAGACAGGCGAAAAAGTTGATAGTAGAACATTCGCCAAAATTCACCACAGACCTGGTAAGCAAAGATAAAAAGACAGTCACAGCTGGGGGACCTATTAAAAGGACAATGTAACCTGAATAGGTATCTAAAACTAATAGCATGGCGGAGGAAGCCAAGTGCATGTTCTGTCAATCTGAAGAAAAAACAACAGAACATATTTTACGTTGGTGCGAAAGTGTGGCAAATGTGCGATTTTTTGTATTAGGCAATGATAGGTCATTGCCTGAGAGCTATATGCAGGGTTCAGTCTCCGAGTTGCTAGACTTTTTGAAGAGGATAGGACTGGAGAATGTAACTTAAGGATCAGAAGAGGACCACAATAAATATGAATAGGCCGCAATGGACCAGGCCAATAGCCCCCACGAAGAATCTAATCTATGGATCATCGAGTGTATCCATGACCCATAAGTTGCTGATGATGGTTAACAAAACATACATCTAGGATTTAAAATAAAGTAATATATTGTAGGATATGTAGTATATCTCTTGACTGTTTTTTTTTCTGGGATAAAGCAACTAATTTTTTATTAGCTTGATTTAAATAAAAATACCTGTGCTAATTGCCTAAGTACCACATATATTTTTGATAAAAAAAATTTCACAGGTGTGTACATTCGACTCAAACCCCAACTTTGATGGAATATATTTAAATATTTACAGAGATCATCTCAAAAAAAAAGTAACGTTCCGTCTACAGAACTGAGCTAGTCAAAAAGGTTAAATTTAAATAAAAATAGTAGTGATAATTACGAAATCCATTTGCAAATTGGCGAAGCATTTTTTTTGGAGTCTTCCATGAGAAAAAAAGACACGCAGGTGTAGATAGGCGTCTTTTTTGCCCAATGACGCGTTTTTTCTCTTGCTCCATCAGCAAAAAAAACTTATGCATAAAACCGCACCCCTAATAAGATCCTTTTTGTACAGCAGACACCCTTGGCGAAAAAAACCGCATGCATATACACACCAGCCCTTCAGGGTGTGACAGATACTTTACAAGGTCATTACCGAGAGACCCTCTTAGTAATTCTCGTTATTGTCCTGGCGACTTTAAAATGGTTGCAATTTTAAGAAGCTTATCTTTACTATTATTAATATAAATTAAACGTATCGAGGCCTATTGCGGCTCTGCCAGCTCTCAACCCCGATTATCCGAACGTCCCCATTGTTATTT
The DNA here is from genome assembly GCF_002938485.1 of Sitophilus oryzae. NCBI lineage: Eukaryota > Metazoa > Arthropoda > Insecta > Coleoptera > Curculionidae > Sitophilus > Sitophilus oryzae. Next base: position 9,291,298 of record NW_022146479.1, read on the forward strand.
TGATTTTATTCTTTTTACGGCTGCCAAATAAAATTGAATATATGAATACGAAATGGCACCTGATCGCTACTTCGTTTTTATTACTTTCGGCGATAAGATGCCTTTTTTTCTCGTTCCTTCTTTACAACACGGATTAGAAAGATTATTCATATAATATTACATTTGCATACCGTAATATAATATACGATTTTTTTAGCAAATAGAAAGATAAGAGAGTTTATTTTCTTTTATGCATATATTCATGGTCTACAGAGAAATTTAAACAAGTTTCGCTTTAGAGAAATAAAAAAAATAAATAATGTCAACGACAAACATTGTGGTAATACCAACGTAGATTCTTGAAGTTTAATCATACTAAAAAACTAAAATTGCCTGCGTTGTTACATCTGTTTCTAAAACCTCAAGAATATTGTCATCGGTGGTAGAAGGAATAGTTGAAGTGCTAGACCTTGATTTGGATACTGGTGGACTTTTTAGCAAATCTAGTTGATATTTAGTCTGAACTTCCTCTTTACTGACAGCTACTTTCTGTCTTGTTAGAATAGCCTTATTATCTGAATCAGTCTCATTGTTTTTTATAATTTGGTTGACCTCTAACTCTGATTCAGGTTTAGTAGGGTCAGTAAATTTGTCTTTGTTAATTAGTATTTCGGATTAGTTAAGACTATTTAAAGCAAATTTTAATACGTACGAGCTAATAGTTTTGTTTGCTTTGATACCATCATCACTATCTTCCTCATTCTCGTCATTAAAGTTAGTGGGAGACTCAAATTTCTGTGTCCTACTAGAATGTAGAATGTATTAGAGGGTGTAAAACCCATTGGCGTAACTACAGGGGTGCCCTGGGGTGCGCCGGCCCCCCCCCCCCAGGTACTCCTGGGAACCCCCCAGAGAAATCCTGAATTATGACTCTTGGCTACGTATTAATTTTTATTTGCTTGTGATGCAGTAAAAATGACGTTTTCTAGTTTTGTTTAGTTAATATTATTTTGATGTGTTCAAAAAATGTGTTAATTTTTATTTTTTTAGAAAATTTGTAGGTATTTAAGCAATCTACAGGAACACGGTTTGATAACCAAGTCTATGAAATTTATTGATAGAGAAATTCATGTAAACGTTTTATTGAAAAAATGTGTTTTTCAAAAATTATTTTTAATTTTTAAAAAAACAAAAGCCATAGACCCCCCCTGGGCTCAACTCCAGGCCCACCCAGGCCCACCCCAGGATAACTTGCTAGTTACACTAATGGTAAAACCCCGCGACATTACAGATCTATTGTGTCCCCTTTCTTGAGTTACAAGGAGTTATATATCATAGAGTCGAAAGGCCAGTATCTGAGACAAAAGCCAGTATCTGAGACGGTTTTACAGAGGTTAGTTCTCCATCTCCAATATCAGTCTTACCAAACTTCATGGCACGAATGGTTGTCGTCTCGCGCACGCAGTGATGAAGAAGTATTCTTGAGTGGTATGTATTTAGATATGTATTTTGAATATTTTTTTTGTTCTTTGTGTTTTTTTTTTGCTTCTGTCGACGGGAGGAGATGTGGAACCTCCTTACTAGTAAAATACCACTCACAACACTCACAATTTGGTTTCCATTCGAATTCAACGCAATGGGGTGTACAAAATATAAATTTTTAATTTTGTAAATTTTCTTCTAGTGGCGAAAAATCATATCTCATATTATGAAGTATCTCATATAAAAATAAAATGGTTCGTATTTAGATAGAGTTTTAAAAATAAGCAAGTGAGTAATGGCTGAAGACTGTTTAAAATGTTTGTTCGCGGTTGAACGAATACGCATCGAAGGGGCCACGGACACGAGACACCGCTTTAAAGTCGAGATTTGAAAATTAAACGAATAATTAAATTGAAAGTTGTCGGATATCCTGGCAGATGTAGTGACAGGCCCCCCCGACAACCGGTCATCAAATGGCGTTTCCTCTAGCGCCAAAACGTGCGCCGCCCTTTACACTTAAATTTAAAACTCGAATTGTATCAATGCGATTTCTTCACAGCACACTGATTTGACAGGCGAGACGCGAATTGAATTTTTTAACCCCATCACGCACCAGCCAAACTATTATAGACAGACATGCATCACTAATGCTAGTTTGCGGTAGCACTTCCTGGTAGACGCTTTCACCGACGCCCATCGCGAAGAGGGTGGATGCAACCCCTGCGTTTCATTTATCGCATCGAATTCTATTGTACCCATTTATGCACTTCGATTTGATCCCATGAAATAACTTTTATTTCATATTTAATTTTAATTTTAAATATTCTACAAAAAAATACACGTTCAAAACAATTTAGTGAAAATCTTTTTTCTTTATTATTGCAGAAACTTTTGCAGTAGTAGAATAGATTATGGTTCCCGGTGGCGGCGCACAGTGGAACGAGCTTATGGGAGTGGTTGGACATGATGTTTTTTACTTAATACTTTCAATCTGGAAAACTTAAAATTATCTATATATGCTGTAATATTATGTAAAGAGGGACGTCTTAAATTATAACAAAAAATTGTTGCCTTACATAACTTAAACCATATATAGGGCGCCCTAAAAATATAGCGTGTTTTACCAAAACCAATTTTTTTTAAAGCCCATAACTTTGCTTCATTGTTATCAAATTTTTTCGTTTTGAGTTTTTTTGGAGAGGAGGAACTTTGAGTTTTATTAGAAAAAATATTTTTAATAGATTAATAATTTATTATATAGGGTGGTCAACAAACATGAGCCTTTGAAAATTGCTCATTACTCAAACATTTTTGGTCCGATTTTATTATTTGTGGTAATTTTGGAATGCCAAGGCTTTGAAATATACAAATTTAATGCCAAAATTGATATTTCATGAAAGTTGAAGATGACGGACAATTTTAAAAAATAGGTACTCTTAAGTACACCCTCCAAAATACAAAAGAGAAATACTAAGGATTATCAGCTGTCTATAAAGTCTGTAACAGCTCTCATGTATGTAACATGTAATATATAACTTAAACGTTAATTCGACAAAGAACAATAAACATTTAACATTTTATATAAAAAAACACAACAAAAAGATTAACTCAATATAACTCTTCGATAATTAAATAATGTCTATACAATATTGTTTTAATTTTTAACATTTATTATAATATGAGGTCATCAGACAAGTCTAACAAATCTAAAACTTCTGAAGACAGATCAGCGATATTACTTTTTAAAGATATTATAGACCTGTCCCTGGTAACTACAGGATCGGAAGCAAGTAAAAGGCTATTAAGAATATCTCCATTGTTAGCACACCTAGATATTTTCCTGGCATGGTTTAACCTGTAGGAAATGAATAATTTGTGATTAGCTTCCTGAGCCTCCTCACTTAATTGCCCTATAAGTACCAAAGCATTGTCAATAATATCTCCGCCATGAATTAAAATTTTGTGGACTGTGGCTGACATAAAGAACCAACCATATAATTCAACATATTTTTTTGCAGTTTCAGTACAATAACTAACAAAACTATTTTTTTTTCTGAAGCTATAGCTGTTAGAAAAACACCAAAACCAGATTAAATTACTGCGTATTTGAAAATTATTTGAACGACTAGTATTATTTGTTAATGTCAGGGTAAATGTCAAATAAGGCGTGCGGGAAAGTATCACTTTACGCATTTGTTAGGAAAATAACTATAGTAAAGTGAACACTAATTTCTCATTAAAAAGTCATATTTGAGAATTATTTGTTTAATAGTTCTGCTTATAATAATAAAAACCGTAGATGTATCCTAAAAGGAGGGGGGGGGGTGCAATGATTTGGATATAATCTACTAATATACGATTTATACATAAATGTTAAGAAGGATAGTACCTAATAATAATATCGGAATAACAATATATTTTTAAAGCCAGACATGTTCAACCTATGTAAATTACTTAAAAGCCTCTGGAAATAGTATCCATCGTATAGTTCAAAATTTGTTTCTGCAAAAAACGGCAAATTGGGGCAACTTTTTTATATAAGTTTATAATAAGGGTATAATGGTTTACTATATGCAGCTATTCTTTTTATGGTACCTTGCGGCACTTACTTCATATTTCTTGATGATTAGATCTATAATAAACATGCAAAACTTTTTAATTCAAAAATATATAGTGGGTGATTGATGAGATGTATGTACAAAATTTTGCCAAAAATTCATTAACAAAGAACGAGTTAAATTAAAAAAATAATCTTTTTTAAAAAACCTACCGCAGCTTGGGCAATAAAAAAATCAAATTGTGGTAATATTTTCAACATGAATTAGCCTTTTTGAAAACGGTTAATTTTAAACCTATGTAAAAACGACAAAATACATTTTTGTTTTCTAAAAATCAGTTTTTAAGAGAGGCCTGACACTTGTTTTTGAAACTACAATATTCAGTTTTCCATTTTCCCAAAAAAAAAATTAGCCCCATGTCCAACATTTAACATGGACTCGTTCCATTGTGCGGCGTAGAGATTATTAATGTTCCCGGTAGGTACAGGCTCTCGTCTACCAATCTCAAGGTAGTGGGTTCGAATCCCACACCCGGCATTTCATCAGCCGACTATTTAAATTAAAATAATCACCGAATCATAACCGACTATTTAAATTAAAATAAAAATAGTTTGGGTACCTAGGTCGACTCAGCCTTAAATGAGTACTTTTCACAATCCTGAGATAATAATAGGCGGTTGAAGCGTATTGCTAGCCCCACATTACCTTCCTTGTAGACCGAACGGCTCTAGCATGGCAAGCTGTAGGACCTTGCTACTCCCAAGGCGTAAAACGCTATATACGGGAGCTATAATTATTATTATTATAGATTAGATTAGATTCTTGGAAGTGACTATCGGCCTGATCAACTGCGACCTTTTCAGATTTATTATGGTCCTCTTCTGATCCTCAGAATACATTCTCCAATCCTATTTTTTTCAAATAGTCTCGCAACTTGGACTCTGAATCCTCTATATACATATCTGTCAATTGACTAGTACAAAGAACAGCACATTTAATGTGTTCTGCCGTTTCTTCATCAGATGGACCGAACCTACACATGGCTTTGACCGTTATTCCAATTAATTTCAGCTTACAATGCAGCTTACAACTGTTAATAGACCTACTACAGCTTTGATTATCCTTCTGCCTTTGCTTATCAGGTCTGTCGTGTATTTTGGCGAATATTCTACTATGAACTTTTTGCTTTTCACAGCCCTGATGAATTACTCCACCATTCTAGAAATTTGTTGGCCCTAGCGTTACAAGTAAAAAAAGGCAAAAATATTGCAAGTAAAAAAAGGTCAATGTGTCCATTATTAGCAAAATTTTAAAGTTTTTACTTTAAAAGGGTGTGCTGTATATAACTCGGCACCCCTGACTATGTAATCATTCAACCGCAAACCATGTTTTAGAAGTTGGAGATTTATAAGCTCGTATATCACAGCGAACATATTTTTGTATCGTATATATTTTTAGGAAAACCTGAAATTTATTCCCTATATATTTAAAGTAACACGTCCCCTTCCGAGAAAAATTCTTTATAGCCAACGATCGGCACAGAAATTTTTGTCAGGAAAATGTCAAAAAATATTCATTCAAAATATTTTTTCCAAATAAGTTTAATAATTCTTATAGCACTAAGTATCCAACTTCCTGAAATAGAGAATATAGTTTAAAAATAAAAAGATAGCCCTAATAAAATAGCTGTTAACTCCACAGATGGATGCAAAACGGCCCTGTCTCACTCCCCCATCTGTTAATTCCAGATAATAAACTAGCACGCCCATTAAGGCGAGATGACCCTTTTTGCCTATTTCTTATGAGCGTTCCTGTAAATCCGCTCTCTAATACAGATCAGGTTAAGGAGCGGGGTTAATTTTGAGAAAACGTAAAGCAAAGGAGACGGAGCAAGAACACTAAACGTATTTACTGAGAGATAGGTAGTAAAGTTAAGATTTCATTGTCGAGTTCCTTGCATGTTAATCTGCCCAAATAGCTGCACAGCACCACATGATTGTTCGCCGACATAATTTACGTCTAAGGTGGGATTTGTTCACAAATAGTAATCCTTGTTTACTGCGCCTGTTCATTTGCATTTCCATTCGAGATATTCACCATCAATATGGGGATAGTTCGGTAATAACTCAAACGATTTTTAGTTAACATTATTATAGACAAATATAAGCACAGGATGGTCAAATCCCTAATACTATAAGAGATACGTAATATTGACATGATTGGTAATAATAATCAGAAAGCTAAGGAATAAGAAAGATATTTTTGGCGAAAAAATAACCAGGTAATGCAAAAATGCATTTGAATAGCGACAAATATGCATAATACATTTTCCAGGCTTTACCTTTTTTGACTGATAAAAAAACTCTCTAATGTATTATTACCCTCAATTAAGACTGGGCAAATAAAACGTTTTAATCACGCCTGCGTTATTTATTTAACCATGACTGCGCATATTTCCGTGGCGTATAAGCACCACCATGCATTTCCCAGAAAACCAAATAAAAAGACGTTTCAATCAAGATTACTTTTGGATGGGCTCGAAAACATGATTTACGATATTGTTATGAGCTATTGTATTTATTTTTTATCTTTATAACTGTACCAGATGTACCACAGTTGCAATAACAGGGAAGATAATGTATATTTATTATTACTATTAGCTAATTCCATGGAAATTCCGTTCAAAAAAATAGTTTAACTCTGAATCTATTTATAGGTTTAATCAAACTGAAAATATACTTAAATTTAACTACTATTAAGCCGTAAAAAAAGTTAATTGAGCGATTTTGTTGAACAACCCCCTATATAAAGTGAATTAAAAATTTACGTTCTCCGTTTATTGAACGTATCAGACTACCAAACAGATTACCGATTAAAGCTTTAATTAAAAGTAGTAAAAAAACGTTTCAATCAATCCATATCTAACGATGCGATAAGCCTGAATGCATAGTAAAAAGGGCACTTTCCACATTACGTCGCAGCAGAAGAAAGTATATAAATAAAAATCAAATTAGAAACAAATATCTAGTCGATAGAATTAATTTTAATAGCAAAAGTAGAGACAAATATCATTTATTACGTCTATGAAGACGTATGCTCGAACTTTGGGAACTAGAAAAACCTGCACATTTTTCATAAAGCCTTATAAAATATTTATTTGTGCCATCTATTCCATTGACAGAATTTATTTCCGGTGAATTTATTTCGTGTCGCCCTATAACCTATAACAGTGGCGTACATCACTTAATTTTTATCAAATCTGTCATCAAAAGTTTCTAAATTGAGAGTTATACGGTATAATTAATATAATTAAAAATCGAATATTCCCTTTAAAGTCACTTTTAGATCACGAAATTTTAAACAAAGAAAAACGTATTTTTATGGAGAAATGTTTAGATTATATAACAAGAAGCGTACGTCCTTGTAACCTATCGTGAATATATTGCGTAAAATATGCGTCTGCGATACTGTCAGCTTTATTAATCATATTTTTTCTTATTTATTTTTCCCGGTGCTATTTATGGATACGCTTTTTTTATTTTCGACCATAATAAACTTGACTGATTCCTATTTTATTAAAGTTTTGCGGATTTTATTGCCGGAGCGTCCCCAGCTAGTTCTGAACCAGTAACAAAGAGATCTCATCGTGCTCCGACTTTGCAGATTGCCTTCTCTGGCGCAGACTTGCAAATTTTATACTTTACGAGGTTCCCAGTTGATTTACATTTTATTACCATGCATTACGCTCTTAATATGCCGTAATATATTTAACAAATTACCCCTCATTTATTATTATAGCCATCAATTGCAGGAAATACTTAGGCGTTATTTGGAAGTGATGTATTGACGTCTCAGTTTTCGACGCAATGTTTTTATTACTGCTGGTATGGGTTTAAAAACACACAAAAGAATTATTACCATAAATATATGTCATTATTTAAAATCAATTATAATATAATATTTTCAATTAAATAAAGGATAGATGTAGATTTCCGTCTAATGTATATCATTCTACTCTCATCTTTACTTCTGCAATTAATATAAACGATTCCAAGGCCTTTAAACGTGCGTTTTGTGACTGTCTCATATTTAACCCCGCATGTGTCATTTTTAGACTTTTTATGGGTTATATATGAGAGACGCACTTTTCTGCAGACTGCTGTCTTTTTAACCGACCATACCAACAAGTATGGTAGGCTATTTAGATCGACAAAAAAAAAGTTTTTTTTTTAATTTCACTCAAAATGAGTTATTTGGGTCATAAATGACCTAAATAAAAAACATTTTCATTGTGTCTGTCTGTCTGTCCGTCTGTCCGTCTGTAACACGATAACTCAAAAACCGCTAAGCCGATTTTAACCAAATTTGGCGCAAAAATACTGTGGCATCCGAGAATCTGGCCATTAGTTATTGGTGGGGATGGGGGGTTGGTAAGGGGGTATGGAAGGGGGTTAAAATTTTTAAAAAATCGTAACTCCAAAATTACAGTAGCTAGCGAAACGCGGTTTTCAATTTAAGATTAGGAATAATATTTGCAACAAAATTTGTAAGAACATCAAAATCAGTCAAAGTCGCAGTTTTTGATATAAAAAAAGTGCTTTAACATATTTTAGTATGGGGGTACTTTTGGTATATTTTTACTTTTACAATAGTTTCTTTACCTCCGAATGCCTTTATAGAAGAAATAATTTTGTATTTAAATGCTTGTAACTAAAAAAAATAAAACACTTTTGAAAAAGTCACATTTTTACACCACTTAACCCTAAAAGGTGATGTAATAATAAAATATTATTAGGGAGTTGCTTTCCTTTTTACTTTCCGAAATAAATTTCGTCTGAACTCCTAATCGCAATATGTCACGTTGGGCTTATCCTTATGAAAAGGGCAATATAATCGGATCGGCTATTTGTCAATATTATTTCTGAAAACAAAGATGCATCGTTTTTATTAGGAAAAATTTCGCCCCGATTTAGAAAGCACTGGTTCGCTTATCGGCAGGATATAGCGCCACGATCTCCGTATATCTCCTTGGGGAGGCAATATTTCACGATATTGATACAATATTTCTGAAATGAACTTCATCATGTAATAAATTCCCAACTTTTTTTCCGGTGATTTTGACTTATACTTTTGTCGGAAAATATTTGTCTTTATTAAATATTCCTTGCTGTTTCCTCAATGCTTTAAAGATAATTGAAAATGCTTATTTTGCAGATATACTCAAGACTCCGTAACCTAGCACCATAGTTAATTAATAAATTTAGCAATTCAAAAAATTGAAACTCTTGTAATGATGATTTCGTATCGCCCTGTCACGCTCAATGCCAGTCTATCAAATAAACTACACTCCATTTCCCTCACTTGAAATAAAACTAAACTGTTATTCGATTTTATGGGCAGCAAAATCGTTATTGAAAGAAACTAGACACGAAACAATTGTCCTAATCGGTGTTTTATAAAGAATTTAAGACCTCTGTCGTCTTCCATCGTTTGCAGTGTCGTTAAATGAACTAAAAAATCGTCTCGACGCTAGATTATCGCTCGTTGAAAGTAAGTTTCAAAATAATTAATTTTATTATAAAGTAGAAAATTAAATAACCGCTTATGCATATTAATAAAATGGCAATGAAACATAAAATCGTTCAATGTTTTGGAGTAAGTACGTATATAAAATAACGAAACACTCTCATTATAAAGTATTATCAGTAAACGAAACAGCTAGAAAGATAAACTCGTAAACTCCAAGTTGGACTTTTCAATTAAAAAATAGCGTATAAAAACTTTAAGAGCTGTCTGTCGTGTTGTGCCGTTCGCCATGTCACTAACTCCACTAAAAACGTGCCGTCACCTGTGACAAAAAATCGGTGACGAACACGGAGTTTCTTTAATAAACATAAACGGGGTGTTTTATAGCCATAGGTGTTGCTGCTTGTTTTTTTTATAGCGGAAGCAAGGAGAACACGTGGCTCTAGACGCTCGGTCCCACATAACTCCCGGGACCCCATCAACTTAATCTAAAAATACTGATTATATGTTAAAACAAAACATATATAACGGTTTTTTAGCGGCGGCTAATCGTTAAATCGGGGTGGTTAGTTCTTCGCCTAATCCAGGCCGAGACGTAAAAATTAGGCAGTAAAGATTTTATATGAGCCAGATAATGGCTTGTATTAATCTTAAAGTTGACGGGGGATAATCATTTAGGTGTTTGCTTTCCACGCCATACCGAAATAAAATCGTCCCTTCTGTTTTATTTTATTTCGAGAATTTTATTATTTGACTGTTACTGGCTACTATATTAGCTCAGCTTTCTTTATCACCGTCCATTAATGCCCTAATTGAAAACTGACTGAAAATCTAACTTCAACAAAAAAACAGCAAAGAAAAAACCGATTTAAAATATCTACATGCAACTAGTGATGGGATAACTCGAGTTGAAAGTCGCTCGAGTACTCGATTATTGAAATAACCGACATCGCTCGATGCATGTGACGACTTACGAGCGACGAACGCAAGCGATTCTAGAATGAAATAAATTGAAATTCGATTTTAATGTGTCATACTTGATACAAACCCAAGCGAATTTTCTACATACATTGCAGATAGCAAATTTATACGCCGTTATCCGTTGCGCATCCGAGTGACAAAATTTTACGACAAATACATCGACAGTGCTTTAAACTAAACTAAATTAAGCGACTTACTAGTCGCTCGTCGCTTGCTACTTGCCACTTGCCAGTCACTGACTCTCACCGAAAGAATATAATATGCTCTGCGCACGCAACTTCCTGCTTGGCGTTACGAGTTGCGAGTACAACAAGCGACGGGCGAAAAATCGTATTTTTAAATACGAGCGATCGCTCGATTATTAAAATCGCTTAAAACTCGAGTATACTCGATTATTGAAATTAATCGGTTTTCCCATCACTACATACCTACAACTGTTCAATAACAGTTTAGTTTTTAGCAGATACAATCATAATCCTTACCCATTACCAATATTACACTAAACATCCTTGCCCAAAATCTTTCTGGAAATAGTTCGTGAAACACTTCACGAAGCATTTCTAGAAATACTTTCAGAAGTAAACACTTCAGAAAAAACATTCAAAGATTTGAAAAAAAGTATTTTCTGGTATAGAAACCGACACATCGTGGAAGTGGCTCGAGACAAAACGAAATTGAACAAGACAACAGGAAACAACAGAAAGTCGATAAAAAAAATCCCCCACGCCCTTCTCCGCATCAAGTAGTTTTGAGGCATTTTTAAGAAATGAAAGTAGGTCAAGACAAACGAAAACAAGCCGAGACGAGACAAATTTAGGCAATGAAATATGACCTTGACCTGCTTTAGATTGTTTTCCGCATAGTGTAGAGGGTGTATTATGCTTATTGAAATCAAAGAAGCGATAGCAATACATTATTACTAACCTCTACAGATGCCTGAGGAATACATTGATTTAGGTCAGATTGAATTAAAAAGTTTCTTTTTTTTTTACAAGTTAGTTTCTTGGGTAACAATAACTTGTATATTTTGTATATTTCCTTCTGATGGATAAAAATTAAGAATTCCTTTCAATAAATGGACTAGTCACAAAGGTATATAGACATTATTTATGATATATTTTGTTTAATAATAATATCTTAATAGTAATAATACATCTTCAAAACTTTCTATCTGCCAAAATAATGTCGTAATCCAGAGTTAATAAAAATGTAATCCGTCATTACATAAAAGAAATAACGAATGAAGAATAATCGAGAAAGCTATTAAAATAAAAAGAATACACGTCCACCGCAAAGACATTAATGGATCTTGACAAATTAATGGAATTATATTTCCCACAAAATTATTATTGGTTTGTGTTTCACTCTGATCTTCTTTAATAACCCCAGACCTAGCTGCCAGTAGCATTACATATAGGGAATTCATGGAGAAAATTAGAGAAGTAATATGAAATGTGATGTCCAGGTCGGTCAGCTTTCATAATAAACTGTAAACGACAGCATTAAGCTATCTTATTTCGTTAGTTTCGTTGTTCGTTAGTCATAATTTACTCAATTTTACGTTCCTTGGATTTTATATCTGTAAAAGGAGACGTGGAATAATTCCACTCGCATAAAGTTTATTAATCAAGGCACAATTAAGGGAATTTAATTAATTAAAAGTGGAAATTTTAATAAATTTAAGTAAATTTTCAATGGTAGCTATATTAACCTATAATTCTGCGAGATATACGATGGGCATAAGACTGGGGAACGCCTTGAAATAAAAGTTATTATTGTGTATGTACATGGAATTGTTTAAAATTTCATTATCTCGAGCAACGTTGTAGATGGCAGTGAGTAGTAAAAATAAAACTGGAATAGACACGAACAGAGAACATTGCTATATGAAATTAAATATAAAAGCTCGCGTTTTATTGCTCTAAGTGGTGCTACATTTAAAATATAGCGTAGATAAATGTAAAAATGCATTAGCTTCAAGTTCATGTCGTTTTTTATACTAAATAAAACTTGTTTACGTCGATTTCTGCATAAATACTTTCAGTATGGAAGTAGGAGAGTAACTAGGAAAAATGTAACAACTAAAATAAAGAAAAAAAGTGTTTAAAGAATAAAAAACATTATCCCTTTAAACCCCTGTCGTCTGTATGTGCTTTATCAGCCGATCATACCCCCAAAACATCGCCATACGTGGTGGAATTACCATATACAGTCGAATTTTTGCCCCCCCTGTCAATCATTCTAATACGCTAAAGGGCAACCGGTTTTAAATATGTTTACCCGAAATTGTTTTTATTTAAAATTTAAAGTGGATGTGTTCGGTGTGTGCGACGACATGATGGATGCGCCTGTTCCAAACCTCGTTTCCTTGTTATTTGGCTTTCGATTTGAATTTTAAAACTTCCTCCTTCTCGAGAAAACAATATGGAAAAATCGTTCGCATGTCATAAAGGTGAGGGTGCAGTGCCTGTTGCCCCGGGACGTCGAAATAAAACAGCATTTTCTTTTTGTTTTACGGTTTAAGGAAAATAAATTCTACACTTCATTTAATAATTCCCATCCAATCTTATTTCGAATTGAATAATATTTAGAACATATTTATTTAAAAGTTAAACTGACTGACTAAACAACCGCTGGCGGTTCTGTTATTGTTACAAGAAAATACCGTCACATGGCGGCATGATATTTCTATATCTGTAAATGACCGTGGCAAATTGAATTCATTTGTCGTACACGGCGGTATACTCTTAACATGGTAGATAAATGCCGCAGCAGGCAGCATACTGTAACTTAAACATCAGATACCGAAAAAAAAAGAGTGTAATCAAAGCAATCAAAACATTAGAGCTACAGCTTGACATTAAACTAACTCTAAGGTCCACCTACCGCCAAATCATTATTGTTTTGAGTTCCTTCATACTGAAGAATTAATTTCGAAATTATAAAATTACCTTTACATTTCGATTAGGTGATAAAAAAAAGTTTAGTGTTCGTCGCTTTCTTAGTTTCCATGTAACATGTTAAAAATGTTTATTTTTGTATACATTAAAATGTATTTTTTTTTACTACAGTATACCTAATCAGCGGAACTTACATTGCAAAAAACAATAACACATAAAATTTTGTAACATAAGGGCGGTATTTATGTTCTTTTAAAAAAGTATACCGCCGGTACCGAACGGCGAAAAATTTACCTCGTTTTTCGGCGGTGATCATGTTAATATAAGATGTAAAACCATCTAACGGCGGTTTTTTCTTAGTCATATATTTTCCACGGTCTATACCGCCGGCGGTGATTTATCCAGTTCATTATTTAAAATATACTAATTGGGTGTTTTAAAAATTGAATCAATTTGAAAGTAGAAATACTGATATTGGCGTATAATTATATTTTTATTTACAGCTAGCCCTTTGCGCGGTTGTCACGTAAACAAAGAGTTTTTATTGTCGTATATTACGAAAGAATGGCCGTCCAGGCAACAAACCTGAACGCTAATTAGCAAATTTCATTAACGACATCGAGGAGGCGAGGAGAGCTTTAAAAACCGGTGCTGTTACAGGGATAAACCACCATTTAGTCCCGTCTGCGCTATCAATAATGTTGTACAAATGATGCGTAATTTTTCGTCTATGCTTCGTAATTATAGCGGTATTGCTTAATGGCAGCGGTGGACTGAGATAAGAAAATGCCCATTTACCTCCGCTAATCAGCCATTATAAGTTGTAGAAACTCCATATTAACGAACGGAAAATATGCTCTTCTCTAAACGCTGATCGTATACGGGGTGGCACTATCTAGAATTAAAATCGATGATTCTGCCTATAGCTTTAGGTTGAAACCACCTAATACAATCATAAACCCTAATATATCTTCAATCTAGATTAGATACTCGCTGGCTACGAAGTGGCTATCGGCCTGATCCACTGCGACTTTTTCAGAACTATTGTGGTCCTCTTCTAATTGTTAAGGTTATAGTCTCCAGTCCTATCCTGTTTAAAAAGTCTAGCAACTTGGAGACTGAACCCTCTATATAGCTCTCTGTCAATGACCTATCATTGCCTATTACAGAGAACAGCACATTTGTCAAGCTGTGTGAACTGGCATTTGCCAAAAAATGTGTTCAATCGCTTCCTCTTGAGATTGAAAAAATCTGCACATAGCTTCGTCCTTCAATCCCATCGGCTTTAGATACCTATTAAACTTACAACCACCTTAGTAGACCCACTACCGTTTTGACTGTCTCTCTGTCTCTGAATGATCTGTTGTGAATTTTGACGAATGTTCTATAAACATATTCGCCTGACTCTCCTTGATGAATTTCTCCAACATTCTAGTGATTTGTTGGCACCCAAGTCAGACTGACAGGTAAAATGTTATGTGTAGACAAGGCTTTAAGTCTGTGGACAAATAATGAAACTGTAAATAAATATACAGCAGTTTGCTTGTTTATATTGGATTAAAAATCAATGTATATAGGTTTATATTGGATTAAAAATCAATGTATATAGGTTAATCTATCATTTATACATAGTTATGGCTTATGGTAAGTGCATTTAAAGCCATTTACGGAATAGTATTTTATTATTTTAATATAGACACACCCTGTAAAAATATTAGCGAAAGCGTCAGACTCAAACATGCGACAAGACCGCAACGTATATCAGCGAAACCCGCCAAAGACTCTGTCATTAGATAAATTCTTTTATTGTCCCTCTAGAAATAATAATAAAAAACGAACAATTCGTAATTTACATTGCACTCGAAATGCTTTCTAAAATTCACATAATTATTATAATGCCGGATCGACTGCATTTGCTTTAGCGATAACTACTAAAAGCATCATTTGAAACTGTAATGATCATTATAATACTGTCGCAATAATTTCCAGTGTTCTACCTTTCATATCTCGGTGAATATTTCACTGAATACGCGTTTTAAAAAATCGAAATTGATTTCTTGCGCTTTACTTAATCTCGGGACAAGAATGTACTTGTCGGTTAGCAGCCTATAATAAACGGTTAAAATAAATGAGGCGAAATTAGTTAATGTCATCAGGTTTGGAACAGAAATAAAATATGTCCTCCACATAATCTTGAAACATGTTAGACGTACCATTTCTCAAGCACTACGCCGATTCCTTTAGGAATTTTTACAGATAAACCAAAATATTTCTATTTTTAAATGATCAAAAATAATTTCCTATCAGATGTATTTGGTGTGATATGTAGGGTTTCCATAATTTTTTTGGAAATTCCAGACAAATGACCTCCGAAATCAGGATAAAATCCGGACTTCATCGAAAAATAAATTATGAATTTATTTAGGTATTTTTCTAGACTCGGGACATCGAAGTCTCTGTATAATCTAGCTAAAAGATTTGATTACGGTAAATCACGAAACACTTGTAAAAAAATTAGAGAGATATGGAATACGAGGAAATAACCTTAGTATTTTAAAAAGTTATCTTAAAAACAGATCACAGTATGGTGTACCACAAGGCACTTCCATAATTCCTTTAGCGTTTATTTTAACTTTTAATATTTAATTTGAGTTTTAGTTAAAATGTACTTATATCATGTTATTAGATATATTAGCATATTATATTATACTATGTATAACTGATATGTATTCTTTAATTAATGGTCCCCAATAAGATTGAACTCTGAGTAAAAAAAATCATTGTTGGTAGAAAAACAATACATGTCCACAAACCGTTACAGGAAAGTATCAAAACAAAAACATCAATCATAGGAATACGTGCTTTTTATCCAAAGAAAATATTAGCAGACTTCATTAAAACATTCATCCATCATTGAGGAAAGAAATCCGTATAGGGCGAGCCTATTAGACAAAATGACAAATGAAAATTGTAACGCTTGCCTGGAAACATACCTTGAGATGGGACTCTGGGCCCATCTACAGAATTAACGATATTTTGGCAAAGACCAACAAGATAATTAATGGAGGGTATATATCCCCAGCGAGGCTAAATAAAAGATAAAGAAAAAAAGGGTCTTATCTAACGATTAATGAGAATGTAGATTTCCGTATTCTTTTACTAACGCCGTTAAATTCGTTATTATTGCCTTGTACTCGATTTCGGTTATATTTGAAGCAAAATGTTATATTAAAAGAAATTATATTATATTTTAGCAATTCCAGTGATTTGGTTTTTGTGAGAAAATATATTTTATGTTCACCTCTTTGTACGAGTTTAGATCACTCTGAAACTATTGCCTACATCTTGTACTTATTTCCTAAGGCAAAAATGGTCTATATTTTCATATTCAGTACAATTTAATTAGTTAATAAGAGTAGTTACCGGTAGATCAAAATCTGTGACATAACCAAAATCTCCAATTTTCATAACTATGTCGAAAATGGAAAGATGTCGAAAAATTAACTATTTTGGACATTTTTTCAAGGCCTTTAGAAAAGTAGTAAACATTATCAGAAAAATTTAGAAGTTTCAGTATTTGTAGAATATTTAATGTACTTTTAGATGGTATAAATATGTTAATATTAAATTGCTTTGATTTTGTGAGAAAAAAAAATTTCATAATCCCCGGTTTTTGAACGATTTTTGATCACACTGAAATTATTGCCTCTATCTCGTACTTTACTCCTAAGACTTTAAATGGCCTATATTTTCGTATTCAGCGTCGTTTAGTTAGTTAATAAGATGCATTTTATCAAAATCTGGAAACATGACCAAAATCGCCAATTTGCATGATTGTCAGACAAGAAATTGGCTATTTTGTGCATTTTGCTCAAGGCTCTTAGAAAAGTAGTGAACATTACCAGAAAATTATGAAAATTTCAGTATTTTTTGTAGAAAATATTATGCATTTATTAATGCTTAAATAAATGCATTAATTTTGATAAGTCATTGACTTTACAAGCCCTTGTTTTTGAACGAAATATAATCACACTGGGAATATTCCATACGTCCAGTACTGTACCTCTAAGATCTAAATGGTCTATTTTTTCGTATTCTACTCTCAAAGAGTAGATTTATCAAAATAATCGCCAATCATTATAACTATAAAAAACTTTAAAAATAGTAAGTATACATGTTGAAGCACAAATATACTGCAAAAGGGGTTGCAATATGAAGTTATAAATAAGTTCATATTTAATACAATGTAGTAAAGCAGAGCAACAACAACACCACAAAGCGCCGAGTTTATATGGCAAAAATAAACTTGCCAAAAAAAGGTAAGAATATAAACTCGTCGACATGCATACCTCTGCGACTCTAAAAGTAATAAAGCGGCAATATAAAAAGCGTAAACCCGACTTGAAACAATAATGCAGCAAATGATAAAACGTATAAAGCACAAGGAGATTTAATGGGGCATCATAGCGTTCAATATTTTCATTCCCCATTATTATTGCGCTCGGACCAATCTGAAAGGTTCTCGCTACACGACAGAGACAAATATAGAAGAAGTAAAGGGCATAAAGGAGCTTCCCGTAATCAAATTTTGATGAGCAATTAAAACAAAACGAAATGATGGTCATTAAACAAGTTGCAGACTTATAAGTTTATAGTTTTGTGGGGTGGTGCTGTTTGGTTTTAAGTTGGGGGACCAGTGCTGGTGACTGATCACGGCAACTTTATGGACTATTTTATGTAACTTACGTTTCATACTAATGCTCTGTGTCGATTTCGCTTAGCCCATTAACTGACTTATCTCTGAATGTAGGGGCGCATTAAAAACAATTGCTTTCTTGCTATAAACATGCACACATACATACGTGTACACTCCAATATTATCTAATTTTAACAATACTGATATAAATAGTAAACATAATTTAGACTTTCTGCTAATTTATTTTAAACGCCTATTATACAGGGTCCTGCATCTATAGCTCCTATATGAAAACACCAAAAATTTCTGTGTATTAAAAAGTATTTCAGAAAAATATGTTCACCTATACAGGTTGTCTCAAAATGTGTGATAAGTCCATTGTTGGGCATATTAAAAAGAACGTCTATCCTTTCGCGGCGAGTTTATTTATTTGAAAACAGGTTAGGGAAAAGTGGTTAGATTATTTCTTGACACAGACCACAAAATAGTCTAGAAATTAGATTTTTGATGTCCACATCGGCTTGTTCCAATACGACCTTTTCAGATGTATTGTACTCCTCTTCTGATTCTTAGGTTACATTATCCAGTCCTATTCTTTTCAGAATATCTAGCAAGTTGGATACTGAACCCTCCATATAGCTCTTCAATGGCCTATCATTGTTTTTAATTTGTTCTTCAGATTGATAAAATCTGCACGTGCATGCTTCGTCCTTCAATTCCATCAGCTTTAGACGCTGACAATGCCCTATAATAGACCTACTACCGCTTTGGCTGGCTCTCTGTCTTTGCTTATCAGGTTGCCGTGAATTTTAGAAACTTAGTACTAAATTAAAAATTTAGTTCAAAATTAAGTACAAATTAATTAAAAATTCTCCAACTCCCAGTGGATGACATACCAAGAATTTACAACTTTGCGAAACACCTCACTGTAGTATTGAGTAATTAAAAGTACTTTAACTTAGTACTAAATTAAAAATTTAGTTCAAAATTAAGTACACAAATTAATTAAAATTCTCAACTCCCAGTGGATGACATACCAAGAATTTACAACTTTGCGAAACACCTCACTGTAGTATTGAGTAATTAAAAGGATTGCAAGGAAGAAACACTTACACGGCATGTAAAAGACCATACCATAACGTGGTATACTAATGCTTCCAAAAATAAAGCAGGGACAGGGATAGGAGTATTTGGGCCGAAAACTAAATAATCCGAACCAATGGGCAGTATGGGCAGTATGGGCACCTACCCCAGTATCCTTCATGCAGAAATTTACGCTATCGAAAGATGCGTACAATTTATCTTAGATAGGAACTATCGAAAACAAGAAATTGCCATCCTATCCGATAGTCAAGCAGCACTTAACGCGATCAACTAAGTAACCATCAATTCGAAGTTGGTCAAAGAATGCCTAGAGAAGCTCAACAAATTAGGCAAAGAAAATAAAGTCCTCCTACTCTGGGTGCCTTCTCACAAAGGGATGGAAGGCAATGAAAAAGCAAATGATCTAGCTAGAAAAGGAGCAAACACTCCACTAACTGGACCAAAACCGTTCTGTTTTCCAAACGGGAACCAACTGAAAGCGGAACTGAAGAATCTGGAAGACTCCATCTGTAACTTGGAATGGGTGTCCTCCAACGGTCTAAGACACTGCAAATTTTCGCTAACTTACAGATGAGAACAATTTATCTTAGATAGGAACTATCAAAAACAGGAAATTGCCATCCTATCCGATAGTCAAGCAGCACTAAACGCGATCAACTCAGTAACCATCAATTCGAAGTTGGTCAAAGAATGACTATTCTGTGGGGAAAATGGGGAAACACCAGAACACCTTATCACTGAGTGCGCCGAGACGACGACCATTCGTGCCATGAACTTTGGTACGGCTGACGTCGAGGATGAAGAGCTGGTCTCTGTTGAGCCGTCTCAGATACTGGCTTTTGTTAAAGCTCTGAGACTGTACGATGAGTTATAACTCGTTACAACTCAAGAAAGGGGAACACACAATAGATCTGTAAGGTCGCGGTGATTAACTCCCCTCCTAAACATTCTACATTCTACAAATTAAAAATTTGTAGGCACTAAATTAATTTGGACTTAACTCTGTACCTTTTGAAAATAATTTTAAATTGTAGGTTTAGTAGTCCTCCAACAATCCCATCACTCACAATTGTGTCGAATGAGGTGAATAACCCTGTATAAAAATTTAAAGCTTTTTGTAAAATTAAAATGAGATGTTAAGGGTGGGTTCTAGATAATATGTAAAACTAATTCTATCAATTTAATTGTTTAATTAATTAAACTCGGTGGTAATTAAAGCGACTGAACCGCTGATCATACGAGATAAAAAGGTATGCGTAGTTAAAAGTTTACGATGTAGTTTCGACTAAATTTAATAGTACGGCTGTAATCCGTTTAAGTCCTTCGTCATTTGTGGAATTGTCCGTGTTTTGATATATCGGCCCGCCCTTAATATTCTATAATGTTATTAAAACTCGCGACATAAAACGACACCGCGCGACCATGGGTTATGCTATTGCGGAATTAATGGCTGCTCGTCCATAAACACGGTAATAGTTTTTGGTAGGCGTTTTGTAATTTGTTTGATTAATTTAGATAATGCATGCCGCCGGTGTCTGTTGGCTGGCCTGCCTCGCGCCCGAGAATAAGTCTTTTGTCACGATTTTTCAAGGAATAAGCGTCGAGCGCACGAACGTAGCTGCTGCCTGCTCGCTATCACTTCTTTCTTTCTTTGGTTCGTGCCATATGGCTCGCCCAATTGATCAGATTAGACTCATAACTATCAGAGAAACATTTTAATCGAAGCACAAAGGCTAATTGTTATAAGTACCCCAGAGATTTATGCTTAAGTATGCTATTTATTGGAATTAACTTCTACAAATTACTTTTTTTAAACTGATAAATCGCAGTTTAAAGATGTAATAAAAATGTACAGGTATTTTTCCAAAATTCCCGTTCCATTGTTATAATAAAAAAGTAACCCATAATTTTCAATCATGTATATCATTATCAATCAATTCGAAGTTGATCTAAGAATGCCTAGAGAAGCTGAACAAATTAGGCAAAGGAAACAAAGTCCTCCTACTCTAGGTGTCAGCTCACCAAGGGATAGAAGCCCATGAGCAAAGGATCTAGCTGGAAAAAGAACAAACACTGCAGTAACTGGACCAGAACCGCTCTGCTTCCCAAGTGGAAACCAACCTGTGAAACCAACTAAAAGCGGAACTCAAGAACTTGTAGAAATATATCCGTAACTTTGGGGAATGAACAATACGACCGAGAAAAATCGAGAATGCTCCTTGATCTACGTAAAAACACTCTTCGGATTGTCACGGGGTTTTTAACAGGACAGTGTCTCCTCAATGAACACCTCAGTAGCACTCATTTAGAATACACTTAGCATATATAAGAGCTAGACTTAGAATATTCCCTACATCTACATATAGTACTGTACTCGTAAGAAGTGAATAGCCGATATTTTCGTATTCTACACCCTTAAATTAGTTAACAAGAGTAGTTTTATAAAAATCTGTGACATGACCAAAATCGCCAATTTTTTCATGACTTTTCAATATTTTCCTGAATTTTTTCATGAAAAAATTGGCCATTTTGGATGTTATGTTGAAAGCCCTTAGAAGAATAGTAAACATGATCAGAAAATCATGAAAATTTAATTGTTTGTAGAAAATTTTATGTTTTTAGATCGTATATTTAAATATGTTAATATTAAATTTTTGTTTTTTGAACGATTTTTGATCACACTGAAATTATTGCCTCTATCTCGATGAATTTTATCAAAATCTGGAAACATGACCCAGATCTCCAATTTTCATGACGTATGGAAAAATGTCGAAAAATTGGCTATTTTGGGCATTTTTCTCCAAGGCTGTTAAAAAGTAGTAAGACTCTATAAATAGATTAATCCTTAAATGCTTTAATTTTGTAAGAACATTGATTTTATGTGTCCTTGTTTTGAACAATATTGACTTATACTGCTTTCTTAATAAATCATTATAACGAAAAATATCGACTTTAGGGTCAATCTGCAGCAAACCAACGATATATTGTCGTATATTCATAGCGATAAACTTTATAGGGGATCGTGTATTAGATCCTGGACTTAGTTCGTGCCAACTAATTACTAAAACAATTTCCACATGGACACACACACATATCCATAACCATATTACTAAACGGCACCTATTCCGCACATAACCGTTCAGCCATATTGCCATTATTATCGACCTAGATGTCGTCGGTAATTAGATAAAGACGTCTACGTCACCATAGTGGACAAAGCCACCCACCTATTAAATATAATTGAAACATTAAACATAAAACCGGTCATGGATAAAGGAAGAACCGTAGAGCATCGCGGTCGATCTTGAAAGCTTCGTCGAAATGGATAATTCACCTACATTATTCGTCCTTTGTGCTGGCTCGGAAGGACCGAGTCTCAGTTCTTAGCCAGTTCTGTTCCGAATGCATTTTAATTCCCCCTTGGGAATACAAGTAATTAAAATTGTACTCCAGAAGGATTAACTTTGGACGGGGTAAATAATCACGAGGTCGGATTGGGATGGACGTGGTGTTATTTTGATGAAGTATCCTTGGGAAATTAGAGACGAAAGGATATTATGGGGAATTAACGACATCGCTGATACCTGGAGGTACTGGGACGTTAAACATTTTTTAATACCTCTTAAGCACTATCGGTGCTGTTTTTTTTTGCTCTTTTATCCGACGCCAAAAATAAGAGAAAATCCTTTTTATGTCATTTAAAATGTCAAAAATATAAAAGAGTTCATAAAATAAATAATTGTAGTTATTTGAAAGCCAAAAACTGTAACCCTTGAAAGTGATTAACGTGAGTCACACCTGGCTATTGACAATCTGTTTTAAACGAAACATGACACCTTTATGATTTTGCGTTATGTCAAAAATTGGATTATGATATTATGAATATTTAATGACCCCGGCGCGTAGGATAGCTGAAATCGCTCGCCCCCAACTTGAACCCTATTATTAGCACCGATGTAAAACAAAAACTGAGGCCAATACCAAGTCGAATTACAAATTACTTGACCATATGTCGCTTTTCCAACAGATATCTAGTGCCGTTTCTTATCGTGATGAATTATTTTTGACGTGTCGGATTTTATAGCAGTCGCACGACAATACTAATCGCATTGTGGAAACTATATAATTAGAACAAAATGAAAATAAATGCCAGCTTTATCATTTCTATTTTTCCATTGTTAAGTTAATTCAATTTTAACTAACCTTATATCAACATTGCTTAGAAAAAATTGAGAAAAGTAAATTTAACTATATGGAAACATATCGGTTTGGAACGCCTTGCGACGTTGTCCGATGCGTAACTTCGGCAAAATTCGGTCATTCCATTGTCTGTCACTTTCATTTCTGGCCCTCATTGCTCTTGTGATACCCTGCTTCCAAGTCTTCTTGGGTCTTCCACTCCACGCTTTATTCGGTTTAAGGTATCCATTGCATAACATGATTTGGAAGTCCGCTAGATAATTCTGAACCAATTGTAGATATTTAGCTTTTAGTGTGTTTATTTCCAAATCCCTTTGTTGGCATTCACCTCATAGTTTTCTTGTCATGTACTCCAAATCATCAAAATTTAAGTATACCTGTACCAATTACCTGATTGCCAAACCAAATAAATGTTTAGAGCGTTTAAAACAATAAGCATTTTATTCTGGCTATTCGTTTTCAGAAGGGGCATAAATTTTCACATAAAAAGCTACACCAACAGAGAATAAAACTTGCCATTAAAACCACAATTCGCTCTTAGCTCAAAAACAAAAAATATATATATTTGGCCATAAAAAATATATATTCCGCTTTATCAAAAGGTTTATTAATAATGAAAACTGGAAGAATAAAAAGTATTGCGCCGTTAAGATTATTCTGACTGTAACATTTTTTTATTATTGGACTTGGAAATGAAAGAAAGTATTGTGTTTTATGTTAGAGGAGCATAAAAATTTTATTCTTGCAATTTTAGTGCATGTATATATATTGTGCAATTCTCGCTCGTTTTTCAATAAAGGGAAGCCAGTCAGTAAAAGCGTATCGCTAAGGAAACTAAGTTATAATTCTTTATCTCTGTAATGCCCTCTGCTATAAAATTATTAATATCTTCCGTTATAATTGAGCAGAGGCCTAGAATAAGGTATACCTCCGTATTTAAGGCTATTAATGTTATAGATCGTTCGCTTTTCGTATTATTTTTATAACTACCCCAGTATTAACAAGTGTCTCGACTTATTAGATCCAATAAAAATTATAAGCACTAAATAAAAACGCTAGTAAATTTGTCGGTCCTAATTCTTAATTGGATCTGACTCATTTGATGACTTAGTTTGTAACAGACTCATAAGCTATAATATATTCCATCAATTTTTATAAAAATCTATATTTTTCATCAAATATATATTAGCAAATGAAAAAAAAATATAACAGAAATATTTATTGGCATGTATAATCGTTGTTTGACTAGCTTAATAGGACTGAACATCATAAATACTGACATATGTTTTCTGGTAACTTCAACGAAAAATACAAACAATAGATAACGCACAGAAGTTAAAAGGTACCATAAAAATAATTATATGCAAATAAGTTTATCGGTGTCGTAAATTTTGTCGGATTGAAGAAATCGACTCCCCCTTTTTTATTCAAAGAATGTCAAAAAAAGGACGCCAACAATAGGAGAGGTATATATCGGAGAATTTTATGTTGATTGAAGCAGTTGTCATTTCGGGACCTATATCAGAGATAAGCTGAAGCAGGCATAAAATCCAGACACTGTATTGGGCCTTAACCCATTTAACGGTGAAGATAGCAACAGTCAATAAAAGATTCCACATCATCTAGGGCTGAAATAGAATTTCTACGTCATTTCTTGATTAGAAAATACGAAGATAGCCTCTTTGTTTCTTTTAACTAGCAGATAAAGTCCTTTATTAGAACTAAAATATAAGTTGTCTAATATAAAGTATAGGAGTGTAAAAATTAAAAATAATAAGCTTTTTCTTGTGGATGCGGAAGAATAAAATGAAGTAATTAAATTTACACGTTGTTAACTTCCCGTCGTAAATTTTAAACCGAATAAGAATCCGACCCAGTGAATATTATCACTTAACAGCTACAGTTAAAAATCCACACTAAATAGATTTATCTAGACGATAAAGGGTTGTTCTTCCGCACAATGAATTTTTATCCCTCGCCCTTTTGAAAAGTCGAAGCCATATCAATAGGAGAAACGCTTGTAACCACATCTGTTAAATTTAAAAATCTTCCTGGTTCAGTATTCGGATTAATTTCGTTATCAATACCAAAAATAAGCACGGGACTGGCACATATGGGTTTTATTCCTAACTTCGGCTCGATACAGCACGCTAATCCAAAATTTATAATACGGCCTACAGGTCATTTTTAAGCTTATATTTGATGAGCTTAAATAAGTTACCCTCCAACTCTAAATGCGGATTAAATTGTGCGGGCCCTTTGATTTTATTAATTGCTTATTGAAATATATATGTTCACATATTGAGCATTATCGCATTAGGTAGTATTTACCTTTTTAAGTAAATAAAAGGAAAAATATACTAATTTATAAGTTAGATTAGATTCTTCGAGGTTACTATCCGTCTGATCATTGGGTCTGATCCTTTCGGTCTTACAGATCACATTGCTGTCGTCATTTCTTCTTCAAATTGACAAAACCTGCCAACCTGGACATGGCTTTGTCCATCAAAATATTAGCTTTAGACATCTATTCAGCTTGCAATGCTCTGTTAGTAGATCCACTACAGCTTTAACTGTTTTATAGGTTACAGCAAGTATTACAACTTCCAATACGAACTTTTTCAATTAAATTAAAATAGATTTCCCTTCGAAACACAGTTCATAAAATAAGCTAGTACTTAAGAAACGAGAACAAAGTTTTCAAATAAACTGGCGAATTTTGATTTAGAATCGCACAACATAAAAGCATCGCGTACATAACAAATTTACTAAAATACCATTGGCCGGTTAGCAGCGAAGCAGAATTATGGCCACAATTTTATTTGAAAAATACTGAAAGATGTAATAAAGGAAAATGGATGGGTGGCGAGTATATCGAGGAAAACCTTCACGTTTTCGGTGGAGATGAAGCGGTCGTATGAGTCCATAAAAACGGTGAATCATGAAAGTAAGAAAAGAAACGACATTATAGACGATAAACTGTTAACTGTGCGGTCATTTAGAAAGGAATTAAACGATTCTGGGGCACGGTTTATTTGTACGGCCGTCATCTTCCCGAAAAGAACAGAAAATGTTTATGTTTTTCACAATCTGAAGTGACCGCTTGATAAGCTGATCGTAAAAATTGGAAACGAAATTCAAATACAGCAGCCTCTTTGTGTCACACACCATATCGCTTTCAAAGAAATAAGTAAACCTAAAAATGGTCAAAGTACTTTTCTAGAAAAGTCTGTACCACATCATTAACAATTCATCATAAGATACACATAGGGAAAAACAAAGTTTTTCTCCAATTTCCAGAAATGTATTTGAGTTATAAGTGTTAAAGTTAAATATTTAATTGATTAAAGTGATATTGCAACTGACTAAAAACCGATGTTATTTGTTTAGGCCACCTCTATTTTTACATATTTCTTTGATATGTGGAGTTAAAATTGGATAACGGTTATAATTTCTTTTTCCGTTTCCTTTAGCTTTATTTATTTATTTACCAAATGCTTATTTATGGACACGATAAGAACATTACACAAACACTACCATTAGTAATTATTGGTATCTTATTGCGTAATCTCATAAAATACAACTCGAAGCTTTTTTAACGCTCATTAGTCAGTTTTAATAGATGTTTTGTCTCATTAGTGACCCCTTTAATTGACTCTAATTAGAAATATATTTTACAGCCACCACAAGACATTTATTTTCCTCGAATATGATGATGATTTAAAATAAAATATTAACATAACAGTTTTTTCAGACATATTTTAACGATTTAAATATCCTCAAGGGTACATGGGAAAAACACCGTCATTGCATAAAAGTTGATTCTGAGAAAAAATCGAATTAAAGTTTATCAATTAAAATCGGAAGTATAAGTAATTCTTAACGGTGTTGTAATTTTAATCTGTTGTGAGACTTTTAGATAAAGGTAGAGTGGTCAACGACCAAAGAAAACCAAATTGCTTCTCATCGATGTTTTGGAATCTATTTAGTCCACTTCAGGGTTCCCTTAAAGAGAAAAAATTATCTCTCTAAAACCCAAAAAAAACGATTGTACCAATCGGCCTGTGTGAATATAGATTGTAGATTGTATGAAAGGGGGGAAGTTAATCTCCGTAACCTTAGCTTTGATAAAAGTCAGTATCTGAGACGGTTTTGCAAAGCTTAGTTCTCCATCTCCGATATCAATCGTACCAAAAATTATGATATGAATGGTTGTGTCTCGGCCCAGTCAGTAATGAGGCGTTTCCCCACAAAATCCGCATTCGCTGTTGTTTCTTAGTTTCAATCTACTGAGTTCATTGAGGAGACAGTGTCCTATAAAAAATCCCGGAAAGATTGTTCTTACTTAAATCAAGGTAAATCTGTGGTTTCTCTCGGTCGTAAGTTCTGAGAAATTGAGTGTCTTAGACCGTTGGAAGATTCCCATCCCAGGTTATGGATATAGTCTTTCAGGTTCTTGTGTTCCGTTTTGAGTTTCTTGCTACTTGGGAAGCAGAACGGTTCCGGTCCAATAAGTGGAGTGTTCGCCCCTTTTTCAGCTAGATCATTTACCTTAGCGTCTCACAAAAATATTTTTTATTATTGTTACCGAGCCCAAAAAGTACCGGGAATTAACTTCGAGTCCCAGTTCATTGATGGCTACACCTTACATTGATATACACCTTCAAATGTATCGTTTGGTTGTGTAGTTTATTTTCACCAAAAAATACAATGGCGGTATTTTTCCCCTGTACCCTTCATCTGAAAGTCACTTTCCATTTAACCTATCATTGTGTGAATATTTCCAAAACGATTGCTAAGTTAAACACACATGTAAATTAAAGCAAATCGGTGCTGTAAAATAGTCGAATCGAAATCCGTTAAATTATTCCGTCTGTCCAAAGCCCTAATAACTAATATTGCTTTTGTTAGTTGGAATATTGGACGCGAAATGCCTACACCAAAGCGGGGCGCTTTAATTATATTTCAATAACGAGTTAATGGAAAATATAAATCGGGCGAAATGGTGCGAACGTTTCAAAAGGTATTGGACGGGATTCCCCATGCAAAAAGCGAAACAACAACGAAATTTATGTTGTTACATTATTTGAACGAATCAAAACAGAAATGGCTTGGCTGCAGCTAGACAAATGTCTGTCGCACAATACATTAGCTCCGCACCCCTGTTTTCGTGCTTCTTAATGTCCCTGATATTTCAAATTTTATAACGGACGACGCTATGTACTGTGCTTCTGGCAATTTTTACTAATTTCTTCATTATCAAATGACAGAAAGCTCGATGGATGTCTATTTATTAAAATGGACGAAAATTAATAAAAATATATACATAAATTTTCATGCTGACACTTCAGACACAATATGATTCCAGATTTATACACTGTGTATAAAGATTGTAGATTGTATGGCAGGAAGGATGAAGCTACTTTATAAATCTATTATGTCTGCCATTCTTTAGTTATAGCCCATCACACAGTCTCAGGGTTTTGACAAAAGGCAGTATCTGAGGCGGTTTTACAGAGGTTAGTTCTCCATCTCCGATATCAGTGGTACCAAAGTTGATGGCACGAATGGTTATCGTCTCGGCGCATTCAGGGATGAGGTGTTCTGGTGTTCCCCCATTTTCTCCACAGAATCTGCACTCGTAGTTTCTTAGCTTCAATATACTGAGGTGTTCTTTGAAGAGACAGTGTACTGTTAAAAAACCCGGGACAATCCGAAGATTGTTCTTAATTAAATCTCGAATTTTTTTAAATTTTTTCTCGCTATATAGTAACAAATTTCTTCGAGTGCGTTATATCGTTGAAGGATGCCCATTCCAGTTTACGGTCTGTCTTATTCCCATTCCATCTTAAGTCTTCCAGGTTCTTGAATTCTGCTTTAAGTTGGTTTCCACTTGGGAAGCAGAATAAAGAAATATAAAACTCCACTTTGTATAAAACTCAGGAATATAAAATAAACACTAAAAAACGCAATAAGTATGTGAATATAAAAATAGTATTTGTCTCATTCCTTACGGCTTATACTCAATTGTGCCAAAGCAATATTATAAAAAATGACAGTTAAGTTATGAGCATTCCAGAAATGTTTCCCACCGTTACGAAAAGAGCATGACGAATTTAGTTTTACGGCCCCATTGTCACTTGAATACACTTTTTACGAGGAAACAAGACCAACAAATGGCGGGGCAAAATACAAGTCTAAATACCGTTAAATACCAGCGGAATTGATTATCATTTAATATGTCACTAAAAAGTTCGTTTTTTTATTAGTTTCGCAGCCATTAAAATGTATTATGCGAGCCTAAATTCCCAGTTCTATAAAGAAATGTCTGCGAACATATATTTTTTTCCAGTCGTTATTTTGCGGGCTCGTTCCACAAAGAGGCGTTACAGCCCGTACATATATTGCCAATAAAACTTCAAAATTATATTATTGATTTATCGCCAGTACAAAAAATGCATCCAGGGATGTGTTGCAGATCCCTTATATTAACTACATACAACGTATTAACTGCAGAACGATCCACAATGATTTAAATAGTACCAATACATTGTTAGATGATTTTACGATGCTACGTCGTCGTAGCATAGACATATGTTGTTCGCCTATGATGTTGTTCCTTGAGCGCGCCGTTTTTGAAAGTCGCTAAATTATGATTTTGGTTCAAAAAATCTTTTTTTGTGTGAATTTGGCCAAAAGAGAAAAAAAACACATTCCAAAAACACATCAACAGATGGGAACCAAGTAAGTATTAGGTGAATCGAATATATCAAATCTGCAAAGTATGAGAAAATGAAAAAGAATTTCTGTAAATATATTTACGATAATAGAATATAAATTTTCTTATTATTTTTCTTTATTTTATTTTGCTACATGATCAAGAAGCTAGTTTGTATCAAGAAGGTTTATAAGAACCCAACCCTGCAACAAACGGACTTTTTCGTTTTTAGCACGTGTTAAATCGGGTACAAAACGTTTAATAAACTTTTGGCCATAAAATTTCGAAAAAACTCCTTTGTACGGCCGTTGATAAATGAAGTTTAAATGTCAGATGATTCGTTTGCGACAGTAAGCACCATATTTACGCTTGAATTAACGCCGAATCGTCAAAATAAAAGTCGTCTCATGTCACTTTATCATTAATTTTTTTAAAGCGCAACCGCTTCGACTTTATGTTATTTCTCTACCCCAACGATCCTTTCAGAGCTAAATTGTATTTGCACATATTTTATTGGTCGCTCCTCTTGGTCCAGCCTAAAATATTAATGATTGTTTGACATATCTTTTATTCTCCAACGTGCGGCTTACACAAAACAACCACAAGTCGATAATACTATTCAACTTTGATTTATGTTTTAAACAGTTGTGCCAAAAGCAGTTTTAATCACGTCAAATAAATTGTTGAGTAGATTCAAGTAGATCAAAAAATTGAGATGTTCCAATGATAGACTTTTACTGTTTTAGCAGAATTTTTGCCATATCACGCCATGACAGAAAAAAAAAGATATTGCCCGTCACGAATACTATTCGTAACTTAATTAAATTGGGGCTTGAACTAGACGTGGACACAGACAATCAGCAGGCGAATGACGTTTCACAAATACCTCCTTTGATTCGAATTGCATTACTGTTGCTTTGGCGAATTCCACGTCACAATGCAACCGATGCAGCCGTGCACCAGCTCCAAAACGGTGGTCTAAAATTAGTTTTATCGCCGTTTTAAAATTTTGATTTATTAGGCCTGACTAATTAGAATAGCCACGGCCGTTTTCTGTCAATGGTTAATTACTTTTGCCCAAATACGAGTACGAAAAAAAAACAGGAGAATGAAAAAGCCCAATTCGCCTCAGTCTATTCTGCGGTATTTTTGGAAGCCTGCCTTTCAAATCGGCACGTTCAGGTAGTTACATCTTTTATTTGTTTTCAGCATCCAACGGGCTTTTTCAGACGCCAGAATTGTTTCAATTGACTATTTCATATTTTACAGCTTTCATATTTAATTTGTTCATCTTAGACAAAATATAACCTCCATCAGGAAAATATAAATTGTTCGAGAGACACCCGAGACGAGTCAACCTCAAGCGGATTTGAGGTTGACTCGTCATATTGGGACGGGGTCTGAGCTTCGAGCCGAGCCTATGCTCAGCCGGACGGCGTTGTCTCCGTTTTTCCGGAGCCATTGGCGAACCATCAAAAGGATTGGGGCGTCTATTTAACCAGTGACGTATACACCGCGGCTCCGCGGAACAATTGCCTCGAGTCTCAAGGGGCTCGGATTCCACATCCCATTTTTATATAAAAATAAATATTCTTTCCTTTATTTGTAATAATGTTAATAATGCATCCTAACTAGAAAGATGCAATTTTGTCTTCTCTAAAATAGTATAGGTAAGTTAGCCAAAGTAGGTAAATCTCATATACAAAGATTTATTAGTGATTTCTTTTATAAAAACATGAAAATTTTATGAAAAATGAATAAACGTAATGAACTTTTCGTCGAGTTATTAACGGCTCAAACGTAAATTATGCGCTATTTCTGCTGAACGGAATTAAAGATGTAAAACAAGCTTCTTTACATATAGGATACATAGAAGATAAGAGAGGCAAATCGAGTGTGTTGAAAAAGGTGGCCATGCTCTCAGAAGTTCCTTACGGTACTCTCATAAATAAAGGGAATCGACAAAGAAAGGAACGATTCGATATAGAAAAATCCAGAAATTTGAACTATCCAGACTACTAAGAAACTTAATTTATGGCAAATATGAAAATAATAAAGTTCCCGCCATAGAAATAATTAAAAAAAAACTCTCCGAGCTTTAAAAAAACCCTGTTCAGAAAGCACATTACGGCGAAGGTTTAAAAAACTGGGAATTAGATTTAAAATTATATACATAATAATATTTTAAAAATTATTAATAAGCGTGCTGCAATGATGGAAAGCCATAGAATAATAATGTGGCGAATTGAATACCTTGAAAAAATATACAACTTTAGAAATGAAGAAATGCAGATATATTATTTACAATATATGTTCCAGGTTAGTTTTGGCATTTAAATGTAGATTTAAATTAATAACTTAAATCTTAATTACTTAAATTTCTAATTTTTTAAATAAATAAAGTCGAATTAGGTCTTATCTTACAGCGCTTTCAAATGGAACGGAGCGTCCGCGACTTCGAGCAAGTACCATGAGCTTATATGAACAATTTCACCTGGGTCGCGTATGCTCCGTCCGGATGAGCTATCTTGAAAAAACATCCGTGCGGACGCTCTGCGCGTACGGTCCGCTCCATCTGAAAGCGTTGTTACTCTATTTAAAATTTTTATAGATATACAAACCACATACAAAATATATTATTGAATAAAATAATTAAAGACTCAAAAAAACGGCATTGGCAGAAGGCTCCGCCGCCGCCGCTGCCGTGCCGTTATCTCCAGGTATCTCAGTCGGCGTTCTCCAGTTTTTTTAATGTAAGCAGTCCGAATACAATTTAAATTTATCATGAATTCCTTTAATTTATCTAGCTTGTTTTCTACCTATTTTGAAATTAAACAAACATATACAGAGTGTTTCAAAAAAACATGTTCCATCTCTCGTGGGGAAGTTCCTCACGTAAAAATAAGATTTATTTTTTATATCAACCAATCCAATTCTGCTTTGATTCGTAGCTACAGGGGGTTAAAATAGGGTTCCCAACCGTCCTCTATTCCAGAAACAGTCCTCTTTTGTGATCTGATTGTCCTCTTTTCTCTCACGTATTGAAAACTTTGTTACATACCAATTTCAAAATCTAAAAAATATTCGTTTATCGCCACAATGCTTTAAAGAATTGTTAATCTGTGTCTTTTATGTAATTTTATGTTTACTTACTGTTAGTTTATGTCTTGAAAAAAAAGTTTTGTTGACAATGGTTTGCTTTATTTTAATAAGTTTTGAGTATTTTATTTTTGTGTATTTTAAATATTTATCGCATACCGTTTATATAACTTTTTGGTAAATTCTCGACATTTGAGCGACGTTTCAAAAATGTTTCGCCTGTGCCTTTTTATCCTCACGCCCCTATTTTTTTATTTTCAAAGTTGCCAACCCTAGGTTAAGTGTTTTATCATTTTCTTCCAAGGGCTTTTAGTAATTTGAGATGACTGATTTAGTTCTGATCCGGGTAGTTTTTGTATAAAACAGTGCCACCATCGTCGATATTTTTGTTAAATGCGAATAAGAAAATATCCTGATTATATTCTGGCCTTATCCTTATTATTTTTTATTTACAAGCGATCTTAAGTTTATAACATATACATATATTTTATTTAATTGTTAACATTAGGTAGTTTTACCAATTGTGTATGTGTGGAATTCCACTGATATGTGTTTTAAGTTGTTTGTTAAGTTTTTAAAAATTTTTGATTTGCGAAACGTCGACAAATTTAAAACAAAGGACTTCTGTTGATTTTTTTCGATCCTAATCCAATTAAAAAACATAGTATACTTAAATTGATTAATTAATTTTTAAAATATTGAATGGTATCGAATAATTCTTTAATATATTTATCAATATTTTAAAGTATCGATACTTTATATTCAATACAACCGATACCAAAATATCGATACTGCCTCAGTATCGCATAGCCCTATGAAGAATTTTGTGGGTTCGCCAAGGGCTCCACTGAAAATGGATAGCCGCGAGACAACGCCGTTCGACTGGGCAGGGACTCTGCTCGAGGCTAAATCGCTCGGCTCGAGGCTATAATATGACGAATTCCGCTTGAGGTTGACTCGTCTCGTCCTCGTCTCGGCATATTAGTACGCCTTTTGGAAAGAATTTGCTATAGCCTCGTTTCATACTCGTTTCGGGTTTGTCTCGTACTTGCCTCGGCATATTTATACGCGGCTTTAGACAAAATATCACCTCCATCAGGAAAATATAAATTGTTCTTTTGCCACTATAAAAAAGTACATACTTGCATCTCCCTTTTCTCAAGTATCTAATCTCTAACCATTTAGGGTGGCATCCTAGCGTCTACTTATCATTATGACGCCTTTTCAAATTCATTATGCCGTGTCCTAATGTGCTTTTACCCCTATCCACTTCACAACACCTCAGAATCATACATTCCCATATAAAATGTTTCCCACCTAATAAATATAATGGTATTATTATACGACTCCATTGTGTTAAAACTTTAACAGAAAATTTCAATGTGTTTTTATGACAAATTATTTTAAAAATATCTCCTTAATATGTTTGACCAAAAAAAAAATTATAATGTAGTCAATTTTTCTCTATTGTTGTCTCAATTCTAAACTGAAACTGATCCAACTGAAATATTTAACCCTAACGTCTATGATTTTCATCCTTTGACAAGAACACACTTGACTTACACCCAAAGGACCCACTATATCGACCACACCAAAGCAAAAAAGTGAACAACGACTGCACTGATATTAATCGCTTGTAAGTTAAATGGCCTTTACTCAAAATAACCCTTTGTATATGACATCAGGTAGCCAAAATCTCGAATCTCTTAATTTCTATGTCAATATTTTTCTTTAACTGGAAAAATATTGAAATAGAAATTGGCACGCTCAATTTAATCATGTTTTCGGCTAATTTCTGTTGTTCAAATCCTTTTAGATATAATAAATAGTAGAGGATATTGCTATACAACATTCTTAACAAAAATTAAATTTGAATATATATTTATAACAAGTTTACTAGAAAATTTCAGAGTTATAACCCTAAATTCGAACTGTGGCTTTAAATCCAACTGAAATATTTAACCCTAACATCTATGATTTTCATCCCTTGACAAGAATTACCCCCAAAGGACCCACTACCGACCGCACCAAAGCAAAAAAAGTGAACAGCGACTCCACTGATATTAATCGCTTGTAAGTTAAATGGCCTTTACTCAAAATAACCCTTTGTATATGACATCAGGTAGCCAAAATCTCGAATTTCTTAACAGTTAAAGAAAAATATTGACATAGAAATTTGCACGCTCAATTTAACCATGTTCCCGGCTAATTTCTGTTGTTAAAATCCTTTTAAATATAATAAATAGTGGTTGGTATCGCTTTACAAAGACTCTAGCCAGGGTTAAAATATTTATTAAGCTATATAGTAATTTATTTATTACAAAAGCCTGTGGTCTGAAATAATTTTTATTGATTATGACATTAGTACCGTTAGATTCTTATAGGTCAAATAATAAATTAGATCATCTTGAAAAAGCGGGGTTGAGAGTGACTAAAAACGAATGCTTGGAAAGAAAAGCTTGCCATAATTTGTTCTATTCAGTTAGGTAATCGACTGAGTGGAACTAATGG
Organism: Sitophilus oryzae; assembly: GCF_002938485.1. NCBI lineage: Eukaryota > Metazoa > Arthropoda > Insecta > Coleoptera > Curculionidae > Sitophilus > Sitophilus oryzae. The sequence continues at coordinate 9,327,052 of NW_022146479.1, forward strand.
ACCTTGGCTAAGCTTTCCGCACTGTACCCTACTGAAATAACACAATCATGTCATCACAGTAAAATTTTATATCATATAGCATTTTCGAGAATAACTAAGTCCAATGACAAGAAATAACAAGAATAAGTAGAAAATGGTTAAGATTTTGATATTTACCAACTTATATTCAAATTAAAATAGTGAAGGGGGAAGAAGCACAATGTGAAAACAGCCAAAACAGTAGTTGGCAGAGGGTTGTCAAGAAATCTTAGGTCTATTAAGAGTAATTTATGGTAAATTGTTTATATTAAAGGCAGGAAAACGTCTTGCCTACGTCTTTTGGGAAGTCGTAAGACCTTATTGTTATGAGTTTTGTGTTTTATGAGATAATATCCAGTAAATCTCGTTTTTAAGAGAATAACAACCATCTTTGATATTCTAAATAAATAGTTATGTCTCTATATTATAAGCAAGAAACCCAGCAGATTTGAAGGAAATCAAAAAAAGATATTGGTATTCTTTAAGTAAATATGAAAAAGGAAAAGAAAAATAACTCTGGCGATATTGTTCCCTCGATAAAGCTCGCTAAAAATAAAGATTACTGTAAACTACTCGATTATGATGTTTTCCTATCCCTAAGGGCCTGCAGAACATAAGATAATGGAAAAAGAGGAGGAAAATGATATCGATATTCTTGTGTAAGAGCATCTCTATTTGATTTATGTGATGCGACATGTTGTTTTACGATTTTCAGATTACAGTGAACATATTGACTATAAAAATGTTATGAGAGCAAGAACAATATTAGATATTTATCCTAAATAATTCAAATAAATATAACTGTTGCAGAACTGCTAGAAATGTATAAAATAAAATTAATTAAAAATTTTATCAGAAAAAAAATATTTACATTTTTCATTAGGGGGTCGCGAAGGAATCAAGGGGGGAGGATGTCAACGTGGGGGTAAGAGGGGATTTCGACATATATCACGTAATATTTTTTCGGGTAAAAAAGGCTGTAAAAATGTAAAAAAATCAAATTAATTTAAAGGGAAACATGTTTCTATACTAAAAAATGGTCTAAAGTCCTCAAAAATGGCTCACGTAATTTATGGAGATGCCCTCTTATATATTAAAACTAAACCATTAAAGAATTGGTATTTCTATTTGACATGGTTCATTTACAAAACAAAATGTGATATTTCATTGATACTGAAAGTAAATAAGAAATAATTTTGAGAAAATCCTAAATCCAAGATGGAGTTTGAACACAATGCGAATCTCTGCAGTCGAGCTTGCCGTATACCTTGATAACAGGAAGTACAACTGAAAGCCCTATAAATTTAAAAAGCTTCAAAGATTTTGATTGATGTTGCTTTTTACAAAAGAGAGAATTTTTCGGGGGATATAAATTTCAAAAGCGAAGCAGCGGAAAATTGAAAAGTCGCCGGTATCATCGACGAGAATAAAAGTCGAAAAAAAAGGAGGTGAAGAAGAGACGATGTAATTGATAAGTTGAAGAGCGAAAACTCGCTTCGTCTGTCGGCGAAGTCGCGAAACTTTCCCACTCGCCAATTAACTCGGGCATGTTTCTTTCTAGTCTGATCATTACCGAACATTTTGTTAGAAAAAATCTCCTTTTTCACCGTTTGTTTTTTAACCTTTGTTTTATTCTTGTCATCGAGCTCCAGCTTTTTATTTTCGTCGAATATTGTGTAGCACGCAATTAAACCTATGAAGGACGTTAGATTATTTGAACCGGTCCATTATCCCTGGTATAAGAAAGGGGGACCTCTTAGAGTGGATGATTTTTAGGCAACGCACAAAGAACTCCAACACTCGAATACACTTTTTTACTTAAAATTACTCCCCGTCTGAGATCATTTCTAAGAGAGCTTTTGCCTTGTTTCCCAAGACATTGTTCTTCAGTTTTTATGTCGAAATATCCCCAAATATTACTTTCCACAACAATCACTTAACAGCTAAAAGATTCTTTAACTACAATCAAAAATCAAGCTTGAAAGATATACCGGCGAAATATAATCTTTCTGACATATGTATAAAGCTATGGGTAAGCTAAAATAGATGGTAAAACCGTATTTTAAATTATTGAAGCTTGATAGAACGAATTTGAACCAGTACAATGAAATGTCGTCTAAAAGGAAGATGTCGATTTGATTTAACAGTAAATTTAATTGCGTAAAACACAATAACGCTTCTGGCGAAGCATAAGGGTAAACTTAAACGATATACAGAGACGTATTTCGATTATTTCATTGTAAAAAATCGTACATTATAGAAAACATTTATTATATTCTTTGTAAAAAAAATATTCTTAAATACTGGGGTCATCTTTTTTTTTCATAAAAACTCGTCAATATTTAGCGTTAGTATAAAGTTTATCGAAATACCAAGTAAAGATCCATCTCCACATAATGTTTTACCTGTCAGTCTTATCTGTCCTGTCAAAACAGTTTCACAAAATAATGTAATTATACAAAACTCTTTAAGGATATTTAATGATAATTGCCAAACGATACTATTCTCACATGTGTTGACAAATCAAATTTAATTCATAAATATAATTTTGAAGTGAAATTTCGCGTTTTTTTGTTTCAACTTCACTAAACACAGTGCTATAATTGATAAAACCGTAGATAAAACCAGTGAGTATGCTAGTCTTTAATCCGTATTGCCTGAGTAAAACATTATGTCTAGACATGGAAGACTTAATTGGCCTTCAAAAATCATTATGTTTACATCTTCCTGATTATTACCACGGGAATATTTGCGATTATAATTGTTTGGATGTCACTAAAACAGAAATAAAATTGAAATCTAAAGAGTCCTGGCCTGGTAATCAGTCCAACTGGCACTTTTTATTACAAGTGTCACCCCGCACTATACGGATATTATTGAATCGAATTGTTGCGCTGCGAAGTCGAAGGCTCCCTCTATGTTTGATTCTACTTAGGGGTTGAGGTGGTAAATTTGGGGATGATGTATCATCTGACGGTCGAGATATAATAAAAAACGATCAAATTTTTTGGTCGGCGTTGCTCATGCGAACGGCGGCATTCGATTCGTTTTTTTATTTGGATGATTTCTTATAGGATCCGATGACAAATTTGTCGATGGCTGACAAATTTATGACGCTATTTATATTAATTTAAAGAGAGTTCGCACATTTCAAAATATTATTAATTCGATAGGAAGTCCATTAAATTTTATAGCTGATTGGTTCTCGTACGATTGCTATCTTTCGACTATTTCAATTGCTTTGAATTATTCATAATCAATTTTCCACTGTTTCAGAACTTAATGATTTATTTAAATTACATCTGTCCATGTTAGTTTAGTGTCATTTTATTATTTGTACTATATACCGTATATGGTCGGAAAAAAAAGGCGTCAAAGACGGCTTGGAAATGACAATCGATAATACTTTTGGCGAGGTCAATCTCTAGACGACTTAAATATATTTCCAAAAAAAATATTTTTTATCGAATTTTAAACCATTTTAAAATCATTTTTACTCAATATAAAAATAAATTAAATAAATTACTACATTCTTAAGAAAAGTGCGAGCCAAGGAAATGACGTTTAGGGCTTGACTTCATCAAAATTATCATCGATTGTCATTCCCCAGCCGTCTCTGACGCCGTTTTTTTTTCGATCGTATGGTAGCTGGTCTTTAAAAATGGATCCTTACTAGAAGAAACGGTAATCTGGCTTATAAATAAAACAAAGTAAAACTAGAAGTATATTAATGAGAGAAAATCATAAACGGTTAACTCTAATCCATCTACAACTTAGTTAGAGAGCGTTTATTTATACAGTTGCCTTAAATGCGCTGTTGCCGGTAAACTAATCGCTCTTTTCTACTTAATAAAACTTCCGTAAACATTCATCTATCAAACGTAGAGCAGCGTAAATCTAGCGCCGTAAGCCCAACCGTATTTCACGGTCTACTAAATAACCGCGTTCTCGTCTGTAGATATTCAGATATGACACGTATTATTTCAATTTGATTCCTTTTTCTCACCCCAACGCTAACGCCCATTCTCGCTTCCACTCAATGATATAGTGGCTGACTGTTGCGCCGACGGTTTTGTCTTTAATTTATTAAGAGTCTTTTTTCCAAGCTCTCTCACCGACTCATAAATCTGCTGATTTATTATCGAGGATGGTCTTGATAACGGATTGCATAATTCGGTCGTTTAGTTTTTACGCTTAATTGATTCAAATTAGGAACAAAATATTGCTCTTCAGTGCAGGATAACTTCATTCCAAAAATATTAAATCTCTGGAAATTTCCTTCTAATTTTATTCTCTTAGTCATCATTAGGGTTTCCGGAGGCAGAGTTGTTTTTCGGAACCGGGAGTTTCAGTACCACGCTTCTATAGAACTAACTTTTGTTCAATAAAGGTGGTATCAGACATAGCTACTTTTGTTGCGTAATACATTAAAAAACTGCGCAACTTGATCTCCTGCAAGTGTGAATATCTACCTAGGCAACCTGCAACGTTGCGATCGCAGCTTGATTGCGTAGGCTACTTTTTTGTTAGGCGCAGTTTCAGAAATAGCCGTGTGTGAACAGTTGTTGAGGAAGGTTGCAAGGTGCAGCAAAAGATTACTAATCAGTTGAAACTTTTACTGCGGACATAGGTGCAGTATTCTGTTGGTATGCCCGAAATGTATACACTTTTTGTCAGTTAACTCCAGGATTTATATGTAGGTATTTGGTAAAGAATTAACCGACAAATTGCGATGTCGTCGAAGTCAAAACAAGCGATTTGGAACAGAGAACAAGTAAAATGTTTAACAGAAGCGATAGAAGCAAGTGAATGTTTGGTATGGAACGTAAAAAGTGCATTCTATCACAACTAAACGAAAAGACGAGTCGCTATTTCGGAAATTTCTTCTGAATTACATATACCCGATGAAGACATAAAAAAGAAAATTCACACGTTACGTGCACAATATTATAAAGAACGTTCAAAAATGACGTCATCAATTTTAAAAAAAACGCCTCTCAAAAGGTACACACACGATACCTTGAGCTGTGGGTGGTGTACTGTTGAATGATGCCCCTCCAAGGCTGCGGCTACCAAAATATGTTGCAAAAGTAGCGTTTTGGTGTGAACATATGAAAATCATGTAGTGTCCACCTGCAACTTTTTTAGGCAGCTGCTGCATAAAAACTGCGCATTTTGGGCTACTTTCTGCTGGTGTATGAACACTGTATGCAACTTTTGCAGCGGCTGCAAAAAAATTGCGCAACCAAAGCAGTTGTGTCTGATACTACCTTAATGGTGCAATTGGTCAATCAACAAACAAGTAAAATCGATGAAAAGTTTGAAGAGAGTTTGTCAGAGTTTTTTAATGAAAATAATATCATATTATTAAGGAATTAGTCATAAGAAAATTAACATGAACACAAACGAACACACGCGAAGATAAAAACATAGGTAACTTAAAATTCACACCAAACAACATAAACCAACTTAACTAAATTTGAAAAAAGGCTTACATTCGTGAATTAAAAAGGTAAACGCCTTTATTATAACAATATTTTACTGCATAAATTATAATATATTTAAACCTAGGAATATCAAAAGAGAAAAGAAGAGCAATAAGAAATAGCATCATTGCTTACTTAGAAGAGTTTGATTATTTCGACCGCTAGAAAGTTTCAAAGGACTTTTGCATGTAGATTGTATGCGACCTTACAGATCTACTGTGACCACCATTCTTGAGTTATTACACATCATACAGCCTCAGGGCTTTACAAAAGTCAGTATCTGAGACGGTTTCACAGAGATTAGTTCTGCATCTCCGATATTAGTCGTACCGAAGTGTATGGTACGAATTGTTATCATCTCGGTACACTCAGTGGTGAGGTGTTCTGGTTTTCTCTCATTTTTCTTCCAGAGCCTGCATTCGCCATTAGTTTCAATCTACTGAGGTGTTCTTTGAGGAGAGAGTATCCTGTTAAGGACCACGCAACAATTCGAAGATTGTTCTTACTGAAATCAAGGAAAATTTTTGATTTTTCTTGGGCGTATGTTCTGAGAAATTAATTCGAGTGTCTTAGGCCGTTGGAGATTTTTTAATTGTTGTTACCGAGTCCCGAAAGCACCAGGAATTAATTTCGAGTCCTCGTTCTTTGATATGGCCTAAAAGAACTGGGAATTCCCTAATTTCGATACCGGGATTCACCGGTGCTAAACCCTAGTCATCATAGGCGATATCCCATAATAATAAATGTTGTAAAAAATATGTATTTAACACGATAATTTTTGGACATATGTTGGCGTGGACGCCTATACACCGAACATGTTTTAACGTTAATTTGGTTAATTAGTGCAACCGAATTTACTACTATATTGTATAATGTAAATCCCCAATACGGGCGTAGCCGATCTGACGTTCAAACATGTGTTAATTAAGATAGGACAACCCCGAAACTGAACTCGATACTTGGAAGCCTTACGACAAATAACTATCCGACGGCCGATCTCCAGGCATTTCCACAATTCCAGATATTATATGGCTTACGGTAATTGCGGATCGCAGCGACAGACAATGGCAGAGTAATTCGCCCCCACATACGGTATCTGTTTGCCAGGATAAAACAAAATTGCATTAAATGGAGCCAGGTGCTCTTCAAAGATCTACACTGAAACCCTTAGTCAGAATGCTATGGATACCAATCACACTAGACAACAAATTTTAGTATCTTGTATAAAAAAATTCTTAGCTAATTTAGGGATACTGAATATGAAAATAACAGTGAAATTAAAAACTGAGTTGTAGTTTTTTAATTTTATTTTTGATAAAACAAGAAAAAATAATATTTTTAGAGTTATTTTTAAAGCGGTGTCTTTTTGCAGTCCTTTTGTGAACTGATTCTGGAGCATCTTTAACAAGAATCCAACAGTAGTTCGCATGGATACCAGACACAATGGACAACAAAAAATTTCGGCGTCAGCAATGGCTACGAAATGAAGATCGATCCCATTTTACATGAAAAATTACATGGGGAATGTCATCGATGTTCATTTCCTAGGGAACTGAACGCCGGTTTTTTTTTCGACAATACGGTATTAAAAGTACATTTCTTAGGTAATTGAGTGTTGAACACGAAAATTACAATGAAATTAAAAAATTAGTTGTAGTTTTCAAAAACAAGTTTTTAAGTCTATTTTTGATAAAAAAAAAACAGATACTTTTGTATTTTCAGAATCTCTAACTTTTGCAGTCCCTTTGTGAACTGTTTCTGGAGCATCTCTAAGAAGAATTCAACAGTAGTCTATATGGATAACAGTCGCAATGGACAAATTTTAGTTTATTGGTGTCGAAATGTGTTATATGATCGAAAAAAAAAGATATGAAATGAAGATCGATGTCATTTTACATGAAAAATTATATGGGGAACAACTCTGATGTTCATTTCCAAGCCAATTAGCCGTTTTTTTCTGAGTGTTAGTTTTCAAAAACAAGATTTTTTGCAAACTGTTTCTGGAGCATCATGGAAATATTCCTGTTCTTGTAGTATAAGTAGTATTAATATAAAGGGACACATGAACGAATGTCTAAAACTAGAAATAGGAAGATTTTGTTAAATTTATTTAAGATACATTTTAGCTGTTGCCCAGTGTCATTTACCTGGTTTTAATAATTTAATAAAAAAATATTTATTAAATACAAGAAATTTTACTTAGATATAACAAAAGTAATACGAATAATGCAGACAATGATGTACGAGAGTTTCCTAAAGCTGAAAAGTTGTCCAATAAAAGTTTGTAACATCGACGTCAGCCGCAACAGTTTGTAGGAAATAACAATTTAAAGTTTGTAGAGGACGATGTAAACATTCAAGTGAATGTTGTCAGTTAGAGGAAAATACTTCTGGTTTGTCGGCAGGTGTTCTATAAAACATGTTTTATTTTTCATTATAATTTTTCTGTCACTCGCTATTATTATCTATAAAAGTTTAAATACTAGGAGAAGAAGCTATACAGAGTGACAATTTGAAAAATAGCAATAAAAAATCGTATTAAACAAAATAACTCAGGAGGAAAAAGAAATTGGAAGGGAACCAAAATTTTACAGTCTAGCTACCCATTTTTTTGATAGAGTCTTACAGCAAAATGGTACAATTGGTTCTTGGGATATCTCTCAACGGGGATATTCTCAGTGGACTACAGAACGAAAGACGAAGATGGGAGAGAGACATTATTAATTTTGCTTCCCAAAAATAAGAAATTTGAAATTGAACTAAGCTAAAATGGTATTTATGAAGCCGATTACTCCAAAAGTAAATGAGTATGGTAAAGTATTCTCCCAGCTGATAGGACTTTATAATAACGACCACGGTAATAATAAAAGCTTAATTAATCGTCTCAATCTAACGGCATGAAACTTTCCGTTCGCTAATTAGGATTTTTTTTTGTTTTTTCGCCTCTCATCGGCACTCGACATTTTGTAATTACGACGTCCCAGAGAATTGCCTGCTACTTTGGACCAACTTCTTGTAACTATAGTTATTAAGTCGGCGAGATCTTAAGTAAAGGGCCGCTGCTGGAGGCAATTAGACATTTTCGACAAAAGCGTGCTTCTGGGGAAGTTTCTGGAAGCCTCTTATGCCGGTGCTTGCCACTGATCCCCCGGTAATCCGTGTATCGCATCTATTAGCGACTGCGAATTCCGGAATCGGCCGCAAATAAGACATTTTTGGGACGTTTAACGTGGATGGCGCTAATTTATCTTAGGCCGCCTTCGCATTATCTTATCCGACGACTCCCTAATGCGGACCCACGTCCCACAGTTAAGACGCTTAAAATTATGTACTCTGCACTCTACCCTTTATTTCTCACATTGTTGCTCCTTCTAAATTCCTTGATATATTTAAGCACAGCAATTACCTCAAATTTGACGCCACAATTTTATATCTTCATCATCTATACATCTTACAGAATGTAGAATGACTGGGATCACCGGTAAGGAATTAATCACCGCGACCTTACAAATCTAATGTGTCTTCCTTTCTTGAGTTATAACTAATCATACAATACCAGGGCTTTGACAAAAGCCAGTATCCGAGACGGTTTATCAAAGGGTAGTTCTCCATCTCCGATATCAGTCATACCAAAGTTTCTGGCACGAATTGTCAGGCCCGTTCCTGGGGTATCTGGCGCCTACGTGCAGCATTCTTTGGTGCGCCCTTTTTATATTTAAATCGATTATATATTTTAATCTTAATCTCAAACATTTAAAGAATTTATATTCTGCGACAAACGAGCAATATGTAATTGGAAATGTAAAAAAACTATCTAATTAAAGTATAAAAACATTTATTAAATAAAGAAAACAAACAACAAAAATATTTAGTAACAAAAATAGTACCTTAAAGAAAAAAACTCACTCATTTTAAATGAAATACATAAAAACAATAAACTAAAAATCGGAAATAATATACATGTACTGATTTCTTTCGAAAATCGACAACTATGAAACTATGAACCCTTCCCGGACACAAACGGTACATTGTGAGACAGTAAATTGTAGAGAGAAACAAGCCCTATAACATAGGATACAACATTTTAATGAACAGTGCTTTCCATAAAATCAATAAAATGAAAAATATAGGAAATAATATACATGCACTGGTTTCTGTCGAAAATCGACAACTATGAAACTATGATCCCGTCCCCGACACAACCGGTACATTGCGAGACAGGAAATTGTAGAGCGAAACAAGCCCTATAACATAGGATAGAACATTTTAATAAACAGTGCTTTCCATAAAATCAATAAAATGAAAAATATACGAAATAATATACATGTACTGATTTCTTTCGAAAATCGACAACTATGAAATTATGAACCCTTCCCGGGCACAAACGGTACATTGTGAGACAGTAAATTGTAGAGCGAAACAAGCCCTATAACATAGCATACAACATTTTAATGAACAGTGCTTGCCATAAAATCAATAAAATGAAAAATATACCAAATAATATACATGCACTGATTTCTGTCGAAAATCGACAACTATGAAAACCCTTCCCCGACATAAACGGTATATTGTGAGACAGGAAATGTAGAGAGAAACGAGCCCTATAACATAGGATACAACATTTTAATGAACAGTGCTTTCCATACAATGAATAATATGAAAAATAAATAGATGAGATCAATGTGTTGCCGACAGATTGCCATAGACTTGTTTATTCGGTGCGGCCAACGCAAAAAAGACGCTAAGCAAACTTTATCCTATAATGTATGTTTAAGTATTTGTTTATTAACAAGAAAGCGTATCGGTTTTTTGTTACAAAGTACTGATTGACACTTCGATTTTGCGCCCCCAAAATGTTGCGCCTACGTGCGTGCACGCACTGCACGCTCGCCAGGAACGGCCCTGCGAATGATTGTCATCTCGGCGCACTCAGTGATGAGATGTTCTGCTGTTTCCCCACAGAATCTCCATTCTCCCCACAGAATCCTCTCTACTGAGTTGTTCATTGAGGAGACAACGTCCCTATAAAAACCCCATGACAATCCGGAGATTGTTCTTCCTTAACTAGAGTTTTTTTTATACAATCTTGCTGCAATCTCCTCAGATTCAGATCTGTATATCATGACTGGTTGTACAGGGTGGGTCAAATTCGACGCTTTTAAATGGAAACACCCTTTTCTATAGGAGATGAAGGCAAAAATATCGGTGTCTGAGAGCTCAATTTTTGTCAAAATATGATGGTGAAAAACCGCATATCGATACCGTGTGCGGGTTGTTTTGTTTTTCAAAAATGTGCATTTTTAACAAATCTCTGTAACTTTTTGTTATGGAAAATTTTGTATTTTTATGAAAACATTTCCGAAGCACCTTTTTACGTAGAATTTGATGGTTTTAAGTATAATTTTTAAAATTAATACTTAAGAATTATCAACAGAAAATTTTATTTTTATATGGGGACACCCTGTATATTTTAATTTATTGAAAATAATTTAAAATTACCTTTCCAAAATATAACACACTTGATATTTTGCTCGATTCCTCTTCGAGATATAGAGTATATAAAAATTCGCCCGCTTTAAATAAGTAGGCTTTGAACGGCACCGGCTGTAATGCAAAAAATTCTAGCTGTGAGCATCAATTAAAACGAAAATAATATTTGCTATGAGAGATGCAGAATTTTATAACAATTTAAACTATATTTAACCAACATCAACACATTTAAACTATATCTAATAACAATAAAAATAAATAGCAAACCAAGACATAAAATTTTGCTACAGGTGTTCGACATATCGATCGTCTTCTGATATGGACAGACGGGGCAGTTTTTGAACATTTCTCGCGGAATTCTGTAACTCAGTGGGGGGAAAGATATCCTCTCATAACTACTAAGTATTTCTAATTCTTGTCTAGATTATACGGAAGAATAAGGAACCCTTTATTCTTCGGCAAATATATCCATAGGATTAGATCCATGCACTAAGTCAGGCGGCCTCGACGGCCAACGGCTGGGATCTTGGTTAGCTATTCAAACATTCTGGAAATTGGCTGCAAAAATTTGCTGATAACTTCAGCGTTCAGGGTTTTAGAAAGAATAGAAACATATTTTAGAGAAAAATATGTTTTCGAGTTCCATTAAGGGCATATCATCAATAAGGGGTCCAAAGCCTACTAGTTAAAAGTGGCGAACTTTTAAAAATTCTGTATTTCGAAAGGGATTATAACAAAATATCAGGTGTGCTATATTTTTGGAAAGGTAATTTTAAATTCTTTTCAGTTAATTAGAAATATAGAGGGTGTCCCAAATAAAAAATCAATTTTTCTGTTGATAACTCTTAAATTATTAATTTTAAAAAAATTATACTTAAACCATTAAATTCTACGTAAAAAGGTGCTTTGGAAATGTTTTTATAGAAATACAAAATTTTCCATAGCAAAAAAAGTTACAGCGATTTGTTAAAAATGCACATTTCTGAAAAACACCCCGTAACTCCGAAGCGGTAACAGATATTGATGTGCGGTTTTCACCATCATGTTTTTGATGAAAATTGAGCTCCAGACACCGATATTAGTTTTCGTCTATTTCCTATAGAAAAGGATGTTTCCATTTAAAAGAGTCGAATTTGACCCACCCTGTACATATGTGACGGTTAAGGTCCGATGTCCGGTTAATGTTGACATTACCCGATTAATCTCGAGAATAACACACAACAAAACAACCAAAAACATAACCAAACCCAAACATTAACCTGTTAATGTCCGGACATCGGACTTTAACCGTAACGTATACATATCAAAAGAGTTTTTCTTCCGACGATGATGCATTCTAGGCTTAAAGTTCACGGAATATTAGCCAAATTCTTTAGTTGCTGATTTTATTCTTCTATTAATTTCCGAAAGTAGTGCCCCGCTATTGTATATTAACGTTAGAATGTGTACAAAATTATTACTTTTTTATTAATGCCAAGGCTGAACTGCATAAAGGTAATTAAACTGAGAATTGTTGCATGCAAAATAAAAATAAATCTATCTAATTTCGTCCATTAATGTCTGTATTTAGCTGAAAAAAATATTTTTTCTAATAATCATAACGAATTATAGTATCTTACTCTGCTGTGCTAGAGTTCAACAAGGTGGGTGTATCAAAACGACCTCCTATACGCACTTAAATCCTAGTATTCAAGACAATTAAAAGCAAATTAAACGGTACGCGTCGTACACATGCACCGAAAAATATGTAAATTTAACACGACATAAGGACCATTAAATCGCAGTGGCGTACCAACACCTGACTTCCAAAATTAATGCTCATTAAAATGGTATTACGTAAAAGTGAAATAAATGTTATGGTAGTAAGATAGTAACAAATATGTCATAGATTAGATAATATTAAATTTATTGCCATAGGAAATAAATTGTCAAATTAAAAATTGTGTTTAAAATTCTTTCATGCTAATGTTCTTTTATATTTTAACGTATACACAATACACTCTAGATTTCTACAGGTGTTATATAAATTATTGTTTCATTTAAACACCAAATTGCATTATTTGACAACATATAAAATAACTAATGCCTTTTTAACAATTGAAAGTGCATTATGGAATGATAAACTTACTTAAAATCAGCAGTAAAATTTTAGAATTTCTCTGATTTCACATTTTTATGCCCTATAAAAACAAAAATAAGACCCAATAGACTATTCTATAAACAGTCTAAAGTCAAGCATAGAATCCTGTTTAAATTAATTTAATGATTTTTTATTATTAGGAAATTAAAATTTTCCTTAGAAAATGTATAGAGAAACGCCCCTGGCGCGCACAAATTGAACGGTTGTGAAACCTTTTCCCCGATTTGTTGCGTGAGACTTACGCATTAAAAAGCAAGCGATAAGGGCCAGGCTCGATGTGTTTTAATAGTTTTGCCCTTCTGTTTGCTTTTTGTGTGAAATGTGACTAGCCATTTTCTACCCAATTTCCTGCTGAGAAGTTGTTAAATTAATATCATAAATGCCTTTTAAGTACATTATACCTCTAATATATTACATGACCACCAAGTATACTGAGTGGAATGTAAAATCTATGAGAAGGGAGAAGTTAATCACCGCGACCTTACAAATCTATTGTGTCCCTCTTTCTTGAGTTATAACCCATCATACAATCTCAGGGCTTTGAAAAAAGCCAGTATCAGAGACAGTTTTACAGAGGTTAGTTCTCCATCTCCGATATCAGTATTATCAAAGTTTATGAAATGGTATGAACGGTTGTCGTCTCGGCGCATTCAGTGATGAGATGTTCTGGGTTTCCCCATTTTCCTTAAAGAATGTGCATTCGCCATTGTTTCTTAACTTGCATCTACTGAGGTGTTCATTGAGTATACCGTGAACAGTTAAAAACCCTGCCACAATCCGAGGATTGCCTTTACTTAAATCAAGAAAAATCTTTGTCTCGGTCGTAAATCCTAAGAAAATACAAGGGAAATACTTAATAATAAAATAATAATAATAAGATAAGTTGTACGCAACGTTCGATAGCGTAGATTTCTGCCTGAAGGATTACTGGACAGTGATGCCAACTCGTGTGAAATTTCCCGATTCGTGGGAATTTTCGAGATCCAGAGGGAAAAGGGAAATTTTAACCCACAACACCATATTCGTGGGAAATAAATTCTAAAGTTTATGTATTATTTGTAAAAAATGGTATATTTTTATATTTATAGTCTATTTCGATAGACTGTAGACCTCTATGCTGTGGACAATTTTTTACAATTTGAAAAAGTTTTTTGTTTCTTCTGTAAAGACAGATTTTGGATACTTACGACGCGACGGCGTGACGGCGACGTTTTCAAAGTAAGGTATCGTGAAGCATTATCGCAGATACATCTAAAAATAAAATTTCGCGCCTGGTAGGCGAGGTGGTTCTCATAGGGCTCAAAAAGCAGCGCGTAGGCCGCCTAGGCAGCTACAGTCTATCCGACAAAAAAATTCATGACAGTTAAAGTTGTGTCTATCATTTTGTCTTTAACACGGCAGTATAATGTTTCGTTCGATGAAAGCGTAAATGAATACCAACAAAAGCAACCCCTCCCCAAAAACTTGTCTCTCAACGACACTACAACTGATTTTGAGTAATTCTTGGGAATTTTTAGAAAAAAACGGGAAATTTTGACCATCTTTGTGAGAAATTCTTTTTCGGATAGATGGCAATACTGATATTGGAGTAAGTGTACATAATTAAAAAAAAAACTGGTACTAAATTACGTCAGAACATATTTGCTATCTACGTAAACACTCCTATTAAATTAACACAATATAAATCTCACTGTCGTATAAAAAACAAAGAGAGAGAATTTTCCTATAAATCATCTTATCTCCTTCTACTTTCCTATCGCACATTTATCACTACAAATCAAATTAGTTCGTGGAAAAGAATAGATTCACTGCCTTTGTTTTCCAAACGTATAGCTTTCCCTCGGGTAAGAGCTCCGCCTATTTTATTTTTCCTGCAATCTACAAACCGTACAAGTAAGACTTTAACTTTTTAAATTAACCTGACTGTTACTGAAACTTAAAAAAAAAGCTTTATAGAAATTTTAGAATAATAATAGAAAAAGCATGTGAAGAACTTTTTGGTAGTATAAAACACTGTTCTACTTGAAAACACACACACACACACATCTTATCTATATTTTACTGTTCCAGATTAAATGACAGACAAATAAGATTACGATTAAAATAACTTTTTATTCAAGAATAATTTGTTAATGAGAATGAAAACCAGAAGCTCGTTACAAGCTCATTAATTTAAGAAAAAGATATCCTTCCACTCTGGCAGATAAGCAATCTCGACTGATTTTCGTTTATGAATAACAAATGAGAGAAATACCGAGCAACTAAAAAAAATCTTCCTTATCTCCAAATCGATTTCGCCACTGGAGACTGCTACGAAGAATGCTGGCGAGTTTTGAGCCCTGTCAAACACTTTAATAGATTGAAAACTGTCAATTTCATAATGAATTAGCCGAAGTACTTACCGAACGGTAGTTAATAACGAACTAAAAACATTTCTGCCGGATGATATTCCTTTTTTTTCTCGTCGCTACAGAGCGATGAAATGGAGTGGCTCCATCTAGATGGCTCTTTAAACAAGGGGGATGTTCGAAACGCGCATTAAACATCAATACTGTCAATAAGATATTCGCATTATTTTTGTTGACATTAAGCTCACAGTTTTATTGTAACCAAATACATGATGGCGGGTATAAACGGCGCTTTATTTGCACACAGATGCATTGTTCCGCGACTCTATCAGATTGTTGCGGCTTTGGCTGTGTTTACATTAGCTAAAAGCCAAAACGCGTACTTCACTTCATATCTAGATGCTCCTTTAAATCGGAATAATTATAGTTATAAATTAATTTATTTATATCTCATAAATAATAAATACAAAAGACCTAATGAATCACCCAACAATACAAATTATTAATTAAAAGTTTAAAATTTATTGATAGATGTAGATGTGTAGATTCTATGGAAGGGGGAAGTTAATCACCGCGACTTTATATATCTACTGTGTCTTGAGTTTATGGCGCACGAATGGTTGTCGTCTCGGTGCAGTCAGTGATGACATCTTCTGGTGTTTCCCCATTTTCTCTACAGAATCTACATTTGCGGTTCTGTCTCAGCTCCAATCTACTCAGGTGTTCATTGAGGACACAAAAGTCCAAAGAGTCCTGTTAAACACCACGTGATAATCCGAAGACCGTTCTTACTTAACGTTCATAAATTTAATATAAATAATATAATGTTAAAAAAATGGAGATATTTTAGTAGTTCAAAAAACAACGTAAAATCTATATAAAGGTTATTTTTTTAATGGAGTCTACTCATCTACATTAATAGCTTTAATAAAACCATGATGACGACTATTAAGTAATTAATATAAAGAAAAATAAGCCTTAACTATATTTTCTTCAGAGGTCTTCTGCATAGATCGCCTGCTTTATATCCATTACATACAGTAATTAAAAGAGACCGCTTTACCACCTTATCTCTTTATCTAATACAGTTTTAAAGATAATTAACTTTATTTCTTGAGATGAAACCGTTAAAATAGCCGATATTAAGAGCTAATGTAATTACATCGTGATTATGCAGAAAATCCCAAACTGCATCTGTAAAAAAGAGCAGTATGTTTATTTATTTGGCCTAAATTTAGTATATTATAAAGTTATATATTTTTATGCGTACCTAATCTAAAATCAATAAAATATAAAGTATCACAAAGAATATAAATTAAGTCAAGCTAAATCAATTCAGTGGATTGACTTAACTGTCTTAACTGATATTATTTAAATTATTTTTGATGCTTTACATTGACAGTAACAGCGAATGCAGATTCTGTGGAGAAAATGGGTAAACACCGAACACAATCACTGAGTGGGCCGAGACGACAACCATTCGTGCTATGAAGTTTGGTACGACTGATATCGGAGATGGAGAACTAACCTCTGTAAAACCGTATCAGATACTGGCTTTTGTCAAAGCCCTGAAACTGTATGACGCGTTATAACACAAGAAAGGGGGACATAATAGATCTGTAAGGTCGCTGTGATTAACCCCCTCCCATACATTCTTCATAATGTGTAACAGTATGAAAAAAAAATGTTGCTTAAGTCAATTCAATGGAATGATTTATCCATGTTAAGCCAATTCCATGAAATAACTTATTAAGATTAAGTCAGTTCCATGAAATGACTTGTTCAATTTCAGTCAAATCATGAATTGACTCAACTGTTACTACTTTTTTTGAGCAACATAATGGACTGTAAGTAATGAGGTAAAGTCTATTATTCTATTCTGTTCTATCTGAATAAATTCTGAAAAAAATATATAGTTTAAGTCATTTCATTGAAACCGGCTAAATATTTGCATCAACAGCGACTAACTTCATCCGCCAGAAGGCCTCGCTGAGAGATTTTATTAATATAATTCCCCCCATTTATCACGGTGACAAGGCGTTCTTTAAAGCGAGTCTTCGCTACCGTATTTCGACTTTTGTTGGCTGTGTTATCTTTTAACTCCGGAACAGAGAACTGATTAAGAGTGCCGCAGGGGGGCGCACTCAGGAATTTCACACCAATTGCCTATCGCCGCGCATTTTAGCAAGAAATTTACGGCTTTTTTGCCTCTCTCTTTCTTTCGCCAAACATAATGGAAGAAGAGCCGGACGACTCTTTCGGCCGCAAAAAATTTGGAACAAGACGAATCGACGCATTCGTATAAGGACTCTAATCTAACGTTTTATTTATCTAAATGAACGATCATTTGTTGACTGTCGGATGTAGCGCGGCCTAGGCTTTATCTCCCTTAGTAATTAATGAGATCAGTTTAGAAGTTCGGTGACGATTTGTATTTTGTTTATACAGAAACTAAATTAACCACAAATTGGAACAAAAATTAAGTACTCTCAGATGCAGAAATAAAAGCAGCAGGTTTTTTTCGTCAAATTTAAAATGTTATACAGGGTGTCCCAAAAGTAAGTGCAAATATTTAAACTGGTTGTATAGAAATACGCCTATAAGTTTTTTTTTGCGAAAAAAAATTGATGAAAATTTAATATTTTTCTTGACATTTTCCGGGAAATTTTAAAAAACTTTTTAGTGCCACTTATACACTTGAGGCGTCGCATAAGCTGAAAAACCTCTTGCAAAACTTTTACTAGCCAGCTATCTCCAGCGGTTCTGAAAATGTTGCCATTATTTTTTTAAATTTTCAAAGTGAAATAACTCGGTTATTTTCGATTTATTTTAAAAATGGTAAACAGAAAAGACGTTTCTTTTGACCAGATTATTTCTGGGACACCCTGTATATTTTGTTTTTATTTTTAGCCTTATTTTTATGATTTTTTTAACAAACTGTATATAAATATATCTACTTTAAATTATTTCTCTCTAGACTTATTTTTTAATATAACGAAGTGGCTTAGGTGATTACTATAATATATTACTATATAATTATTATACTACTGACAATATCTGAAAAGTGTATACGTCTAAATTTGGTATATTAAAAGTAGGTACCTTATTTCTGTACAAAGCAGAAGAAATTCAAAATAATATATACAAAAAATATATTAAGTAAAATCTAGTAAGAATATCCAATAGAAATACTCCTATAACAAATTCCTGTTTATTTCCCAATTCTAGGGATAAACCCTGAAGAAGTTATTATTCTTCCGGAACAAAAGTCGAAACGCAATCGTACAGTCTGGTGCTTATTGGGGCCTAAAAGAACACATCGTCACTTGATAAAAGCAGAGAGGTAAGTTGAGATGACAAATAGCGGAGATTACAACAGGGCGACGCCAGGCGTCGGCAAAGGAAACCATCCATCATCAGGAACGTTGGCTCGTAACGCAGTTAGGGAGTCAGCATTGCCAGATTTTCCCATTAAAATCCAAAATTCTTCTAAAAAGCCTAACCCAAAAGTATCATAACATTAAAAAGCTTTCCATGAACATTTAAATTTATAAAAGAAATTAAAAATTATTTAAGTTTTCTTAGTTTCCCTTAAAAATCGACCAGAATCAGGATAAGTCGCCCAATTTGGCCACACTGCAGAGAAAGCTCACTGATCCTATCTTAGATCGCTAGCTCCATCTCGGCGGGGGGTGCTTCGGCTCTAACTTCAAGTCGTTACCCGGAAGTGGAGATAACTGTCTTCATTACCCCCATAACTCCGACCTCGTGCTTCGCCCAATTTGTTAATGGTGTTTTGTTGGGTTGCACTTCTTTGTCTTTCAACGCCACCAGTTATTTTCGTCACAGAAATTAACACAACAATTAGAACTCAATTATCTAGAGAATGAAGAACCACCTGGACCAATTATATTTTAATTATTCTTTGTTAAATTAATTTTGTACTTTCCCATTAAGAGATTAAAATATATGTATTTCATTTCAAAAATACATACAACTGCAAATTCAAACTTAGAAATTTTCAAAGCATCTGAAACACAAACAGAAACATGACTTCTTCACGTTGATTTTTAGTAAAACTATCTATGGTCAAAGAAAGCTTGATAAACATAACCAGAAGACTCTAGGAAAAATAATGTTATTAAGATTTGTCCGGGTTTAGTCCAAGATTGGTTTAGAAAAACGCTATAGTGGAAGTCTAGATACAGCGAGGTACTTTGGGATTAAGGACAATTAGAAAAATTACTCAATTTTTATTATCAGAGTCTAGGATATACCTTATTATAACTCAAGAGGTCAAACCGAAAATACATTAAAAATGTAATTGAGATGGGAACAGGAGATACTTCTGACTCTCAAATCAAGAAATAATCTTCTAAAAAATCTGCATCGGGAAACACCAAACCGTCCACTGGAGATGCAAACAGGGGCACAGGCATAGCAAGGTGTTTATCCAAGATGCTAATTATATGCATAAAACAACAGAAGAAGTAATAAAAAGGAACTGCTCATGCTCAACTGGAATAAAGTTTAGATTATAACAGGACTCTTAATAGAACATGGAACCAAACCAAATGCTACCTGAACAAGTTCAATCCGTATGAAGGAAAGTATTGTTGCAGAATCAGCGATAAAGATCCTAAAACACCAGAGCGCCATAATTTATTTATACAGGGTGTCTCAGAAATAAGTGCAAGTATTTTAACTGGTAGTAGGTATAATTCGACCCCAGAAACACGTCTATGAGGTTTTTCTCGCGAAAAAAAAATTGAAAATTAGAAATTTTTGGGAATTTTTTTTAGTTTTTAGTTAAAAAACATAATTTCTTGATAATATGGTAACATAGGTAGTAAATTAAATTTACAAAAAAAAATCCAGGAGAGGTCCAGTGGTTCTCAAAATTTTAACAAAAAATCATTTTTTGGAAATGTTTAAAGTAAAAGAACTCCGTTATTTTCGACTTATTTGAAAAACGATAAAGAGAAAATGTGTTTCTTTTATCGAGTGGGACACCAGTGGGACACCCTGTATATTTATTATTTGAAAAAACAAGGCTAGAACCTGAGAAAATATGCTCCCTGCCAAAGCCATCTATATTGCCGTGAAGTACGCAATCTGGCAACATGTTAATAATTTAAACATTTTGTATTCTGGAATCTTGCTTCATAAAAAGCGTTCGTTATTCATATTTGATAAAAATATGATTAATTTTAGATGCCTAGACATTGCTGTGTTCCTGGCTGTACCTCAAATTATGCCAGTGCTTTGAAACATGAAGGAAAAAGAAAACCACAGTTTTTTCCAAAATAGCAACTTATTCGACAGGAATGGATCCGGTCAAGCCATAGGGACAATTTTGAATTCTCCAATAGTTCTGTAATTTGCGAGAAACATTTCGAAAAATCGGAGATAATAAGAGTTGAAACCTATAAAAATAAAGAAGGGGTTTTGGGCGAATTCCCACTCAAAAGGCCAAGATTACGTGAAGATGCAGTGACGCACATTTTTCCTAATCAACCCAAATACTTGTCAAAACCTCTAACAACTTCTCGAGCTGACCCTGAAACAAGAAGGAAGATAAATTTAGGAAAACAGGAAACAGAAAATTTCTTGAAAAGTGCCAAAATAAATAGTTTTGCTGAATTTCTTGAAACTTTTGAGTCAAGTGTGTCTGGTGTTGTTGTGTTGGTTTAAAGTTAAGGATGGGAAAGTTTTTTTTTTCTGTTGAATGTGTGTATTAATGACTTAGACAGTGAAGATAGTGTTAATGTGTGTCCAGTATCAATTATTGACAGTACATTTACTGTACAAGTGTTTATCGGAAACTGTGAACTAACAGTATGTGAGCTGAGACGGATTCTACCGGACACTATTCACTAAGGACAAGAAACTGAGCCGATAGTCCCAATTGGACAATCTACTTGCTAGATACAGGTTTTCAAAGCAGGTACCGAAAGAATGTGAGTACAATGTAGACAAAGCATACGCAAATGTTCAAAAAGCTATAAATTGTTTGTATCAGGATTCTTTTGTATCCAGTAATAATAATTTATTATTGGAATAGGTATTTTATAAAAATAAAAGATGTTTTTTTTGTAATTCTTGTGTGGTCTCTTTTTTACTCATTTCTCCTATAACAATCTATTTAAAAACTATTTTTATCAAAGCTGTGTTTGGAAACCTAAATATAGTAAGGACTTGGTCCTGTTTTGTGTATTTTTTTTTCTTCATCTCAAAGCCAAACCGCTTTCCGCTTTGTTTCGTTAACTTATTTTTCAAATTTTGTCGATCGCCACCATGAAAACAAAAGTTAGGTTAAGTTATGCCGGACCACTTAAATTGAAATATGCGACGTTGCCTTTTTAACTTCACGGCTTGTCGTTAGACAATATAGATGGCTTTGTCCCTGCCTATCAAGGACTTGCACAAGCTGGTTAAAGGCATAGGGATAGAAACCTGGATACAGAAATGGAAAGGGGACAAACACAATAGGCCTCACAGATCTTAATATTGAGGAGAAAAAAAAATGGCAAACCTTTAACATAAATGTTTCAAACTGAATGATTTTTTTAGGTATATACATAGATAGTAATGTGGTAATGCTGTTTCAAACAGAATATCAACAACAAACACTGTTAAGTTAATTTGTGAAATATGAATATGTGATGAAAATAAATTTGTATTAAATGCCTGCGCTATATGAATTTATCCCCAACTCAATATCCGCTGAAATTTTACGCCGACCCGCACAGCTAGTTATAAATTTAAATATGCAAAATCAAAACTGGACATGACAGCGCGATCTTTTTAATTGGATTTATTACTGCCAACGAAAATAAATGTTATTTTATTAAAATTTTACCTGAATAATTTGTACGTGACCGGTACAATATTAAATCAAATTTGCCCGAGCGAAATATGCACGAATGCTAAAATAAGAAAATATCTGTAAAACCGTGCGGTTATTTCGTTACACAAATTGATATTACGCTGTTGTTCTTTCCGCATTTATAAATATTTCTGCGTAATGAAAACCGAACCGCTGTTTTACTACGGTATTTGTTTTCACTTCATAAAATCGATCGAAATTTTTATTTTCACATACCGTTGCGGTTTTCCAATTAGGGATGCTTGCAAAAATATCCATGCATTCCAGCTAAAAGTTTTTTCTAAGATCTAAATCAATAGAGAGCAACCATGTAAACAAATTAATATCATTACGCCTTCCTGCGTTGTACAAATCGTGGGGTTACATAAGCCCAATTTTCCCAACCAGACTACGCAAATAGGCTCACAATTCGAATATGCCTCTAAGCGCCACACACTACTTTTCTATAGGGTTTGACACGCATGAAATACTTTATCGGGCCTCCGCAATTATTCGAAGGATTTTTTAACCGCGGTGACTGACATCGTACACATTCGTCGACTATTTCGCTCCGAGCATTCCGAAAAACAATAAAACAGTTTGCTAGTGTGTTTGAGCTTCCTGTGTGTTGTTTTGATAATGTCAGCTACAGGACTAAATCGTTTTAGAGTACGGTCGAGTGACTTGAAAAACGAAATATTGTATTACAAACACTTTACAATCAATCATAACATTCTTATTCCGAAGACTGGCAGCTTATTTCATGACGCCAATTGATAAATATCCTTATTTGGCCTATAAAAATGCTTCAAATTTCAATTCCCTTAAGTTTCTATCCATTTTTTCACACCATAGCTTTAAAAATAAAGCACGCGTTGAATATTCGTAAAAAAACTTGAAACAAACGGAATAAATATAAAAAGCCCGGTACTGGCTGATACTTGAATCCAATCCCTTCGCACTTTATTTTGTCACGCAAAATGACAATCACCATAGTTTTGACTTAATGACCATTTAAGCCTATCAATATTTAATAAAAATTGGCTTTATTGAATAGAAAAAATGACACCACATAATATTTTCTTACCTTGTTCTTTGCTCAATTAATTGGGAAGATAAATTAGTAAATATATTAATTGGAGTTAATTAAACTTTCTAAAGCATTTGTTGGAGTTGAACTAGTTCGTTTCTGCAAAAAATAAACTTTTCTTTTGTCAGGTTCACCTCAATATGCAAAGCGATCCGGTTTATGACAACTGATACGGTGATCTTTGTGCCGGTCGCTCGCCGACAGACAAAGGCCAATTTAAATTAAGGCAATTAATTACGTATTCTGGTCAGTAATAAGTTTGTCTAGGTTAGTGGTGGTTTAGTGGCTCGTTTGTTTTATTATGGCGCTCTGTTTGTTATTGTTTAACTATCAGCGAACCTGTAGACCTCGTTAAAATTTAATAGAACCGGGGTGGATATGAAATTTTACTGTATTGTGCACATTTAATTAACGTCGGACGAAATGTCCTGTACGTGACGTTCGAAATATCAGTCTACCACTTCTGGCTAATTTTCTTTTTCTTTTAATTCAGATAATTTACTTTCTTTTGATAATATTTCAAAATGATCTCTTGAAATGACCCTCTATGACAACACTAAATAAATTTTTGCTTTCTTTGATTTTAACTTAACTATTTTTACTTTTTTCCACAAAAAACTATTATTTTCTATTATATCAAGTAGATGACAATAAAAAGTATGAAATACAGCAAAAAAATAAGAGGTTGAAAAAAATACTTTGATCATCTACGAAGTTTCAACTTTCTACTAACTACTTCAATTAATTAATTTGAGATCTATAAGAAGTATTTATTTTTTCATGTACAGAGTGTATATAAAATGATTAGATTGTAAGGGGGGGGGGTTAATCGCCTTATCTGAGACGGTTTTACAGAGTCCATCTCCGATATGAGTTGTACCAAAATTTATGGCACGAATCGTGAGGCGCACTCAGTGATGAGGTGTTCTAGTATTTCCTCACAGAATCTGCATTCGCCGTTGTTTCTTAGCTTCAATCTCTTGAGGTATTCATTGAAGAGACAGTGTCCTGTATAAAACCCCGTGACTATTCGAAGATTGTTCTTACTTAAATCCTGAAAAATTTCTTTGCGAGTGCCTTAGACCGTTGGAGGATTCCCATTCCAGGTTACGGATGGAGTTCCGCTTTAAATTGATTTCCACCTGTGAAGCAAACCGGTTTTTGTCCAGTTAGTGAAGTGGTAGCTCCTTTTCTAGGTAGATCGTTTGCTTTTTCATTACCTTCTTGGTGGGCTGGTGGAGTAGGAGAACTTAGAAACTATCCTACACTCTAATGGAAAGCATCCTTTCAGAAGAGTTACAGAAATAATATTAATTTCAAAATTCTTTTGGTTTCAATAATATTCAAGTCTTCTTATTTAGCCAAAATTTCTTAATATGTAGTACCGAATTTTTGAAAATGCTTTAGTTAATGCAAGAATATTGAAGCCAGGATAATAAAAATATGTCTGCATTGTGCCATCTTCGGTTACTTTGCGAATCGAGTTTATGAAAAGGTTATTTTTCTGCTTCCGCAATTTTAATATTCCAAAAACGATTCTTTTTAAATTCGTTTCGACAATGGACTCATCTCCCGCGGTACCCGAACACATCCCATTTACTTCAAAGATCTTTTTATATTTTAAACATCAAAGTTTAATATTAATCCATCTCGGCGCGCAATATTGTGCACCGGAATAAATGTTTCTTCTGGGACATTAAATAAAAAAAAACTCGTCGACGTTTATTTAGGATACGCGGGTTGATGTGGAGGGGATGTATCTTACTTCCGGATTGTTAATATCGACATCAAAGACGCATCGCGGGCTTTAAAAGCTCATTTCTTTACGAATATATTGTTATTATTGTCAATCCACATGTAAAATTTAATCTCAAGGGAGGCTCCTATACAGGGCACACATACATTCTTTCTTCCCCTTGCACATGCAGATGCCTTTCAATCACCAAATGCTCCTCTTAAATTAGAACAAACGAGCATTCTCAACGTTTGAGGTAAATATTCCTCTACTTCAAAGATACAAAATGAACTTGGAGAAAGAATATTAAAAGTAATATTATTACCGAGATAAAAAGAATACTGAAACCATTCTTATACATTCCCATAAAATTTTCAATTGATCCAGTCATTTTATTTTATATCTTAGAAAGGCTTAAATCTACTTATATTCTAAAATTTAGTTAAACAATGGCACTAATGATATTCGAGTTAAGCCCCCATTCAACATTATGTATAATATTTTTCTCATAAACTTGAAGATTCAAACTGTTAAAATAGAAGTCCAAAATATCATTTTAAGAATATAGAAGATATTCTTTCTATTTTTATCTATAAAAATACTGAAGAAAATAATTCTTTATATTACTTAATAAATATAAATATATATATTTTTTGTTTTTGGCGACCTTTTTAGATTGTGAACAGTAAAAAAACGCCATTTTTTCTATAAATCTCAGGGATTTTTTTCTAAAAATATACGTTTTCTTTTGTGACACAGGAAATAACAGCCTCAGCAAAATCTGACGATTCCTTCCCTTGTCATTGTATTCGTTCGACAAACAGTAATTCAATCCTCTTTATATTCAAATATAGATAGATGAGCAGAAAAAAATGGTTGTTAAAATAATACATAACTTGAAATAAATATCATTTTTTTTTGAAAATGTACTGTGATATTTTAATAAGAACTTTTTTAAGAGATACTTTCTTAGAATATTTTTCAAACTTTGTTGTGTCAACTCATCCTTTCAGTGAATTCTTTTCTTTAAACCATTAGTAAATCTGTGCTGACAGCCTTTTTATCCATGTATGATTTTTTCAGAGTAAAATCCCCATTTTCTTTTGCAAAATCCGATATTCCCGTCTACAAAAACTGACAGCTCACTGAGTTTTACAGTTTAGCTGGTGCTTTTCTTTCTTTGTTCACTCAAACGTGACGTCAAAGAAAAATAATGCCTTATAACTTTACTGGAGGACCCGAAAATTGATGAGGTTTGCATTATAAATTTCTTTATATACACAATGATTACAGGGTTATACTTGAAAAGGGGTGTAAAAGTACATAACGATATTATAATACAATCAAGTATTGAGATGATTGATTTTTT
This sequence comes from Sitophilus oryzae, assembly GCF_002938485.1. Lineage (NCBI taxonomy): Eukaryota > Metazoa > Arthropoda > Insecta > Coleoptera > Curculionidae > Sitophilus > Sitophilus oryzae. Next base: position 9,353,596 of record NW_022146479.1, read on the forward strand.
CTTTTACCTACAATAACAGAGTGTCTCTATCAAAAAAGTATTTACCCTGTAGTGTATAAATTAGAAGATAATGTAAGTGTGTAACTAATTAAATTAATGCATTATGCTTTATTCCATGCATCCATAGTTGTGCGTTGATTTTTTTAACAATGATAATAAACCGAAAAATTCTAGCTGCGTCACAGACGCGTAAAATTTAATTTTCAGGCTTGATAATACAGTGGCTAAGTCAGAAGCGGGACAAGAAAATTTTACTATGAACACGCCTGGTAAAACAAATTAATACAAGAGTTACAAGAAATGCTCCGATCAATCTTTTTCACGGAAAGTCATTATTGTGCCAGTATTACTTTTATATAAGAACCTGTTTAATCGTAACTTCTTTGTTTTCTTCGAGATAAATGCTTTTTCTTTCGCTTTTATAATATGAAATCTTTTCAGATAATGATACGGTGTCACATTTTAAAAGAAATACTAGAATACTTTTACTGCCAATAAAAGTAAATTCTCTTGATATTTCTGAGTTAAAAAACGTAGAAGACAATTTCAAGAAACATACAGTGTGTTACATTAACGTAAAGGCTACACCTTTTAGCAGTTCTAGGGGTGTTTGACTGACCGTAACTGACTCTTTTTAATCTATATTGAAGTATGATCAATTTACTAAGCACATTTAAATAAACAACAATATATTTTATATACCCCATAAATTTCTCCTCACTCGAATTTTGTTTCCCCCCTTACTGTAAATATATACAATTTTAAATAGGTTGCTGTTGGGAGACATTACTTGTTGAATTTTACTTTCATTTACATCATTAATTCTAAAAACCATTACCAGCAAAACACTTTTAATAATCGAAATTATTATTGGCCTGTCTAGAAAGGTATTTTGTGTTTATACTAATTCTTTCAAATTACTAACGATAACATCGCAAATAAACGAGCTAGATTACATTTTTATGACGCTTCACCAATATGAAATAGGCAATTTTATCAAAACGATTTGCCGTTATTACTCCAGTAATTTTCACAACACATGACAAAGATTTTAGGAAATTAAATCTTGCATTTAGTGACATAAAAAAAATAAAAATTGTGTTTAAAAATCTCCTACAAGTGACTATAAATATTCAAATTACGCGTTTCTGTTCAATTATATTTTAATCGTCGTAATGGATTCTTCCGGAATTAATTCTTCTCCGAATACGAGTCGTGGAAAAAAATCTGTCCAGGAAAGTGTAAAAATTACGAGGGTGTAATTCAAGTTTTCCGCGAAATTGCGTCAATTCTTTCGGTGCTTTCGGCCAGTTTTTTTATTTGCTTCGAAATATTAAAAGACGAAGCTCTACGACTCCAAATCCATTGCCGTAATGCCTGATATTAACAGGACAGAAAAGAGAAAAAAGGAAAATACAATCAGACAAAACGACAGGCTCTATATTACGAATCTACGGGGTGAAATTATTTTGAAATAATAACTAAAAACTGGCATAAAAATAGAGCTGATACAAAAAGTTATAAATTTAACAATGTACTTCCTGTGATCACTACTATCATCTTAGTTAAATAGAAACTAGAGAGATTTAAGTTTATTTCTAAAATAGGGGCGATTTTTAACTAAGAATCCTCTTTTATTTTATCTATCTTCGTCTACAAACTTAAGCTTGAAGCCTTCACCTTTGTTCTCGACTTTTATACCCAATTACCTAAAAACTTTTATAGCAGTTTATACGAGGGCACATCGATAGTAATCATCAGTCTTTTCTAAAGAGAAAAGAAAAAACCTTAAAAATTTAGAAGAAGCATATAGCTGTAAATAAATATTTTGTTATTGTTTGGATTTTTACTGCATGTGATTAATTAATAGGTAAATGATATTATAAGGATATTATTATCCAATAAAATTTAAAATTAATGTGCATTTACGGGGTTTAAAGAAATTGTGTACCAAATACAATGGGTGATACTTCTTCGAGTGTCTTAGACCGTTGGAGGATTCCCATTCCAGATGGAGTCTTCCAGGTTCTTGAGTTCTATATTAGGTTGATTTTTACTCAGGAAGCAGAACGGTTCTGGTCCAGTTAATGAAGTGCTCCTTTTCTAGCTATATCGTATGCTTTTTCATTACCTTCTGGGCGGACCGACATCCAGATAGTTTACTAGACTGAAGTTTAGTCACTATTTTTTTACACCCCATATATGGGTGTGCACCCACAAAAATTAGCATCATTTGTCATTTCAGAGACCACTCTAACTCTTCTTTTTGCCACCATCCTGGATAATAATCCAGTTTAATAATGAAATAAAACTTCAAGTATTTGGTTAACTCATTTTACGAACATCTATAGAAGAGTAATAAAATGCTTAAAAGAAAAGATAAAACTATGAAGATCTGAAGAAACTAAACATAGAAAACCATTTATTATTTCAAAATCGGCCCCGGTATAAAGCGAAAAGCGAAATAAAAGAATAATATTACGGGTTCAGTGGCATCTAATAAAACTTCCATGTGAATTGAACTGTCTTCTTTTGAAATACTTGTTGCACGACCATAAAAATGAGAGCCGGAGCGCTGCCGTTGCTGTATGGAAACTGACAAAAACAAAGAACAAAGAAATCTAATAAACTATATAATTAAATTGGATTGAAGATAGCTAGCTCCCTCATAAGAGTATCGATTTTGCTTTGTTCGCCGAGATATAGGTCATACGGTGTCCGCTCTCAACTTTATAAATACATCGTCAAGGTGAAACGGGATTTTTTCCCGCAAAATTGCAGAAGGACTCCTCCAAATTGCATAAATGCATTTGCCGACGGTAATGGATGCAGAGTCGCCCCCTTGCAACTTTTGCGAAACTTTTTCAAGGCCGAAGCTATCCAAACATTCGCAAGGATATCATAAACAATATTATTGCAGATGTGACCTTGTTGCCGTTTGAAACAAAAGAAAAATAGGAACGATACAATAACGCTCGCGGCATCCTTGATTTTCCTTAGCTCTTAAACGTTTTATTACAAAAGGATAATTCAGATATTACAGTCCCTGACATGGAAACGACAAAAAGTTTAGAATAATAAAGTCATTTAGGTTCTTCACTTAAAATCCCCAATACTTCTGGTTCAATCTCATTTCATATGATTCAGAATTTGATACATTTAAAAAGACAAAACAAGTTGCATGTTCGAACTTATTTAAATAAAAAATGTAAATATAACGGAAATACACAATCGTTTGGAAAATGTAAATTATAAAAGTTATACGATAGAAAATAGTACTAAAAAATAAATAGATGTAATTTTCTGATTTCTTTTAATTATGTGCTTCAAAGTCTATGGATTTAAATCAGAAAAGGAAAGAAAGAGTTTCAACAAGTGTCTTTTGTTTTGTCTTCTCACATCAGCAGGTGTTTAGCAATTTTATGAGGTGTCCAAAGATATAGTTAAAAATGGTGAGAAAATTTTTAACATTTCAGTAATTGAAGGAAATTTTATGTGCTTTTAGAATATGAAATATATAAATACTTTAGTGCTTTGGCATTGAGAGAAAGTTGAGTTTACGAACATTTGTTTTTTTCAGCAATTTTTTTTCGTATTTTGCACCCTCTAGTTAGTTAATAAACGGAGTTTTATCGAAATCGGTGATCTGACCAAAATCGAAAATTTTCATGAATATCCGAAAAAGTCGAAAAATCGGCCATTTTCGGCTGTTTATTCAAAGGGCCTGAAAATATAGAAAATTATCAAAATTTCAGTAATTGTAGAAAAATTTATGTACTTATAGGACATTAAAACACATAAATACTCTAGTGCCTTGATATTATAACAAAATTTGTTTTTAAAACACCTGGTGTTTAAAGCAATTTTATGATCTGATAAAAATAGTTCCTATATCTAGTACCGTTCTCATAAGGCCTAAATGGCCTATATTTTTAGATTATAGGCCCTATAAGTAATTAATAAAAGGAGTTTTATCGAAATCGGTAACTTGACCAAAATTTTCATAACTATCTTATGTATATGGAAAGAAGTTGAAAAATCGACCAATTTTAGCAGTTTTTTCAAGGCGCCTAAAAATGTAGTAAATATGCTTAGAAAATTCAGTAATTATAGAAAATTTTATATACTTTCAGATTATTGAAACATATAAATACTTTAGTGCCTTGACTTTATTAGAAAATAGATGTTTTTTTACTGATTTTGGAAAATTGACTAACATCAACAATAATTGTCATGAATGTATGTATGGATTATTAAAATGAGAAAATCAATTTTTTTGAAGTATAGGTGGTTATCAGTTATTTTACTATAATTAGGTGGTTATTATATATAGGTGGTTATTATATATAGGAGGTTATTATATATAGGTGGTTATTATATATAGGAGGTTATTATATATAGGTGGTTATTATATATAGGTGGTTATTATATATAGGTGGTTATCAGTTATTTTATTATAATTACCACTTCCTCCATTAAAAAAATGTATTAATACAGATAAGTGCAGTAAAATTTTAATTAAATAAGTCTTAACGACGAGGCAGGACCAATTTATAAAATTGCCGAAAAGTTCACGTCACATTTTAATTATATGGCCTGTGTGTGTTGAAAACATCGCAGTTTACTGTTCTGAAAATTTAATGGCTCGTGGATCGTAAAACCGAACTCGCGCAAATCTCTTAGTCTTGTTCTGTCATTTAGGAAGATTAAATTCTACTACTGGCGGAGGACATTCCGGATTAGACAGAAATATATGTTTTATTTCGTCTCTTTTTCCTTCTTTCGGAGTTTCCAATAGAGCTGGCAAGTTGTTCGTAGATGACTTATTTCCATGGGAGGTTCATTACTTTGATACATCTCTCGTAAACAACAACATTTGCTATAGGAAATAGTAGAAAAAGGCTTTTAGCTTATTTTTTATACTTAATGGAAGAAGTACATGATGCAGTTATGAATTATTATTATTAGTTTCGGTATAAGTCTAATAATATCGGGGTGGTTCCTTTCTAATATAGATTTTTTATCTCCCTTACTGATTATATACTATCAGTTGATCATATAATAATCATATACGTCAACTTTCAACTTTTAAATTTCAATTTGACAGCACATTTGTTTATTTACTAATTAAGGCCTTGGAAATCATTATCAGTTTCATATTACGTGTTTTTTGGAAAAAAAATCTGTACTCAAGACTATCATAAGTCGTAATTGTTGTAATTTACAACATGTCATTTATAATAATAATAGCTCCCGTATATAGCGTTTAACGCGTTGGGGAGTAGCAAGGTACAGCTTGCCATACTAGAGCCGTTCGGTATACACGGAAGGTAATGTGGCTAGCACTACGCTTCAACGGCCTATTATTACCTCTGGATTGTGAATCCCAAGTACTCATTTAAGGCTGAGTCGACCTAGGTACCCAAACTGTGTTCATTTTAATAAAAATAGTCGGCTGATGAAATGCCGGGTGTGGGATTCGAACCCACTACCTTCAGATTGGTAGATGAGAGCCTGTACCTCTACGCCACCGGGTACCTTCAACATGTCATTAACTTCTATTTCTGTAATTCCTTTTTGCAATATTCTCTTTGCAATTTCTTTTTTTTTTCTGTTTGACACACAGCATGAAATCTTAAAAAAAATATTATATTAAGCCTATAGTTAAGTCAAACTGTGAGTAAACAAAGGGTTTGTTTACATTTGTCTTGTATATATTGAATCAGAGCCTATCGTTTATACATAATATCTCAATTGCAACAAATAATCTCAATTGCTGCCTCTAGACCAAACTAATCAATCAATTCTAGTTCTCTAGACTCTAGACTCTCTCTAGACGCTAGAATTAAAAGAAATAAGAAGCGAGTAATAATAAAGGAGTAAATGGTTCATTCGTTTAGTATATAATTTTATCATCTTTTACATGTATTTAGGCGTAAAAACTTTTCTTTGATCTTAACTTATGTGATATTAGTCACAACATAAATATTTAAAAAATACAAGCGTCCAGTTGAGGGTGTTCGATGAATCGTGATTATTTTCCTTTGTCACTCTTTTTTCCTCTCAAATATTTATCTGACACTTTTTACTCATGTGCTCGGGATGGTTGTTTTTCCTTTCGTTTATTGAAAATGACAACTTAATACGATTTCGAGATGTTTATGTTGAGGATTAATTTGTCCGATTTTGATGAAGGGTAACGTGCTCTTTTATGATGCATAATATGGTTTTGTAGGCGTCTTTAAGATCTCCGCATAGTAATTCATTCGTGAGCTTTTGTTAGGTTCGTGTCTTTGAGAAATAGTTTTTTTAATTCTTTATCGAGTGTTTGCAGGATCGTCGTAAAGATTCTTTTTAAAAGGAATAAAACCCTCCAACGTCATATACAGTGCCATCAAATATTAATGATTTAAACACACCACATAAATCTCGGTAAAAAATTAAATATTTTGTATTAAAATAAAGACATTTTAAAAACAAAGTTTAAAAATCAGCCAAACATGATCTGAAAATTCTAAAAGATTCTAAAAGAAAGAAATAATTAGTTTAATGGTTTGACTTCTTGAGAAAATTGATTTTATGAACACTTGTTTTTTAACAAATTTATGATCTTGATGGAAACCATTTCTACATCTAGTTTTGTTCTCATAAGGCCTAAGTAGCCTATATTTTCGTATTCTATGCCCTATAATTAGTTAATAACAAGCGTGATATCGAAACCGGTAATTTGATCAAAATCAGCAATTTTCATCACTATATGTAAGAAAAGAGTGAAAAATCACTCATTTTTGACTAGGCTATTTTTTCAAGGAAAAATAAGTAAAATATTATCAAAATTTCAGTGAGGCCCTTGAGAAGCTAGAAGAATAATGTTGAATTTATTTGGCGGTTATTTTATATAGAAAAACAGAAATTTTACCGATAAAAGACTTTATTAGTTTATGTTTTGTACGTATAGATACTTTACCCATATATCACAGGGCCGAGTAATTGGGAAGAAAAAAAGAGAACCTCAAATGCTTTTTTCGCTTGGATAGAGCGGCGGTCGCCTGGTCAACTTTATTCAATCAGTGAAGCTAAAAATTGGAAATCCACGAAGGGAGAAGTGTTTTTCGGGGACCAGGGAAGGCCCCAAGTCCGGTCAATTTTAATTAAAATAATCAAGTTAAAACCGCAGACTAACTTTATCAACCAAGATTATTTTTTGATTATCTCCCTGCCCCGTAACCCTTGCTGCATATTTTCAATTACGCACGGCCGAGTACCCTTTCAAATTTTTACTTTGCTCTAGAATAGTTCTTTAGATTTTAATATTTCAGTTCATATCCATTTAAAAAAAATTAAAAATGTATTCAACATATATTTTCAATTTAAAAAGCAACAAGTACTTAAGTAAACTAAAATTAAATAAAATAGCTAAATTAATATTTAAAAAAGCTTGGCATTTACCAAGAATTACTTTTGATTTTAACAAGTGGTATTATCTGGACAAGGAATACTCCTTGACAAGCGCGCTGTCATGCATTTTAAAGCAAGATTTTTACCGAGAAAGCTTCCCCCTAAGCTTGTTTAAAACCCCGTCCTGAAATTCAGACGCTTTGGGATAAGAATGCATCATATCAATTTCGCATTATATGCGAAAATCTATCTCCCCAAGGAATTGAATTGTCGTTTTTGAAGTCCAGCCTCGTTCCTTTGCATTGTTATACGCTAAACACGTCTGACCGTCTCCATATAACGTGCCATTATTGAGGGTGACAACTGACTACTTGTAGAATGGCCCTTCCAGTTCGAACCTAATTCAACACGCTCCGTGGCCTTTGATAAAAACCGACAAATATAAAAAATTTTACTTTAAAACTAATCCAATCTCTTTCAGTCTTTTCAGATATCAACAACTAGGTGTGCTTGTTTAAAATATGAGAAGTAAAACTTTTTTTTCAGTAGTTTATTAACAGAACGTTGCCATTTATTTGTTGTGCAGTTGCACATCTCTTTGTCTCCATTCTTGTCAATTCTTTTGTGCTGTAAAGCAATATGTTATTGTTGTTTGGGACGATAAAACCGACTTTACTGTCATATTTTATTGATATTATATCTGAAGTAAGTAACACTCGCATTGAATTAGATTATATTTTATTGGAAAAGCGCTGTGAGATATAAAATTTTATTTGCGATCGGTTTCAACGACTCCGCGTGAGTGTGTATTGGTTTGGGGTCCAATAAATTTTAAAGCCGCCAAAACTTTATTTTTTCCTCGTTCCTTGCAACGTACCATATGAAGCGTGGCAAATTAAATTGTGAATTGCGGGGGCCATTTCACTAGTCTAGTTGTCACCCTCAGGGTTTTTCACCAAAAATATTATGACAGACAATTTTTATTAAGGCTTCCAGTTTTTTTTTCCAAATTTATCCAAAAAAATATCACACACTACATTAACTACAACCAAAGATTATACAGATTATAAACTTATCGTCAAATGCATTGTTTTTCGTGGTTCCAGTTTTCGGAGTCGCGCACTAGTTAGGTTACTAGTTTGCTCATAAGCACGCCCACTTATGGCCTCTAAAATTGGGCACAGCGCCTGACCGGCCTTGTGACCGGCCCAGTTATTACGCTGTTTAAACGGGAGTTTATTTTTGCGCACAAGAAAATTTACTCGTTTGCTCATCGTCATAAAAAACAATTTTCATACCACGAATTAGAGACAAGATTTTTATCTGTATACTTATACAGATAAAAATCTGGACACCTAATCTGTGCTACAACCTTCAAACTTAACATCTGCAATATAGAAATTTAGCCATAGATATATTTTATTCAACAACATACTCTAAATTCTGTTTTATTATATATTGAATAATTGATACACAACCAATTTTACTAGTGCCACAAACAATTGCATTTATATTGAATTAGATGTTAGTGTTTGCAATCGGTGAAACTTTATTGTCGTTTTATTACTGTCTTACATCCACTAGAAGATTATTTTGTATATACATTGTTGCGAAATTTAGTATTCTTATGCTAAAAGATTGTTTCCTCAGTTTCTGTTGTAATATTTATTTTAAAAAAAGTAGTTTTAGAGATAAAGATTTAATAGATGCCAAAACTTTTTAAATAGATACATTGTTGTTTGATTACTCTTGTATATGTTTATGTTTTTATTTTTGTTGTAAATTTCATAAATCATGCATTTTACACGTTCCATCGCAAAGAATATTTATCTAATTTTGATTAAATGTTGGTTTCACATTGTCCAAGCGCAGATTCTTTGCAAAAGAATCACGTAAGATGAAACTTAAAAATATAAACAAAAGTCAAAGGGCTTAACTTAAATAAAAGTCAAAGGGCTTAACGTAAATAAAACAACGTGTGCGTCGTTGGACAGACTTTACATTACATGGTAAATTAAAGGCAGTTCAAAAAGTGTTAACTATACCCTTTTACCATTGTGAGCAATACTAAGATTTCTACTTCATACGTTACAAATTACATCAGAATTGTATTATCCTTTTTTAATAAAAGAAATTTTTTTAATATTTCATTAACCACTACACGCTTTTGTTTTAACATTATTAAATTTTTAATATTAGTTAAATTAAATATTGCACGTTATATGCCAACACTTCCAAATCAATTTACCCTTTACATAACATATACAATGACCTCAGCTAAAGTCAGTTCAACAAATCAAAAAAGATTTCGACAGGTGACCCTTAAAATATGACAGAAAATATAATTTACTTGTAAATGTTGGACATACTTATATTCACAACAAATTAAACATAAAAGAATTCACATCCACGAATGCACTGAAAACGAAAAAATTAACCAGATAGAAATGGGTATTTCCGAATAATGTCCCTTTATTTATGTGACATCGTAACGAGTAAAATATTCCGCAAAGTTTTAGGGTTAGATTTTCCGGACATTTTTTCAAATTCCGGCTGGACATCTTAAAAAGCCAGACATGTCCCCGGATAAATCCGGACGTATGAAAAAAATATTATAAGATAGAAATCTATTGATCTGTAATTAAAGAAAATGGAACGAGAAAACCATAAATGTCTTTAAAAACAGTAAATAAAAAAAAAATAAGAAAAGTAGAAAAAAATATATTTAAAATAAATCTAATCAAAGTTCCATTATTACCACTCTTAGCGTTAAAATGCCCTGTTATTAAAATATGTATATTGCTGAATCACAAAGTACTTAAAACAGACAAAAATATCTTAGGAAAATTAATTGATACAGATTAAAAGATTACAGTCGCCGACCCATTGTATTTCTTCTAACTGCGAAGTGTGTTGCAACAGAGAAACCAATTTAGCCCGATCTATCACACTATTTACTCAGACTTTTACCTAATAACCTCGATTTTCTGAGGGGCACGTGTCACCGGACGTGGAAAAATTGCGGCTTGATCCAACAGCGAGCCCAAAATAAGGAAAAAAGGAAGTAAACAAAAGACGCCCAATATTTACAATGGACTGAGCATTACGGTTTTGAACGTGCGGAGAAATCGAAATGGTGTCGCACTAAATCTTGAGAAACTAGAAGAAAAATATAACACGCACGGATTCTTTAACGGCCTGACACGGCTGGCCATATTGCGAATTCCAGTAATCCGATCTCTGGACAGATCCAGTTACGGACATACACACTCGAATTATTGGATTTGCCAATTTTCCTGCAATGATCGTGACAGGAAAAATACGCCAAAAGAAACGACTTACAAATCTTCCAATATTTTCAGTTTTGCTATACAGGGTGTCCCAGAAATAAGTGCAAGTATTGAGAGGGCTAGTAGATCTCGAGAATAGAAACATATTTTCTCTTTATCGTTTTTCAAATAAGTCAAAAATAACGGAGTTATTTTACTTTGAAAATTTCCAAAAAAAAATATTTTTTGCTAAAATTTTGAGAACCACTGGATCTTTTCTGGATTTTCTTTCTTGTAAATTTAATCTACTACCTATGTTGCCATATTATCAAGAAATTATGTTTTTAACTAAAAACTAAAAAAATTCCAAACGTTTTTTCAAAAAATTCCGAATTTTCGATTTTTATTTCGCGAAAAAAACTAATAGGCGTGTTTCTGGAGTTGAACTATACTACCGGTTAAAATACTTGCACTTATTTCTGGGACACCTTGTATAATTATAAGAAGAAACTTAATTTAAAAAACACAATTTTATATACCTCGTCGTTGGAAACCTGGAAGCCAAATTTGAGCTGTCCAGATATTGGCTCCCTTGTTAATTTTACAGCAAAGTTGTAAAAAGTTTTTCAAGGGTCTGCGATTGAATACACATACCAAATATGAATAATTTTGGGCAAGCCAATTTTAAGTAATTTAAAAAAAACTGCATCTATTTTTGGGAATGCCAACCACCCTTAAAAATATTTGCACTTAATTAAGGTTTACCCTGTAATGTAATAAAAAGTTGGTTTATTGATTTTTGATAATCTCTCGATGATTTAAAAAAGATTATCGATAGAGCCATCCCTACTATATTCTCCTATCTATTTAAAGGTTCGACAAATGCCAGCCGAAGAAAAAAATGGTCCTACTCTGATAACAAACAAGATTAATGATGGAAAATGGAAAGCCTATTTTTTCTTCGTTTAGATATAGCCGGAACTTAATAAAGTTATCTGCAACCGTTTTTAGGGCTGCCCGGTCCGCAATAAAGCCCTAATTGCATTCCATGTATTTTATTTCAATCAACCTATCAATACGCAGTCAAAATTTAATCAAATATATACTATAATCGGATGTTTTTTAAAATAAAATTTAACTAATTATTTTTGCTAAAAATATAAAATTATTCAAAATTTTATATACTTGAAAATAACAAGGAAAGCAAAATAAAACACTAATTCCCCATGATACACTTAAAACACTTTACTTTTAACAGTGGACCGTTCATTTCGCTAACCATAACAACATAAAAAGAGGATTAAAACTTGAGTTTTTAATTAGCATCTGCCGATGATGCTAAAATGGTTAGCAAAACGCGAGGAGGATTAAAAGTATTTTTTTTTGGTTCAATTTTTTATGGTTTTATTGTGTTCAAATTAGTGTTTTATTTTACTGCACTAAATGTTCTAGCCCCAAGCTGTAACAAGAAAAGTTTAAAAACAATTTTAGATTTTTATTTTGGCGGAAACAAAAGATGACCAAAAAACATATTAATTTTAACTGCAAAAAGCTTGCTAACAATTTTCGGATATTATAAAAGCTTAAAATTATGCATGAGCTATTTTTTTACTAATATACATATATTTGCAATTTTAGCAAAAAACCAAATAAATATCGAAATGTAAATAACTTTCTATTGTATACAACAAAATACCATTGTTTTTTACGGTTTATTAGATAAAATATTTCACCCTTTAACTCGTTGAATAAAATATTTACGTCATCATTTATATCGTTAAATGATAAAAAATATAAATTAAGCAAATATAACAAAATAAATTGCGTATGATCGAAAAAAACGGCGTCAAAAACGGCTGGGAGTGACAATCGATAATCATTTTGGCGAGGTCCATCTCTAGATGTCATTTACTAAAAATTAATATAAAAATTGTTAAAACACTAATTATAGAAAGATTAAAAAAGGATAGAATGTTTCCAGACACATAAATCTACTTTCAAAAAAAGATTTTTCTCGAATTTTAAACTACACCATTTAATAATCAATTTTACTCAATGTAAAATAGAAACGTTTTCATAAATAAACATCACAAATAAAAACAATAGTATTTCAAAAATGAAGAATATTAAAAGCCTTGTTTGATGTTCAATTAATAGATTAATAAACAGCATCAACGCAAATTCCGGAAGCCAGTATGCTTCAAGTTAATTAAGAAGTTCTTAGATGCCGTAATTAATCAAAACTAATACACACCTCACGTTTGAGTTCGCCCAATATTTACCGTAAGTTTGCGTAATAGGGCTCACTCAAGCAAATATTAATACACACATGCCCTAGAGGCAAACTGAAAAGGGTGATCAATTTCCATATATATTCGTATAAATAATACATACATATTATATGTAGATACGAGTAAATAGGCGCAATAGATATATAAGAAATTAATAAATCAAATAAAAATATAATTATATTAATAGACTGTGAGCACTTTTTCCAAAATAAAATATAAAGTATTGAAAAAGATGGTTTTTACTTTTGAGATAATATATTAGGCACAACAGACAACCGCTAGCTAAATATTTTTGTAATTAAAAATGCTGTGTGCTAATAAAAAATCATCTTTTTCAGTTGAAAAAGCAGAACCATATTTAAATCAAATTAGGATAACTTTCTTAAATTTTCTCAATTTTTATACAATTTTTTTACTTTGGTCCTTTTCAATATAAACTCAACAAAAAATGTAGAAAAAAATGGAAAATCTAAAATAAATATTTTATAAAAATATTTAAATATTGTCCATTAATCTGCCATAGGATACTACATAGAAAGTACTCACAAAAATAGAAATTTAAAAATACAATTTTCTATTTTCTGAGAATGTGTAACTGAATTGCCTTATATCTTGAAAAAAAAATAATTGTAATATATAATAAATTTGGGAAAAACATCTAAATAAGTACATACATAAATAAAAAAAATAGTATTGATTATATCCCTAAAACTACAAACTTCCTCTAAATTAAAAAAAAACATAACAAATATAAAGCAAAAGTAGACCTAAAAAATTAAAAATTTGGGACACTGTAAAAAATGAAAAGTAACGCCAAAAGTTATAGAGAAAAAAGTAGAATGTAAAGCAACAATGGAAAAAATTTGGTTTTGCTTTCAGTTAAAACTGACACTCACCGTTTTGAGCTGAAGTCAGTAAAACTAAAGCAGGAGGGGTCTGCGTGGCTGAGTCAGTAGTCGCCGATTCGTTCTGCTTTCGTTTATTAACTTCAACTTCCTGTCTGCCGTTTATTCCATCTGACATGAACACTTTCACTAAAAAAGAAAAACAAAAAGTTAGGATTATGCCCCACAGATTTCATTAAACGCGTTTTAACATAGTTAAATCAATAATTTAACTAAAAAATTACAAGAGGTTAGATGTTTTCGTTATAAACACTACAAGAGAAATAGAAATATACCTATAAAAATGTAACTGATATGCAATTCAAGTTATATTATATCTTCTGGTAAAAGAAAGTAATAATAAAATTAAAAATTACACTTAATTAAATTAAAAAAAGTAAAAAAAAGATCTCTAATATGTCTCATGATCTCCTAAATTTATTTATATTGTTTTGACTTAGTTATTTACCTTTCAAACTTCAGGAATATTGGAGGAACACAAACAAGATTCTACCTGCACCCTAAACAACGACTAACTAAATTAATGCGCACACTGTATGTATATAGATTTATTGTATTTATTGAGATGATAACATATTCTAGTCTTTTTTTGTTAAACTTTAATATCGATTAGTTTTATCATTTTAAAGAAGTACAAAGCAATATGTAAAGGTGCGTACAGACCTAACGAGACGAGAGACATTCCACTTTTGCTGTGGACGGATCTCGCAAGGGTCTTGCGAAACAACCCACGGAGTCTCTTTGCTATCCGTCCTCGACGGCCGATCAAAGAAGGAAGAATAAGGCGCGATTCCCACTATAACCGTCACCAACACGTCGCGTCGAACCACCGTCTTAACAGAATACATGAAGTAAATGGGAGATTGGACGTTGCCACGACGCGACGGCGACATTACGGATAGTGTAAATATGTTCATTGTTAGCCATTTAAGAATATTTGCCGTGGTGGCTCGACGTGACAGTGGCAGGACGTTATAGTGAGAATCGCGCCTAAGGTTTGTCATGGGCGGCATTAAAAAAAAAGTTTTTTTGCCTATCCTCACGCATTGAGCTGAGACACTTACTTTGACAATTTTTTTTTGGCTAGGATGACAGATCGACGGTGGACGACACAGAGACTTGTAGAATGGAGACATGATGGAGACCAAGACACGAAGCTGACAAGAAGTCTCCTTACAACCTCCTAGTCAATGGATAGACGATATCAAAAAGAGTGGCTGGAAATTGGGTTCAAGTGGTTATAAATAGAAAGTGTTTGTAGTATAACAACCCATATTCGTTCAAAAAAGTTGAAGAGGTAATATTTTGGCCAACTGTATAACAAAACAATTTAAATAAAGAAACCTACGTTATATTAAAAATATTTTTATTACGATAACCTCGGATGCGCTCGACAGAAGCAATATTTTAGGAAATTTGAGGATAGGTTATCTAAATCAAACGCTAAATTTGTAAATAGCCCTACTTATTTTATTAAATGAAATGAAAGGAGTGACTTTGCCTGAAATTCACAAGTAAAAGAGCACGGCAGAGAAAACCGTGATCACTATTCCAGAGAATCCAACTATGCTGTTCTGAACTTTAATTAAAGAGAAATAATAATAATACAAAAAATACTGTCTTCATATCAAGCTTTGAGGTTTAATACATTCATACCCGAAGAGGTTTTGTTAGTTAGTGGGTCCCCACCTGCAGATACTGAGGTCCCTGGGATTCGGGAGGTTACTTAGGTAGAGTTGATATGGTTGGTGCCAATATCTTTAGACTATAAGTTATACTATACTATTTATTGGTTTTGACTGATCATTTGTGTGCTAAGGTATTCGCCCAGACACGGTTGGAAATTATTAGTACACGCAACAAGGTCCTTTGTCACACTATTATACTGCCAAAAAATCATACTGAACCAAAAACATCAGCGGGAATGTACAGTAAACATGCTATACATATAATACCTTTGTCAGATGTCAGAAGCTTGAGCACAGAATATTACAACAGAAAAACAAAATATAAGCTTTAGTTGACATTAGTTAAATAATGAGGAAACATTTACTTTACCTTTAATAACCTTCTTTGTCACAATAACCAAAATTTACAAACAAAAATAACATCAACGCGTCTCTAATCGTAGTCTAAAAGTTATTATTTAACACCTATCATCTCTCTATTCGTCGTCTAATTTCCCTCTCCCTAGTTTAAGAATAATATTTTAAAAATCAATAATTCTATTTATATATACCGAGTGTCTTAAAAATGAATGTTTTGAATTTAAAGAAATATGTTTATTTTTTAAATAGGCGGTTCATCTCAAGTTGGGAACGTTTTAGTTCAGCAGTGGACGGGATAAACTAAATGATGATGATGGTGATGATGATTTAAGAATTAGAAGAATACCGATATCTATAAGCATAACAAAAAAACACATTTTTCTTTGATTTCTTTCTAATGATTTCTTTCAGAAATCTCTTTATAAAAGTAGGAAAGAAAGAAATAATATCGCAAATGGTGCCAAAATGTGTGTTTTAGGCCCATTTTTATTAGAGAAAACGCTGAACCGGTGGTGGTATACTTTTTTCGATTAACTTAAGTACGTGGAAATAAAAGTAAAACCGGCTATAAAGGCATAGTAATTTGATACAAAGCAGTAAAACTTAAAATATCTATAAAATCTGAAAAGGGATAAGAGAGCAAGCACCGTTTAAAAAAATAGATGAGTTCGGCTTTGAGACCTATCGGATCCAGCTATAAGCGTGTGAATATTGATACTTGCCAGTTATACTACCCATCCAGCCTTTTAGACAGTAAAATTCGGCTACTAAAAAATAAATACAGCCGTGATTTATATTCTTCTTATTCAAACTCCGATCGTATAAACAGTTTTATAGCTTATAACGAATTTCGCTAAGGGTTGCTTCATACTTTCTATCAACTGGATAGGGTCATAGTTTATAGTAAACGAAAACATAATTTATTATCTCTAACATTGTCGTCTCTCTTTATCGGACCTACTGCTAACAGAAGACGTTTGTTAAGGGCTGTATTCAATCCGATTTTATGGTTTATTTTGGCATATATTACTTACTTTGTAGTATGGAGTGTGTGTGTGAGAAAATTATTGGCAATTTGCGTTTTACTTATTTAGTGGTAAATTGAATGGCTTTTCAGCATGCAACGTTTTATAGTCACTATTCATAACTTATAAGTTTTCGCTTTTACACCTCCGGTGATAGAATGGAGTCTATTTTAAAACAAAATAGCGATAAATCTTAAAAGTTACTTTACTAGAATTTTAGAACCCACAAAATGTCACTCGAACGAAATATGTGGTACTTTGTACAATGAGATAAATTACTAAGACGAGGTATTTGTTAAAATATATTAGTTGCTTCAGAACTATATGGTAAATTGAATAGATCGGATACATGCAAGGTTTTATAGCCTATACATATTAATATGTTAGATAAAGTGTACTATTCCGAAATGTCAAATCAAATTTATTACAAACTATTAAAAATATTTTCTCTATAGAATAACAACTCATATTATAGCTTTATTATTTAAAATCACTAGACAATAAAATTTTATAGTTTATTTGAGCCTATATTGTGTCACAAAGAATCAATTCTAATATCTAATAAATAAATAATACTTGACAATTATTATCTACTTGAGTGAACTGGGTATTTCACCACTAAAATATAACATACTAACTAAAAAATAACAAACTAAAAGAAATATTGATGAAACAAAGGAATATTTTCAAAATTTGGCTCTTCCAAATCTAAACATGACTCTTGTATATCTTTGTAAAAAATCAAAACATCTTAATTCGGAATCATAACCCTGGAAATATTAATACTGAAATGGGTAACAGGGAATAATCTTTAACTCTGCGAATGTTGCAATTACAATATTATTAACTAAGGTGTCGAACAGCTAATCCTCTATTGTATTACATCATTAACCATATAATATGCTCTAACTGCACAATCTCAATGAGACCACAATACAGATTAGTCCCAGACTGTTCAGAACAGATTGGACCCCAAAGGGTTATTATTAATGTTATAATTACACCAACTCCTAATGAGTTGTAGATCAGAAAATTGTCTTAGCATATTAAACATCAATAATTAATCAATAATAATTATTATTTTGATCAACAATTACGTCCTTTTTATTTACAAATTAATCAATAATCAATAAAGCATTTTAATTAAGAAAATATATTTTTAAGATCTTAATAAATATCCCAACTTTTATAAATATTTTGGATAGTTTGTAAAAATAAGAAAACAGTAGTATAAAGTAGTATAAAGGGATGGTAAACTTTCTTTAAAGAATTATAGATTTTTAGATATTGAAATATAATTTATATTTGTATCTGTATCAACAAATAATTCATAAGAACAATATCCCAAAACTGAAAAATCATATACGTCACCTGCGTCTATATGGTGCATGACTTTTTTGACTTATTGAAAATTTATAAAAAATTGAAAGATAATCTTTCACAAGTTTGATTATTTTTTTTAATATTGGAATATAAAATATTAGATATTGAACGCCACTAGGTATCGTATGGTTATTGAATGTCTTGGCTGGTTTTATGTACAAGAAAAGAACTAAAGATTAATTAATCTTATAGACGATACTTCCCTGGCGCTAGAAGAAAAATGTAAAAATAAAAACGAAAGTAAAGTAAATTGAGAATGGCCATTAGCAAGCATTATACCGTTCTTCCCTCTAATTATTACGGCAGGATTAGATGACGGAGAAGAAACTAAAATAAATATGGCCAGAACTGAACGTGGCTTCTTATAAAAATAAATGACTATCGAAAAGCGGTGTCAAATGTCACCATCCAATTCTAAACGAAGCAAAATTAGACGGCGAAGACGTATTTCTTTGTCTGAAGGCTAGGGCGCCTAGCTTTGTCACTTAAATGCGTCTCATTTAGTTAATTTGGTTATCTCTGAACCTAAAAAGACTCTGTCAACCTTCATTTTTACTTAGATAAAACATACCATATTGTTAAAGAAAATACAAGTATTAATGGTTTCAGTATCTTTTAGGACCAATATTTGAACTAAGTGTTATTTGAGAATACTATCTAAACATTTTTTTCTGTCTTATATCGAAATACTGTAGCTCATATACATTTATAGAAGATAGATGATATTAAATGTAGACAAACTAATTGTTTACATGCAGTTTAATTTGATCACCGGCTTAACATCACTCTTTTTTTAATATTAAAACTAAAAGAATTTCGGACTTCCATTGATTTTATTTATTTTGCTTACGGAACGTTTCGATCAGAAGTATCCACTGACCGTTATCAAGTGTGAACTCTGTATGTACTCTTTTTTCAAGATCTGAAGACGTCGATAGAAAAAGAATGGCATGTAAATCAATCATTAACAAGCAATCAAATCTAGGAAGTTCCTCATTATAGCTACGCCATAATATATGTTAAGCACTGTAGGTAGGCGATAAAACGCATCCATATCTCACACCTCTTTGTGGGTGGAAGTCTCGACTCATCATATCTTCTATTTTGACTACCGCGGTACTTTTTAAGTAAAGATTTTTGATTATGTTGATTATGTGATGTGGAACGCCCATTTGGTTGAGTAATTCCCATAACCTATTCCAGTTGACAAAGTCGAAAGCCTTGTTGTAGTCTGTAAGGCATATTACCATGGGCACATTATATTCGCGGCATTTTTTCAATAGGTATATACAGTGACATAAATATGTAATTTTATGTGTATGATTTATCAATAAATTAGAACACGTGTATGTGATGTTATCTTAGTTAGTTAAAGCTCTCTATCAATTAACTATTTATATAGGCGTTCTTATGGCTTTTACCGGAACATTTTTAATACCGTTGAGTCTCGTCCGAGGTATTAATTTTCTGTTTGTGTATCTCAGAAATAAAAGAGCTTATCCTCCGTGCCCCTGCCCTTAGAGCAAAGAATTTAAACGGATTATTATATCAGAGGCTGCAGAAAGTTATTGCAAGTAAAGAAACGTATAAAAGTATAAGTAATTAAGAAAACAAAGACGACTTTACAGTCGGGAGGGCTTATTTGACGTTTATTATTTTCGACTGCGCTAATTTTTAGGGAAAGGCACTTTAATAATAGCGTAAACACAATATTTTAGTGCTTATCGTAAAATTTTCGTTATAGTCTACATTTTCAGTAATCGTTAAAGACGCTTAATGAAAAACATTCTCTTGTTTTGGATTATTCATGGCGGGGAAACCATATCGCATAAAGAAGAGACAATAAAATGTAAATATATAATATAAAACGTTAATTATAGATATATACTCCAAAGAGAATAAATTTAAATCTAACACAATACCAAAGCAGACTTTCTAATAAAAATTATTGTTTAAAAAAATCGTAATATGTACCTAGCTATCTCATAAGAAAAAAAGTATAAAGAGAAATATAAAAGATAAAATTTTAAGATGAAATGCTTATCTGCAAGAATACGAAATGTACACAATGAATTCAATCAAATATGTGCAAGGAAAACACAGCCGAAAACTCAAAAGATAAGTATATATTTAGATCCATTTAGGAAGGAGATATGCAAATATGAGTTATAATACTGATCGCGCGAATATTTCTCCTCCCATACCCTCGGGAATGCCTTTCTACGGAGTCCCTAATCTTGCATCGTAAAAAATACAATAACCAAACGCCCAGAATCGGGATCCATTTTACAATCAGTTGGAGATATCTATGTTTGCATTTTCCTTATATATACATTATTCTTAGATGCATTTGCATGGAGGGTGTCAATATCTAGTTCATAAAACTATATGGATTCGTATCCTGCAATTTCTCCTAACTGAAATTGTTAAGTCGAAATACCCTATGTTAATTTAACTGTTAATAAAAGAATAACCAATATAAATAATTTCTAGTCCAAGAATCATTTCTACAAAAAACTGAACGTGAGTTGTAGCTTCCGAAAAAAACTAACGGAAAAAAATTAATAGAGTAGCTCCCTGTTTCCACGTAAAAAGATTAAAAATTATAAATGCAGCAAATTAGTAAACTGCATTTCGAGTCGTGCTGGATGCATGTTGCAAAAAATCGAATTTCGTTGAAGATCCGTTTAGCGCTAATGAAGCTAACGAATTTAAATACGGAAATGCCATCTAACGGAGAATTAAAGTTAGCCGGAGCTTTAACGCACATTACACGTGTGTGAGTCGCTTTATCTGATTAAAAACATTAAACTCTTTTGCCTCCAGCGAGGATTTCTGCGGTTAAATTGCAAACTTAACTGTCAGAAGGCGCCTGTCATATAAAATTGCCATTTTGTAATCTCCGGTTTGAAATTAAGTCGCCTTTGAAAATTTGATCGTAACTTTTTGTTTTAATCGACAAATTAATGCGATTAATTATTACCATTTAGGATTTTAATGCTTTATACTTCATATAAACTCTACGATTGCCAATTTCGTATTCTTTTCATTAATGATAGATATGATAGATTGATATAAAAGAGTACCTATGTATATACAGGGTGTTTCAAAACAAATGCGAAAAACTTCAGGGGGTGATTCCTTGTTCAAAATAAAGGGTAGTTTCCTTCATAAACGTTGGGTCAAAAGTCAACCATTAGGGAGATATCGCGGTACAAAGATGGCGGAAAAATAATGTTCTTATTTTTTATCTTAAAAACGAAAAGAGATAGACTAATGAAATTTTACGGAAGCATTACTGTTATGGAAACACACTTTCTGGTAATTTTTTCACTTTTTTAAAATGAGTGGAAGGGGTTGAAATAAAAATGAAATCATTCCTGTTAATGAAATTTAAAGAAATAATTTTGATAGTTTAGTTTATTTAGAAACTTTTTTATCTCTTGTGTTTTTTTGATAAAACTCACTGATTTGAAATTAAAAAATAAAATGTAAAACATTACATGTCAGGACAAAAAAACATTTTAGATAAAGAATCTAGTGAGCAGCTGTAATTTTTTAGGAAAAATCTAGTCGGCCGCTGTCACTTTTAGGATGTTTCTAATATTGTTTTATTTGACATTACCCTACTGCAATACGTTATTATCTAGATTATTATTATTATCATTATTATCACTAGATTCTTAATCTAAAAATATTTTTAGTCCTGACATGTAATGCTTTACTTTTTATTTTTTAATTTCAAATGGGTGAGTTTTATAAAAAAATACAAGAGATAAAAAAAGTTTCTAAACAAACTAAACTATCCAAATTAATTTTTTTGCATGTTTGATAAAATTTTTCTTTAAATTTCGTTAACAAGAATGATAGGGGTAGTTTATTTCAACTCCTTCCACTCATTTTTAAAAAGTGAAAAATTACCAGAAAGTGTGTTTTCATAACAGTAATGCTTCCATAAAATTTCATTAGTCTATCTCTTTTCGTTTTTAAGATAAAAAATAAGAACATTATTTTTCCGCCATCCTTGTACCGCGATATCTAACCCTTTATTTTGAACAAGGAATCACCCCCTGAAGTTTTTCGCATTTGTTTTGAAACACCCTGTAGAAGTTGGCGCTTCACGGAAACAGTTATAGTCAATCAGTTAAGAATTAATTGTGATTAAAGTCATATTTATGTAAGGTAATGACGAGCGAGACAAGCGAGGCTGGTCTTGGTTTTGCGGTCTTGGTCTTGGTCTTGCACAAAAAGCAAAGACCAAGACTAGCATTTGATGTGCAAGATCAAGCATTTTGAGGCTTATACAGGGTGTCTTAAATAAGTGCAAATATTTTCAGGGCTGGTAGATCTCGATAAAAGAAACATATTTTCTCTTTACAGTTTTTCAAATAAATCTAAAATAGCCGAGATATTTACTTTGAAAATAAAAAAAAAATATATTTTTTGCTAAAATTTTGAGAACCACTCTTTCTGAAGTTTCGTTTCTTCTAAATTTAAACTACTACCTATGCTGCCATATTATCAACAAATTTTATTTTTAACTAAAAACTTTGGTCATCACTATATGCAAGTACCTTCTGTATACTCTAAAAAGACTTACCATTTTTCTATTTTGTTTATTTGTTATTGTTTAATATTATCTTACGAATTAACTATATTTTTGCAGCATCGAGCTGTTTGAATCAAGCGAGTTCCCGGCGCCTCCACCACAATCACGACAAAAGTGTATTTAAGTGTATTTGAGATTTTTATAACAACTATTTCAAAAAAAATGTAAAAATTTCTTGCAAAAAAGTGTAAAAAGAAAGCAACAAGCTGTTCAAAGATGCATGTAATTTTTTAGATTTGTATGACATTTTAATATTGTTAATTTGACATTATTATATATATATAATTGACGAGAAATTACATTTAATTCTAATAAAAATATATCCTACCACAATATAAATTTACGTATTGTACAATATTTTCGGAATTTCTATTAAGAAATAAAAAATATAAATTTAATTTAAATTGCTTAAATTTTTTTTTTTATTTCTAATTTCGAGGGTAAAAAATAGAACGCAGAAAAATAGGATCCAAAATGATTATGGTTAAAAGATAAGGAGAAAGAAAGTAATTTCCCTTCCTCTTAGGGATGTTTGTATTTAAAAAAGTATCGATATTGCGGTTAGAATTTGTTCAAAAATTTATTGATATACTTGGAGTTTGCTTATAACTTCCTTGTTTTAATGTAGAAATTCTTGTTCCGGAAGTAGTAAAGTAAAGTAAGTAAAAGTAGCCACACAAGTACGGATTTTGTAAAAACTTTTTTTGACATATTCTGTACCAAAAGATGATGCAATCGACTCGACAATTTTGCATAATTGTGAACCGAATTAGGCCTAATGAAAAAAATTGTTAGAGCACTATCTAGAGATGGGCCAGCTTTTCAGTACCTGAAAACAAAGTGCAGGTACTGCAAAAAAGTTGTATATTTTACAAGCAAAAATTAAAGATGGTATTTTTGTTGGGCTACAATTCCCAAATATCCAGAGAGACAAATATTTTGATAGCACTTTATCAGATATGGCAAAAAAGCTTGGAAAGGTTTTTGTCTGGTGGTGATTAATTCCTTAGGAAATAAAAAGCTGATGATTACGTTACTCTAGTAAAAATCAAATTATTAAAAAATAGGTTGCAATATGTGGCAATATTTTCTGCACTCACATCTGAACATTTTTTCCTTAATAACTGCGGTGCTGTAAGTGATAAGCACGGCGAAGGCTATCATCAAGGCATATAAACAATGGAGGTAAACAAAGGTACTAGAGAAATTATATGAAATCATTCCATGCTTACGCTTACTGTTGGACTCACTTGTTAGAGATGAACCAGAAACGGGTTAGAAAAGAATGTACCTTTATACGAGACACCACCAATAAACTAAAATTTGTTGTTCAGTGTTAGAGATCATCATCTATTCCTGTCGTAGCTTAAAATACACAGTCCAGACTTTGAGAAAAAAACGTGTGTAGCTTCTTTTATGGTATTCATGCAACAAGTAACAGATACGTTTGTGAAGTTTGAATGGATATAATATTGGAATCGCCCAAATATCGATATATTTGCACATCCCTACTAGCGGTTTCTTAACGCGGGTAAAAATAAAGAAATTGAAAAATCCCAAAGACTCAATTCTTCTTTAATTCAATGTTTATTGGCTCGAACTACTTCTTTGATTAAAAGGGGAGGGTGGACTTTTATTTTGCCTTTAATGAAATAAGAATGTTCGCGACCTGATTGAACCGGGCTGAAACGCGCCAATTCCCAACCGTAAATTCAATTTTCCGGCATCATTTTGTTTATTGCCCCTGTTCTCAAACAGATCGAAAATTAGCCGCTTAAAAAGAAGCAGCCCTTCGCATTAACCCAAACGTCTAATCTAAATTGCGTTTTGTCAGTTAGATTTCGTAATATTTCATTAATTTGACCATATTAAAATTTAATTCATTGCCAGAAAAAACTCTCAAACTGCCTTAGAGTGAAAAAACATTTCGTAAGTACATCTAGTAATGTACTTATGAGACCTAAATATCCTATATTTTCGTATTCTACTAGTTAGCTCTCTAGTTAGTTAACGGGAGGTTAGTTTTATATCATAGAAATTGATGGCTTCACCAAAATCACTAATATTCATGTCTGTATGTATGGAAGAATGTCGAAAAATTGGCTATTTTGAACGTTTTATTCGAAACCCTTAAAAGAATAGTAAACACTATCAAAAAATTATGAAAATTTCATAATTCAGTATTTATAGAAAATATTATGGACTTTTAAATGCTATAAATATATTAATACTTGAATGCTTAAATAAAACTTTGATTTTAGACTCGTAAGATGTGAATAACCCATACTTTCGTATTCTGCGACCTTTAATTAGTTAATATGAGTAGTTTTACCAAAATCTGTGACTTGACCAAGATAGCCAACTTTGATGACTATATGTATGAAAAATTCCCCATTTTGGACGTTTTAATTAAAATCCTTAGAAGAATAGTAAACATTACGTCTAAAATTAATTAATTAAATTTCAGTGTTTGCAGAAAATGTTATGTACTTTTAGAATATAAAAGCATATAAATGTTTACATGCATTGATTTTATGAGTGAAGTGATTTTACGAACCCTTGTTGTTGAACTATTTTTTGACTGCGATGAAAACATCGCCTATATCTAATATTGTACTTCTAACGGCGACTTGACCAAAATCGCTAATTTTCATGACTGGATGGGAAATGTCGAAAAAAGGACATTTTTGGCTATTTTTTCAAGGCACTTAGCAAAATAGTAAATATTGTAATGCTGGAAGTACACACTCGCCGAGGCGACCCGAGGACAATGTACAAATCGTTAATTTTTTGTCTCGCCTCGGGTCGTTTCGGCGAGTATTTCCTTCCAGCATAAGAGGATTATAAAATTCTCTGGATTTCTAGAAAATACTATGTACATACTTTTAGAACATATCAACATATAAATATATTTTTTCATATATGAGAAAAAATATTTTACACCAACCTCTTTTTCAATTATTTCTTTTAAATATATTATATAAAGTTTTTTTTACATATCTAAGAAGAAAATTTTATGTAAATTTGCAATATATAATAATATAAAGGATTACAATGTAGCAAACAAAATAACCGTCTGTGAACGAACGCTATAGTTTGTGTAAAATAGACAGCATACCAACGTCTATACCGAATTCTACCCTTTATAATTAAACTAATAGTTTGACAGGAAAGATCCTCACGTGCAGATTACCGAAATTCGCAAACTGCCAAAGCTTAAAAGACCTGCTCGCTTTACTGCATAAAGTAATTGCTCTGACTGGTTGCTATTTAATTTAAATTCAAATTAAACTAAGTGTTTATTCTATATTTCGAATAAATACATCATAAAACAGATTTTGTCCAAATAATTCTTAAAATCTAATATTTGGATGAAAATCGGTGTTTAGGGGTTTTTTAGGACATGAGAAATTTGATTTTGATGTTAATATTACTTGTAGAGGGCGCCACCTACATATTTTTAACTGGTTTGAAGACTAATAACTTTTCGTCTGTACCTGTATAAAACTAGTGAGTGAAAGATATACATTTACAACATTTTTTACATAAAAAGATCTCTGGTAAGAATGGCTACGACTAATGGTTTTCGAGATATTTGGAATCGAAATTATCAATACCTGTCATCACATAAATTAAACATGCTGAATAAATAATAATTAGACTGAAATCATAAATTTGAAATGTTTTTGTGCCAAAAATTCTACAGAAAATGTTTTATCGTCATTTTTTGGAAGAAAACCTAACCTAACCCACAAATTTATCGTGTCAATCAAATGACTATCTACTCAACATATTAATTTTTAGGCAATAATGACATGTATTGACTATTTCTATTCTAAATATCTTAAGAATGGTTGCTCGCAGCGATTTTTACCAAACCAAACATTTTTTACGTAAAAAATCACGAAAATGTATATTTTTTCACTCAGCAGTTTTATACAGGTACGGACGAAAAGTTATTACCCTTCAAAACAGTTAAAACACATGTAGGTGGCGCCCCCTACAAATAGGAGTCATGTTAACATCAAAATCAAATTTCTCGTGTCAAAAAACTCCTAGATACCAGTTTTCATCCAAATATTGACGTTACTTATAAAAAGATATTTGTACACCCTGTATCTCCGGAAACTACGCATTTTAAGACACACATTTATACGAACTTTTTTAATTGTTTTTATCAGCAGAACATACTGCCGAAGTTTCCGGAATACAGTTCGGATCACCCTGTAATAATTGTAACTTTGGAATACAAATTCATTGAACTAATTTTGATTAAAACAAAATGAAATTTAATTCAGATGAACAAATCTATTTTATTTCTGACGCAAACTAATGATAATAATTCCATTTAGAGCTAAAGTAAGCACTTAGTAAATGGCTCTAATGAAATGAATCGATTTAATTACAATAAAAACTTGATTAAGTTAAATGATGGGGTTAAACCGGAATTGAGCATATTCCCACAGATCGGTCAGTGGGTGGTCAGCAGGGCTCTCACCCCGTACAATCCCGTCTTTTTGTCTGCCGAGTGGACATGAGGGCAATAAACAGGGTAGCACAAAAGTTGGGAGCCCTCCGATGTGCGTTGGTTGAAACGGTGTGTAGGTTGTCTCTATGAAATATGTTGCTAGTGTTTCAATACTTGGATAATTTGATGTTGTAAATAAATAGGCATTAGTAAATCATAATTAAAAGCTATATATCAATTGGTTTGGTTTTCAAACATAATACAAAAATATAAAGAAGTATATTTTAAATCAAACTTTAATTTTTGAGACAGTTTTGTTAAAGATAATTATTGATAAAACTACTGTCTTCTGACTAAGTAAATAATATGGACCAGTAGGCCTTGCAAGCACAGTTTCAGGTGTGGATGGCGTTTTTTTTTTTCATCGTGATAAAAAAATTGTTGAAAAACAAGGGTTCATAAAACCAATTTTCTAAATTATATAAATAAAATCAAAGCATTTAAACATTTATATGTCTCTATACAGGGTGAGTCTTAAATAAGTGCAAATATTTTTAGGGGTGGTATATTTCGACCCCAGGAACACGTCTATGAGGTTTTTTTCGCTAAAAAAGATGTTGAAAATCGTGCATTTTCTTCAAATTTCTCTGTATATTTTTCGAAAACTTTTTGGAACTGCCTGTTCACCGTAAATTTTCCCACGGTTTAATTTCTTAATCTCTGATATTACCATAGTTACGGCTATACTCTATGGTTACGGCAATAAAAGGGATGCAAATACAGAAAAAATCCAGTGGCTCTCAAATTTTTTTCAAAAAAATCATTTTTTTTTTAATTTTCAAACTTAAATAACTAGGTTATTTTGGCCTTATCTGAAAAATGGTAAAGAGAAAATATGTTTCTTTTATCGAGATCTACCAGCCCTGAAAATATTTGCACTTATTTAAGATTCACCCTTTATAATAAAATACATGAAATGTTACTACAAGTACTGATGTTTTCATAATTTACTGACAATGTGTATTATTTTTTAGACATTTTTAATAAATAGCCAAAATGATAATAATTTTTTATTAAGATTTATTAAATGTAGTGTACAAAATAGAAAATATTTTATTGTTCGTTTTGCGGACCCTGTACGTAAACACGAACAAAACACAGATTCGGTCTACCCTTTCCTATATCCGTAGCGGCTAAGCCGGGGCGAAGCATTTACATATTATTTGCATGTGGTGATCGGTGGTCATTTATAAACGAACCTCGGTATATGTCACTGAAAGATTAGACTGTCACTCACCCGGACCAGCATTATATCATGGCCATTCTTTCGCGTACGAACGTTCATTGGGAATTGCTGGCAATCATCCTAATATGTATCAAAACAGACCTCATTAATATCTATTAAATGAAAGCAGGCTGTTATGCGGGACTATTTAATCCACACGCAATTTTTTCACGCTCCACCCGATACAGTGGGAACACGAATTGTCAAAATATTATTGACAAGAACAAGTGCGCTATTAGATAATAAGAGAAGTTTTTATCAGAATCTTCTAACTTGATCAAATCACCAATTTTCATGACTGTATGTATAGGAAAAAGGTCGAAAAAATCACCATAATCGTCAGAAAATTATGAATACTTCAATAATTATAGAAAATTTTATGTACTTTTAGAATTTATAAAAATATAAAAAAGTCTACATGCTTTGAAAAGTGTACATGAAACCTTACATGTGTGTACACGTCTAAATTTGGAATATTAAAAGATATTTACGTACAGGGTGTTTCTTAACGACATATTATTTAAGGGGGTGATCCTTGGACCTATTCTAAGAGAAAAACTTCATATGAAAGTATGTCCTAAACATCTTAATTTCGGAGATACAGGGTGGTAAAATTTTCTAAAAAGAACACCTTTTTCATAATAACTCTGAGTTTATTAAAGATATCTTTATGAAACTTAATACGCGTCTTCTATGCATCCAAATACCTTTTTTGATGTACAAAGAATTTTATTTATATCAACCAGTGCCGTCCATACGGGTTTTACATTGAATATTTTTGGAGAAAAAAGTGGTACACCACTGACTACTCTTAAAATAAGAATTATTTACAAAATCTCCATTCATTTTTCAACATTTTTTATCTCGGGATGTTTTTTCGTCGGACGCATAGTTTTTGCTTAAAAAATTAAAGTCAGTTTACTTCAGGGTCAAGTCGCTGAAAATCTGATGCGGTGACTGTTGTGTGGTTAAGTTAGGTTAGGTTAGGTTAGGCATAGGAAATTAAGAAATAAACCAATTTTTTTGTATATCAAAATAAGCATATTGATACATGGATATCAAATATAACATCAGAGATAGATCTGAAAAGTTAAGATGTTTAGGACATAGTTTCATATGAAGTTTTTTTCTTAAAATAGGTCCAAGAATCACCTCCTAGCAAAATAAACACTAAATCCCCACAATACACCAAAACACTTTTACTTTTACACTGGACGCGCGTTTCGCTAACCATGTTAGCATCATCAGCAGATGATTATAAACTGAAGATGATTATAAAAATGAGTTTATAATCATCCGCTGATGATGCTAACATGGTTAGCGAAACGCGCATCCAGTGTGAAAGTAAAAATGTTTTGGTGTATTGTGGTGATTTAGTGTTTATTTTGCTGTGTAACACCAAAGGTTCCAACCCAGGGCCTATTTTACCATAAGGCCCATAAGGCCCGGGCCTTGGGCCCGGTGGTCTGGGAGGCCCGTTAAAGGTTGTAAAATATTCATAATGTTTGAATTTTATCAGAAAAGAGGGCCCGAATTTTTGCTTGCACCTTAGGGCCCGACCAGATGAAAAATAGGCCCTGAGTACATGCATATTATTTCGTATATTTTTCATTTTATTGATTTTATGGAAAGCACTGTTCATTAAAATGTTGTATCCTATGTTATAGGGCTTGTTTCTCTCTACAATTTTCTGTCTCACAATATACCGTTTGTGTCCAGGAAGAGTTCATAGTTTCATAGTTGTCGATTTTCGAAAGAAATCAGTACATGCAATTATTTCGTATATTTTTCATTTTATTGATTTTATGGAAAGCACTGTTCATTAAAATGTTGTATCCTATGTTATAGGGCTTGTTTCTCTCTACAATTTCCTGTCTCACAGTGTACCGTTTGTGTCCAGGAAGAGTTCATAGTTTCATAGTTGTCGATTTTCGAAAGAAATCAGTACATGCATATTATTTCGTTTATTTTTCATTTTATTGATTTTATGGAAAGCACTGTTCATTAAAATGTTGTATCCTATGTTATAGGGCTTGTTTCTCTCTACAATTTCCTGTCTCACAGTGTACCGTTTGTGTCCAGGAAGAGTTCATAGTTTCATAGTTGTCGATTTTCGAAAGAAATCAGTACATGCATATTATTTCGTTTATTTTTCATTTTATTGATTTTATGGAAAGCACTGTTCATTAAAATGTTGTATCCTATGTTATAGGGCTTGTTTCTCTCTACAATTTCCTGTCTCACAGTGTACCGTTTGTGTCCAGGAAGAGTTCATAGTTTCATAGTTGTCGATTTTCGAAAGAAATCAGTACATGCATATTATTTCGTTTATTTTTCATTTTATTGATTTTATGGAAAGCACTGTTCATTAAAATGTTGTATCCTATGTTATAGGGCTTGTTTCTCTCTACAATTTTCTGTCTCACAATGTACCGTTTGTGTCCAGGAAGAGTTCATAGTTTCATAGTTGTCGATTTTCGAAAGAAATCAGTACATGCAGGGCCTATTTTACCATAAGGCCCATAAGGCCCGGTGGTCTGGGCGCCCGTTAAAGGTTGTAAAATATTCATAATTTTTGAATTTTATCGGAAAAGATCTGTTCCAACCCTCAACTGTAATCACCTCCTAAATATTAGCATGTCATTAAGGAACACCCCGTATATTTTAAGAAACCTAGTTCAAATGTATAGGCGAATAGGAGTGGAAGAGATGAATTAGTGAGTTCACAATATCTAATCACCTATACTGACCATACCCGAAAAGCTTACTTCTCTAAATTTGGTCGATACTTATATTAAAAGTACATCCTATGTATTTTAAGAAACCCAACTGAAATGTTTGTCCAAATTCGTACAAGGGTTAGTTTTGTGGCGAATACAGTTAATAAAGGTAAAGGAGTTCATTTCAAAAATCTCTAATCAATTATATTAACATTACATAGCAAAAATTAACAATAAAAAATATTATTGCGGTAAATTTACTGATATCATATTATATTATAAACGTTATTCACTGAATAGGGGTAAAGAAAGGACATGGTCCAACGCCCTTCCTAACTGTTACGAGCTTCACATTAACCTTTTTGAATAGTTAGCTTGGGCAAAATCTGTATTGCATTTTGGATCCCATCCCCGTTTTATCTGGCCGGTCATTTTTTCAGCCCTGCGGTGATTTCCTCGCGTTTAGTGATAATGAGAACCCTGTTTGGAAACGGACGTACTTGGTAATTAAGCTAATTGGAAAGCACCACAGTTTTTTGGGACATTAATTTTATGTCTTTCGCTATTTCTATAAATTGGATTTTTTTCCCGAATTTTTTGTGCAACTCTGTAGCAATTAATCCTTTTTTAAATAGAGTTCTGCTCCGTTTAGTTTTATTGTTGCCAAAATTAACAAAAAAAAATAGCTTTTATAATTATAGATTAAAATAATACAAGGTTACCTCAATATGTTTTATTTTTAATCATACAAATCCTAAAAAGCCCCCTATAGTCCAGAAGATAGAGTGAGACCCTAATATATTGCATTTTTTTCTGTATAATAAAAACTAGATATTTAAGTAACAAAAAATAGTTTGGTTTTATTCAGTTCAGTTTCGAGGTGCGAATTCAAATCAACTGAATTCGAGTGGTTTCTGTTTTAAAATTGGTTTTAAATATGAAAACTTATTTATTTATTTTAATGGTAAGTGACACGTTATTTAGATACTAAAAAATAAGTTTAATTTCATTTCCAGTGGGTGTATATTCCTAATTTTATTAAGTGCATTCCTGGTGGAGATCGAGACCTAAATTTATATCTGAACAAAGAAGTTCAACTTATGAGAGACAAAATATACGATAAAATACGTAATATTCGAGAAGTAAATGAAGGTAACCTAAAATAATTATTTCATGATAAATATTTTTTAAAAATTTCTTTTTTCAGAGACAGAAACTGTAAAGGTAGACATTTTAGGACGTTACGAACATTCAGGAACAGACATGAACACAAACTCCTTTACTTTCCTCAACAAAACATATTTATGCATCAGAAATGAGATATTTCTTGCAGAAACCAAGAATAACAACGATTTAAAATTGACATATTTAGATAACTTTGTCGATCAGGACAACGTAGTTCTTTTCAGGGTAAACATTCTAATTATTTTTTTACATAACAAAAACAGATAATTTTATTTTAGGCAATAGAATATAAACAAGAAAGTATAATTGTTCAACAGATACTTGATAATATGTATGTATTCACTTTCAATAATGATTCTTCACGACCTGAACCTGTCCAAGAAATTTCTACCAATTATGTTTCCGATGCTTTGTTGTTTGTTAATGAAGATAATTTATATTTAGCAATATCAACACATCACGCTGATCACATAGCTTCTTTCACGTAAAAATTTTACGCATATGGGGAAATTAAAACAACTTTGGTTGCACATCATAATACGACCACCAGCAAACTCCAATATGGTGTCATTGATGACTTGCGCCCAAAGTTGTTTTAATTTCCCTATATTTTTAACTGTGTTTTCCATAATATATTTTTTAGTATTTATAAATGGTTAGAGACACATTTCGATGAATTGGATGTTATCTACACAACCAGCATAGAGGCACTTGGTTCTTTTTCATTTGGAAACACTGAAATAATAATTGCTCTACAAAGTGTCACCGGAAAAAAGGTAAATTTTTAAAATTATCCATATTCCAAAAATACAATTGATATTGTGTGTTTTTGTTTCCTTATTTTAGACGCATTCGTCAGTTTTTGAATTCAAATCCGAACGAATTACGAAAATACAGTATTTGAACACACATTCCCCAATAAGAATGGATGTATTTATTAAAAATAAGGTCTCTTACGTCTTAGTATATGAAGAGTACGAAACACAATTATATTACAAATGGAACGGTATATTTTTTTTTAAATACTATCACTGACATACTCTTTTCCTCAATTTTGCGTCCAATTTTTTTAGGTTTTCAAATGGTTTTGATAAATACTTTTCACTGGACACATAACGTAGATAAATCAGTGGTAGTATATGATAATTTAACACCTTTAATTGTTATACCTCAACCAGTAAGTTCAAAGATTAATAATGAAATAAAAATGTAACAATTATTTCACTGATTTTTTTAGGATAAAGCTTTAGTCTACATACCCAAACAAAACATAATTTTACAAGAGAGCAAAAAGTATACGTGGAAATTCTCAGTCATTATTAACGTGCACAATGACCGGAATGAAAACAGTACAACTTTTATAGTCGGTTTAAGTCAAGCTCGGGTAATAAACATCTATGCCATGTCTTTTAAAGTTCCGAATGAAATAGGTAAATTTATTATTTAGATATAATAGTCGTAAAACAAATTTCAATTTGTCTATTTTATAGAGACTGAGGAACCCGACGCTCTAGGGATATGTTTTAATAATTTAGACCAGAGTGTTTACGGTAACCGAATAAAAATAAATCAAATGAACGACTCTTTCACTAATAACGCACCAAATAATAGGAAGAAACCCAAAAAACGCGAAACCAAAACAGTATGAACAGTTTTTTTTTTGTTAAAAATACTTAATTTATTTTAAAACGCTTTAGGAGACAGACATCGAAAACAAATTAAGAGACTTGAAGATCCAACTAGATAACATAAGACCCTTTCAAATACACCATGAAAATGTCTCTAGTACCCTTGTAAGTATTTACAAGAAACTGACATAAGGATTTATGACACTGACTCTTTCTATTATATATGTATTTTAGATAATCAACTTAGCTTCAACAATAAATTCAATAATATTAACCAGGAACGTCGAAGCTAAATCAGTGGACTTTAAAAATTTTAATGGCAAACTTTGGAAACCTGAGACTTTATTTAGAATTAATAAAAATCAAAATATTACTGGGCCTGTTCAATTTGACTCTATCTATACAAAAATATTAATTGTAGATCCAGAAAAAGATCAATTATTCAAAAGTACGAACATAAAATAAGTATAATCTTTAATAATACATTTTTTTTTTAGATTTGTTACTTAAAAATGGAAAACAGAGATTGCTGGGACGGTATAAAATTAATAGTATGTCAGTGAAGAGTATGACGACACAAGAAATTAATGGCATAAGTATAGAAGACATATACATAAAAAGTAATTCATCGCCTGTTCAAGGAAGAAAAACGTTCAGAAATGTATTTACTCATCGTTCAAATATAGCTTTCATCAATAATGTATGTATTATATACAGGGTATTTCAAAAAACATGTGCCATCTCTCGTGGGAGGATTTCTCACGTAAAAAAAATTATTTTTCATATCAACATAGGCCCCATTCTGCTTTGTTTCGTAGCTACAGGGTGTTAAGTTTTGATAATATTTCGATTTATTATAATTTTCTTTAAAAGTACTTTTAGTGATTCGAATGAAATTTTGAAGGTAAAAGTTACTATAAGTGTTACATATTTTAATGCTAAAAAACTGTTGATAAATTCATCAGGGACGTGCATATGGGTTATCACTGAAATATTTTTCAAAGAAAAACATGTGCGCCACAGACTTTTTTTTAATATCAAAATTGTGTAAGCCGTTTATTGCCAATTAAAAGTTATCTCTTGATATTTTGTCGAATTTTGCCTCCTTGGTGAGATAAACGCAATTTTATTAATCACAATTATTAATAAAATTAAAATAAAAATAAAATTAATAAATTATACATTTTCCCTAATTTATTATTAAATATTATTAATATTAGTTATTATTACTATTAGTCCAACTACAGCATTTGCAAATAAAAAAATAATGGTATTTAAGTTTAAGATAATTTCAAAAAAAAAATTAAAATATTTTAACTTCCTGTAACTCTAAAACTATGCATTTCCATACCCATGTTTATAGGAACTTTTTTTCATTTTTTGATGAGGAATCAATGAGTACTTATTTAAAACTTTCGCAAGTTAAGCGATATTAATTTTTTTAAAGGTTGCTGTTAGACTTGGGACAAGGCAAATTAATAAAATTGCGTTTATTTCATCAAGGAGACCGAAATCGGCAAAGTATCAAGAGACAACTTTTAATCGGCATTAAATTGCTTACATTATTTCGCTAACAAGAGAAAAAAAAGTCAGTAGCGTACATGCTTTTTTTAGAAAAATATTCTAGTGATAACCCATATGCACGTCCCTGGTGAATATGTCGACACTTTTTTAGCTTTAAAATGTGTCGCATTCATAGTAACTTTGACCATCAAAATTTCATTCAAAACGCTGAAAGTACTGGGGAAAATATTATAATAAATCAAAAAAATATTAAGACTTTAATACCCTGTAGATACGAAACTAAGCAAAATCGGACCTATGTTGATATGAAAAATAAATCTTATTTTTACGTGAGGAATCTCCCCACGGAGATGGTACATGTTTTTTGAAACACCCTGTATATGTAGAGTATATTGTAGTAGAATGATAGTATATAAATCATACTATACAAAAAAAATATATTAATTGTACTTCAAGATTTTTGAAAGAATGTAATGAATCTGCATAGAAAATTGTAACATCTCTTGAATAATTATAAGATTATTTTCATTTAATTTAAAAACACCCTGTATATACATATGTTTTTTATTATGATCTAATACTAAGTAGAAAATTAAAATGGCATAGGTAACAACAGAAAAACTATTGGCTGATATTTACTCCAAAAATTCGAAACAACAATTTTCATTTGCTTCAAATGTTGTCATAGAAAATTTAATAGCAGATAGTATAGACAAAATCAACTGGCAAGAGTTCATAAATTCAGTTTACAGAATTGGGGAAAATCTCACTATTAAAGGTTTCCTAGTGTTTTTAATTATTCGGAATTTTTAATTATTATTTTCTAATTCTAGGAAATTTTACTGTGCCTAACCTTACATCAAAACATATCAATGCTAGATACATCAACGAAATCGATACGACAAAACTAATGACAAAAACAACAAATCAAGTAATTAATGCCACGATTCAGTTCAACAATATTAGAGCTTCGGATATACAGTGTAATACCACAAACGATATTGATATCGCTGATACGATACCTCTTAACCAAAATGGAACGATAATAAATGGTTAATTGTATTTTTTATTACTATAACCCATTTTTATATTTTTTAATTTCGCCAGGGCCTGTCATTCTTAACGAGGGATACGTCACAGGAGATTTGGAACTTCTAAAATTAAATAAACATTTTTATCTGACTGACGGTGATCGACTCCTAGGAACAAACGAGTCAGATTTACGTCAAATTTACACAGGAAAAGTTGTAATCAATGGAAATATGTATATCGAAAGTCTAAATATTACTCCAAATACCACAATTTTCATTAATGGAAACGAATATATTTTGGGAGATTTAGACAAATATTGGACTAAAAATACTAATCAGGTATGAACACAACATTTCCACATGATTTTTCATATGGATAAATTAAAATAAATTTTCCAGTCTATACCAGTCCATTTTGAAGCTTTGAACGGTATATCAATTCCACATCTAACAACGATTTTCCTGGATAATATTTCCTTGAATAACTTTGCTATAAATAGGAAAAACGAAAGCTTGAAGGGTCCGTTGTCCTTTGAAAATGCCTATTTTGCTGGAAACGTTACGTTAAATGAAACAATTCCAAAAAAACAAATCGATTTAAAGAAACTGTCAAAAGAAGGTGTAAGAAACGACAACAAGACGTAAAACTACCCCCCTTATATTTAACTTTAAAATAAATATTTCTTTATTTTTAGTTATCACATTACTGGAAAAAAGAACATTAAAAACGTTCTAAACGTTAATCATTTGACAACAAAAACAATAAATGGTCAAAAAATTCAAAAATATTTCGATAATTTGAATAGTAATCACAATAATATACCTAATTACGAACCTTTTTTAACTTTACCCAATTTGTTTTAGATCAACAAAAATTGAAAAAACTAATTATCAAAGGAGATTTGATATCAGATATTGAGGTAGATACTATTAATAAAATTAATTTATCTAAATTAAAAGAAGACCTTTTACCAATTAATCAACCTCTAAATATTTCTAAGCTAGAATTTAAACACATTACAGGTAATAATAACGAATTAGTATAAACAAAAAAAATTAAAAACATCACTTATTATTTTTTAGTTGAAAATTTGTATACAAATAAAATTAACGGTTACAATATCAACGAAACCACACAAAAATTACAAGAAATTATCTTAAATAAAGACCTTAAAACAATCAGTATTAAGGGAAATTTAACCCTCCATAACATCCAAAATGTTACTACAATAAATCATTATAATATTGAAGAATTTCTCAAAAAAGTAAGTTATAAATATTTTTTAAGACGTAAAAAA
Source organism: Sitophilus oryzae (assembly GCF_002938485.1). NCBI lineage: Eukaryota > Metazoa > Arthropoda > Insecta > Coleoptera > Curculionidae > Sitophilus > Sitophilus oryzae. The sequence continues at coordinate 9,391,663 of NW_022146479.1, forward strand.
ATATTTTTTTTCTAGGACAATGAGGATCTGCCAAAAAATGTAAAATTTCCCGGAAAAACCACAGTATGTAATCTACGTGCCCGTATAATAAATAAAATAAATTTTCCTGGATTAACCAACAGGTTACTTTACAGAAAATCCAATCAAACAATTTCAGGACATTATACTTTTGATAATTTAAAAACTAGTAGGCATTGTATAAAACTGTCAACAAAATATTTATATATTTATTTAACATTTCAGAGCATTTATACGTAAATAAAATTAATGACATTAATGTGGAAAACCTTACTGATATAACTTACAACAAAGGCATTCAAACAATAACTGTTCCATACGGTATCATTTTACGAAACACTGAATTTAAAAAATCTCTGGAAATTTCGAAAATGTTCCCTTGCAATATCCAAGAAGCAGTAGCAAATATTCTGAATCCTCAGACAAGAGAATGGAAACAAATTGAAATAATCGGCAATGCATCTATTTTGGACGAAGCATCTCTGTTAGGCAGAATCATGTACAAAACTATAAAGAAAAATGAAGAAAACACGATACTGGCACCTGTAATTTACAGAAAAAATGTATAAAACTCGTTATTTCAAAGTATTTTAATTTTCTTACAGGTGTACATTAATGGACACGTACTAACCGACAGTGTAAAAGCTTTAGATAAAATTAACGATGTCAACTTAACAGCATTAATTGAAGATGCTGTGTTAAGTGATGCAGATGAAGAACAAGAAATTGCCGGAAAAAAATTATTCTCGCATCTTGAAGTAGGGACTGCCAATGTTTTAGGAAATACTGATACCCCCATTTTGAATAGAATCCGCATATCGCAACTATATAAAAGTATAATCAAGCAAAGTGAAGTTCAGAAAACAAATATACTAGGAAAGAAAGTATTTTTTGGTGGACTGCAAACTGATAAATTCTCTGTAAGAAATACCAGAGCAATAATAATTTTTATAATTAAAAACAAACTATTTTTTAGAGTAAAACTATATCAGGTATAAATCCAGAACAAATAGTTGATTTAACAAACGTTACAGAAATACCATACGTTCTGTTTGAGACTATCAACGTCTTGAACAATTTAGAAGTTGAATCTGTCAACAGCTATAATTTAAGTAACGTTCTGCAGAATAGAATTCTAACAAACGTAACTGAAACACAAGTTACCAACGCCATACTTTACTTTACTAATCTAGAAATAAAAGGTACCTATTTGTTTTAAGTATACTTAATTATACTCATCTTAAAACATTGCAGAAGGACTTAAAACAGTTAAAATAAATGATATCGATATAAAAAATGTGGTATTCGATATAGGAGAAAAGAAAGTATCCTCCCCTAAGATGTTTGAACAGGACATTACTATATTAGGAAATGCAAGTATAGGGTTCCTAAATGGAATTAATATTACCGAAGCTCATACGAATGCATTAATGCTTCGAAGGAAAGAAATAATTAAAAATTCTGTTGTAAGTAAACCTCTTAGATTAAAATACCATACGATCGAGAAAAAAAACTGCGTCAAAGACGGCTGGGGATTGACAATCGATGATAATTTTGGAGGGGTCAAACCTTATACGTCGAAAAGAAAATACTTTTTTTGGAAATAAGATTTGTATGTCTGGAAAAGTCCTATCCTTTTTTAATTTTTCTATAATTAGCGTTACTTTTTGACAAGCTTTATGTCAATTTTTAGTAAATGACATCTAGACATTGACCTTGCCGAAATTATCATCGATCGTCATGCGTTATTATTAGATGCAGAAGGGCCCATCGAAAACGTTCCACAAGACATAACGGCCAGGATATTTTTTTTTTCAAAAAATCCAAAACACATCAATTTTGTTTATGAGGGGGACAACTTTTGCCCCAAAAGATTGCAAAATCTTCAACCCTCTAAGCGGGGGTGTCATCCCCCAACTTTTTTCAAATGGGAAGAGCTTTCTATTCTCTATATTTCCCCGCTTCGTTTTTGAAAATCGGTCGAGTCATTGAGAAAATATGAAGGATTGAAATTTGAAAAGTTTATTTAAACATTTATCAGAGTAAATGATAAGGATAAATTCCTTCGACCAATTCGCTGTTTTTCTTATTATTTCTAGATGTTTACGCATTTTTTTGCCACAAGGTTGAACGATCAGGTGCGGTCTCAATATCGTTAAACTGACCTACAATAGAATTTCCAAAATACCAGCCCGCGACGATCAAAATCGTCTTCGTTGAGTTCTTGTACCAACTGAATTTTGTACGGGTGGAACTTGTGTTTTTTTAATCGTTTGGACACTTGTACGATTCACGCCGGTCGCGGTCTCATTAGCTAATTTTCTTGTACTCAACGTACTACCCATGGCAACTTGGCCCAATACGAATACCTCCATAGCTTCATTTACTACAGGATTTTCCCTCTGCCTCTTTTTATTCATAACGGAACCAGTTTCGTGAAATTTTGCTACTAAATCGCGAACAATTTTGCCATAAAGGTGTTTGTCAGGATGGCATTCATTGAATATCTGCGCAAACCGATTGCCACATTCATTATTTTTAAAATAAAGTTCGATTTTATCTACTTTTTCTGCAAGTGAGTACACCATAATTGTTAAAAAGTTTAACGATATTGAGAAGAACTTCAACGTACAAGTCATAGAACAGCTATCTAGCAACTACCGCACCTGATCGTTCAACCTTGTGGCAAGTGAAAAAATGCGTAAACATCTAGAAATAATAAGAAAAAACAGCAAATTGGTCTAAGGAATTTATCCTTATCATTTAGTCTGATAAATGTTTAAATAAACTTTTCAAATTTCAATCATATTTTCTCAATGACTCGACCGATTTTCAAAAACGAAGCGGGGAAATATAGAGAATAGAAAGCTCTTTTCATTGCGGTGCCACTTGACCCCCCTTCCCATTTGAAAAATGTTGGGGGATGGCACCCCCACTTAGAGGGTTGAAGATTTTGCAATCATTTTTGGGGCAAAAGTTGTCCCCCTCACAAACAAAATTGACGTGTTTTTGAATTTTCTGAAAAAAAAATTACCCTGGCCGTTATGCCTTGCGGAACGTTTTCGATGGGCCACCCTGTATAACATATATCATATTTACAGACATTTCTTCAACCAGTTGAAATACAGGGTGATGTTACTACTAGAACAATTAACCACTATCCCCTTGAGCAAATTAAGGAAATAATGAACAATGTGTCCAACAGCACAACTGCAAATGAAGTTATATACGGTATTGCAACTAGACTTCGAGACATAATCGTGGAGAATATACCGATACTTCAGCGTAAGTTTTATGACAATTATAAATTTATTATTAGGAAGGAAAAAATTACTGATCTTATCACCATCAGCGGTTTGCCTCGTAAAAAAGTTTAATGCCCTTTAAGCTTAACTGGCACCATAAAGTCACTCTTATCACAAACTAATAAATTATCTATACATAAATCTGTTTATCGCTTAGTGCACTCCGGTGCTCCAAGATTATTAAAAAAAACAAATCTCTTCGTTCATAATTGAAAAAAGCTTTACACTTTATTAGAAATGTGTTTTTAGTCAAATTAAAATCGGGGCAAAGCTCTTTCATTCCCCGTAAACGTACTGCGTTATACAAACTCATGATAACGGAAAAAATCAAAAAAAATAAAGGATACTTATAAGACTCACAAAAAATATACAAAGTGCTACAAAACATGCAGGAAGTAATTCCTCATTAAAAAATATAGAGAAGAAAATTCTTAAGAATGTTAACCTTGTGTGAATAGTATGAATATATCTTAAATACCCTCTAGCCAACTTTCTTGAAATTTGTCAGTGATGTTTCTAGTAATAATGGCCTAATATAGGTCTGATTTAATTAAAATAATTATTAAATTCAGTGACGTCAAACGCCTTATCCAAAATAATTGAAAACAAATATACGCCACTGACTTTTTTTCCAATTGTTTTTAGTACGGTTTGTTGTCATATGCCTTTCTCGAACGTTTTAGAAAAAAAAATAAAACCGATTCATTGCAGATTGCAGGTCTCTCGACCCCCAAAAAAATTTATTAAATAACAAAATTATAATTTATAACATTAATGTTCAGTGTAACCTCTAACCTACAGCAAATTCAAAATAAAAATAATGGTATTTAAAATAACTACAGTTTTTAAAAATCTGTATCTTTAAAACTATTCATTTTCGGACCCATGTTAATAAGGAAAAAATTTCTATTTTTTATTGGGAATCACCGCTGAAATTTGGCCGTGCGTTTTTTGAATACCCTGTATATAACACTGGATAAAACCCTACATCCCAAAAATGACACAGACTTCTTTAATACAAAGATTTATTTGAATAAAGCATATAATCAAAAAAAAGTTTATTAAGTATGTTTTATAAAGGAACTCGATTACTTTCAGATATGCCCAACGAGTTGATGTACATAGAAAAATCCGATGACTTGCAAATCAAAATTAAAAACACCATAGATGCTAGGGTGACTGTTATAGAAGATTACGCATTAATCCACATTGTAAGTGAAGAAGTTGGCGATACTTGCTTTCTACCTAAGAGTTGTAAATGTCCTGTGCAATACACAATAGAAATAAGCCCTCAAAATTCAGTGAGCCATTTCCTGAACAAACAACAACAAAGAGTGTATAGTTATGATGATGGTACGATAACAATACATTTTACAACAACTAGTATTAGCACAGATTCTCACTGCAGGCAAATAAATAAAGTAAAAGTATTTTTTCGTGTCATCAAATGATTCACTTGCAGGACAGATAATCGGGATTATTTAGAAATGTCCACGATGACATGGAGCACCAGAAAGTCACATAATTCAACAGGAAGTTTTAACATATATCCTTCAGTGTTCCAAGGATATATTAGTGGAGTAGAATTCTTTTCTATCGGTGTAACAACGTATGCAGTAATAGCTAGATACTATGATCCTGCCATTGATTCACATGATTTAGATTGTACTGTGATAAAATTCAGCGAAGATAAGGTAAAGAGTATACATATAATTAACGGTTAAAAAATAATTTAATTATTTTTTAGTCAACAACAACAGTAATACAAAAAATCCCTACCAAAGGAGTATGGTCAATCTACGTACTTTATACAGCACAAGGGGTTATATTAGTAGTAGGAAATATAGTAGGTATGGGTTATACTGAAATATTTAAATTCAATGTGGAAACCCAAAAGGTAATTATCGTTTAAGCATCAGTCCTTTTAATTATAATTATTTTATTATTATGCGCTCCAGTGGCGTATCTATGGCTTAGTTAATTATGAGTCTGGAGTCTGGATGCACGGTCTGGACAGACAAGAAATATTTATTAGTTTAGTTTTCTTGTTGTAAAGTTAATTTTAACTGACTTTAAACGAATAATATTATATTTTTAGTTTGAAATGTTGCGGAGGACAAATTATGTATGCAAGAAAGCAGTGGGTGTTGTCCTACAGGCAGATAGTCTATTAATATTATCAAACGAAGATGCTCCTCTACAAATTTTGAAATATAATGCATATTACAACAATTATTATTACTACCAAGGATTTTTCCGTGATGGTAAAGTCACAGGAATGTCAGTATTCTACGTTGGAGGTAATGAAACGTGTAAATTATTATTAATAAGACGAAAATATAAGATGTATTTTTATATTTAATAGGTTTTGGTATAAGTGACGCTTATTTAACTATAATAACTGAAAATAATTACAAAATTTACTCATTCCAATACATTGACGGATGGAAATTAGAATCGTCTGGAAATATTAAAGGACTCAGAAATCTGATACCATTTGAAGTAAACGATCAGTTATATCTTTTTGCACCTTCAGAAGAAGAAAGTTCTCTATTAAGTGTAATTAAACATGGTGCTGGAAAAACTTAATATGTATTTTAGATCATATTGTTTGTTTTTTTTTATAATAGTATTTAATAAAATTAATTATTTATTGTTTCTTTGTGTTTTTATTTCCTTCATCTTAAAATTCAAATAACTTAAATAATATTATATCATAAAGAAACAAGAATATAAGTATCTAACTATACCGATATACTAGGCGTTCCTGTACTAAGTGTTTAAACATGTTGAAACGAATATAGTATGATTCAAACAAGAATCAACAAGTAGCTGGTTAGGTATATATTAAAGAATTAATCAACTTTAAAGATACCGTAAGTCAACAGAATCGTTCTGAGTGCGAAATTAGTCATAGCCGGTTCAAATCCTAAGTTCAAATCCGACCAATGAACGGGGACAAAAAGAATGAAAAGATTTAAATTTCATATAGGGACGACTCTGAACTCGACATACGCGACCTCCTTAAATCCGTGGTCGAATCTGAAAACATTACATTTTGTGTCGGGTTGTCTTCCTAACAGGTCACATGGCCATGTAAAATTACATTTTTCTTCGTTTATTATTAATTTTTTAGTTTTATTATTTATGTTTTTTTTTACAATACGGCAAGATGAATAGAAAAAGAGGAATATTTTTACTACCTGAAGAAATGCAGACCACTGAAAGGTTACCAACTAAAAGGGTAATAGAGAATGTGTATTCTGTATACCTTAAATTATGCATGAAAAGTTCAACATTATTTGAATAGGGACAATTAAGTCATATAATTCGGTGAGGTATATTTCTTTTTCAATTTTAGGAATTGGCTTTGAGAGGAAAACAGCCAACATGCCCTTTTGTCCCTGGGAAAATCAGAAAAAGTTTGAGCCACAGACATAGCAACAAGAAACCAACTCCATTATGTTTTAACAATAATGGTAAGATCTCATATCGTAATACAATAATACTTCCAATTTCATAATTAATTTTATAAAACTACTTAAAAAGGAATAAACCAAAAAGGAAATTCTAACCTTAAATAACAGTGTTTATATACCAGTACCCACACAATGTCCTAATTTAAGTACGTTATTTCAGTGACATTGAGCCCTATGTATGACCCACAATTAAGATTGTCTTACATAGATCAAGTATTTGCCAAGTTTGATTGTATGGGTGAAGGAAGTTTTGGCAAAGTTTATCGTGTACGTAGCAGAGAGGACAACAAACTTTATGCTATAAAAAGGCTAAAAGCTAATATAAGTGCAAATGATCGTTACGCTGAAGTTAAAAATAATGAAATAATTGGTTATGATCCGAATTGTGTGCAATACTTCATGGCTTGGGAAGAAAACTGTGAAACATTTATACTACTTGAATGTTGTGATATGTCATTGGCAGACTATTCAAAATTAAACAATGATATTCCTGAAGAATTGTTGTGGAATGTTCTTTACGATATATGTAAAGCAATGAACTTTTTACATAAGAGAAATCTGTTGCATTTAGATATTAAGCCAGGAAACATTATGATGAAAAGAGGCACGTACAAACTAGGAGATTTTGGCTTACTTGTTGATTTGCAGACTGTATGTATTAAATTATTTATTATAGTAATGCTGTTCTAACATGTTACTGCTTTAGAATGATCATGTTAACAAATCAACATTATCAGATGGTGATTCAAAATACTTAGCTATGGAAGTACTTCATCGCATCTATACAAACTCCTGTGATGTTTTTGGTTTAGGGATTACCTTACTAGAACTAGCCACTGACATAGAATTACCAGATCATGGGCCATTGTGGCACCAATTAAGAAACAATATTCTACCTCCAGAATTTTATGAAAGTAAGAATACATTTGAAGGTTTGGTAATAGTATATGCATATTTCTTTTTGTAGGGGTGACATTAGGTCTGAAGGTAATTATAGAAAGAATGATAGCAAATGACTACCAGAAAAGACCATCAGCAGAAAAAATTTTGTCCTATTCCAGTCTCAAGGATGTTGCTAAAAGGGACAACAAATATCCTCGAACAGATTTTGCTGTAAGTGATTTATTTAGTCTTCCTTAGACTGTATTAATATTAATTGAATTGTTTTAGTCCCCTTATCTAAAGGCTGAAGACAAATATGAAATTGTAGCACTGCCACCACTTTCCATCAACAACAATGACAATACCACAACACCTCCATGTAGTTTAAGGTTCTCATGTGAAGAGGATAGTCTTTCATCCTGGTAAGAAATTTTTGTTATGCTGGAACATGTTTGGTAATTTTTTATTTTATTTTAAGGAGAAATGATGATGAGAATGATGTTCAGTTTAGTGGAAGGAAATCACTGTTCTCACAACTGAATGACACATTCTCATCTAATAATAGTAGTCCCATGACTGAAAACAGTTTATTGGCCTGTTCTCTGAACGAAATATCCGTGGAAATTGATGCTAGCCATTCAGAAGATGCTATTAATTGTGATCAATTTGTATCTAAAAATATCATTACATCGACTCCTGTCCTCAGGACAAAACAAAGTAAGAGAATTCCTAAAGCTAAGTTAACTTTTGATTAAAAAATTATATACAAATTTAATTTAATCCAGTACTTACATTTTACCTTATTCTGTTTTAAAATAACCAAAAATAATTTACCAGTATGTACTTTGTATTAATAATACTAATTCATACTTTTTGCATTTAATAATCTAAGAAGTTATTCTAAAACACAATAAGATTAATTAGCTTGATCCTTTCAGATCAAAAAAGACTGTTTTCTTCTGTATATGTTTATTTATTCGTTTTGTTCTATTTTGTCACTCAAAAAAATATATGTTTTTTTGTTAATTGTTTTTTAAAAGCAATTTTGTGATCCTAGTGTCTTTGTGGGACATTTACTTCTCATTTAATTAATTAGAGCGGAATAGTTTTCAGATTTTTTATATATTAAAGTATATTTATTATGTTATGTTCTGGGATACTCATAGAATTAGATTATTTAGAATGCATTGTGTAACTTTATGACTTGTGGAGGTACAAAGGAAAACATTGCCAAAATACCATACAATCGAAAAAAAAACAGCTTCACAAATGGCTTGGATCGTCATTTCCAAGTTTTTTTTTCGATCATACGGTATTATTACATTGTTTAAAAGTATTAGGTGTTGTGGCAGTGCCATAATACCATTGTTTTTACCTCTAGGGATAGTCTTTAAGTTTTTCTGTGCAGCTTTTTTGAAATTAAATTTTGAAAAAGCCCAAAATAACGTTGTTATTTGAATATTACGGTTATATTTGGAATATGCAATAAGTGGAGGTGCTTTTGGTTCCTAATAGACTTTTCTTGTGATGCAATATATGTGAATTTTTTAATTTTTGCAATATAAATAAAAATTTATGTACCACCACATCATATATTAAATTACCACACAATCAAAAGAACCGTCATCAGCGATGACTTGGAAATGTAGATGCTGTCATTTTTTTGTAAAATTATATGGGGAATCGCGACGATCGTCATTTCCAAACCACTGCTGACTTTTTCGATCATATAGTATATAGTATCAGTTTTTAGTATTAATTATATGTACATTGCTACATAATTATTTTCATACATCATATATTAACGGCGTCAGCGATGGCTTGGAAATGTAGGTTGCTGTCATTTTTTATACAAAATTATATGGGGAATGGCAAGGATCGTCATTTCCAAGCCATCGCTAGCGCCCTTTATTTTTTTGATCATACGGTATATAGTATCTATTTTTAGTATTAATTATTTATATGTACATCTCTACATAATTGTTTTCATATTTTTCTTTTGTGGTGGTTTTGTGATTTATTTTTAGTCAATTTTGAGGAGAGTTTATTTGTGTTAACCATACCATTGTATTAATAAATTTGTTCTTTGATCAAAAGTATTTTATTTATATACTAAATCGCTATTTGTTTAAAGAAAATATGTTGTATACCAAGTATTAGTTCATATTTAATTAAAAACATAATATAAAAATTATACAAATTTGTTAGTAACATCATCACATGGCTAACATACAGGTCTGATTCGAAAACAGACGCATTGTAAAAATTATATACCAAATAGTTTAATTATTATAATATATAACTTACCAAGGTTTTTTAGATGTAAAACACAAAAATCTACTTATTAGCACTACAAATATATTGGAATACATTTGCACTATTAATCAAAAATGTATCTCTTAAAATCATTCACAAGCTTAGAAATTTTTTAACGCAAAAAAGAAGGAATATAAAAACAACAAAGCTTGACATGAAATCCAGAGGCTACTTGTTTTATTTTAGCAACCTTTTAAGAACAATATAAGAAATAGGCAGTTTTACATCAAATATTCTAAACATTATTGTAAGCATTAATAAATATATTTAGAAAATGTGTATAAATTTAGGTGTTGAAATTTTAGTTTAATCTTGGTTTAATCCTTACATAAGAATGTAATTTTCAAATATATTTTGAACACATTTAAAAAAATGGGCATGTTGATCAATAAAATAAAATAGGTCGGCAACCAGATATACAATATTTAGTTATTAATTTCTATGAGACATTTTTGTGACTTTAAATTACTTAAAATTTTAAGTGGAAATATATTATTCGTATTCGTGTCATTATAATATAAAAAAATTATTAAAATAAATTTGCATTAATTTTTCAAACTTCCCGCTGCTTAATAGGTCAAATGTGAAGCTTTCAGATCAGTTTTTCTACCTAGGCGAGTGGCAGGTGTAAGGTCATGAACCTTGCCCAATGCAACAAATTTCCTTGTTTAAAATTCAACGAAAGGTTGTGATATTTTAGCCACACACACCAAGAATATGTCGCAAACGTGTCCAGATAAATGAGAGGTAAAACGAGCAATTAATTATATTCTGAAGATGGAACAAAATCTAAAAACAGAAATGCAAAGTGTAAAGTCAGAAATGCTTAGTGACAAAAATAGAACGCCCGCAAACAATATGTGTCTCTCAATTGAACTTTGTGTGGTTTGCGGAGATAGGGCTTCAGGCCGACACTATGGGGCAATATCATGTGAAGGTTGTAAAGGATTTTTTAAAAGATCAATTCGTAAACAGTTGGGATACCAATGTAGAGGCAGCAAAAACTGCGAAGTAACCAAACACCACCGCAATAGATGCCAATATTGTAGGCTTCAAAAGTGTTTGGCATGTGGAATGAGAAGTGATTGTAAGTATTTTTAATACTGCACAACACTATTTCATCAATAACAAGATATGACATATATTTCAGCCGTGCAACACGAAAGAAAACCTATAATTGATAAGAAGGAATTCTCTGGTAATGCAACAAGTAATTTCAATGCTGCCAATGTAAATGCCGTAAAAGGAATATTTATTCGAAAGGATCTTAATACCGACTCCACTCCACTTATAACTAATCCCTTTAATCAGTGTGATTTGGGACTTCAGTTTCTTAGCAAGAGAATAAGTAATATATATGTCCATTTTCCAATATAAAAATGGTAATAATTTAAAATTCTAGGTAGTAACGCAACAACAGATTCCTTTCACCTGTCACCATCCCAGAACAGCATAGATGATGAAGTATCTATGGACAGTACAAATACAGGGAATGAGCTTTCTGATGCTCTCAATGTTGCCAGAGAAAAACAGTTAATTTCCAAAGCTTTAGATACTATGGCTAGGTTACAATGCTTAAATGGTACAGACATTAAAACATTATCTAGAGATGAAAAGTCTTACGATTATGAAGGTCCAATTCTCCAAGAGCAGCATGTCACCTTTAATCTTCAAACCCCTGGACCTGTGCCTCCATATTTACATATACATTACATATGTGAAAGTGGCTCTAGACTTTTAGTGTTGTCAATTCACTGGGCCAAAAATATTCCAGCATTTCAGTACTTAAGGTATTTTACTATTTAAGTTAAAAATAAATTAACTAGATATGTTTTATTTTTATTTTCAGTACAGACATACAGGTATCATTGTTAAGAGGCTGCTGGGCAGAACTCTTCACACTGGGATTGGCACAATGTTCCCAATCTCTTTCACTATCCACAATTTTATCAGCATTAATCAGTCATTTGCATGCTTCCATTGCTCAAGATAAAATGGCTGCTTCCAAAGTAAAGCAGCTAACAGATCATATAGTAAAACTGCAAGATTTTGTTAATTCCATGAACAGACTGCATGTAGATGAAGAAGAATATGCTTATTTGAAGGCCATTACTTTGTTCAGTGTGGATCAACTAGATGTGTTACTTAGAAAACCTGTAGAAAAGCTTCAAGAAAAGAGTTTTCAAGCTTTAAAAAATTATATTAGTAGTAGTTCAGGAGATGCTGATAGGTTTGCCAGGTTAGTATTTACACTTCATTCTTAAGTTAGTTTAAACTGTTTAAACTCGATTTTTTACAGGCTACTGCTCAGATTACCACCTTTAAGGGCACTGGAACCAAGCATATTGGAAGAATTATTTTTTGCTGGACTTATTGGTCATGTTCAAATAGACAGTGTGATTCCATACATCCTTAGAATGGGAACAAATTCTACAAATATGACTAATAGCAGAATGGTAAAGTCAGAGTTAGAAGATTTTTGTAAATGACTTTATCTATTTTTCTAAACCCTTAATGTATATCTGTTAATATAATCATCAAGTTCATAGGCATAACATATTTTATATAAAAAGACAAAATATTTTTTGATCAAGATTGTATAAAAGAATATTTTCCTAAATATATACAAGTGTAAGAACTAAAGCTTGTTGTAAAGCTAGTTAAATATTATTTAAAGAAAATTAAAAATATATATTTATATTTAATATTATATTTTGCACAAGGCAACAATCTTTATCAGCATGAAGTGGGTGCAATCTTATGTGCAATTTTTGCATTAGTTAAGACATAACAATACATAACTGACCAAAGAAAATATTTCAATTGTATGTATTTGTTTTGCTTTATTTGTCCATTTTTTTATTTCTTATATAATTACTTGCTTTGCTTCTCTCTTTTAAAACTCTGTGCATTATGGTGTGAATACTTAAGGATTGAGATAAATATGGTATTTATGGTTGGTATGTATTTAATTGAAATCTGAAAAATATTCTTAATCTTTTAAATAACCGTCCACTATATATATCATGAATATTCTCTTATAGAAACGTAGATAAAAATACTTGAGATAGCAAAGACAAAGAAAGTTACAAGTAGCCTGTATAGTATATTTTTATGTAAAACTTTTTAATCCTGCAGTGGCGTATTTTAATAGGGACCATATACATAAAACCAAATAAAATATTTATACTAGTTTATTGTGGTGTTCTCTTACATTGTTTCTATTTAACTAACATATTTTTATATAACTAATGTTCTTTATTTAACATTTTATTTAGCAATATCAAAATTACTTCCTTGTATATAAGATTTTGCTTTGTGCGTTGTAACACTTAAATAGTTTAGTTTATACTCCCAGTGTAATAATATTTTTTTCTTGTATTACTTAAAAATCTTAGTCACTTAAATGTTTTATTTATTTATGGATATTTTGTGATAGAGAGGATGAAGAGTGTGTGCCTTCTTGTCAAATGTAGTGACAATATAAAAAGGATACATATAACAAAATACAATTCAACTTATGATTTAAGTGTAATAAAAATATTTTATACATTGCGCGCGTATCTTTTTAAACATCCCCCCTTCCATTTGAAATTGAGTTAACTAAACGTCAAACAAACGTCATTTTTAGTACGAGGCTAACCTTCGTGTTATGTGTACGGTTCATAAACATTAAGTTATTTTTATATTTAATTTTCCTTTAATTTCGTATAGTTTACCACAAAAATTTTTAAAATGAGGTACCAATTATTACAAACAGCAAGCTATTTAACACTATCCGTAGGAACAATTTTAGGTAAGACTATTTTTTTAATGAAAATTAGTACAATAGGTGTGAACAACTCATGTGATCTGATCTGTCACTAAATCACATTTTTTATTTTTTCATCCCTTAGTTCTGTATTATGTACTGACCGGGAAAGGGGAACAAGTCAGTTTAGCATGGTAAGAATCATATATTATAAGAAGAAATTAAATTATACTGAAACTGATGCGTTACAGGTTACTAACGAACATTTCACCCTATATGTGGGCTTCCATGGGCATTGGATTATCAGTTGCTCTCTCAGTTGTTGGAGCAGCAACGTAAATAATTGCTGATACATAGGTTTAATTTTTTTAATTCTGCAAACGGTTTTTAGGGGTATATACACAACAGGGGCTAGCATTGTAGGTGCAGGTGTAAAGGCCCCAAGAATTAAAACTAAGAACTTAATCTCGATTATCTTCTGTGAAGCTGTTGCTATTTATGGGTTAATTATTGCTATTGTCTTGACCAGCAGTTTTCAGGTAGATAGTTGTTTAAAATTAAAGTTTATTAAAATATATAACATAAAAATTTTTAGTCTTATAACGAAGAGAGAGCCCTAACAGATGACACATACAGAATTAATAATTTCATGGGTTCTCAAATTATTTTTGGTGCTGGAACCACAGTGGGTTTTGTAAATCTTTTTTGTGGAATTAGTGTAGGAATTGTAGGGTCTGGAGCAGCTATTGCAGATGCAGCAAACAAGTCTCTTTTTGTTAAAATTTTGATTATCGAAATTTTTGGAAGTGCTATTGGTCTATTTGGACTAATTGTTGGAGTTTATTTGGTAAATAATATATTTAAATAACCAATTATCTGTACCTATTACTGTGTTTTCTTTTTACAGACTGCAAAAGGAAGTATGGGTTAAATTGAGAAGATCCTTTCCAGAGTAGATATTCATTATTGTATATACTGTAGATTAGGCGTGTTATGTTAGTATTTACATTCCACACTCAAATTAGCTTTGCATATTGCCTCTTAGCTTTAAATTTATATAGATATGTTATGTGTATTATTTGCAGTTAAAAGGCTTTAGTATTAATTAAAAGACTAAGTATTTGTAAATGTTTTATCTTCATCTGTAAAGTACTTATTGTAAAAAAAATATTCCTTGCAACGTTATAGTTTGTCCAACAATTTCAAAATTTTAAATATATTACGGTCTTGTTTTCAGTACATTATTTTTTTTATTGAAACCTTTCTTTAATGAAGTAAATTTTAAACAGTTACAATAAGATAAAGAATAGTAAAAAAACTAATCAAGATTTATCTTTAAAAAATTAAGATAATTTTTTTTTACAAATTTTAATTTTCCCACCAAAAAAAACTAGCGTAGAATGCAGAGGTAAAACGGCGTAAAACCCATGTAAAACCACAGCGTAAAACTACCCTTATAAAAAAAATCCGGTAGGCATGTGATTACAAGCATCCTTTCCAGAATTTAGGAATTTCTGGTTTTATTTGGTTGCCTAAACACGAAAAAGGATGGAGATGTCAGATGTCACCAGTGCTGTCAATGGAGCACCATTCATAAAAATGTCAGCCCGAATAAAGCCTTCGTAAAAGATGTGAAATAATTAGTGTTTTTTTAATAAAATGGCAACGCAAAAGCCGAGCTTATGGGCTGATCATTTGATAAACCGATTTGGGGATCAGGTGAGTGCTGTCCGTAACTCGTTATCAACAATTTTTTGCCAGATAATACTGCCCACTAACTAATCAATATTTACATGATCTCTAATCATTCAACACGTCCAGGGATATTTTTCATATATCTTATTTATTTATTTATAACTTTTTTAGTTACCATGTCGAATTGGTCCTCAAACCACTCATACTACCATAAATCAAGAACAAAACAAAAACTGTATTATTCAAATCTCCAAGCACAAATTTTCGTTAGTTTTAGATGGTTTTGTTAAAGTTCTAAAAAAAGTCAATGAAACCGTAAGTTCCTTTGAATTAAATAAAATAAGTATTAAATTGTCAGTATATGAACAGCTGTACATTCAGAAATATCTTAGGGTCCAGCATTTCCATATTCCATCACCAAGTTTTAAGTATTGATTTGTTGATATTTTAACTGAGCTATTTATTTAAATGTGTTTAATTTATTCTATGTGTTAAAATTTGTTTATTTTATGATAATAGATTTTGTCCAACACATATTTAATATATAGGTAGAATTATTAGATTAAAAATTATTATATTTACTTATAGTATGACAAAAATCAAAAACATGGATCTGAACAGGAAAAAAATTATTTTGATAGCTTATTTATAGTACTAGAAACTCTGGAAAAATGCTTTAATATTCAGCCCAAAGACTCTATCTCATTAACCATGGAGGAATGTCAAAATTTAAAAATTTTGTTAAAAGAAATTTGCAGTTATCTCCTTATAAAAGGTATTTTTATTTACTTCACCATATGTTACACAGATTTTTGGACTTTGGCTTAAAATTAAACATTTTTAGATGTTTTCCCAGAAAATAACCCAAACACTCATGCTGTGAGATTATTAGCCAGTAAAGTTCTTTTTGCATTATCAGTAAATTTTTTTAACATTGTATTCACAAGAATTACATCAAAGTTACAAGAGTGCGCTTCATCTCCAGAAGAAATTAGCGATTTAAGTGAAATTGAATTAATACAACACATAAATGTAGATGTTAAGAAGTTGTCCAAGCTTTTTCTAGAGGGTGTTATGAAATTTAAGCAGCTAAGAAAAAATGCTCAACAGTTGTATGTTACCTCTTTAGAAAAAGCTATATGGAATTGGATAGAAACCTATCCGTTTGAGTTTGCCGAATACCAAAAAAATCCTGATGAAGACTTATACAAAAATGCTGATCAGTTATTTGATATCATGGAGTCTTTTACTGACAATAAGAAAATTAAACCAAATATGTGGTCTTTACAAATGATGTTATTGATACTCAACCCTGTAAGTGCTTTGTTGGGGTATGGCAGAGGGAATTTAATATTACCGATTTTCTAATTATATTGTAGAAGGTCTTAGAAGACATAATATTATCAGAAACAACTGGTGGGACATCGCGATATTCTAGGAAAAAGAATTACATTGATAACATTAAAAAATGTCTTGCCATGCATTCAAATAATAAACAGTCAACTGAAGCAGCTGCAATAGCCTGTGTTAAATTATGCAAAGCATCTACTTATATTAGCATAGTGGATTCTACAAATAAAATTTTTATTTTAGTGCAGAATGTTATGAATGATTTAAAGGTAAATTGAATATAATTTCGCATTTCAAATCTACAATATTATTTTTTAGAATTTACTCTTTAACCCAACAAATCCTTATTCACGAAGAACGTGCATTGGTCAAGACATAGATATAATGATAGATTGTTTTGTCTCAGTTTTTCGCATAAAACCCCATGGAAATGATGTTTTAAAAATTTGTTTAAACTTAAACTCGCCTCCTACTTATCATTTTGTTTTGGTTAGATCTTTATACAAGATCGTCACTCAACCGCGCCTACCTTGGTGGCCAGTGATTGATATTGTTTACACAAAATCTGCCGAGTTAAGAGCAATATTTGCGGATATTTTAAGTAAAGTAGCTACTCAGGGTTATAGCCAACACACACCTTTGAAAATGATATCAATTACATTAAAAGGTAGTAAAGATGCTCAGCTAAAATATCGCGGTGGTGCAGAAGAAACACCAGTTTACAGGAACCTTCTTTTATACATGGTACGCCTTATTCATGCTGATCCTGTTTTAATGTTAAATCATCATGGTAAACCCGGGCATGAGATTCAGAGCTGCACTTTAGATTTAATTAATGGTTTGGTGTCTTTGGTTCATTTGCAATCCATGCCAGAGATTGCTCAAGAGGCCATGGATGCACTGCTAGTGTTGCATCATCCAGATAAAATAGAGATGTGGAATCCTGAAGCTCCAATTAATACCTTCTGGGACGTGGGGTCCCAAGTTCTCAGTCAAATTTCTGGGAAGCTCATTCAGCATCAGTATGTTAATTATACAGATATTCTAAAATGGCTCAGGGAAATAATGGTTTTTAGAAATGCCTTCTTAACTAAGCATAAAGAATATGCCACTCTTGGTAGCTCTATTAGCCATTCTTTGCAAGCTCACGTGAAGCTTGAGGTAATTTATAAGTCTGACATAGAACTATTTTAATTCTAATCAAATAAAATATTTTTCTAAGGTGGTTTGTTATATGTATTTGTGGAGTATTGATATTGATGCAGTTCTGGTTGCAATGAGTTGCTTTTCTTTGTTGTGCCAAGAAGCTGATATAATCTGTCTTTCAGAGGAAATTAGTGTAACCAATTTAGTTCCAAACTATCATGTATATCTTGAATTAGCTCAAGCATCTACTGTTCTGACAACAGGTAAGTTGTATTTTGGTCACAAGGTTAAAAAATTGGGTGGTATCCACAATACATTTTTTTTAATATATAAATATATTTTTAATATAATCCAAAAGTCTTGAACCTATCGAAAAAGTATGTAGTTTTTAGACACATCTATTTTTAAACATTTTTTACGATTTTTTCAATTCATAGCTACACTAATAAATATATTTTTTTAAATATCTTATTGTACAAAGATGGTTTGTTGACTATTCATTTTTTAAATATTTATAAATTTGGTTCTGAACCCTAATTAATATATTTTTATACCTATTTTAATATATATGTTAGCGTTAAAATCCGATGTCCGGTTAATGTCGACATTAACAGTATGTTAACAGGTTAATGTTTGGGTTTGGTTATGTTTTTGGTTGTTTTGTTGTGTGTTGTGTGTTATTCTCGAGATTAACCGAGTAATGTCGACATTAACCGGACATCGGACCTTAACCGTAAAGCTGTACGCACACTGGCGCGATCACGATCAGGGATTTAAGTGTACAAACACTTTATTGCTGCCCTGATCGTGATCGTGATCGCGCCAGTGTGCGTACAGCTTAACATATATTTTTATGATCTTTTATACAAAATAATACGCCTAAAATTATTGATTTATTTTTCTTCAGCTCAAATGAAATGTTTTGTTATATCTAGAGACAGACACAAGATAAATATAGTCAAGTTCCCTATTACATTCTATGTGTAAATAAGTTTTTTTAAAAGTAGTTAAATCATTCTCATTAATTCTAAAACAGGAACATTTTTTTATGTTTTTGAATTAATAGAGCGAAATTTGATTTCAATACCATTTATTTTATTTCATATCGTTATAAATAAGGTTGAAGCAGAATTAGTTGATCTTGGTCTAAGGAAGGTACCTTATATAATTACAACTTTTTACCTTAAATATATCAATAACAGGTGCAACTTAGAATACAATATATTAAGATATTTTGTTAAATAAATATTACAGAAAATAAAACTAGAGAAATGAAATGAACATTCTTGTTAGTAAATTAATAAAAGAAATTCACCACGGATTTTTTTTTTGTATTAGGAAAAAATTCTTATATAAAAATAATTTATTGAAAGATGTCTATATTACTGAAAATATAAGACTTCCGCTTTTTTTGTTGCGTATTTATAAAAGGATTTGTGAATATTTATTAGGGCGCCTCGCATTACAAAAACGAATCATGGCTTTGTTACGAAAAATCGAACACTGTTCAAACGGAGTGTACCCAGCTTGGGAGGAGACTTTTCGCAATTGGACAGCTTCCTATAAAAGTATATCGGCCTATTCAAAGACACGATCAGACGACGGCCAAATGGAACCTTTCCATAGATCCGTAGGAAAAAGAAGGGCCTCTCATCAGAATTCAGAACACGAATTAGAAGTAAATAACACTGGAATAATACAAAGCGTTTTGTTTTAAAACTACGATTATTCCCACAGAAAGAACAGATCAACGAGTGGGCTAACATGACAGGCTTCTTGTGCGCTTTGGGTGGGGTATGTTTACAAGCCCGAACCAAAGCCTTGCAAGCAGCTGCAGCTGCGGCAGCTCAACAGCAACAAATTCAGCAGCAACAGGCTCAGCAACAAAGCTCTCACGGAGCTAACCATCCCGGGCATACTCCCATCTCTAGTCATTCTAGCGGATCATCAAACAACGCTTCCGGGGCCTATTCTAGCATGTCTTCTCTGCCTCCTGGATCAGGTGTATGTGATACGCCATCTGGATCTAGGAGGGGAAACACTATGAGCAGTGCCTCCCCAAGACCTCATCTTGATATAGAAGGCAATAATGTTACTCAGTAAGTACTGCATGTGCATGGTTTATTTTCTTCCTAATACAATTTTTTTGTTAGATTTGTTGAACTTCTTCTGCGCCTTCTCGTTTGTAACAATGAAAAATTCGGACCTCAAATTCAAAAGCATGTAAAAGAATTAATAGGCCACGAAATGGCTGCAGCTCTATACCCCATACTTTTCGAACAAATCAAAATTATTATTGATAAGTTTTTTGATCAAAGCGGCCAAGTTATGGTGACTGATCTCAATACCCAATTCATAGAACACATCATAGTAATTCTAAAAAACATCTTGGATTATAACAAGAACGATCAGCCCTCGGAGCATCTAGGAGTAACCAGCATAGAAGGAATGATGCTCCAAATAGTGAAATATGTTAGAAATCTAGATATGACCGTTCACGGGCTTCACATCAAAACGAAAGTATGCCAGCTTGTCGAGATGATGATGCATAGAAGGGATGATCTTTCCTTTCGACAAGAAATGAAGTTTAGAAATAAATTAGTGGAGTATTTAACAGATTGGGTGATGGGTTCTAGTCATCAAATTTCTCCCCCTAGCGGCAGCGATATAACACATATGACCAGAGACTTAGATCAGTCAGCCATACAAGCTGTAGCATCGCTTTTGAGAGGTCTGCCTTTACAGCCTGAGGAATCCGATAGGGGTGACTTAATGGAGGCAAAAAGCCAGTTATTTCTCAAGTATTTTACTTTGTTTAAAAATTTGTTGAATGAATGTAACGAGGGCATTAGCGGATGTTCGGAGGTCTTAGAATTATCCGATAGCGAGGAATGTAGACATCGGTTAAATTCGGAAAACTTATCCAACTTACGAAGCGCTACGATACAAGCGATGTCTAATCTCCTTTCTGCAAACATTGACAGTGGTCTTAGACACTCAATAGGTAAGTTTAAAAATACTGTTTGAGGTTTAAAATAAAGTACTTAAATAATTTTTGTTGTAATAGATTTAGGTTACAACAAAGATCTTCAAACTAGGGCAGCTTTCATTGAGGTTTTAACAAAAATATTACAACAAGGAACGGAGTTTGACACGCTTGCCGAGACGGTCTTAGCCGATAGATTCGAACAGCTAGTCCAATTGGTTACAATGATTAGTGATAAAGGTGAATTACCTATAGCTGTAGCTTTAGCAAATGTAGTAACGACCACGCAAATGGACGAGCTAGCTAGAGTTTTTGTTACGTTATTCGATGCAAAACATCTGCTTTCTCCTCTTTTATGGAATATGTTTTATAGAGAAGTTGAGATATCCGACTGTATGCAGACGTTATTTAGAGGAAATTCTCTAGGCAGCAAGATAATGGCATTTTGTTTCAAGATTTACGGAGCCAGTTATTTGCAAACGCTTTTAGAACCTTTAATTAAGCCATTATTGAATGATGAACCTTCTCAGAGTTTCGAAGTAGATCCGGCAAGGTTAGATTCAACTGAAGATATTGAAGAAAATCGTCAAAATCTTGTTGCTTTAACTCAAAAAGTATTCGACGCAATCGTCTGCTCAGCTGATAGATTTCCACCTCAATTACGTTCTATGTGTCATTGTTTGTATCAAGTATTGAGCAAGAGATTTCCACAGTTTCCTCAGAACAACATCGGAGCCGTCGGTACGGTTATTTTTTTAAGATTCATTAATCCAGCTATAGTCTCTCCCCACGAGATGGGCATAGTCGTCAAACAAGTGCCAAATCATATCCGTAGAGGTTTAATGCTGATGTCGAAAATCTTGCAAAACATCGCTAATCACGTGGAGTTTAGTAAAGAACAGCACATGCTACCCTTCAACGATTTTCTTAAAGCCCATTTCGAAACAGGCAGGAGATTTTTCATAACCATAGCTTCAGATTGCGAGACCGTCGATCAAGCTTCACATTCCATGTCGTTTATTTCCGATGCAAACGTACTAGCGCTGCACCGTCTTTTATGGAACCATCAGGAAAAAATCGGAGATTATTTGTCGAGCAGCCGCGACCACAGATCTGTGGGAAGACGCCCTTTTGATAAAATGGCCACCCTGTTAGCCTATCTTGGGCCTCCAGACCACAGAACATTCGATTCTCAGTAAGTTCATTTCTGCGATGAAAAATACTCCATTGTGGTTTCACAACTTTTTATTGCAGCTTGCTCTCAGCCAATTCGAAATGGAAATCCCTGGATATGACGGCCACTGATTTCGAGGTTATGATGGCTATGCAGAACGTAGAAGAACATGAAGAGTTCAAATCACTTCAATCGCTTAGTATTTTTTACCAGTCTGGTACCAGCAGGTCTGGCAATCCAGTCTTTTATTATATAGCTAGGAGATATAAGTAATAATTTTAGGGACATCTTAGGTATACACCAGTTCAATGTTTACGATGTTTTTTAGGATTGAAGAGATCAGCGTGAATTTATTTGTATACCATATTCTTGTAACTTTAAAACCGTTTCGCAGTTTGCCTTTTGAAGTGGTTGTCGATTTTACACGCACTGGTACTGAGAATAGGTTTAGTACTGAATGCTTACAGAGATGGTTTTCCGTCTTACCTATAGGAGCAATCGAAAATATTTACGCTGTCTATATTTATAATTGCAATAGTTGGGTTCGCGAGTAT
This sequence comes from Sitophilus oryzae, assembly GCF_002938485.1. Taxonomy (NCBI): domain Eukaryota; kingdom Metazoa; phylum Arthropoda; class Insecta; order Coleoptera; family Curculionidae; genus Sitophilus; species Sitophilus oryzae. The sequence goes on from NW_022146479.1 coordinate 9,414,319, forward strand.
ACAAAATACCATGACCGAATTTTATACTCTATAAAGGTAATCTCAACGATACCAATTTAAAACCTTGTAGTATATTGTGACATTTCATTTAAAGCCTCGTCTACACATAATGTTTTACCTGTCAGTTAGAACGGAGGACTGTCGGTCGGACAGAACTGGCGGCAATTCTGTAGAATGGGCGGTCTTCCGTAGTGAGACTGACAGGTAAAACGTTACGTGTAGACGGAACTTAATATACATACACAAATATAAAAATTAAATGTCTTTTAATATTTTATCTAGTATATTTTAAATGCATTTACCTTTAGATTTTGAAATTTACATAAAAGTATTTGGAAATGTATATTGAACCGGTGTTTACAGGGAAATAGAAAGATAATCTTTCTGGATCACCCGTCGAAAATTAACGACTACATTGATCTGGATCAGCAGAAATTGCCTGGAGCAACTTTAAGCCTAGATGAAGACTTGAAAGTGTTTAACAATGCCTTAAAACTGTCGCACAAGGATACAAAAGTGGCAATAAAAATAGGTCCTACCGCTATTCAAATCACATCGGCAGAACGAACAAAAGTCTTAGGACACTCTGTCTTTTTAAATGATGTTTATTACGCTTCCGAAATCGAAGAAGTCTGCTTAGTAGATGATAATCAATTTACCATAACTATTGTTAACGAGAGCGGGCCTTTGAGTTTTATTCATAACGACTGTGATGTCATCGTTCAGGCCATTATACACATAAGGAATCGCTGGGAGCTCAGTCAACCCGTAAGTATACGTTATTCTTAAGGATTCTAGCGTGCAAGTTTGTTTGCTACTTTGGTAAGACACAGACCCATGACTGGAAGCATATCAGGCCCAAACCCAATCTGTTTACCTGGTCTTGTAAATAATTCGATGTAAGGTTGCATAAAGTGTAGGTCAAACGTACACCCGGTTTTGTTTTCCTACATTTATATTCAATCTTCTAACCAATAATTTTCAGCTAAATATTTTTTAGTTCTTAACAGAGTATACATAGTGGATTCTCAATTTCAGGATACTGTAACAGTTCACCAAAAAATTCGACCTAAAGATGTACCTGGTACTTTACTAAATATGGCGTTGTTGAATTTAGGAGTACACGATCCGATGCTACGTACCGCTGCCTACAATTTGCTTTGCGCTCTTACGGCTACGTTTGATCTGAAAATCGAAGGACAGCTTTTAGAGACTCAGGGATTGTGCATTCCTTCCAACAATACTATTTTTATTAAATCTATATCTGAAAAATTAGCTACCAACGAGCCCCATTTGACTTTAGAATTTCTGGAAGAGTGTATGCAGGGTTTCAAAGTGTCTAGTATAGAATTAAAGCATTTGTGTTTGGAATACATGACACCTTGGCTTCCAAATCTAGTGAAATTTTGCAAACCGACAGATGACGTGAAGAGATACAAGAAGGTATCTGAAATACTTGAGAAGCTTATTGTTTTAACAATCAAAGAAACAGAAATGTATCCCTCGGTACAAGCGAAAATATGGGGTACTCTAGGCCAAGTATCGGATTTGATCGATGTTATACTAGATAGTTTTATGAAGTCTTCTGCTGATGGGGGTCATAGTACTATTATGGTGGAAGTTCTAGCTGATACTACCGTAGCTTTAGCGTCAGCTAATATTCAATTGGTAGCCAAGAAAACTATAGCCAGGTTTTTTAAAGTTATCCGCGGTATAACAACAATGCAACTTCAGGTTAGGTGTGAAAAAAATTTGAAATTGGAATTTTTTGAAGATGTTTTTAATTTCAGGTCGAAGAAAGTGTCTCTGCTGTTGCAGTATTAGAAAGCAACTCAATGTGGGAGGATTTAACGGTCTTAGCGCGATATTTACTTATGCTCTCTTTTAATAATTGTTTAGATGTCGTACGCCACCTACCTTATTTGTTTCATACCGCCACTTTTCTAGTTTGCTCAGGATCTCTCAATATGAGAGCGGCTACGCATGGTCTTATAATGAATATTATCCATTCTTTATGCACGTGTACCAAACCTCGCTTTTCCGAAGAGATCCAGAAGTTTCTTCGCCTCTCTCTTGACGAATTTTCTTTGCCGAAATATTACGTTCTTTTTGGGATTAGCAAAGTAAAAAACGCGGCCGTTACCGCCTTTAGATTAGGAGTTAAACATCAGGAACATCGATTTTTTGTTTGCGCAAAAGGACCAGAACAGGCATGTCATCATCAAACGTACCACAGCCAGACCTGTCAAGCCGCTCAAACGATGACTACCAGCACCACTACTCCCACGGCGCCTCCACCATCAGATAAGACTAATAACGCAGCTGTTCAAGAGAGGGAACGTGTTTCTCTAAGTTCTTTAGAAGTCATCACAGACGCCTTGTTGGAGATTTTGGAGGCTTGCATGAAGGAAGTTGAAGATTGCGACTGGCTGAGTCAGTGGACTACGTTAGCTAGGAGTCTGGCCTATTGTTACAACCCCGCTCTGCAACCTCGTGCACTTATCGTTTTTGGATGCATCGCAAAGAATGCGACGGACTCAGAAGTAGTTCAAATAATGCGCACAATGATTAAGTCTTTGGAGTCCTGGAGCGACATTCTCTTGCTTGAGGCATCTATTATGTGTCTTACACGATTACAACCCGTTTTGTGTTCGGATTCGCCCATCCACAAGTCGATTTTCTGGGTGGCCGTCTCTGTTCTGCAGCTGAATGAAACGAATCTGTATGCTGTAGGTTTAGCGCTATTAGAACAGAACCTTCATACTCTCGATTCTCAGGGAATATTCGATGAAACTGTAAGTAATTCATCTCAAAATCACTGGAGAAATATTGAAAATGCTCCTTTTTTAGCCGCTGGAACAAGTCATGATGCAAACAAGAGATCCATTGGAGACGTATTTTAAGCAAATGGACCACAACGTTGGTTTAAGTTTTAAAACAAATTTTCATTTTGCCCTAGTTGGACACTTGCTCAAGGGATACCGTCATCCCACCGCTACAACTGTTTCTAGAACTGTAAGGGTTCTCACGATGCTGCTTTCTATTGTAGCCAAACCTTCTAGAAGAGACAAATTTGAAGTAACCCCAGAGAGTGTAGCGTATTTAACAGGTAATACTTAACAGGCGTCTCTACCTGCTAACAAGGTCTTCAGTTTGAATAGCAACATAATCTTTTATTCTAGCCCTTATCGGATACTCGGAAGAAGTTAGAAGTAGATGTCATGTAAAACATTCCTTTCCACGATACATGACCGATTCTTTGTCCCAAGAGAATTTTTTGATCGAATCGAATGCTCAGTCGAATACGTCCCAACAATCTGTGGCAACCACGTCGGGAAACGTGTTCAACGCCACTTCGGCCAGAAGACAGAAATCGTGCGACCTTCTCGACCAATCTGTACTTGCCCAGGCAAGACAGAACAAGCCGCCTAATAGTACGCAACATCAGGTACGTCCCAATTCTTTTAATCCTCCTTTCTTTTTGCTGATTGAATATTTGTTGACTAATATTATTTCATATTAATTGTGAGACTGTGTGTTTATTTTTTGTCATACTCCCTTTATTATGTGTAGCTGTAGTTTAATGTTCGAAACTGACACGCATTTATTCATTGATAGTTTTGTTTCTCATCGCTGCCTAACAGTCATTTTTCGGTTGGTACTAGTAGAAAAAGGTATTTTTTTGTTTCCAATTGGTTTGTAAAATCTCGTATTACACAAAGGTCAAGTTATTTTAAAGGTACATACAGATCTTCTTCAATCAGACTGTTTTAAAAATTCTCACAAATCTTTGCATCATAATCCAGGTTATTTCTCACAACCTTACCAAATCGCTGGCAGTACTATCTTACTTGGTTTCTACAGTAACAATAGAAGCCCTGTTCTATTGACCAGACTTTACAAACCTTTATAATAGTATCTGTATGTACCGCAACAATTCACTGTATAATCATTGTTTAGAGTAGGTAAGAGAGATACAAAATTAATATATACATCACATTCCTAAATTCAGGGTGCCTACTATTGAACTAATGAGAAAAAGGAATCAGGAATTTTATTTCAAACTGAGCCCCCACAAATATTTTTTAGTTTACGTTTTTCTTAATTAATATTGCAATTAGGTAGGCACCTTGTAGCAATTCAGTTTTTCATAACAAACACAAACTAAAATACTACAGTCTAAAAAAGGGAGGACACTTCGTCTCATAACTTTCTGATGTATCCAAAGGACAAATATTTAATTTTATATATTTATTTTTTATTTTATTATTACCAAAATACCGTATATTTCAATAATAAAAGTATTTTAGTACAGAAAAAAATTATAACTTAAGTACTCAAAAAGTTCAGTTTAACATCATGAGACCTAGCCAATTTACAATGGTTAAGTGTCATAGTTTTCAGCTGAAATTTTTATTCATAGTTACTGTAAGTCCAGTAATAGAGTGTTGGTTTTGTGGATACAGTCACAGAGTACCTTATGGTCTGCGCATATATTTGATCAGAAAGAAAAGTAAATCTGAGAGGAACTAACAAAGCAATATATATTTCTGACCTTAGAGTACCATTTTTGTCAACCTTAATTCTAGCTTTATTGATTGACATTTATTTAAAGTCACTGTAAAATATTAAACGTATCTATAATATAAACTGTTTAGTACTTCAAAAAATGAGAGGCAAGTTTTAATTAAGCTAATTACTTTTTATTGAAGCATTGCACTATTATGCCCTTAAGGTTATATATAGAAAAGATACAATATTTAACCCTGCTTTGCTCTGTTCAGGTGTATGTGGGACCAAGAAGGTTGCTATTGATTATTTGAGGTTAGAATTGCGCTATACCCAATAGACACATACAAATAGTAACAAACTTCACGTGTAACTGACTAGGTCGAGAGGCCAAATTCGGCGGGTAATAAAGGTTGGCGCAGTCTAGATTTGAGCTCGGGCCTCCAGGCCAACACTGTCCTCACCCGGACTTTATTTCGCACGCAGCGATCTAGCTCAGTGCCCGTTCAACAGAACTCTGCAAACGTTTCAATAAATACTGAATGCCCTCCAGACGTGCCACAAAACAAAGTAAGCCAATGCCTGAGAGTCTACAGTGACTATCTAGTTTAAATTGCTCATTCTTCTATATAGTTATTTCTTACTTATATATACAGTTTTTCATATATATACGAGTTTTTCGATCAGCGTTCAGCAATAGTTTCGGCTCTTTATATTTTCTCTCCACCTCAGTACAATGGTTGTCAGTATGTTAACCTTGAGAATGTGTATTGACCATATACGCATATGGCGACGAGAGCGTTGACGCAGGGATAATGGTATGCGCAGGATATGATGATATGATAGGCTATTAACAGTAGTGGTATATTTAAAGTAAATGTCATAAAAACTTATTATCCATTGTCAAGTTACTGAGGGGACTATAAATATAATTGAGCTATTGACTATATTCGAACGCGAAACGTCTAGGATGGGTCCAAAGGAAGCATCTTGTTTCCTAAGGTGTGCTGTGTGCTTAGATGTGGACTTTGGAACCGATTCGTTTTTATGCTTACTTTTTATTATAGCTGGCACAAAACTTTTTTCTATAAATCAAAGTGTATTTCTAGGAAGCATTACCTACAAAAATATAATATGGTGGTGGAATTTAAACAACCTGATATGGCAGAAATTGGTCAGTTATGGACATAACAATACCTGAAATCAAATTATAACCAAAACATCTATATTTTCACACTATATACTATTAAAATAATACACTTTGTTTTCTCTATTCATATCCTTTTTTGACAGTCTATCGTTTTTTCGCTTTTTCAATCCTTTGTTACAAGTACCAGACTACCAAGTACTTGCTTGCAGTACGCCTACTTTGAAACGTTATTTGATCACTTATTTAATTAAATAAACAATCGAAAACAAACTGGCGTACTGTAGAGATACTTATGCATTTTTTCCTTTTTCCTTTTTTTAAACATGGCTGCTTATCTATGCTGTTTGTGTAACTTTTGGGGCCTTCATCTATACAGTCTGCACGAGCTCTCTTCAAAACGCAACGTTCATTTTCTGTCCCAACCACAAAAGAACAAAAATCTATTGATGATGATGCATCCAAGGTATGATAATCACTTTTGATTTCTCACCTTTGCACACATATTTTACTTTTTCTTCAAGTAAACACAGAATTATTCCTTCAATATGAGTACATTTATAGAAAAAATGCTGTAAGCACAGTTTATTCAATACTCTATGCAATGCGTACACGCTAGCTCGCTACAATCTACAAATATTTTGGCTCTCTCTACGCAGACAGTGGGGCCTAGCAGTTGGTGAGGTATATGCTAAGGAGGTGACGCTCACGTTTATATTGCATAAGCTGCGCTAATAATAATTTCTGTAACTTTACAAGCAAGCAAGTTTAACCTAAATTACTTTAGTAAAACAAATAACTTTACAGTACGTCTATCCGTTCTGTATCTACGGGGCATCCGTAAGGGGGGAGACGATATTCTCTCCATGTTTCTCGTAAGAAATTAGACGCCGCGTCCCATCAATAAAAATTCGACAAATTTGCAAGTAGCCAATGAAATGAGTGGGCGGAGTGTTTTGCGGTGACATACTCGCCCAAGTCCACGTGGACTTTCTGCCTCTATTTAGGTAGCGATTTATAAAATATATTGCTGTTTATTTAAATGTTTTTTGTCCGCATTTCTTTCATAATCACAGATCCAGTAGACGTGCTTTAAGTGTTAGTTTATATAAAAAAAACTCAACAAAAAATAATGAAGAAGTAAGAAGTTGTTTCTATGGTGATTGAAAGTCACAATTTATGTCAGTTTTTACCTCATATATTGGAATATATTCAAAAAAGCACCTGGCACATTTCTAAAATAATATTTTAGACTATGATAAATAGCTTCTTTGCACACACTACTCTAAAACTATTGGCTTTTTAACGCATGATATTTTTTAAGTAGGTAGTCATTATCTGAGACAGTTCTTTACCGATTTAAACTTTTTTATGTACAAAAAGGTTCACAAAAATGTAGACTATTACACTTGATACATACGGTAGAATTTAATTATTAAAAAAAAGTTCATATTATAAATATAAATATTCCTGGATATAATAGTACGAGAGCTAGCAACGTCGGGAAAACAAGTATTTTAAGACGTCTGGCTCTTTGATATATCTTTTATTATGCTCTCTGGAACAGCATGCGGCCCGTCTGGCTGCCGATACCCGTTGCGTTCACTACTGCGCACCCAAAGAAGATGCTCTATTTTTTACTTAGCGCTTTAATTTCTAGTATTGAATAAAAATCGAGCAAGTCTCCATTAGCTCGGCGCGTAGAGCTTTCGCCTATGAAGCGAAGGTCACTGTTTCGATACCGGCTGGGAGTGCAACTTTTTTATTTTATTTTTTTTTCGTTTATATTCTGATAGTAAAGTACTAAATATTTGCTTTTTTATCACCGATATAAACGAATCAGAATATAAATTATAATATAATATATATAATATAATATCAGAATATAAACGTAAAAAAAAATAAAAAAAACTTGCAATCCCAGCCGGTATCGAACCACTGACCTTCGCTTCATAGGCGAAAGCTCTACGCGCCGAGCTAATGGGAACTTACTCGGTTTTTATTCAATACTAGAATTTAAAGCGCTAAGTAAAAAATATAGGATCTTCTTTGGATGCGCAGTAGTGAACGCAACGTGTATCGGCAGCCAGACGGCCTGCACGCTGTTCCAGACATAATAAAAGATATATCAAAGAGCCAGACGTCTTAAAATACTTTCTCGAAAACGTTGCTAGCTCTTAGACTATAACTAGGTGATTTTATTTGATTTCGTTATTCTAATATATCTGCAATGTAATTGCAGAATCGAAGCACGAGAGTATCGGTGAGTAATGAAAATAATGTGCTGTTGGATCCAGAAGTACTGGCGGATTTCGGTATCCAAGCCTTAGTACTGACCACGTTGGCCACCCTTGCAAAGCATAGCACTGGAGAAGTAGAGACGAGAACGTTATATAAGTTTTTAGCGGAAGGAGCTACAGTTTTTCCAAGAGTGTTTCCAGTAATGTAAGTAAGAAATGAAGATTTAGTGTTGGTAAAACTAATCTAGAAGAGAATTTTATAAACATAATGGTAATTTTGACATTAAATAATCTGGCTATAATTTTATTTTTATAATTATTATTATATTATTTCTATAATTATATTTTTATTCCAGTTATAATTTGTTGGACCAAAATTTAAAAAGTATAGTTACTGGAAACCACGATTTGGAGACTTTGAGCGCTGTGAGGACTATTATACAGACGATGATCACTTGCGAGTGTACCACTCAGGAGAACATCCATTATCTTCAGAACTGTGGCTTTGCTGGGCTGTGGAGGTTTGCTGGGTCATTTCTTAAAGTGAAGCAGGTAAAATTTGATGCTGTGTTTAATATAGAATGTTATCGATACAGTGACGGGTTGTTTTAGGGTGAAAGTCAGAAAGGGACAAATATTGAAGGGCCGAGCGTGTTATTTAGGGATTGTTTAATGCAAATGGTGGAGATCTACATGCCGACTGAAGATGACGCTGGTGAAAACGGGGAACCAGCTGCTGCTTTCCCCTCGATCCTCAGCGCGAACGACCTGAACACGAATCTGTCTTATTCCAGTCTGCTGCAATCGCCGACTGACAAGGACGGGGGTAGTTTTGAGAAAGATGACGACGACGCTACTGGGGGCAGTCAGACTTCCCTCGACAAGGTCTTTTCTAGTAAATTGTGAAAATGTTACAAAGCGCTTTGAGATAAATTGTTAGAGGAATTGGCGCCATGTCACCGTGCCTCGTGTTCACTCGTTGATTTACATAAAGTTAACTTGAAGACTGCTAATTATTTCTTTACGTTTAGATTAAGTTCTATTGTGCCCCGGGGTGTGGCCGCGAACTTTTCTAACAATTTAGAAAAATATTTATATTCTAAACTAACGGATATGTGAAACTACAATGTACAAATTTATTACAGTTGTTATTTTGTCTTTATTTCGCGTAAGTTACGTCTCAGTATTTTTTTTATTACGTAGAGTTTTTATAGTTAAGTCTCCACAATGAAATACATTCTCTTCAAATTGACCAAACGGATAATAACTCATTCCAATATAAATCAATTTTATTTTTGCAAGATTTCACAAATACCATTTCAAACAGAAATTTTCAAACGTTAAATCGTTTTATTAATTTGACATTTTTGCTTTATTTGTTTTTAAATAAATTAAAATAATTTCATTAAACTAACGTCCTATTTTCAAACTCTGTATTATACAGTTAAATGTAGATTAACTAATGTCATAATTAGAATGTTCCTATGCAGTTAGTTAGTTCTTGTTTCTTGGAGTAACTATTTTTCCAGTCTGTATCTTTATTTCATTTCAAACTTGTTTTTTTGTGTGTCTCAATGGCTTCTTTCATTCCGTCTGAATGAGGTGATGAAACTGAATATATACAAACATGAAGCTTGCAGGGAACACATAATTTATAATTAGTTGAATTAAATTCTGTTCAAGGTCATTACATGAAAAAGATCGAATGAAGATCGATAATTTTAGAAAATGATACCATAAAAGTACCCCTCACAACAGAATTTATCCTATCAACTTGTGTTTCCAAAAAAATAGGCGGATGCAGAGCAGCTCGTTTCAACCTTCTAACAGGTGCATAACTTTTTTTAAGGATGTTTTTTGACTTCCTATATTTTTATAAGCAAGAACATTATAAGGAAATAACGGTAAGTCTTAACCTGGTGATACCTATAACATGAAAATGTCATTTTTATTCTAAAGTTTAATAATTAATACTGATAATTCGTTATTAATATATTAAACGCCTGTTATTGTTAGATGTCCCATGATAAATATAATTGCAAGACTCCCGTCTTGATATTGTTAAAAATATATTGTTAAAACTCGTGTACATTTGTATATATACATACATAATATATAATAGATATATCTATATAAAATTTATTAGTTTGCAGTTTTGATATATGAATTTAGAAAAAAAAGAACTTTTATGGATATTAAAGCAAACGATTTTTAGTGTCTAATTTTGATATAAATACGAATATATAGAATATTTCAATTAGTATCTTAGGATTTCTTTTTACACGCGTTTAACTGTATAATACTTGATTTGTTAAAAAGGGATGCTTTTTTATGACACTAGTGCAGCAATTAAATAATAATATTAATGTTCTTGACAAAGTTAAAATTCCATTTCACATATCCCATTTTTTCCCATCTTTCTATATTAAATGTACAAAAATATAGGGCTAAGACTAGAAAAATGGTTGCAGTTCTTTAGGGGATTAAAAAACAACGGCCTTACATTTTAAGAACTGAAGCGTGGGCCACCGGAAGATATAAAAGGAAACCTTTTTTGTTCCTTTTAATCTTTGGTAGGTTAAACCATTACGATAAATTTACCTTCCAAGCACTGAGGGAGAAATTTGCAGAGTGTCGTCACAGGTCATTAGACAGCTGGTTAAAGTATATTCCTGTCAATGAACTATATAATACAAGATAGGACTTAATAAGGTTTTTAGACACTGTGCTCCATATATTTATGAATAATTATCTCTAAATGCACTTTGTATTAATCAATAGACAAAATGATTTGGTGTGTTGACGTTCACGAAGTAATGGTGGATACAAAATGGTTCAACCTTTCAAAAGTGTTACATTGGTGAGAAATTTGGCATGTTTACCTTATAAAATTCTGAACACTTCGACTTAAAATAAGTCTTTTTGTCTTCTCTTATCTGATTTACAAGTATTTCGAAGGTTTTTACCTGTGTAACACTTGCATGGCACAAATAAATGTTAATATATAATGGTCAGTTAGCGATAAGACTTATTCTTTTATAAGGCTGTGTATCTTGGTATCTACTGAGCTTTTTTTCACAACGAATGTTCGCATGAATGGCATTTTTGAATGGAGATTCTTTACTTGGTTTATCCTCACATTTCTTTCAGATTCTTAAAGTGTATTAAATAAAATACACATAAAGCAGGATTAAATAGATGCAATATGGTTTTAAAAATCAGAAATTGAACTTCAGTCTCTTTAATGAAGGAAATATTTAAAAAAATATAAAACATCTAAAAATTAAAAAAAAATCCATATCTATTCTGAAACTGGAGAAAAAATCATAATCTGTTCTTTTGTGAGAGAAAATATAATTTAATTAATTTTGTTATGTTTGGAGATTAGAAGGGGTCTAATATCATCGAAAACCATGAAAGTTTGGAATATATTTAATATAAGAAAATATTTTGGGAAATATAATTTTAGCTAGCTATAGATATAATAAATGTCCAATAAAGCATTAACTTACAGAAAATCTAGTGGTTCGACTATAGTCATGCAATATTTAGAGACATTGCCATCAAGATATACATTACCAGGTGTGTCTCAAAAGTGGCTCACCCCCTATAACTTTTTATTTTTTCAGATAAAAAAACCAGATTGGGTATGTTAGTATATGACACAAATTAGGATTGATTGACGTATTCAATTGTTTTTGGTTTCACCGGAAATGACTACAACTTTTGATTTTTAAATGGCACCCTCGGTATTTTTTTACTTTGTTCGATAGAAAATGACACTAAAATGACATGATATTCTGAATAGAATGAAACCTTTTGACATTTCCGCTTTAAAAAAAAATCGTATTTTAAATTTCAATCTAGAGCATCATGGTTTTGTTGAAAACACTAATTTTTATTCAAGGAACCTTGGAGAAATAGATTTGATTGTCTAATGTTTTTGGTGCCTTGTCCTGGCCGGTTAGAAGATGCACAAATCGTATTTTTAGTCATATCTAAATTTTTTCAAATGGAACGAGGGTGGCATTAGCATATTTGGAAAAAGCATTTTCTTACAAATAATTTGGTACCACACACTTGGTATTTCGAGTCAAATTATCGTTATGAACCGCATGTTACAATTTCAAATAAACCATATGAGAAAATGCCAAAAGTTGACATATGATATGTCATTCTGTTCAGAGAGTCATTTTCTATCTAATAAATAAATAAAACCGAGGGTGCCATTTAAAAATTAAAGTTGTAGTCATTTCCGGCGAAACAGGGAGTGACGAAAAACAACTGAATACGTCAATCAATCATTTATTTCATATACTAACACCAAATCTCGTTTTTTTTGTGAAAAAGTAAAAAAGTTATAAGGGTAAGCCACTTTTGAGACGCACCCGGTATAAGTTAAGAATATCCAAATCCTCATAAATGTATCTATAGATTTTCATCAACCATTTCTAAACCTGTCGCCCTCAGTTGATGTCACTTAAGTGTCGTGTGTATGCCGAAGTATCTTATTGTATAACCCGAAGAGTGATCTATAATATTTCATTTATATTAGAGTTTTTTTCTTCTACTTAATCCTGTGCTGTAGATTTTTTTGAGAGCTTGTGTAAGGAATGAGACCAGTAAGATTGTTGAGTGCTTTGAATAAGGGTACGCGCATTTTAGAATCGTTTCATTTCAATATGTAACAGAGAGTATTTTGTGAAGGAACAATTTTGACGTGGCATTTGGAAAAAAATCTCTTCAATGGCGGGGGATTTTTTTTGAAACCCTGATAGTTTGTCACTTATATTGAAAGCACGTGCGGACAAATCATGGCATTGTTTATGAAAGCGAAAATTGTTTTAATGCCAATTCGCTTCAATTGTCTGATTTGAAATCTCATTGTGAACGTACCCTAAATTTAAAATACTTTTAAATGGCATTGACCAGAGGTTTTTTCTGGTCGTGCGTTTAGTCGTTGGTCTGTTTGTTTATTACTTTAATGAATGGGTTTATTTTTAATTTTTAGAGGGGCATTCAAATGTGGAATGTCCCGAAACTAATTGTAGGTGGTTGCTCTTGCGAGTGAGGGAAATGTTTTAAGGGCACAATTTATTAAGATAAGTTACGTGTAATAAAAAAAAGACATGTCTAAAAAAATACGCACACGAAATTTTTTTGACGTGAGTCGTGATTAAAAGTAGCCTAAAACACCAAGCCGATTCTAAACATTTTATAATAATAATAATAGCTGTTAGACTTAATCTTAAAGTGCATGTATACATGGTGCAATCCTAAAATTCTAAATTTCATAACGGGTAAAAATAATTGTTTTTATACAACATAAACGTGATTGTGAAAAAAGAAAGGGACGCTAAAAGTCGGGTTAGGTTTCATCACAAATTCGTGGGCAAATGATTCTGATTTTTTTTAACATGAATAAAACAAATCGTACTTTAACATTGAAGGTGTAAGCAAAGGAAGGGACCAAAACATTGAAGCTGGTGGTGTTCGCTCCAAATTGTCAAGTGGCATTTAATTAAATTAAACGCCTTTTGTAGTTTATTTCAGCTCATTAATCTCATTTTGATTTCTCCGTTAATTCCACCGATATATGATTAAAATGTCGTCATTAGTCCACGGAATATGAGTATGGTGATTGCGATTGTTAGAATATGAAAAAAGTTGATCTTTTTTGTACTGACGTGGCAGAAATTATTTAAATACGCTTTTTAAAGTATGATAGACTGTGATAATCTAGATGTATAGCTGTTACGATTATTTTTAAATAAAAATCTTTATTTTTAGCCAAACCGTACGTGCTTTTTGCAAATTCTAAAGAATGTCTGCTTTACCGGCTCTCTTATCCATCTAAGCTTCTAGTGAAAAATTTGCTACTAGTGAGCAATAAAACTGGCAGAAATATTATAGAAATTTACCAATGTATTTTTTAATAGGCAAGAGTTATATACGTACTTTATTGTACATCAACTAACATTTAAACCTAACGTCCACTATTTTGAAATTAGAGTTAGTAACTTGATGTCTCAAAGATTAATCTCCTGAGGACTGCAGCCCGTTTTTGATTTTTTAAAGGATCTATTTGTTACAGTAACGTTTTAAACTCTTGACGTTTTCAGAAAATCTACTTGTTTATCGAACGGGAGAGTTTTATGTACATATTTTTAGTATTTACAAATTATAGTCTATGACGGAAATATCTAGAAGCCAGTCAAATAAGTGATATTTATTTTTCTTGTTTAAAACTATGATCTGATCTTTAACACTACTGCAATGCACTTAATGCTACCTGAGCATATATCCTGAATAGACGGTATGCTACACCAATTGTTTACCGAAAATTACTCTAAAAATACACTACTTATTAAATACCTTAAATATTAATGAATTAAAACAAAATATTATAGGCACAACCGACATCAAATATTTGAAAATAGTCAATAATTCAAGCCGTAGAACGATATAGTCTGATAACACGAGCATCTCAATTATAGAATAAACTCTTGTGGAAGTATACCTCAGACCTCAGTATGTTTTGCTTACTCTCATTTAACAGCAATGAAATAATGATTCGGATATATGTATTGATTCATTTTTTTTTTTCTGTTATCGAGAGGTTAAAATCACACCTTATTCAAAACCAGCCTGCCTACTTACAATCATTTATATAAAAATATGCGTACCTATCTAGATATTGGCTTATCCTATGTAACAATATGTGTTCTAAGCTCCACCACACATTGAAGCGAAAACTTGAGTACTTATACTGATATATATTACTATATTACACATGGTATAAGTAGACTGACAATAGGCGGATGTGCTAAAATAAACAAAGACGACTACTTGGTACTGAATAAGCTGTGATTTTTTCATATTTTCATTCTAATTGTATTGATTTTGTTGCGCAAATTATAGATCTGAGACTTATATGTATATTCAGAATCCGAAAAATTTGTTTATTTGTATATAAGGTTTTTTTTTTCTTAAAGATGTGATATAATTGAAATGCATTATCCACATATTCAGGGTACCAAAAGAAATAGGCATTTTTTCTGGATAATTTTTCTCTCTATCGACATAACAAGTATGTCATACGCCTCTCCTGGTCGTAATTGTTATAAAAATAAATGTTTTTCAGATTTCCTAGTTTATATTTAAAATTGTCTTTTAAGCTCACTTTAATTGTTTATCTATATGTAAAATTCTATTTGTGATAGATTTATTGCAGTGTATAAATGAAAATTGTATGTTTCTTAAGAATATGAACATATTTGTATCTATGATATTATAAATATATACATTGAAAAACTCACTTGCGTCATTTTATTTACATACTGTAACTCTCGTCCTGTAATCCCGCTTTTGTCGAAGAAAAGAAAATATAAGGAAAGTTTATATAATTTTTAAATAAATAACTATTTTTATTTATTTTATAACGTTTATTATAAAATTTTGGGAGAGAGAGGCAATGAGAACAAATAAATAATGAAAAACATGATTCGTGTATGAACTGAATCGATCGAAATGAAATGAACGAACGTCAAATGTAACATTTAAAAATAAATAACATCAGTCTTGCACAAATATTTTGGAAAGTTTTTAAATGTCCATCGATTGTAACCATTCGTTGGTCAATGCTTGAGAAGCCGTAGCTCTTAATGCTGGATCTGGCTCCACTAAACTTTCCAGAAACCCTGCAAAAGGAATAGCATCAAGCCTTTTCCATTTGTATTT
Organism: Sitophilus oryzae; assembly: GCF_002938485.1. NCBI lineage: Eukaryota > Metazoa > Arthropoda > Insecta > Coleoptera > Curculionidae > Sitophilus > Sitophilus oryzae. Next base: position 9,429,955 of record NW_022146479.1, read on the forward strand.
CTCCACCAGCACGTCTTCGATTTTCCATATCCTCAAGTTATCAATAGGAACATCTTTTAAATGGCCTACCAAAAGAAGTCTAGAATCATTCTCAAATATTGCTAAATCTGCCAAATAAAAGTTATATTCTGTACATACAGTATTAAAATAAGAAAATTGTTTGTTTATATTACCATTGAAAAAGAATTTTTTAGATTCACTCCCTGTTTCAGTTATGTATCTGGGAATCCCACCTAAGGTCTCCCAGATTAAGCACAAGTGATCTATGTTTGCTGACATGTCAGTGGAGCCCTTAGGACTAAAAAGCATTTCCCCTGTAGCCAGCTCAAACGCCATACAACCCACAGACCATATGTCTGCAGGGTAACTATACCCAGCTCCCATGATCACTTCCAAAGCCCTATACTGCCTCGTTTGGATCTCCTGAGAGAAATGATGATCCTAGTAAGTTTTTTTAGATAATAATTTATCTTGAGACGGTTTTGAAAGACGTTACCACCCAGCAGGCGTTTCCTAGGTCAGCGATTTTAATTTCGATGTTGGGATTGACCCACATGGGAGCTATAAAACTAGTTTGGTTGTGGCGTTCCCTGTAATTGACTAGATCGCTCAAGTATATGTCGTTGGGGTAAGATGATGACCTTTGTTCGCCGATCCTGCTCATGATTTCATCATCGGATTGGTGCAAATTACTGTCTTTTTCAGTCCAAACTTCCGAACTAACTGAAAACATACACAAAGCCTGGAATTATGGATATCTTTTTGATTAATAAAGCTACTTTACCATATGATCTGGGTAATTCAACTCCTAATTCAGAGAAACGCTCCATTTTACCAACGATTTGTCTAATATAGGATTCGTCAACTTTGATTAAAATGTTTTCTGGCTTTATATCTGTGTGAATAATGTGGCATTCTTCGTGAAGATATGTTAGACCTCTTAAAACCTACAAAACCCTTTAAATTCTAGACGATTTGGAAGGTAAAAATCACAGCCGATTCATGACAGTCAGTCGACTTACGATCATTTATTTATGTTGTATTTATTATTTTTGTTTATGCCACCTTTATACACAAAAAAGTAGGCCGTTGGAGTTCTGAAGCCCTGGGGAGTCCGGTAAAAATACGGAATACAGTTGCCCTGGTGGTCAGGGTGCCCAAAATCGTTGAAAGGAGTCTCAGAGGCGAAATCTAAGTACAGGATCAGGTCTTCATTTGGATTTTCCTACTTTCGTCCGAAGGGTAAAAACAGGCAAAAATCGGAAGCTATCGACACTTTTTGAATATCGAACTATCGGTACTTTATGGAATATCTCAGGAACGGTAAATCGTCGAGATGATACTGTGATAGTATATTTGACGCTCCAAGGTTATATAAATGATTTTTTATTTTTTGTTTGAATTTTTTTATACGTTTTAATTTTCAAAATTTTGAGTGAAATAGCCTTTTTGGGATTTCTAAAAACGGATCTGGATAAAGCTGTGGTACTCAAAAACTAGCGAAGTCGACTGGCTGTCTAATAAATAGGCTGTGGTATGGGTACAATATTTTTACCTGAAAAATTATTTTGCAGACAGCGGGTACCTGTATGCCGCGAAAGTCACTTTGCATAAGAAGGTGTAGTAAGCTTGGTCCCATGATCTCTAAAGAAATTGCTGTGTGGACTCCGTTTTCGCTGATTAGTTTAAAAGTATCGACCATTTGGACTATGTTTTTGAAGCCCACGTGATTAGGATTCACTGACCTAGTCTCTTGGAGTAGTCTGATTTCGTCATTCGCTACTGCAGTGAACATAGGTGCCGATTTGCATATTTTTAGAGCTACATATCTAGGACCACTAAAATACAAAACTCTCAAACATTACAAGTACAAAAATTAATTGATGTGATATCTACAAAAATTTATTTCTCATATTTCTATAAATTTAGTCCTGTATACAGTAGGGGCTCATATACGAGAGGGATAATGGGGGTAATTACCCCTCCCAGGAACAATTTTAGAAGTATGGTAAAATGTGGCATCAAATAAAATGGTTACAATAGAAATTTTAATAATACCAATCAGAATAGAAAATCCAGACCAATCCAAGTTTATTTTCCCCCAGTAATAATACCTTTCAACGCAAATTAAATTTAAGTCTAAAATTTTGCTTAAATATTGCCACTACCCCTCCCATGCTCAATCTCTAGATGCGCCACTGGCAGTGGCGCACTAGACACCGACTTTTAGGGGAGCTGAATTTTTTTTTGAGGGGGGGAGGGGAAATTAGATCACTATAAGATAATATTGATTTACTTTAAAACCATTTTTAAACGACCCTCACTAATCAACTGGGGGTGATGCTAAGCCCCCCCCAAGTTGCGCCACTGGTCACTGATATACAGGGTGAGTCTTAAATAAGTGCACATATTGATACAGGTGGTATATACTGGTATATTTCGATCCAACACATATTATATGAGTTTCTTTCGCGATTTTTTTTTTGTATGTTTTAAAAAAATACATAAAATCTTAATAATATGGCAACATAGGTAGTAGTTGAAATTTAGAAGACCGAAACTCCAGAAAATATCCAGTGGTTTTCAAAATAAAAGCTAAAAATATTTTTTTTTCAAAGCAAAATAACTCAGCTATTTTAGACTTATGTTTCTTTTATCGAGATCTACTAGCCCTGAAAATAGGCTGTGCACTTATTTAAGATTCACTCTGTACATGACAGATATTAAATAAACGCTTCAAATGAATCTAGAAGACTAGAGTATGACTTGAGATTATTTTTTTTTATTATAAAATGTTTTTAACTACAATAAAACACTAGTATAATGTGAAATAAATAGGTATGGAGTAGCATCGCGTGATAATCTGTACTAAAATCGACAAGATTAGGTCAGATGTTGTGAAGTTAAATCGAGAAATAGGTTTTTCCGATATCGATTTATTTTCTCTTTTTCTGTCGAGAATAATTTATAACAGCTAGAGGGAAAACATATAACTTACTTTTCATATAAATTTTTACATAACCAAACAGTAGAGAAATGTCCCCATCCAAGTTTGCGGCTTACTTTGTACTGATTCCTTAAAACGTCCCCTATATTAATGGGCATATAGCCTCCAGCTTCGTATTCTGTTTCATCCTCTTGGCTTTCTCTATTTTCAATATACCTTAATTTCTTAATATCTTCTAAATCTAAAAGACTTACGTCTTTATTTGGCGAACTACAATAAAAGCAAAATTCCTCCTTTAGATTTCTGAAGTCACTCCGCCTCTCACTTACTATTTTACATTTATACAAGACTTAGTCCTTCTAGGATAAGGGATAGGGATTTTAACCACTACAACTTCTTCAACTTTCGATTCTAGTTCGATAGCTTCCTGAACGACTATTCTAGGCAATAATATAGCTGGGTTTGTGCGTTTGATTTTTATATACCTCTTATATAAAGCGTAGAGAAATATTGGAATGAATGGAATCAATAAGTGGTAAAATACTGAACGGAATCTGTCGAATAAGTAATAAAAATCGTAGCAGGATTGTTGTATTGTACTTGCGAAGCAGGATGAGTTGTTTGTCATTGTTTTAAACCACCCGTGATTAATTTACACTAGCGAAATTACTATAAATAAATAACATTAAATGCGTGCAACGATTTCCGAATTCCGTTTAAACATCCGAAAGATTTTTTCGCGCATTTTTAACTGCAGCCGATTGTTTTTCTCGCGTAAGTGAACTAGAGGTTCATTGATATTTTTTTATCAAAATTTTGCACTTTTAACTGACCATTGCACAACATGCGGGACATCGCGCGAAATATACACTCCGGTTAAAAATAGCCTGCCTTGGCACTATTCAAAAAATTCAAAACGCCAGATCAAAGTACACTAAAATAATATTTTTTATGTAATCTCTTTTTCCCGTTTTTAAAGTTTCGTAGTTCGGGAAGCTATCTTTGCATACCTAAGTAACTAAGTTTAACGAAATCGAAGAGCTTGTTTAAATGTATATATAAAACCAAAATGATTTCTATTTCTCCCTCTCTATAGACACTCAATTTTATAAACAACATAGTTTTTCAGTCTAGACTCTAAATTACTCAAGATTGATTCATTTCTATATCTATTTTATCGATAGTAGAATATATTTTGCTTCTTTTTTTACCCATGACGAAATATAGATCACATCCTATATACATAGATGTCTTCAAAGATGCGTTTAATATCGACAATTTAAAATATCGATAGATTTAGGTTTCATTTATTAGAATATATTTTGCTTCTTTTTTTACCCATGACGAAATATAGATCACATCCTATATAGATGTCTTTAAAGATGCCTTTAATATCGACAATTTAAAATATCGATAGTTTTAGGTTTCATTTATTGAATTTTATGAAATATATTTAGACTTCTCTGTACTTGTAAACTGGCTCAGCCCTGTGTTAACTATAATATTCTTTGCTCTGACTGATATTTCTATGATTTAGATCTCACTACCAACAGTATAGGGACGTTGGACAGTTTAAATCAGTAAAAATATCGATACCTTAGAACATCCCTACTGATTAATTAACTCTGAGTAATAAGCGAATAAGCCTAGATCATTTTATGATCTAAACTGACCATTTGCAGTCAAGTGGGCTTACGTTATATTAAATCATTCAAAATATCGATATCTCTGAACATCCTTTCTGGTATCTTTAATCGTAGATTTATAATTTATAATTTAGACTAATATAACATCTGTCTTCGGTCATTCTTACAGCAATATAACTGATAATCCTAGATGATTGTTATGATCTAAACTGATAAATTTCAGTTAGGAGACATTCAATAAATTGAAATCGTAAAAAAATATTGATATCTTTTGACATTCCTACTGATAAAATAATCTTGAACGATTATCCTGGATAATTTTTATGATAACTTATAGTGAACAAATTTTCGATAAATGAAATCGTTAAAAATGGATATAATAATGGCATGAACTGGTAATTCTTGATCAATTTTATGATTTGGACTGATAAGTGACCGTGAAACGACTTTCTACAAATCGTCAAAAATGTTGATCCTAACAGATAATTCTAGATCATTGCTTATTGTCTAGACTGAGAACTAACAGTAAAGGCACTTTCAAATTATTAAATCCTTTAAAATATCGACAATTTGAACATTACTAGTAACATATTGATCCTGACTGATAATCCTGGATAGTTTGTTGAAGGAACTTATCCTATATTAAATTGTGAAAAGTATATGACAATACCGGGTGCGTCTCAAAAGTGGCTCCTCCTATAAGTTTTTTATTTTTTCAGATAAAAAATCCAGATTTGGTATGTTAGTATATGACATAAATTAGAATTGATTGACGTATTCAATTGTTTTCGGTTACTTCTGGTTTTACCGGAAATGACTACAACTTTTGATTTTTAAATGACACTCTGAATAGATTGACATATCATATGTCCACTTTTAATATTTTTGCATATGGTTTATTTGAAATTGCAACACGCGATTCATAACAAATTATTCGTAAATTTTTTTTTCCAGATATGCTAATGAGGCACCCTCGTTCCATTTGAAAAAATTGAGATATGATTAAAAATACGATTTAGGCATCTTCAGGACAAGACACTAAAAACATTAGACGATCAAATGTATTTTTCCAAGGCTCCTTGATTAAAAATTTGTGTTTTTAACACAGCCTGGCACTTTAGATTGAAATTTAAAATACAATTTTGTTTCAAGCGTAAATGTCAAAAGTTGGCATATGATATGTCATTCTATTCAGAATGTTATTTTCTATCGAATAAAGTAAAAAAATACCGAGAGTGCCATTTAAAAATCAAAAGTTGTTGTAATTTCCGGTGAAACAGGAAGTGGCCGAAAAGAATTGAATACGTCAATCAATCCTAATTTATGTCATAAACTAGTTATAGAGTTGAGCCATTTTTGAGACACACCCGGTATAACGATATCAGAAATACTCTTGGTAAAGTAAGGCTGATTGATATCTCTAGATCATTTTCAAGATCTAGACTGATAACTTACAGTGAAGGACAGTCTCTTAGGAATACACTTTCACTCCTGGATCCTGGAGGTGACAGAGACAAAGAAAGATAGTCGGTACGGTCTTTAATATTGGCGGACTTGTACCGTCCGAGTTCGCTGGACAAGGAGAGGGTGGTTGTTTCTGGAAATTGCTGAGCCAATGGCGGGGACGGAAACCGGAACTCCTTGTAAGACCACTTCTCATCGCTGTCGCTCTTTTTTCGGCTGTTATATCGTGGCGTGTAACAGGCCTCCAGAGCTCTGAAAGCCCAATAATACAGCTTGATGGTCACGGCTTAACATAATAATTAATTTATTATTTTCTATTAACATTATCAAAATCTAATAAAAAATTCCATCGAAGCCCAATTATTACACATTTTTCAACACAGGATGTTAAAAAATATTAATTATTTTTATTACATATTTATTTACGTTATTATTATTAAAACTGTTTTAAAAAATATGTTGGTGTATATAGTTACCTAGTTGATTTGTGTAATGTTTTGTTTCTGTAACATCAAAAGTTCCAACGAAAATTGTACCTATACTGATAACTGTTATCAATGATTAATATTTAAGAGACATTTTTATTTGTACCAACAGCAATAAAGGTACATTCTAAATAGTTAAAATATTTACTTACTTCAAATTTTGAAAATTAAGTTAAATTTTAACGGAAATAATAAATGGATTTTATGAAAAAAATATAGGTGTATTGATAAGCACAAAGTCTCCTATATTTGATATTCCTTTGAGTAAATTTCTAGCTAGTTTGATAAAAAATATTGCCTTTTTAAGTTAATTTTTGACTTAGTTTGACCACAATAAGAGTCTTTGCTAGAGAGGTCATGTACCTTTCATTATTTAATTATCACTTTGATCGATTTTGATAATGCATTACGAATAGCCGATAACGAACAAAGGGATTCGAAAATGCGTACCTTTTCGTGGAAGCCTCTTCATCGAATAGATTTTTAGGTGTACCGGAGTATTTCTTCCAGTAGCTCTCGAACGAAAACGACTGTTTCTGAGAGAACTTTGTCTTGGACGAGAGCGGATAGAGGTTGTCGAAGGAGGCGTAAATCTCGGCGGATCTGAGAGGCCTGGCGCTGGCCTCCCCGCTGTTGGTCCTGGCTTGGATGAGTCTGGACCCCGCTGTGGTGGCCTGCGGCGTGTCCGGAGCCAGAGTGGCGAGGGGCCTTCCCAAAAAAAATCGGACGACTTGAAGACGTTGCTACGTTTTCTGTCCGCTTCTATTGAGTAGGACTTAACTTGTGCTGCATCAGTCATAATGGATTCGAGGCCAAGTCGGTTGATATGTTACGGTGCGCGACATTAGATTTCTCCTCGCCCGCCCGGAACTTTTGTGTGGAAAACCAACAAGCGGCGCGCATGACCGAAGGAAAGCCCGCTCGATAATCTCGAGGCCTTGGGAAATCGTCTGGAAATTCCGCGAGTCCGCTCGGTTTCCCTTTTGTTTAGACACCTGCCAACAAAAGGCCGGCAGTGGCACACTTTTCCAGAGGGGGCATTTTTGTTTTGTTTTATATCCCGCTTAACTGAGCAATCTATCTCGGATACTTAGCTGTTTCTTTGTCTTAGCTATGTCTGAGTAATGTGGATTTAAAGCAAGGGGAGTTGTTCACAATGACTATACTCTTTTTTATATCTATTGTTTTGCCAACATTGGAACGCTATTCCTTCTTAGTCTTAAGTAAATGGTACTTAATTATTGGAAACAAAAAATAGCCACCTGAGTGCCAGCTCACCAAGGGACAGAAGTTAATGAGAAAGCAAGCGTTCTAGCTAGAAAAGGAGCGAATACTCCACTAAATGGACCGGAACTGAGAACCGTTGTGCTTCCCAAGTGGAAACCAACTCAAAGCGGAACTCTAGAACCTGGAAGACTCCATCCATAACCTGGAATGGGAATCCTGAGATAATTTAAGTATTCAACGAAAAAAGAAGGAAGGCCCAATGTAGTTATACAATATGATCGAAAAAAAAACGGCATCAGCGATTACTATATGATATGAAGATTATTGCTGTTACTATGTTTATATGTAAATTTATATGGGACTGTATGTAAATGGGACTTATATGTAAATTATATGGAAATGTCACTGATGTTAATTTCCAAACCAACTGGACGCCGTTTTTTTTTTCGATCATACGGTACTTATTGTCATGAATTATGTACAAATGTATTTTATTTTCCAGAGCCTATATCAAAACATATTAAGCCTAAAGAATTAAAAGAATTTACAAAGCCTGAAATACCTAAACAATATAGTCTTTCAAAAATCAAAGTGAATTCAGTCCGAAAACCAAGGCAAGCATGAAACTTCCATGAAAAAGGCTTTAATAAGTACAATAGTAAAAATAATTCTGATCTTCTTGACAAAATGGCAAAGGTTTCCGTCTTTAAAAATGCATTTGTCTATAATTATAATTAAATAAAAATACATGACCAACGAGCTCGAAGAGTTAGATTTAAAAAAAAAATACCTCAAAAAGTAAGAAAAAATACCTAAATTTATGTTCTATTCGATAGGGAATTAAACTGTCTATCTGTGTGCAAAATCTCAATCGGAAATACTTAATTTTTATACAGTGCTGTACAAAAATCAATTTTTATTATTCTTATTTGATTAATTGGAATAATCTTATATCATAAAAAATCTTATATCATAAAAAGAATCGAACATACGAACCTATACAGAAATATCTTTCGAAAGATCTATATATGGTTCGTTTTAAGGCGATATAAAATAATTTGATACTAAGAAACAGTATATCTTCTCCAATAAATGCACAAAAAATACAGATCAATAATATTATTGCCTATATATCATATTTTTTTTTAAAATCTCCATACTGACTATTCGCTGGTGCGCTTCGTCGATACGATCGCTACTTCGTTTGGAAATTCGTCCATTATTGTGTTCGTGATTTTTCTTTTGATGGTTCGACCAAAAAACGACATTACGACGTTTCGCGGCACAATCCTATAGCATCGACGCATTCACGAAGCGCATCGACAAACCAAATCGACCAACCGCATCAGCGAATAGTGAATATGAAAAAAATAGTGAATATTATAAAGTAAATTTAGGTGTTAATAAAAAATAAAAAAGATATACCGACTGTATAAAAAGGAACGGAAATAAAAATATTTAAAGCAGTATAAATGGCTAAATATAATGTAAAATATTACTGATTTTTCTAAAGATAAATAAAATAATTTAAATTAAAAAAGATTGCAATTTTCTTTCTTTTTGTTACAATTTTTTAATAATTTAATTTGCTAAATAGATTCAAATCTCACAAGTTTTATAAAAATATAAGGGTAAAGAAAGGTATGTCGGTATGTATACACATAACGTAAATTAATTTTATGTGTTTCTAGTAACTGATATTCTACAACGAAGCAGTAACATTAAGTAGTTTATTGCTCGCATTTTTGATTGATAATGTCGAACTTAATTATAAGCAATATTAGATTATCTTGTGTTATTCTAAGAAATATAATTTATTTATTATTTATATTCTAAAATAAAAATTTAAAAATATCATACGGAATAATACAAAAAATTAAAACATTTACCTGAAATTAATAGTACATGCGTAAAATTTTAATTTATATGTACGTGATTACAAAGATAAACAAAATAATAAAAAAAACAAATACAAATGTAAATAAAACATAACAAAAATATAACATTAAATATCACACTGTAACATCACACAAAAATACTGTACTTATTAGATATAATGGCTTTATATATTGTTAAATATAAGATTTGTCATAAAATATTTTTTTGTAATAGCGCATCACTTGTAAAGGGCACTTCTCAATCGCAACTTCTTTTTTGACAATGAATAAATGATGAATTTCCCTGAATTTCACGAAAAAATAAATGTCTGTAGGGTGGGCCAAATACGTAGCCCCCACGATCTTAGGGGTACTGAGGTACTTCCAGTTCCTAATACCAAAATATCCTGGAGATTTCCAAAATATCGGTTTCCTTTTCAGCTTAACGTAAGGAGAAAGATATCGTTTTTCTTTCATTATAGCCATTATAGTGTCTAGCTCATAATTTATTGCCAGATGCAACATTTCTCTACTTCTCGGTATTTCCCAAGAATTACTCTTGATTTGGTTGCCTTTTAAATCAATCCAAGACACCAAATACAGTATGTTATCGTTAATTTGTTTGTGACTTAAAATGTCTTCTGGCGCGAAATATTCTTTGTCATTTTTGTAGGGCTTAGGCACACTGATTGTGTATGCAAAACCTTTATCTTCCTAAGTATAATAAAATAAAAATATTTTGAATAATAATGATTTAAAGGTACTTACCATTTCTAACAGTGGCTAGTGCGCTAAAAGTACTAATAAACAATATTCTAATCTAACTAACAATATTCTCACCTTTTATAAATTATTTTGTACTAATATTTGGCTATAGATGGCGCCAATCGATTTAAATTTGTGGGTAATCACTCAAAACTTAATATTTATATTAGGCATTAGAAGGGCATTAACAACATAATAAAAAAATCTTCAAAATTTAAATTATAAGAAACTAATATACTTAATTATGAATTGGTAGATAATTTTAAGATTCTTCGTCTTAATTTGTATTTTTTTATTTTTAGTAGGTATATTACTTATATAGTTTTTAATTATGAATTAACTGAAATAAGACTTCCAAAAGTACTAATAAAATATGTATATTTGAAAAAACTCAAGGTATATTTAATACACTGTGATTTACTGAAAAAATGTGAATCATGAACATGCAGTATGAAGTAATTTAATTACAAAAAAAATGAAAATTTAGTAACTGCTTATCAGGCAAATTTTTCCTCCAAAGCCGTTTTAGTCACTATCAGAATCGTCAGAATATGTGTCTTCGTAATCATCAAAGGATGCTGAAAATAAATAAACGCATATGAATTTATGAAAAAATTCATATATTTATCCTCCTGAGAATCTAAAATGAGGGACATAATATATATAGGGATATTAATCTTAAAAATAACTCGTAGAAGATGGTGGTACCTGAATATCTCCTCGTAGTTATCAAGCCACTAGTCGAAGGTACTGGCTCATTTAGCTGGTTCATGCCACTAGTGCTTGTAACTTGCCCTTCTATCAATGGGGCCAAGTAAGTACCAGTTCTCAAGTACAATTCACGCTCTGTAATAGTAGGATAGGCACACATTCGTTTGGGCGAGGAAGGGAATTTAAAATTGGGGTCTTTGGGATCTAGGTTGACAGGTTCTTCTTTTCTTTTACGGTCAGGATTATAAGTAAATTCAAATTCGGGAAACATTTTTTGGGGTTTTTCTTTTCGTTCTTTAATGAACTCCTCCAATGTATATTTGGAGTCTAAAAAATATATTGAGTTAATGTATCTAAGTCTATAGAGCTGTTTAGGCCCCTTAAAATCTAAACAATCACAGTATAATCAGAGTTTCAAGGAAGAAATGTGAGGAAATCGGCAAAAAAATACTTGGAGAGCCCCTAAGCTCATAGAGTTGTACATGGAATACTGGAAGCCTAAATAATACAATATTAAGCTCCGTCAGGATTTTTTAGTGTTTGAAGAAAAATAAAGAGAAAGGAAATATTTTCTAGCAGCCAGTCTCGATGATGTATCTAAAAAATACTGAAAGCCTAATTAATAAATTTTACCTCTAGGCCCTGAACGTCTCTAAAAAATAATAATTTATTTAGGATATATATCAAATTAACAGTATAATTTCCTGATAAGCACTTACGAAATTCAGGGTATCTTATGTAAGTCACAAATAAAACCCTGTAACGAGTTTTATCAAACCAAGTTAGTAGAGACCATTCTTCTGCAGTAAAGAACCTTTGTAGGATAGATTCAATCTGGCAAACACCAAGCTGAGAAACATTTGAGGCATTTATGTTGCTTAAGTCCATTTTAGCACATTTAATTTTGGAAATCCAAATAAAAATCAATAATATCGATTTTTGAGTGACAGAACCGTTTGATTTGACAGTTAATGACAGTCCATAACCGGAAGATACCATTTGAGGGCCCTTTTCCACCTCCAATAGAAAAAAGTCAGTCAAGTAACTGCACTAATTTAATACAAATTTAATTAAATAACATCTATTTTTAAATTGATAAAAGCTCGAATAATATGATTAGGTATTTCTTGATATTTCTTCAAGAATTTAGGAATAAATTATCTATAGATTTAGCAAAATGTCAAATATATATCCAGTTTTTAAGCCCTGGTTTGAGTAGCTAGGCCAATTTGTGTCAAACTTTATGTTGACCCTTACTGAATTGCTGGTAAATTTAATAAAGCAAATAAAACTGGTTTTTATAAGTTTAAAGCACCACTTACAGTATTCAGGATGTTTAATGTAAGTAACAAAAAGAATCCTAGTGCGAGTCTTATCAAATTCAGACATCTCATCCCATTCTTCAGCGTCAAAGAAGATCCTAGCCATGTTCTCAATCTCATCAACATCCATTTCAGTTATATTTTCAGGAGTTAGCTTGTTAAAATCCATTTTTACCAAAAAAAAATATTTTCCCCTGACATCTGCAGTGACAATTATAACATTTTTGAGGTTTTCCAAATACAGAATTAATCAAAAGTTATGCTTCGAAAGGCCATAGAACAATTTACCTTTTTAGGGATTGTACTTTAATAAATCCTTTATTAAATAGCTAAAATAGCCATTGAGCTTTTCAAAGCATACATTTTTTCTAGGAAATTCCAATACATGGTCATATAATTCTGTAAACATACTCACCTTACGAAGGTAAAGATTTACAGTTTTCAGTTAAAAAAAAATCTTATTTAGAAGTAATATTTTTAATTAAAAAATAAATAATTCCAGGACATGTGCAGATGTGTTCGAGCTTAATAATACTTATTAATAACTAGTAGCATACAATAATCTACAAACTATAACATTAAAGTAAAATATGGCTGTGTTTGTTCATAGTTTGTACCCTTGTTAAGTCGATGTTAATGGGTTAAATAATCGCATTCATACAATTTCAAACAAACTGACTTGGTCTACAGAGAGAGCACACATCAAAACCTATTTTTCTAAAGACATTAAGTTATAATTGCATGCAAATACTGCTTCATATACTTAATATCATTATTTCAAATTGTCTTTAGGGCTTCTTGATAGAACAATCCATGTTTTTATAACTAATAACACAAGTCAACATCTTAGCAAAACCTACAAACTAAATATCACATAACTTGTTATAATATAACATATAGTTTTTTTCATTTATTTAGAAGTTTATTTTCAACTGGATCATATGACACAGTTTTTACTTGTTCATGTTTCCTTTGTATCTTATTTTTTCTCCATCTCCAAATTACTATAAGAGCTATTATACAAATGATTCCAATAGTGATCCCTACACCAATACCGATTTTACAAAGAAATTTAGACTGCTGAACATGATGGAGTTTTTTCAGGCAAGTTTCATAGATTTTTGAATCTTCCTCACTTAGTTGATGGCTTGAACAGTCTGAAACACACAATAAGCATAAACATCAGAGTTTAAACAAAAATAAAAATATTTATTTTTGAATTTATTAATCTTTTTAACCTCTTGATACGCCACTGCTAGAGACGTTATTTTAGTTTAAAGAAATATTTAAAAACTTATTGATATATGTATTTTGAATTTCTATTTTATACCTTATCTTGAATACTATATTTTATAGTAAAGCATAAATAAATTCATATTTTCAAAGGAAATATACGCTTCACGACCCTACTGAACTCTTATCTAAGAAGTATGATACACAAAAGAACAGCAAGATAAATAATAAAAAGTTTACTAATTCAAATTTTTCTTTTAAAAACAATTAATTTTTTTTTGGTTAATAAGCATCAAAGAAAAATTATCTGACATTATTATTTACTTTTAAAATGAATAAATAAATACCTTTCTCTGAAACAGAACAAATAAACTTTGAAAATTTGACATTCCTTTCTTCTAACCAGTTGTTTAAAACCCAGCAATCACAAGAAGATTTGAAAAATGCTGTTACATTTTCGTGGTCCAAAATTTGCAGATTACAAAGTCCTGCAAAGTGTTTTGGAACAATGTAGTTAAACTGGTTACCTACAAAAAAAACATAATTATTGTGATTAATTAATAATCTGTTATAAGTACCAGTAATATTAAGCTTTGCCAAATAAATCATTTCCCCAAAGTCTGGAAAATCCTTTGGCTCATTTTCGCTGGTAATCAGACTAACGTCCAGCTTAGTTATGGGACTAGAAATAGGGCTGGCATCTTGGATAGATTCTGATAGATTCAGATTTGTATTTTGACTTAAGTATAATGTTTTTAAGGATGGCAGTTTGAAGATTGTGGGAGGCAGTTTCCCCAAAGCGTTCAGTGACAAATCAAGAGTCTCTAATTTATCCAGGTCTTCAAATGTATTTTCTTCAATATTTGTAATAAGATTATCAGCTAAGTACAAGTATTTTATGTGTGGGTGTTTCTGGAAATCCGATCTGCTGATCTTTCTTATTCTGTTAAAGGATAAATCGACAACCTATAATAAAATAAGTAAGTAAGGTAATAAGGTGGGGATTCAATAAAATCTCTTATGTAACATCCCAATTGTGTATTTAATAGATCAACTGCATACAATGGGTCTATTAGCGACCCTTTTGTTATCTAGGACCTACCGTTTAATTATATAATTTTACGACATGTGTTGTTGTGGCTACGAAACGTTTTTAGTAAAATAAATGTAGATTTACGTAAAGTAAATCGACTGATAAAATCATTAGTTACTAAGGGTCACCGCCTAATGCTTTTTTAATGAACTTAAAAGGTACTTACTTCGACATCTGATGAAAGACATTTAGGAAATTCTTTCCAATTCATATTAAAACAATCCGAACTTTTAAGTCCGTGAATTCTAGTAGTTTTACATTTTTGATCCTTGCAATTCGAATAACTTCTTGGAACAAACAGTAGAATTAAAATAATTGCCTGAAAATTTAGCAACATTGTCTTCGTCCCTCAGAACTAAAAATAAATTAATAGGATTAAAATTTAATCGCTTTAATTAGGTTTTAGAACAAAATCATATTTTGCGAAATACTGCTTATGTTTTTTCCTTTATCTATATTATCTCAAGATACAAAAATAAATCTAATCAAGACCTGTTCTGGTGAAAAGCTTTGCTTACTTACCATTTTTAAATTTGACGATGATTTATATTCGGAAAATCACATATCACATCGTAATCCTTTAGAAAAAATCGGTTTTTGAACAGCACAAGCAGCGCACTGCTTTAAACCACTAATAAAAATTTAACTAGCTAAATTACACTACTCATTTAACCGATCGCAGTCCTGCAAGCTTACTAAAACCACCGTAGAAATTTAATTACAAGGAAGAGAAGCAACAAGAAATATTTGGGCACTTATTGATAACGATTGGACATCGACCAACATCGTTTAACTTCTGCACGGACAATTTTAAATTAACTACTCCCACAAATAAAAAAACAAAACTTGCGCTTAATCAAATAAAAGCGTTCTTAATGATCTTGAATTACACATCGCCTCTATTGTAGTGGTTCTGAAGATTAAGTATTCAAGCCTTATCGTTGTTTATCACAAATTACACATTTTATAGAATTTTAAGATTACTATTCTAATTAGTAAGGGATTGGAAAAATGGTTTCTGTTGTTCAGTGATAATAATGTTTGTGCCTTTGCTAGAGCTCTTAATTAAGGATGATTCAGATTCATAAAACCGTAGCCTTTGACCCATCTTCAATTAAAGAAATTTAACTGGAATCGTTCACTTAATTTAAATGCCCTAGTATTATTGAAAAAATACAGAAATTATTTTTACGCCTGCTATCAATAATTCATTTTTATAAAAATATTTATTTTCTATAAAAATGTAACAAAATGTTTTTAAAGTTGTATTAATTCCGACAAATAAAATTGAAGGATTTTATTTCCCGCCGATGAAGTCTAGTGTATTTCTGGTTGCCTAAATTAGAAAAGCTTTTATATTGATTTTAAAATATTTTGAAATTGAGAGTAAATTACGCCCCATTTTTGAAATATAATACTTGCTAACTTTGCGATAGAAAATAGTAAATATATTTTTTATCAGACGCACTATCAATTAAATAGTTTAATCAACAGTACACAGACTAGCTTTAAAGCATTGGATACACATACCGTTACCTGTTCAATCAAAAGGTAAGGTAGGCAAGTAAAACCGTGTGGGTAGATAAAAAACGGTTCGGTGTACTAGAACATACAACTTCATAGTAAACTTCTATGAATTTTCTCAACTTCACTAAATACAATGCTATAATTGATAAAAACGCAGGTGAAACTTCAATTTCGTACGCTAATTTTTCATCAGTCTTACTTGACCGGTAAAACTGTCTTACACGTGTAGACAGGGCCTTATTATAGGTATTTCAAATTTTATTAATTCTTTTTTAAAGAAACACAATATTTCCATGTTTTTGTCTTTATTTTATGTAAATGATCCAATAGTATAAAATAATTCTTTCAATGATCAAGCTCTATACTACACACTTATGGAACTAAAAAAGAAGATAGAAATGACACTACCTTATAATTAATAAATGCAAGGAATATTAAAAAACCGAAGAAGTCCAAAACAGCCAGTAAATTTGCTTTGGACTGACAGTCTTGAGCTAAATACCTAAACATAGTAAGAGGGGTATGTTTGACATAATATGAACTTAAATATTTTGTTCAATAAATATATATTTCGATATTAATTTCTAAATATTAATATATGATCAGTAATACTAAAGAAGGCTCTGAGAGGGACATAGACTGTTGATATGTATAATACCAATACAATCTATTTAGATTAAAAATTGACACCATTACTTTAAAGCAACTAAAACAATAAAGGGATTGATTGATGATTTTCATATATAAATAAAAATATAAATATAAAATACCACAGAAAAAAAGTAGGTTACCGAGAACACCCTTTTTAAACAGATTCTGTTTGGAATTCCGATAATGCGTGGATCGGGTTCTGAACCTTTTTCTGTGACCCTTTCCTGACTTTGGCACGAACTTCCTCAGGCTTCTCAGGCCTCACTAAAGGCTTCTTCTCGGGAGCCTTCATCTTCCATACAACAATTGGAGACTAGAAATTAATTAAATAAATTAATTCATATTAATTTGTTAAGAAAGAGTGTTAAACTTACGGCAACGGTTCCTTGTTGTCTTGGGTATTTTGTTGAGGCAACATACGACGCTTTAACTGTCAAAACGACAGCGTTCATCAGATTTTTAGCAGCTTGAATTAATGATGTGGCACTATCTAAGCCTGAAACAATTAGCTCACCACTGATATTTTGCACATCAGCTTTCACCTTGGAGGTGATGTTCATTTGATGACAGTAAAGCGCTATACGTTGCAAATACGCCAACAAATCTTTCTTCGTTGAGCTTTCTGGACACTGGTCTGCGATTTGCCGGGTGAGTTTATCCAGCTTTGTGCCGGCTTCGGATATCTTTTTCGCCGCGTTGATGACATCCATTGTGGTTTTTAACGGGCCGCGACCTCTGGTGAAGTCGGTCATCTCCATCATGATGACGCACATGTGTTTCGCCAGAACGATGATGTCGTTGCCCGTGTCATCCCACTTGGCCACTTCCCTGTCAAACTTGAGCTTCTCGCTCCTGAAATATTCCACCTGTTGGAGGATCTTCTGTTTATCTTCCTCAGGCATCTTGCCCATGGCTTCGCGAGCTGTCGTTATACCGCTTATCTCCGGATATTCATCCACGTTATGTTCTCCTGTATGGGCACTTGATTTGCTCTTGGTTTCTAATGTGTAATTTTCATCAAGCTCCACATCTTCAGGGTCTAAGTCTTCGTCGGCCCGATTCATAAGTACGGCACGACGAATTTCACGCACACCATCGTAGACCAGACGGGAAGCGTCAATAAATTCGTTTTCATCCAGTTCTTTCGCAGGTTGTCCTTGCTGGCCACTCAAAATTGTTTGAACTGCCACCTGGACCCTCTGTGTGAATTTAGGCATCACCTGATCATTCAGCACCTAAAATAAAATTGGAGGTATGAATTTTCACTCTGAAAAAATAGGAAAAGGTCATAATATTACCTTCACTGCCTCCAAAACTCGTTTCGTGTAAATACAAGGCTCATAATTATCCATTTCCGCCGCGACCACAACAGCAATACGCCCAGTACGGCCTCTGATTGCCGCTGCGGTACGTTCCAATGTGTCTGCTTCATTCTCCTGAAGAGCTAGGACACACTTGTTCACATCTTCCAAAATGTGATTTTCAGAGACAGCCAAAAAGTCATCTACTGTTGTTATATCATCGATGGCCTCTGTTAAAATTCTGACTTGATTCTCCCAATTATATTTGAAGGCATCCATGTTTTCTTGAGCAACTTTGCTCCTGGATCTGGCTGCTAGAATTCTAGCTGCATTAATTACTTCAGGGCAAAGTGAATCAATTTGGGCGGCCGCATAGCGCACCATTTTAACTCCATCCTCAAGGCTGGACATACTGCAAACTAAATTTGCGACCTCAACGAGCTTATTTGAATGTTCAGTAAAAACGTAGGCATTCTCCTCTACTTGTTTCTCATCTCCGTTTTCAGCTGCCTTGATGAGAATCAGTAGAGGAATGCTAGTCTCCATGAAGCTATCAGATATGTGGTCCACAACAGCTTTCCTTAGCTGTCTCCTCAAATCTTTTGTCTTCCCTTTCATATTATTTATAGCATTTGCTAGGCTCTCAGATTTATCTTTGTTACCCATCTACAAAAAAAAATGGAAGTGAGAATGAAATTTCATCGAAAACATTTGCAAGACATGAAGAGAAAGAACAAGTAAAAGGAAAGAATATTGTAGTAAGTTGAAGAGAAGTAACAGAATGAATTGCCAAATATATAGGATAACATTTAACACTCAGGCAAGATGGATGTAAAATTCATGATCATTTTGGCGCGCTGTATATGGTCTAGGAAAGATGAGGTCCTAACAATTAACATCAAAACAGCTAGAAATAATATTTACCCGGCCAGTGACTCCACGCAGTACCTCCAACTGCTACAGAGGTAAAACAAATTCTTTCAATCTCTATTTTTTATATAAAACTTTACTTATGGAGAGAAAATCATAATAAAAAATAAAAGTTTTGATACTTAAAAACACAGTGATTCATAACTTACATTTGACATATATTCCGACAAAAGATCTTGCAGTGCTTGACGGACAGCGTTACATTCAGCAACAATGCGTTCTCGTCTATCATCGCGAGTGCAGCTTGAATCTGCCATGAGTGCTGCACCACTTATAATGCTTTCTAAACGTTCCTCTAATGATGGCCTAGTGTGAACCTACAAACATCAGTGTTTCAAACATTGATTAATAATAAACACAAGCATCATTCTTACCTCATTATATGCCAAAGGCTCTATTACTATATTTTCATCAAAATCATCTAAGGCAGCAGCAAGTTCACCTGGACCATCATACGGGCCTGCTACTGGAGGTGTTCTACCTTGAGCAACATCACTAATAGTGTTCACAGCTTCACAAACCTGCGCAATATTTTTAATTGGCATAGTAATTAATAAAAACAATATAATAAAACATACCTGTTTGAGAACATAGTCTCTATTTGCTTTAGCTGCTGCAAGCTCTGGATGACGTACATACACTTTTGAAGCTGTTAACAACATAGTAGAATGTTTCTTTAAAACAGCTCTTGCTGCAGCTAAATCATCCCTAAGCTGAGGGTCTTTTAGTTCCTGCTGCCTCTTAGCAGCCTGGTTCATTAATTCATTTGCATTCTGCCTGAATGTTTCTATATTATCCAGCAGTTCTCCATTGCTTGATGCATTTTTCAGTTTCTCCAAATCATTTTCTACTATATGAAGGGATTTTAGTAGTAAATGGACATCAACCATGTCTGCCAAAATAAGTAGCCGTGTAACAGCTGACAATAAATTTCTGGCTGCCCGAACCATATTGCTGCGCTTCAATGAAGAACAGGGATCTTCTGAAAACTCCCTAGCATCTCTACTCATTTGTGTACCTGCCATTTCAATAAAAACTAAATTTTTGAACAAAAAATTAATTGGTGGGCATACCTGTCTTTCTTACTTCATCAACAGCTGCAAGCATTTCCTCAGTAATATCAGGATTTTCATAAGCAATCTGCTCTCCTTTTTCGATGAAGTTTTCAGTGGCTTTTTCCACTGTGCTTACCAATGCATTCGCACGTTTGGACTTGCCTTTCTTCTTCTTTGATGGGCCGTTTGTATTGACTAGTGTTGTAACTTGAAGCACCAAAGGCTCCAAAGTCTTCTCGACAGACATTGTCCTTATCTCTAAATTCTTCGGGTCCCATTTCAGCCCAAAGTGATCAGTTGTTGTCATTTTAAGCTCTAAAAACAGTTGTTACTAATACAAGGGTGTGAACACGAATCATACAACGATTATCTCAGTAGTGACTCATAAGATTTGAGTGAAATCTACTTAAAAACAAACCCCTCCTACCTTTAAGAATATAAATTTTATTGCACTTCACCTTCACACCTTTGGCACTTTACTGTCAGCAAACTGAAAACTGTACACTAGGATTTAATATATTTTGAATTAAATCTAAGGAAAAATAAAATAAAAAAATATGATAGTATTACGCTATTATCATATCATTTACTTTGCACTGTGTTTTATAAAAGTAATCAATTTGTTTTGTGGCGTGTTATGTGACTACGAATATGCTACAACTTTCCATTCTACGAGTCACGAATTTTCCACATTGACAGCTCTGAAATTCGTAGTTGACTGCGTTGATCGTAGTCAAGACAAAGTCCTGTAAAAAAAAGACCGCTTTTTTACTGAAAAAAAGTTTTATGAAATCACAGTAGATGGCGACATACGTAGTTTAAAAAAGGGACTTTTTTAAAAATGTGTTAGGCAGGGCTGGCGCTATAATAATTATATTTTAGTTCTCTAATTGATATGAAATAACACCTTTATTTTAAAATAATGTATGTTTGTAGGTGTAATTATTCTATGCAGTTACATATTTAGAAGAACATACAAATTAGATTAATCCTAATAAACTAGGCAGATATCTTGGATTTTTCAGAAAATAAATATAAGTATACCGTGTATTTGAAAAAATAAGGACATTTGAAACACAAAAAATCTAGATTAAACTGTTTCATGTTTAAAATAATAAGGTTTCTTTAGCACATTACAAAGAATTTTGCCATCACTTTTGTTGTTTGATTTGATTTGATTTGAATCACTATCCTGAATAAAAAGAGAATAGTCAAATAAAAAAATACAAAAACTTGTTTTCATCACAAGCTTCATCATGTACATCTGTGATCTACATATTTAAATTTGAGTAGGTACCTAACATTCTCTATATTATGATGAACAAATGGAAGTTTTAAAATCGATATCAATACCGATTTAGAAAATAATTCAACATCTATGAGATACGAACATACATAATTTTTAATTCATAGTATCTGTAATGTTTTTTCAGAAAAAGAAAATTGCTTAAGCCTTGTATTTACTGTTTGATGTCGTATTATTAGTTTATAATATCTGTAATGAATTTCAAAAATAAAGTATTAAAAAAATGTAAATGTCTAGTACCTGTAATGTATTTTAATAAATTTATAAGAAATATATTATACTATATCAAAAGTTTGTAAACAGGGCTTTAAAAATTCCTGTATATATTGTTTAAGTACATACTAGATAATTAATATTTAACAAGTACTAGATATGAAAACACTTATTTCTATATGATAATATATTGTAACAAATTAAAAAAAAAGGATATTTATAAGATTTATACAGTGTTTTAAGGAGAGTGCAGTGGAAGATAAAGTTTATTTGTATCTGTCGCGCACTGTAACGAAAAACAACAAATTAAAAAATGGGGGACAAACATAGATGACCACAACGAAGTACTGTCAAACCTATCCGTACTACCTACTACCTCCTGCATCTAAATTCCCAACAGTCCACCACTAAGTGTGTGATAGTCGGTGTGTTCAGTTGCGTGGTACCGTGGAAATCATTCATTACGACATAAATCGCCTACTTGATCGTATACGGCATAAAACATAGACGATAAACATTAGTGTACAGTGTGTTTCTTATATTTGTGAAACGGATTTTTAAAAACTACATCCAGATATTTTTTCTCTATGTAAGTCCACAATATATATTTTTTTAAATACAATTTAAAAAAATAAATAAACTTGCGCGAATTTTGATTTAAAATTTTTGTTTTTTAAAATTTGTATATATTGGTACTTTTTAATTAAGAAAAAATATTAGCTTTAATATATTTTTAAAAAAGTAGTTGATTTTTGAATAGGTATATTAGATCATTGTTTATTTAATAAAAAAAATTGTTCAAAATATAAAAAATGCGAAAGAGACTTCAAATATATTAAAAAAATATAAATAAACTCAAAAAAAACATATTCAAGAGCCAAAAAGTGCTAATTTATATACCTATGGGGATTACTGAGAAATTAACGATGTTCATAATTAAACTATTTTATTATGAAAAAAAAAATAATAATAATAATAATACAAAAATATGCTTTAATCATATTTTTTCCATAAACTTATTTTCGTTTGTATTATTATGTTACTTATTTTTAATCTCAAGCATAGAGGACAGTAAAATGAAATGAGATTTAAAATTATAAAAAAGTTACAAAATTATGAGCCGTTGATTGCACATTTCGATTAACTCTAATTTATGAAAAACCTTAAATTTACGTGTAAAATCACTTGGTATATTCATAACGTTTTTATATTTTTAATAAATATATTCGATCGGTTAGAACGCGCGATTTGACGTTGTCCCATATCTAGACTCCATTAATTTTCTGTCCTCCCATTGGCCATCGTCTAAATTTCTCATACTCATGGCTTTACGAACTCCTTCGTGCCAAGTTCTTTTTGGGCGACCTCTTTTTTTCCGGTGATGTATCCAGTTCATTGTTTTTTTGAGTAATCTTGACATTCATACGTTGTGCATGGCGGTACCAGACAAGTCAGTCATAATCGTGTCCTAAATCTCCATTTGATCCCGGATATTTTCATTTCTTACTCTATCGGTTCTGGATACTCTGACCGATCTTCTAAGTGCATCCATTTCTCTAAGTGCATCCATTTCGGTTGCTTCTATTATTCTTTTTCAAGTCAACTGTAGGCTAATTGCAGTTCTGTCTGTTAAAGATATGCCCATCCCCGAACATGTTTGTTTTCACTTCAGCAAAGCATCTTTAACATACATTTTAAAAAGCATTGGACAGCAGCCCTGGCGAAGGCCCTTTTTTACGCAGAAATCTTTAGACAATTTATATCCTATTTCAGCTTTCGAGGTGGAATTCTTATTTTTTAATTATTTTAACATTTTTTCAAACATCAGAGGTTACCATTTCTCTAATGTTTGGAAAAATGTTATAAATATAAAAAGTTATGAATCATACCTACCAAATAATTTTACACTTAATTTTAAAATGTAAATGTAATATATTTAATATTAATTAATATATATGTAAATTATTATAAAATGTATATTATTTATAAAATAGCTTTTAAAGTCTGTAAAGAAAAGTATTAAATTTAAAATTCAAATTTGTAGCTGAAAATCCAAGGTTTATAAAATTTACAAGCTCAAAAATATTGCTTGTATATGCAACTGACGTCATTTTTAAAGAAAACATAACGCTTGTCCTTTAATTTGTGCAATAAAAAGTAACATCCTATGACATAAGTGTGAACGAAACTATTTATTTTGAAAAATATGGAGGCACAATTAACGTGGCTCGTAGGTATACAAAGTAAATTTTATTTCTGGTTTTAAATAGCTTGAATGTTTGATAAAGCCTCCAGGGCCTTGCTTTATTAGACGACTCTTATCCGTGGCGTTTTATCATTGTTTAAATTTAAACTTGGCCCCAAAGAGCGTTTTTTCTTTTGGTCTACCACAAATAAAAGTGATTTTAGTGGTGTCATTCTGCCTAAAATGATCCTTTCAAAACCAAAAATATTGTTACAAGGCTGGTTTTGAGGTTTCTCAAAGAATTGTACTTTGCAACATTTCTTTTTAAGTTTTTTATTCTTCTCTATTTTTAATTTAAACGCTTTCAAATATCACAGTTATTGGTATAAACTATAAACTATAATTTTTAAAATACATCTTGGATTAGAAAGCACAATTTTTGCAAACTTCAGAAATACATACCCTCTCTTTTTGAGAAATGTAATATATCTTTATGAGAAAAAAACTGTGCTTTTTAATACACTTGTAATATACATGGTGTCCCATTTAAAATAAATATATATAATATACATATAACTATGACATTTGGTTGTAATACGGCTATAAAACTTGACCAAAAACGTTATAGTTTATTAAAGGAGGTGCAAAAAATGAATTGTAGTAGCCTTAAAAAAGATAATTTCTGTAGGATCAACATCTATACAGGGTGAGTCTTAAATAAGTCCAAATATTTTCAGGGGTAGTATATTTCGACCCCTGAAACACGTCTATAAGGTTTTTTTCGCGAAAAAAAATTGAAAATTAATAATTTTTTAAAGAAAATTTTTGAAAATTTTTAATTTTAAGCTAAAAAACATAATATCTTCAAAATATGGCAACATAGGTAGTAACTTAAATTTACCAGAGAGAAAACCCAGAAAAGATACAGTAGTTCGTAAAATTTAACCAAAAAATCACTTTTTTCTTAAATTTTTGAAGGGAAATAACTCGTTTTTTTTTAGTTATTTCAAAAGTGGCAAAGAGAAAATATGTTTCTTTAGACCAGCCCTGAAAATATTTGCACTTATTTAAGACTCACCCTGTAAATCATTTATTGAAAATTTATCATTAATAATCCCACTATTTCGCCATTATTTTTTTACTATGCGGTATATAAATATGTACGTAAAAAAGATCGATTAATCCATGAAGATGATATTTTTATTTCAACATTTTTCTATTTCTAATGGTCCATTAATTTACAAAAAAGTGCCACAAAAATCAACATTTATTTATTTTTTTGTTCATCTCACATAATTTACGCATTCAAAGTTATTATTTTACACGAACTCTGTAATATAATACGAGAAATAAACCTGAAAAGAAAATTTTCTGAAAATATTTCATTAAAATTCTTTCAAATTAAAATACCATTTCTTCACTATCTTAATTACATTTTTATGGAAACACGTTATTTTTAAGTGAACTTTAGTAACATAATATGTATTTTTTATGTTTATTTTTTTATTTCCTTAGTTTAGCTCTTGCTTAATTTGTATTTTGCTTGTCATGCTGTCTCGTGTACAATACTCGTACTCATGACTCGGAAATATCTAAGTAGTTCTAATTATAAGGGCTTCTCTTAGTCCCTAAATAAACGTGTCTCATCATCAGAGATTGAGTTCTGTCGCGTTCGACTTTTCTCATCGTAGATAATAAATGTTAATAAATGTTTCGAATAGCATACCACAACAATGTGGGGGTATATAAGGCTGTTAATAATGTCATTTATTTTCTTAGACGCTTAGACTAGAGCCACATATGTTCGAGCTTCGATGGTACATTTAAAATATGTCAATAACCTCTTTAATGACGAATATAGAGAAGGGGAATTATAACAATGAAATAGTAGAATGCTATTTTGTCTTAAGAGTATCACTAATGAATGTTTATTCAACTTAAATTGCAAGACGGAAAACTTTTTCTCACGTTGATGTAGCTAATGCGTGCTAAAAAGTTTTATTAACGCAAATTACGATTTTTTCGTGTTCAAACCTTCATGGGAATGAAAAATTATCAGTAACAATGCACAATATCCTGAGCATTGCGCGATATAAAAATAAAACTCATAAATGTAAGGGTTGTACATTTTTTTCTTGAAATTTTAATCGTAAAATAAATTCAGAACGTCGGATGCTAATTTTATTAACACCTGGGCACAGCCAATATCCTAGATTGCATTCTTACAACATTCAAGATCAAGATTAAACATACTCAGAGAGAACCAATTTAAATACTTTATAGTAGTAACGCCAATCATACAAATACGCACGATAGTTAATTACCGCAAGTACATTTAAAAATATTGCTAGTTTGAATATCTGTAGACTTAGGGAATAAATTATTTAGTGATAAGAGGTTATTTTTTAAATTTATCTCATATAATGAATTAAATTCTATGGCAAAATTGCTGGTGCCAGACGAATAATATCCTAAAGATTTTTTTTTTCAAACGTTACATAAGAAGAGATAAATATTAGCCTGTAATTTATTTAAAGGAAAATTATAATTAATTAGGAGACTTTAGTGTGAATATTTGATAAAAAGTTGATTATATGAATATTTTGTTACGAATGATTACGGTCCAACCGTCATTCCAAGAGTAAACGTCCTCAGGAATGGGTCGAAACGTCAATTTGGTGGGCGGAATCGGAACGGGCGGTCTAGAAATGGCCCCATGCCAAATTTGAGCCCTTAACTATGGTAAATAAAAAAGTTGGTTTGCAAAATCGGGGGTAATTTTCTTTTGCCCTTTTTGCTCCTGTATATTAAATTGAAGGAACCATATAGGGATGTCCGGACTCCTTTCGAGTACCTCTATCCACGAGCCGGGTTTGGTTCATATCGACCCAAAATTAAGAAAAACCCTGATGTTTTCACCCATTTAGAAACGTCGGATCGAAACTTTGGCCACTTCATCTTGTAGTCCGTCCCCAATAGTGCCGAAATCGACCCCCATTTTTCCTCTATATCTAATAGTTTAGCCTACCCTGATGAAGGTTTAAACGAAACGTCGGGTCCAACTTTGCACGGTAGGGCCGTGTGCACCATCGCCAATAGAGCCTATCTACCAAATTTGGTCGCGATCGGACGACTTTGACTTTGGACGTCTCTTACGTCAAAACCAACTGTCACAGGGACACGTGTCATACGGGGTCAAGTTGGCCTTGGTCCAATCTATCGACATGCCAAATTTCGTTGAAATCGGACGATTTTTTAGCCAGTGATGATGGGGTTTCATATTGGTCGAAACGTCGTCACAATATCATAAAAAGATGGGGGCTCTACGAGCCCCATCTACGTTCCAAATTTCAAGTCTCTAGCTGTTATAGGGCCGGAGCTATGGCGGTCCAAAGACCCATCTCAACTTCCATGTTCGATATTTGCGTTCAAGTTCAAACAATTATAACAAAAATAATAATATTACTATGTAAACTATTCCTACAACTAAAATATTTGGCTACAAGTGATATATAAAAATAAAAATATTTGGACCACAAAAAAAATTAATTAAAAAAAAATAAAATTATTAGGAATGAATAATTATAATAAATAATTATAATAAAAATAGAAATATTAGGACCACCGCTCCTACTAAAATATTTTACCACGACTGATTGTAATTAAAATAAACATATTAGGATCACTTTTACTACTGTAATATTTAACCATATGTGATTATAATTAAAATATAATTATTAGGAGTATACCCACTACTAAAATGTCTCCACAAATAATTATAATAAAAATATAAATATTAGCACCACAGCTAGTACTGAAATATTTTGCCACGAGTGATTATTTATAATTAAAATAAAAATATTAGGGCCATTTTTACTACTGAAATATTTAACTACATGTGATTATAATTAAAATAAAATTATTAGGAGCACCACTACTACTAAAATATCTTGCCATGAATAATTATAATAATAATAGAAATATTAGGACCACCGTTACTTCTGAAATATTTTGCTACGACTCTGATCATAAATAAAATAAAAATATTAGGACCTCTCTTTTACTACTGAAATATTTAGCTACATGTGATTATAATTAAAATAGAATTATTAGGAGTATTCCTACTACTAAAATATCTCTGCGCGAATAATTATAATAAAAATAGAAGTATTAAGACCACCGGTACTACTGAAATATTTTGCAACGAATGATTATAATTGAAATAAAATATTAGGACCACTTTTAATACTGAAATATTTGCTTAGCAAGTATCCGATTTAAGGCAATCTCTTTAAAAATATATTAGAAGTGTCTATCAAACCGTTAGTAATATTTAATATTGTTTTTTTACCAATATTTGCTATTTAAACAAAATTAGGGTTATTCACCCATATTATGACCTCTTATTAAAAAAAAGAATGCTATTGAATAAAACAAACATATTTAATTTCATATCTATATGTCATATACATTAAATTTGACACGAGAGAACATAAGTAATGACGGAAGATTATAAAAGAAATACAAATATTAGGACCACTCCCACTACTGAAATATTTTGCTATAAAGTAACAGATTTAATGTAATCACTGTGAAGAATTGTTGCCGGCTTGTTACTAAACCGTTATGTAAAATTATACAGCTGTTAATTCATTTTTCAATGTCCATAGCGGTGCACCAAAAAATTACATCGCTTACAGATTAATTACAAGGAAAGAAAAATCTGTGAACGAACAGCTGGCCATCATTGAATGATGGAGAGAAGAAAAAAGAAACAATTATTCAATCGTTTTATTATTTAGTAATCGCGAGAAAGGCTACACTTCGAAGAATATTCTGTAATTGAGTAGTGGGAAGTTATAAAACATTTTTAATAAGCTTGCTGTGTAGATATACGGGTGGCACAATCATAAAATGACTCTGTTGTATACAATATCAAGTAACTCCTTCTTTTCACAGTAACAAATCTGTAATCACAAAGCATATACTTCTTTCAGAGGACTTAAAAAAGACAAAATGTATTTTTTAGTGTAAAATGTATTGTAAACAATAATAATTAATCTTTCTAAAGAACTAGACGAACTTTAATGTTAATTTCATTTAAAATACATAGCTCCATAAATATGGTAATGCTTTTCGAAGATTTCCTCCTTGAAGTGTTTTGGTATGGTTTGGTATATATATTAGATTAGTTATCTGTGGTGGTCCTCTTATTATCTCGAAATTACACTACCCTGTCGTATTCTTTTCAAAAGAGTCTAATCGAACCTTTGCATATAATTCTTTGCCAATCCTTATCATTACCATTCTATATCAGGCTTCTCATTGATATAGACTATATTCTGCCGTTTCTTCATCTGATGGAAGAATCTGCACATGACTTCGTCTAATCCAACCAGTTCCCATCAGTTTTATATTGTAATTCCAAACCGAACCAAATCGGGTATAAATTAATATAAAATATTTTAATAATTACGAGGCCTATATGCTTGTAAAACGCAAATAAATCTGAAATCGCGAAATGCTAAGCCGATATATATGGCAATCGGTCTAATTCTTCTAGAGCCTATTTTTTCGCAACCTTCATAGCGGTTAATGTGTGCACTAGTGCATTGTCGTGCACACCTTGAGACAGCATTCTTCGGCTTTTTTATTCTGCCCCCCCCCTCTTCACAGGCAACATTAAAGCCCGCAATATTCCCAAGTGACTGTTGGCTCGCGTTTTGCTCACCCGATCAGCACAATTCCAGTTTCTGTTGCCTTTTTTTATTTTTTTTTTGTTTTTATTACCATCCAAACTTATTCCAAACGTGTCACCTAATTACTTTTACTATCTTGTTTGTATAAATCAATTTCTTTTTGATATTAGGCATATTTTAACTTTAAAATACGAAATAAAGTATTCTAAAAAAGTTACAAGAGATTTTAATCTCTTCAAGTAGCTAATGGGGGTACTTATTGCCCAAAATCAACCTTTTTTATTAGACATATGCTGTCTGTAAAAGGAACAAATTATTAGTTTTTGTTGAATTTTAATATTTCTCTCCTACAGACCGGGTAACTTTTCAGGTAATTTAAGCGTCAGCCGATAAAAAACGTCCATTTTCTTCTTATGGTCTTGCAGCTTGGAAATGTGCCCAAAAATGGTACATGGCATACAGGCAAATGGTTGGCTGCGTCAATATGAAAGTCATAGGTCACCAAAAATAATTCTCAGAATCCGCCTTTTCACAACATCTTGTTCTTCTTTCTTCTCCTTTTTTCTTCTTTTTTTGAAGTACTAAATAGGCACAGTTTTCTTTTTTACGCGGTGCCGATTGTTAGCATCGAGATTTTATGGATGTTGCTACATTTTCATGCATGAGATTAGCTAATCTCTTAACCAGATGTAAATCTTTATGTTCTATTTCTTTATTACACGCTTTAAAATGTGTTACACTTAATAGGTGAAAATATGGTTAATTTCAACTAACTGTAAGTGTCATTGTTTTTGTTATCTGACAAAATAATTATTACCCAAGACTTGATAATTTTCATTAATAAATTGTATCCTAAAATTCGTTTAACTATTAACTATTACTTCTTACCTACATTAAACAATAGATAAGAGTATAAAAGATAGACTAATCATATACATTGATTTGTTTTGGCCCAACCTACATAAGCAAAATGTGAACAAATCGTTCGCTTATTGATTTGACCATATACTTAATACAATCCTTTTTTTCAAGTTCTGATCCTCCTTCTCATAACCTCTCGTCCAAGTAAGGGTTTTTGATAAAAATAAACACGTTTTTTAAATCATAAATGTAGGGAGTCTTCAGTTGTAAATAAACAACTGCGGTGTTGTAAAATTGAATTTTGAAAGCCGAAACTGATGTACAACATTTTTTAATAAAGAAATGTCAATTAGCAACCTAGTATGATTCTGTGTTTTGTTTATCTTGAGTACCTTCGTAAGGTTCGTCTATATGTATGATTTGTCCGAGAATCTATGCCACTGGGTTGTAGCGATTCCATATACTTTTTGTGATGTATTTTTCCCATTTTTTGGGAGTATTTTTCTTAATATTTTATGTTACGTTCACTTTATCGAACGCTAGATAATTTTTGCTGACTAATAGCTTCTCAAATCATCTCGCAGAAGAATGACGTGATAAAAAAGCATCTCTAATTTGTTCCTTTCTTTTATCTGAGGAATATCTTTATCACGAAGCAGAGTACTTTCTACGTTGGCGCATTTCTTCGATAGAAGATAAACGCTTAAGCCGTTTGTGGCCCTGTTTTTTTTATTATCCGTCCCGATAAGACAGCTGTTCGCCTTTGAATCGACACGCGCCAATAGCACATCTGCAAATAAGGGTTGGTTGGTAATAGCGTAAAAATGAGTTTTGTGACCCCGACAATCAAAAACCGCGGAAATCGAACCACGTGCCTTCGAAAGCAGATGCTCTAGGTCATAGTACCGGCCATATGGTTCATCTTTGGCACGGGCTTAAACAAATCCAAGCTATATAGGCAGGTATCAATATTTTTATCTGTCTGCGTTCTAGCACAATAAAAGGCGAGAATTATAGACATGGGTAAAATATAACTAACCGCTACAACATGATTTGTTTTGACACAACATGTACAAGAAAAATGTAAACAAACCGTTTGTTTTTTTAAGTTTGATTTGACCAAAAGAGAGTTTAAAAATCGTTAATAAACTTTTTTATAAATAAGTCATAACCTGGCATTTTCCGTTTTCTGGTTTAGCAGATGTGGACGTGTTCCCCACGATTTTCCCTACCATTAGCAATATCCTCGAGTGACCGTAGTTGGTCTGATTCCACAGATTGGACTCCCTTAACCTTGGGACACCCTTAGCAGCCAGATCCTTCACGGGCCAGTCGATTGATTGCATGTCCAGAATTACTTCTATATAGCTCAGCTTACGCTGTGTTGTTCCTTGCTCCAGTTGTACTTAGAGCTGCTAATCGTTGTACTTTTGACTGGCTAATTTTTTGTCGTTATTGATGCACTCTTGGATGTGAATTGTGAATTCTTTTGTGTTTATTTTTTTTGTACGTGCGCTTTATATCTGTCTGTACGACGATCTATTTCAGTGATAGTTGTGCCTGTTATTTTAATTCGCAACTTAATTGTATTTTCTATCATCTGCCGAAAACTTACCTGACAGTTGGGCAGACCCGTTTATAAGCTCATGCTAATTATATATTATGCAAAGTTTGTTTGGAAGTATCGGTATATAACATGCAATATTTAATTTTACCAATAAAATTAAGCATTTAATAATGCTAAAACGAATTAAATAAATTGGGTACAATATTGTATGACCCTAAATATGTTGATAAATAAATTCTTCTTTGTGGCTTTTTCTTTTGATATGGTCTTTTTAGGGCTAGTAAACTATTAATCTGTTCAAAGCAAATTATATAGTGTTTGTTAACTCAAAACTATTTTAATTCCAATTGCCAAGAGTAAATAAATTAGAACAGACACATAATTCAGTGCCATCTAAGCGTCTGTTCTTCCCCACATTTAATTAAACATATTGACATTTATTATTGCTTGATTAGAAAAAAATGAGGCATAATTGTCAGGGTTAGTGAACTGTTTATCTATTAAAAAATAGCGTAAAATGTTTACTCCACACAGAATAATGTTTTAAGTTTGAGCTAATATGATTAAAGAATTGGAGCAAACATAATTTTAATACTGAAATATCTCTATAAAAGCTGCGTTTAAAATTAATTTTACAGTAATTTCAAAATTTCCAATATAATTTTTAGAATGTCAAAAGACATTTAACTGGAAAAGGCCATAAAAAAATTTACCATATGTGTATAAAGAGAATACTTGCTACCTACTGACCATACACTATCTGATTTTTTAATTGATTATGAAATCATATATTTAGTACCATGAACATACTTTTTCATTCAATTATGCAACACTGCCACTGTGGCTCGATTAACTAACAAAAGATAAACGCACATTAACATACTGTAGGTCAAAACCATACTTGTGCTTTAAGTACTCGACAAAATGTTAATTTTCTTTCACAATATAATAAATTATTTATTTAAATGCAACTTTATTATGTTTACTAATTCAAACGCTCTGTACAGAAATAAAAATTCTTCCCTTTATAGTCGAGGAGTTTGTAACAATTGTTGTTAGGTCGTCTCAGCCAGTGTAGCTTTTCTCCGTTTTTGTTGAATTAATTGAAAATATTCTCACCTGAGCTTAGGTTGGGTCGGTGCGGAGGTGTTCCCAATTGAAGGGGCACATGCAATGTTCATTCTTTTGTTTTAGTACTGTATATTTGAGGTTATTGTCTCTCTTGAATATCAATGCGTTTTTCGTTTGTTCTGCTGCGTTTCCACTGATAATTATTCAAAGTGGAACTTTGATATTATGTATTATTAATAAGAAGTGTAGACCTTTTAAAAAAAACGGTAATAATAACGTTCAGAAATACATACTTTATCAACATTATCACTTTCAGCTTGATTTCACCATTTAATGCCATTTGCTATGATTCAGGTATCCCTAATCTATATCATTAAACCTTTGTTGTTCTACTCTAATTTGTTGAAGATGTTCTCCAAAGTTTTTCTCCAAAGTTCATTGTGAATAGTTTTGAAGAGACTGAATCTCCTTGTTGGACTCCTTTGATTGAGATGAATTCTAGTAGAGGATTGTGAGGAATTTTCCCCAGAATTTCCCACTTTATAAAGTAATTTTCTTTCACTCTGTGTAGTCATCAGCGAATCTTAGTTCTTAATCTTAGTTCTTAGTTCAGGTATACGCCATCAATATTTAGATCTTTGCATTCCAATCTAATCTGTTGAAGGTCTTCTCCAAAGTTTCTGTAAACAGCTCTGAAGAAAGTGGGTCTCCTTGATGGACTCCTTTGTTTGTTGAGAATTCTAGTGGAGAATTGTGGAATTTTGCAATCTAATCTCTTAAAGAAATTCTCAAAAGTTCCTGTAAACAGCTTTGAAGGAATTGCGTCTCCTTAATTTTGTTTCACTCTGTGTAGTCATCAGCAAATAGTAGATAGTTTAGATCTTTATTGTTCCAATCTAATCTGTTGAAGAGGTTCTCTATAATTTAAATCTTTGAAGAAATGGGTCTTCTTGGACTCCTTTGCTTTTAGGGAATTTTGATGAAGAACTGTAGGGAATTTATCCCAGAATTCCCCAATTTATATAGTCTTTACGAATATAAAATTATTTTCTTGATTGTACCATTGCAGTCTTAGAGACAACTAAATACGTGTTTTAAATTACAAAAAGAGTATTGTAGAGAACATGAGAATAAACTTATATTTTATTCAAAATAGTATTTCTAGTGGTAAAAATAGCTGTGGATAATGTTTTGTTTGATGGCAATATTGCGCATTGATTGGTTATTGCTAGAATTGTTTTGACAAATATTAAGACATACTATTAGCAAGTTTGCGTCATTAAAAAAATTAGTCACGAGAAATTCCTGCCTTATTAAATTTAATAAAAACTAATGAATAATATACATAAAAGTTTACCAGTCATTATTATATAAATAAATATTTAAATATCAAATTTTTCTACGTCGTATAACTGACGATTTTTTTTTGGTAAGTACAAATCGAAATAGAAGTATATCATAATAGTTATTGCAATTGAGTAATTAATAGTTATATTATGTCATAAGCTCGAAACATTCTTGTGCACTTCACTGCCTAGAGCATACCTACTCCATATTATGTTGGATTAGATTATGTATTTGTAATAGCTAGTAAGGCCACAGAATCAATTTGTTTGCGATATTTTTATGGTGTTGCTGTACTTAATGATTTTATGCCATTCTATATCTTAGTAATCTTTTAATTATTTATTTTATGGCTATTAAATCATGCATTTATTCTTAGAAGGCTCTCCCACAATATCCTGACTTACATTTTCGACGAAATATAATTAATACAAATATAAAATGGTGTAATTTGCATATTTTAGTTGCACAATCAATTGCAGAAAGCAAATCTGAGGCCTCTCACTTAAAACATTTTGTATAAATAATGAAAACTTAGTTTAGATTAGTTTCCTGCTCAAGTCATGAAGAAATCTAAGGTTCTTATTGAGAAAATATTTGGAAAGAAGATACACTCCCAAATACATTTTTTCATAATTTTAATTACATATTATGTAGTCGATAAACTAATGAACTATCTGGTTATAACTTATATTTTATTAATCCATAACTATTTGAATAACGATAATGAAGAAAACATGGAGAACCAATTTAAATATTCCTTGTGAACCTTTCTCTACCGAAAAAAACTTTTTATGGAAATTTAATTCAAAATTTTAATCAGAACAATATTCAGAAAAACGTAATAAAGATTCGTGTGGAGACCTCATTATAAAGTGCTTACGTAATCTCGCTAAACAAGTTTTGTAGATGCTAGAAAATCAGGAAGGTATTAGGTCATAATTTTGGTTTCTGATTTTTAATATTTTATTATAAATAACTGTTGAAGAGTCTCGAGAAAGTTAAATAGTGGCAGCATCTGTTTAAACTGTTTTAGACAGAAATTCTTTCACAGTTTACACAATTACTTATCACTAGAATTAAATAGAATGAAGGACGTTCAGAGTGAGGTCACCGGATTGCTATTGCTTACATAGAACAGCTACCGATGTAGCAGCTCTGTGACAGTTTTTTTTGCTTCTGGTTCTAAGAAAACCGAAGAAGTTCCAGCAAACACTATACCTTATTTAGTCAGTCTGCTGTGTGATTAACTACATACACTTTCTCAAAATTATCTACGAATGTAGAACACATAAAACACAGTTTCATGTAAAATGTAATAGTCTTTTAATAATTTGCCCCACTAAAAGTCCAGGGACATATTTTTCACTTCTATAGGTACTCAAGTAAATATCAAATATTGCTGCAAAATTATTAACAGTAAAAATAATTATTTATGTTATTTGGCACTTAATATTGAAAGAAATATCAAAACAATATACGCTTTCTAATATAATAAAAAATATTTGTAAAGATTATTTTTTCTAACTTAATTTTAATGATTTTGGATACCTAATTGAAATAATTTTAAAAATTCGAAATTAAACCACACGAAAAACTTAAATGTCTCTTAATTTATTTATAAAATCAAACCCTAGCAAGCTTTTAGAATGTCGCAATTCTAATGTTTAATTCATTTGCAATCATGGTAATTGCTAGTCGGAACACCTGGTATATTTTGCTGTTGTCACCACTGCGCTATGGTTTATTTAAGAATTGTTTAAGATTATTATTATATTCGTGGCACTTAGGTACGGACACGTTTTAGTCAGAATTTTGTGTGTCAAACTTTGTATACATAGACCAGATGTCAAGCCATAAAAAATATTCAATATTCAGCAAAATTAAGTCTTTTAAATTAGTATCTGTCTATACGTTTATTTCAATAAGCCAATTATGTTGCAAACTGTAAATAGTCTTAAATAGCACAGAACTGCAACATGTAAAAAAACAAGTATAATTTAAATTAACAATTTTTTTTATAATATTCCATTCATTTTTAATCCTCAATGAAATCTCTGTTACAGATATTAACCGTTTAGTAAAAGAAAATGCCAATGTATACCGAGAACTGATAAGAATTATCACAATTTACTTATAGTGGATGGGATTTAAGTTCCCAGTTACCTAGTTAACTAATAAAATAGAAATAAAAAGTCGTAAACATAATCAAATATTTGAAGTTGAACCGAACTTTTTACGCAACCCTGTATACCGAGACTTCCACATTGGAATACGTTAAGTTCGTATAGTTTAACATTAATGTTATCAAGCTCATAAATTATTTATTTTTTTTTACTTATTCAGAATAAACAACGTTTAAATTCGGTTAGCAAAGAATTCTTTAGTGGTTTCGGAGGAGGGGGGCGTTTTAAAATTAAATTATTCATTATGAATGTTGAAATGAATATAAAAAATATAAAAAATGACGTCAAACATGTTCTAAAATGACTTTTTATGACAGTTCGTATTCTAATAAAGCGTCGCTATCTCTGGAGTACAATACAAATATTTGTTTTATTCCTTTATCCTAATAATGCTGTATGATATGCGCTTATTAAAACAGCACAAGGAAGTTGTTACCAGTTGACACTAAAATTATGATACTGACATAGATATGTGGGAATTTTTTTAAACAATTGCAGGAATAGAAAAAAATAATTTTTCTAGAAATATATTCTCTAGAGATTATTGCAGTAGAAGTAAAATTATATTCCATCAATTTGTGGTACCTATAATTTTCTGTTCACTTTCTGATGTTTTAGGTGAAGGATACGTTACGAAGAACAATGAATGTCACA
Organism: Sitophilus oryzae; assembly: GCF_002938485.1. NCBI lineage: Eukaryota > Metazoa > Arthropoda > Insecta > Coleoptera > Curculionidae > Sitophilus > Sitophilus oryzae. The sequence continues at coordinate 9,467,275 of NW_022146479.1, forward strand.
ACATATGATTTTAACGTAAGATAAAATAACCATCAATTTCTGCAGTTTTAGTATTTCGAATTTTTGTACTAACACAAGAAACTACTAAAAAATAATGACCATTGTTTAGCGAACATAAAGTTATTTAAACCACACATATAAAACGCGCAGTCAAGACAAATTTGAACATAAATATTCTGAGGCATATAATAATATATGTTTTATATTATGTAGAGTTGTTATGAAAGCTAAAGCAAATTTGTATTGGGAAAATGGAGAGGGATGCTCACAAGGCGAGCTACTGAACTTCTGCGCGTAAGTAACAACAGAGTTTAGAACTAAACCGGTGAATGAAAGAGTGAAGGTGAAGGAGCAGGTGATATTACTGAAAATCACATGAATTTGTTATTGCCAACAGTCAACAGTCACTCTTGAGATCGTGCACTATGAACTCCATGGACTGAGGACTGACTTATAATGAATCTTCCCTATTAATTGTATCACTGTAATTTTAGATTACAATCTCAACAATCCCAAATACTAGTGTTAACTAGTCTAAATAATAAAAATAAAGCAAATTATGTTTTTAAATAAATCCAACATATCTAAATTCAAAATACAAATTTTGAAAGGTTTCACATGAGATTGGTGGAGGGGGTAGAAGTATTAATGTAGAAGAGTAGTTGTATGAACAAAGTATGAAGGATGTTGTAAAGTATTGGAGTGTGATTTCAAAATTAAAAGTATTATTAATTTAATAAGAAATAATTGTTAGTATAACTTTTATTAAGGCTTTTATTAGCCTGGTTACATTTTAATCCATCTTATTATATCCCTATCTTTCTCCGACACACTTCAACATTCAGCCTCTCTAAAGTCGTCTTTTTGTGACAATCGTGGTCAGTCCTCGGTATCTTTTATGATCTGCTTTTGTTATTCTTACCGGGGTTTCCAGGACAGGTACATTAATCTGTCCGAATTTTAGATGCCCGACCTGTCACTAAAATTCGACGTAGTGAAATATTAAAAATGCCCACCGAAAGAAGAAGGTAAGTCAAAACAAGAAAAAAAAAACATATCTGTGTAGCCATAAACGTGTTACGTGCCGAAAACATGGTGCTGTATGGTTGTTTTTACTCAAAGGGGCACATTTTTTAAATATTTCTCTGCGCCGACCTTTTTTCTTTCTTGGCGTGGGTCTCCGATGTTATCTTTCAAACCTTTTACCCCCTATAACGATCCCATTCACTGAAATAGTTTTGAAATTGAGACTGCTGTTTGAATTTTAGGCTCTGCTGCCTTAACACACTGGAGAGGCTTGTTAATCTATATGAAAAATGGGTGTAAAATTGAAAAACGTTCTGCTGGTATATTACCAGCGAGCTAGTTTCAGGCTTCATATTTTATCTCTCTTTGGGCTATTAAGCTTTATTTTAATGGCGCTCAAACAACACATTATTGTCTAATGTGATTTAAAGACTGAAATTTAATACTTAAAGAAAGAAACATCTGAGTATATAACTCAGATGCTGTTCACTAAATTCTAGTTATTTTTTATATGTACTATATTATAAAGAAAATTATTTATATAGGTACCTACTAGGCTAAAAGTTTTAGTACTTACACGTTTTGAGAGCTCTAAGAAACATAGTAAATCTGGTGATAAAGTTTTTAAAATATCAACATTTGTAGAAAATGTTATGTAGATTTTAAATACATATAAGCCTTTATAGGCTTAAATGCTCTCTTGATTCTGTGAGAAATTCAATTTTTTGAACCCTTGCCTTGTTTTGAAATGCATTTTGATAATGGTTAAAATTATGCCCACTCGCATTCTAGTTTTTTATTATATTTATATTTATTTATATTTATTTTTCACGACTGGACTTTCACGTATGGAAAAATGTCCAAAAATTGCTCATTATTGGATATTTTTTACATGTTTTCAGAACTCTAAAAAAAGTAGTAAACATGTTGTATTTGTAGAAAATTTTCTATAGATTTCGAAGATATAAGCCATTATAGGATTAAAAGCTTTCACTCATCGCGAAATTCATTTTTTTGAACCCTTGTCGAAATAATGAATTTTGATGATGGTTGTTGAATATTTGAATACAGTTTTTTTCAGGGGTTCTGTATATAGGTATATACTGTGCATATATAAAAGCATGATGTATACGAAATATATATATTAATTTGGTAATATATATTGAAATTATATCGACCTTCAAATTAATATTAAGCTAAATTACTGTTTACTATTTATAGCCTGGTAAACAATAATAAGCATGTACGTTCCAATCTAAAATTAAGATTATTTTTCCTCAAGCACGTAATAATAACAAATTTTGGTGCAAATCTCTAAAAGTTTACTGGTAAAATAAGAAAATCACCCAAGATTAATGTTAGAATATATCTCTTAGACTATGAACAAGTGATAATAGGCAGTAGTTGACATCATCTTAGCGTCTTTTGCAAATAAATTTATGAGGTAATTAGATACACACATGGCGGTATACAAATTTGAATATTAAGCGGTATGTCGCGCATTTAAATACATTCTTAGTTCTAGTAAAAACTGCTGAAACTGGAAGCATTACCTTAAGCAGGAAGAAGTGACTTGTTGAAAATTAATCTGTTTTCATGTCGAGGTATCCCAGGAAGAAAAAAAAAGCTGAAAACTTTATTTTTACTACTGGAAAATTTACATATACACCTCAAAGTTTTCCTTTGTTTTTATAAAATTGATTTATTGAATTTGAGTAAAATTTGGCTAATAGAAAAAAAGGATAGTAATAAATATGCCACTTTGTAACGAATTAGTTTAAAATCGTAATTTCTATAAGTGCCAAGATTTTTTATTTAGAAGGACCTCAATATTTTTGTACAAATATTAATATATTTAAGCCTACATAGTTAACTTCTGGCAAAATAAAAATATTTTGTATATAATTAGATGATTTAGATTCATTCACCTCTTTCCTGTACTAAAATTATAACTAGTTTATGCTTTATTTTTATATCTTTCTCTAGAAAATATTACATATATCTACAGATATATGTAATATTTATAGGTGGATTCTTCCACCTATAAATTTGTAAAAAATATGTTTAGGTTTGAAGTTGAAGTATATTATAATATCTGATGATATATTTCTTATATTATTTTCATAGACATAAAAAACAAATTAAATAAAATAAAATATACACATTCTCACAGCTCCAAGAAAAATAGTAGGTATATATGGTCATAAAATTTTGAGAAGTTCAGTATTTGCAGCAAATTTTATGTAGAATTCGAAGATATAATTCTTTAAAGGCTAAATAATTTTGTTCTGAGATAAATTCGATCTATAGAACACTTGCTTTGAAACTATTTTTGATGATGGTGAAAACTATGACTGCATCAAAAATCAAAAACCATAATTGTAAAGCTACAATGGCCTTTGTTTTAATATCGATGCCTTGTCCAAAACGGTCAATTTTCATTACTATAGGTATGGCAAAATGCAGAAAAATTGCTAATTTTTGAACATTTTTACCTGTTTTTTTTAAGGGCTTTAAGAAAAATAGTCAATAGTAATTTTGAAAATTTTAGTATTTTTAGAAAATTTTATGTAAATTTTGAATATATAGCCTTTATGGGCTTAAATTCTTTAATTCGATGAGAAATTCGATTTTTTCAATCCTTGTTTCAAAATGCTTTTTGGTGAGTGTTAAAATTATGCCTACATCTAAAAAACAATAACTCTTGTAACTTTCGAATTAATTGGACTAGGAAAAAATTAAAAAACACGTGTCCATTTTTTCAGTTCACCATAATTTCTAATAAAGAAAACTTAATTTAATTTTTTAGGTAAGTTCCCCATTGTAAAACTCTACAATGATCTCTATATTTTCGTATTCCACGCTTTCTTTATAATTAGTAAATAACAGTAGTTACCTATTTCTGCTATAGAAATAAATAAAGCATGAAATAAGTAAAATATAAAAGTAAAAACATACTAAAAAAAAGGGAAAAAATTATACGAAGAAATTTGTTTATGTTGTTATACACACTGGTACACTATTTCTAGACACCCCGTACACTTATTCTTGTCCGATTTTGATTTTTGACTACGCAACCATCGCACATTTGCAAACCAAATGAGCCAGCTTCCTGTAAAAGTGGTTTGTATAATAAAGGAGCGCTAAAAAATATCAAAACTTAATAAATACTGACTTATCTATAGAAATAAATAGGTGAATATCCAAATTATTAGTTATAAAAATATCTAGAATGACGTGACATATCCCACGCGTCGTTTCATGACGTAAAATCGTTCTTGTCCTCTTCGGTTTTATGTCTGACAACAACCTACATCAAGACAAAATCATCTTTTGTGAACATTTAATATAGAAGCCCAAAAGATATCGAAGAATGACGTAAATTCATTAATAACTTTTTAATAATCAATCGAGTTTACAGCAGAGAGTGTGTACCTACTAAAGTTTATTGCTTCGTTAATAACAATTACAGACATACGTAATTTCTGTGTTGGAGGGGTTTATTATGAGATTTGGAATTCTAAGTTATTATAATGTGGATTTTCTTTTATGTAAATTGGAGTGTCACAACCGAATTTCAAACTGTGAATGTGTTTGTATTGTGTTGAATGTGTTTGTATTCATAATATCTGTTTGAAACAGAACCCGATCTCTAAGATATAGGTTTCGTTGCACGCGTAGGCCGCCATTTAGCGATTTATGAATGAACTTTAGATAATGAGTACATTAGTGACGTAACTTTCGCTTGGAGCTAGCACCGGTTGTAAAAAGCAATAAATATTAAACGCGATTGTGAAAACTGACACGATACGTAGGGTCAGTAGTCATAAAATCCACGTATGAAGCTAGATATACAGGGTCGCTTTTATGTATGGAAACGGTCGATTATTGGGTAAAATATAGGAGTTACCACAAAAAGTTAAATATAAAAGTTATAGAGTTTATAAATATCTATTAGCGGGTAATAAATTTAAGTATACAGGGACGGTCATAAAGTTGTGGCACATCAAAGTTTCATTTTTTTAAATGGAACCCCCTGCATATTATTGCATATTTCGGTCCTTCCTTCAATTCTAAGCAAAAATCGAAATACACACAATGTACCTCATACCAACCGTTTCCGAGTTATTGACTTTTGAAAATATCACTTAAACAATTTGATTTAATTAATTTCGATATATTCAGTTTCATTTTAACGATGCCATTTCGCCTAAACTGTGATACTTAATAATATTTGACATTAGTTCTCAAGTTAGCATTTATAGATGTATAAAATGAGAGTATAGCAAGTCTGGAAATTACAAAATTTTCGTTTAACATTTCAATTTCGTCAATTTTGTACATTGTGTATTACGATTATTGTTTAAAATTGAAGGAACACTTGAAATATGCAATAATATATATAGAGGGGGTTTTATTTAAAAAAAAAAAGTTTTGTGTGACACAACTTTATGACCGACCCTGTATACTTAAATTTGCGAGTAGCTAATAGGAATTTAAAAACCCATTACAACAGTATCATAGTTTCGGCAGAATAACATCATTAAATCAAACCAAACACATCGAAATGAATTAAATCGAATTGTTTAAGTGATATTTTCAAAAGTCAACAACTCGGAAACGGTTGCTTTGAGGTACATTGTGTGTATTTCGATTTTTGCTTAGAATTGAAGGTAGAATTGAAATATGTAATAATATACAGGGGGTTCTATTTGAAAAAATGAAACTTTGATGTGCCACGACTTTATGAACGACCCTGTATACTTAAATTTATTACTCGCTAATAGATATTTAAAAATCCTATAACTTTTATATTTCACTTTTTGCGGTACCTCCTATATTTTACCTAATAATAATAATCGACCGTTTCCATAAAAGCGACTCTGTATACTGAAAAATTACTTAAAAAAAATAAATTAAAATTTTATAATTTAGAATATATCAGCAATAATTGTAGTAAAATTTATATAGATTTCAAATATACCAGTAATACGTGGAAATATTTTCAGGTCTGGTAGATCTTGATAAAAGAAACATATTTTCTCTTTACCGTTTTCAAATAAGTCCAAAATAACTGAGATATTTTACTTTGAAAATTAAAAAAAAAGATTTTTCGTTTAAATTTTGAGTACCACTGGATCTTTTCTGTTTTTTTTCTTGTAAATTTAATTTACTACCTATGTTGACATATTATAAAGCCATTATTTACGTTTAATATGTGGTAGAAAACGATCCAGTATTAAAACTAGTAGTAAACATTGTCATTCAGTTTTAAAAATATTAGCATTTGTATCAAATTTTATGTAGAGTACAAACCATTTTTTAGAAAAATTTTATTTCTTTACAGCCCTTAAAACAGAACATTTTCTGGATATTTACTACTTAATAGAAGTTTTATTTTTTTATAATCAGAACTTTTTTTTATCATTTATGTTGTTTGCTATGTAATATGGTAATTTGAATAAAATAAATTGTTACGTTATGCCCGGTATGGTTAAGTTCCTAATAGATTTAACAAGTAAATGGCTGCAAAATAGAGTAACTGTGCCGTAGATGGTCAGTAGAATTCTCTCGTTTAATAGAAAAATGTGTGCCGACCGGCAGACAATCGACATCTATAGCTATTTAGCAGGAAAAAGAAATCATTTGTGGTTTTCCCTCTTTACGAGACTTTCTATGACTAAAAGCAGATCCCTATTAATATTAATGCGCAGTAAGATGGAGCTGGAAGTGAAAGAATTGAAAGAATACGACTGTTCAACTGTGAGTTATTTATCCGGCTCAATATTCCGAGAAATAATGCCATTTTACATAAATCGGACAACTGAAAAGATATATTTTCCTTGATTTCAATGCTTAAATGAATACACCATTAAAAACAATGTGATCTTAACTGTCTTCTCCTCTCAATAGCGATCATTATGTATGCATGCCATTGAGCGTCTTTAACGTACTTGAAGGCGACAGAGGCACACAGTTTGTATAAATCTGACCAAATAACGGCAGCGATATAAAACCACAAAATTATATACATCCTACTGTAAAATATATATTTCTGAATTTATATTACTCACACAAATAATTTACAAAAAATATCAAAAAAGAAATTTGTAGTAACTGGCATATTACTTTTTCTTCAAAAATCTAATTTTTGTATTCATAAGAAGACTCCACTTACCAAAGGAGAACCATAGCCCATCTGAAACAAGAAACAAATATTAATGGTTACTAACTAGGTACATACACAAAAATTCACAACTATTGATTGAAAGAGATCAATGTGATAAGATTAAGATTATTCTTATAATGAGGGGGATTTATTCACTTGTTAATAAATAAAAAAAAATATGTTAATCATTTATACAGGGTGAGTCTGAAATACGTGCAAATATTTTCAGGGCTGGTAAATCTCGATAAAAGAACCATATTTTCTCTTTACAGTTTTTCAAATAACTCCAAAATAACCGACTTATTCTACTTTGAAAATTTTTGAAAAAATACATTTTTTTGTTAAAATTTGAAAATCCGGTAGATCCTTTCTGGATTTTTTTTCATGTAAATTTAATCTAAAACGTATGTTATCATATTATCAAGATATTATGTTTTTAACTTAAAATTTTTAAAAATTTCAAATTTTCAGAGATTTTTTTTCGCCAAAAAAAACCATAGACGTGTTTCTGGTGTCAAAGTATACTAACCTTATATAACCTATTGACCTTTTTTTGTCAATAATGACATGTATTGACTAGTTCCATTCCAAATATCTTGAAAACTTTTGCTTGTAGCGATTTTTACCAAGGGACATTCTTTACGTTAAAAAATACGAAAGTATATAATTTTTTACCCAGTAGTTTTATACAGGTACAGATGAAAAGTTATTACTCCTCAAGTCAGTTAAAAAACGTAGTAGAAGTCATATTGACATCCCCAAATTTTTCATGTAAAAAATCACCCAGACATCAATTTTCATCCAAATATCGACCTTAGAAAAAGAATGAAAAATGAAACTTCTACGCCCTGTATCTCCCAGGGGCGTAGATAGGTGTATGCTATGGGGGTGGTACTATGATTAAGTCGCAAAAAAATCACCGTCGGAATTTTTTTGTCGAATTAAAACGACGGCGATTTTTTTGTCTTCAGAAAGATATAAAAACATAACACAAAAATTAAAATATATAGATTTGTAAATAAATTAAACAAAAATGAAACAACGACGTTTATTAGTTAATTTTCTATAAACTATAAATAAAAAACTCTAAACTATCAAAAAAAAACTATAAAAACTATAAACTATAAATAAAACTACAAAACAAAATCAAGTTTTCTAGTACGCTGTTTGGAAAACCTATCAATGACAGCATCAACATTTATTTCAATATCTTTATGGATATTGATTAGAGTTAACCCCACTAATCTGTCCTGGCCAATAAGAACACTTTGTATGCTTTTAATTAGGTCGAACATATTATAAACGATAAATCAACATAATTAAAAGCATACAAAGTGTTCTTATATGTCGGATATTAATTAAAAAAAATCCCTTCATAGTCAATGACTATTTCAATTCTCGTATCTCGTCAAGCGTCAGGGGGGGTACTGTCCCCCAGTACCCCCCCCTTATCTACGCCCTTGGTATCTCCAAAACGAAGCAATTTAGGACATAGTTTTTTTACATACGAAATCTTTTTATTATTTTTATTTGTAGAATATGCTGCAGAAATTTCCCGAATACAATTTGGACCACCCTGTATAAATATAATGTTATATATCACTAATTTAATTAGTAGCTACATAAAATTAGTTTAAATTTATTAAAAACAAAATAGCATTGTGTGTTAATTAGAAATGTTGTTTGTTTAATAAAGTTATAATTTTTATATGTGAGCTTTTTACAACGTGGCTTAAACACAAAGAATAATTAATGACGAATAAATGATGTTAGCTGTATGCTTAATATGGAAATGTAAAAAATACGTAGCGAAAATATACTATGACGTAAATTTATATCTTATATTTCTTCGCAGAGGATTTATACCACTTCTAAACGTCATAAATGAATACCATTTTACATGCATTATCCAATGATTTAGAATTATCAGCAACAATTTGTTTTAATACTGGGACGCAAAGAGCGTGCGTTATTTTTCCACTTTTGTGTGAGAATAACAGTAATTTTGACAGGTTGATATATCAAAGTATAATTCCTTTCAATAAATTTGATATTTTATTACCACTCGCATGAAAACGCCATGGTATAATAGTTCGAGAGTGTCTGGTTTGGATTATTTGCCAAATGAATTTGGCATTGCAGCACGAAATTATTTTTCCTATCTTTTAAAAACAATCTAGGTTGAATATTAATATCTAATTAAAAAAATATAAATAAAGCCAGAAAAAGGATTTGTGTATATTGCAACTTTGGAATAGTTTTTGGTTAAACTTGTTTCATTAAAATGTTTAACCATATTTTGACATGTTTTTAGGGTTCTTACAAAAATACTAAACATGCTCAAATTATGGGATTAACACAATTTGTAAGAAATTTTATGTAAATTGAGATTATATAATTTTTTAACACCTTAAAATCTTGGGTTCCGTAAATAATTCCATTGTTGTTTCTAAATTATTTTTAATGATGGTTAAAACTATGCATTCTTCTAAAACCATAACTGCAAACCCACAATGGCTTATATTTTCGTATTCTACGCCTTCTAATTAGTAAATAACAGTAGTTTCACCAAAAAATCTTGTCCAAAATCATTGTTTTCATGAATATGTATGGAAAAATGTCGAAAAACTGGTCATTTTTGGACATATTTTTAGAGCACTAAGAGACATAGAAAACATGGTCATAAAATTACAAAAATTACAGAATTCATAGGAAATTTTATGTAGATTTAGAATATATGAATCTTTGGAAGCTTCAGTGCCTGGCCTATTGTGAGAAAATTAATTATTTGGGTCCTTGTTTTTCCGCTAGTTTTGATGATGGTTGATGTTTTTGTAAAACCGCAATGGCTTATTATGTTCTACACTTTTTAATTAATAATGTATAATTAATATAACAGCAGTTTCAACAAAATTGGTGATATGACGAAAATCGACAATTGGCATTTTTTGTATGTTTTCAGAGCTCTAAAAAGTATAGCAAACATGCTTATAGAATTATGAAAATTTCAGCATCAGAAGAATTCAAAGATCTTAGAAACAGAGTAAACATAGTAAAAAAATTATGAAAGTAATAGTATTTGTAGGAAATTTTATGTAGATTTAGAATATATAAACGTTTAAAAGCTTATCTACTTTGCTTTCGTGAGCAATTCGATTAAATGAACCTTTGTTTTTTGAGCGATTTAAAATAAAATGTAAAAAAAATAACTCAAAATATTTTATTTGCCCTTTTGATATAGATGGCGTCAAATTTAGGTATTGGAAAAAACGTTATTTGAGAATGAGCCTGATCAGTGTCACGAACTTTGTAGACAACCTGTGCTTTAAAAATAAATAGATTTAGGTAAAAATGGTAAGGAGATAAGCCATTAAGTACTTAGTCAGGCGACAGGAAGTCATTCAACAGACAAATAACTTTAAAGTAGTCTTCCACGATAAATTTGTAAAGATAGATTTTAAAGGCGACGCTAGGTTTTACTAAAAATATTGTTTATACTGATTGTGTGGTCACAACGAGAATATCACTTTGTTATATCAACAAACAATTGCTGTATTTTCGTTTTGTAATCTAAAAACAATGGCTAATAAATAATATGAGAACTATTACAAAGGTAAATAAAACGTAATTTTGATTGTAATGAAAAATTGGTTTTAAACCGTGTTTAAATCTTCATTTTTTTCAACTACTCAAGATCAAGAGTACAAATCTACAGCCTACGTTATTATATTTATTTATAATTATAGAGTATACCTTCATAATTATCTCGAGTTGAATTTATTTTGTTTCTGTATTAAGGAAATTATTAATCTAATAATACATATTTCCCATTTTCGTTGTTTTTCTTTACAACGATCTGTAAAAAGTAAAATTTCAAGAAGAAATTAACGTAATTACTTCTTTCAACATGCGCCTGGTTTTCACTTGAAGTCTCAGCCTCCATGTTCGTTTTTGTTTTGTTTAAAAATGGGTTATTAGCAATTTTTATTATAATGCCCTGTAATTTTACACGTTTTCGAATATGTACAGCAATCAACATCGTATTGTGCAGACCACACAGGGAAAGGTTGTACGTTAAACAAAATGAAGTCTTTACAAGTTAATAATAAAGGCTCGGAACGAAAATTATGGTAATAATTGAAAATAAACGCGAGTTCTTGCGCGATTAATTAGAGCGCAAGATTTTGCTTGTTGACAACTTAAAAATGATGTTACTGTCAGGATTTAGATACAAATTGCGTTGTATCACGAACACTAACTGCTCTAAAAACTTTCTTAATTCATCATTAATTTCGTAAGTTATGACAAACGAGCGTTATGCATTTCGTTCACTGAATTTATGTTTCAATTCGAGACACCTGGCTTATCTGTTATTGTTGGCGTAATGGCAAAAGGATTTTGGTCGTATCTTTTCTATTATTATTAACAATAGTTTTGTGTCACGACGTCTTATTCCAATCATGCATACACTTTGTTAATCGTACAAACGACTCATAAAATTCAAATTATTTTCTAATACTATTTATTTTCTTTATCCTATCGCTGTTGGAAACACGTTCAAGATACAACGGTATCTTGAGATAGGCCTAGAGTCTCTCCTGAAGCTTATTCGAAACGCAGAATTCATTAATCATAAAAATAATTCAAAAAAAATAGGTAATTTTTTTACTAGGGATTGCAAATTTATCGACTCTTCAATTTACCAGTAATCAGAACTAGCGGAAAAAAAAATTAAAATATTAAAGCCACCTTTATCAAATTAAACCAGCATTTTCAAATATTTCCTCTAATCCCTTCTTGCTGAATATATTGCATTTTTATTTTCAAGGTTTGGGTAATAACCATAGATGTTACATATTCATATTTTACAGCTGGTTAAGCTTGGTTGGCTTTTTTTATTGAAAGTAACATATTTTCGGTTATTGACAACAGAATTCCTGCCAATCCTGAAGGAACTAGAATAGAAGAAGAATGTAGAATGTTGGGAATGGGGGTTAACCACCGCGACCTTACAAATCTATTGTGTGTCCCCTTTTCTTGAGTTATAACGAGTTATAGCTCACCATACAGTCTCAGAGCTTTGACAAAAGACAGTAAGTAAAAGTTTATGACACGAATGGTTGTCGTCTCGGCGCACTCAGTGATGAGTGTTCTGGTGTTTCCCCATTTTCCTCAGAAAATCTGCATTCGCCGTTGTTTCTTAGTTTCAATCTACTGAGGAGTTCATTGAGGAGGCAGTGTCCTGTTAAAACCCCTTGACAATCCGAAAATTGTTCTTACTGATTTTTCTCTGTTGTAAGTTCTGAGAAATTGACTGCGTGTCTTACACCGTTGAAGGATTCCCATTCCAGGTTACGAATGGAGTCTTCCAGGTTCTTGAGTTGCGCTTCAGGATGGTTTCCACTTGGAAAGCAGAACGGTTCTGGTCCAATTAGAGGGGAGTGTTCGCTCCTTTTCAAGCCAGATCGTTTGCTTTTTCATTACCTTCTAGTTCTTGGTGGGCTGGCAGTGCTGGCACCCAGAATAGGAGGACTTTAAATTCTTTGCCGAATTTGCCCGGAATAAATCAACTTTTATTCATTAATTTTAGCTTCTGGCTTCTAACTTACTGCTTCTTCTAATACTGTATATTTATTTTTTAATGGTTACCGCAGTTACCGGTATTTGAAAATGATTTACCCGTAAAACGATAAGCCGGTAATGCAATCCCTAATCTTCACTGACTAAAAAATTCCATTTTAAAGTTTAGTATTGCAGTTTCTAATTTATCAAGCTTTTATGAATCAACCCATAATTAATAAAAGGCTCACAGAGAAACAGAACATTTAGTGACTTCACTAATTTGTAATTTGATCGATCGCTTATGACAAATAAAGACACCATTTGGCTTGTTGAATTAATATATCAACTCGAAACACCTGGCTGATCAGTTATGGTTGATGTAATATCAAAATTATTTCTATGGTCTCCTCGTTTTGTTGCTGACAACAGCACGGTTACCTTAATTGTTTATTAAAGTCATACGGAAAATTTTACTTCAATTTATTTTATATCAACCACTAGTTTTTTTACTTAAAATAGATTTGTTTTTATATTTTATTAAATTACAACGGAATTATAACCATTATACTTGATAATTTTAAAACCATTTTGGAAAATAACGAAAAAAAAATGATATCTCTGAACTGTTTACTAGTTTTTTGCAATTATGATAGTTTTTATGATTAAATATTTGTACAATTAAAAGATTTGCCAAATACTTTAAAGTGTTTCTAGGTAAATAAAAGATAATATGGATAGACCGAAAAAAAATTGTAAAGCTCGGTCTACCCGCCTAGAAACGTCTAAGCTCCGTCTAAGACCGTCTACAAAACTGACTGCAGTTCTCAAGTCAAGACAATATTCCGTCTTAATCCTGGTGTGTATAGAAATGTTTCACCTGTATGATATAAGATTAATGGCTAGCATACACATTGGAATTTACCTGCTGTTTTTATATATAAAATACAACTATAGCCTTGATTTTCGTGAAGATGAAAGTAAAATATGAAATTTTACTACAAAAATTGTAATTATGGTTTAAATTACATTTGTTGACACGCAATTGTGAAAATATTCGTTTGATTATAATCATTAAATATCTCTAAACAATTTTGTAAAATTATATTATTTTATGAAACTATGCAAAAATAATAAATTTTTAAAAGACTTAGTCAGTTGAAGTAAACGTATATTTTTTTTACTATTGCCACATTGCCAAGGAATAAAATGCCCTATATAAATATAATAATGTATAATCTAATAATAAATATGTATAATCAACACTAAAAAATTAGTAATATACATTTAAACCACTATAATTTTGATTAGAAGATAAAATAAATGTCGAAGAAAATAAATAAATTGTAACATCGCAGACGATATCAGTGAACTGTTCTCTTTTCGAATATCAAATCAAAAGAAAACTAAAACGTCTCACAGGCTGCACCCACATCGCTGAGGTTCAAGGTTCATGCATATATTACCACAAAACACATATGTAGACTGGTACCCATGTCTGCCTATTGTTAAGTAGCTTAAGAAAAATACCATCTAATAATCCCATAAGAATATAATGTGGTCCCAGGTACTCAAAATTCTTCCTCTTCTTCCTTTAAGATGATTCGTTATATTTATTAACAATAAACCAAGATGAAACACGAACGCCTGAATATTTTAGAAAGGATCGGAGGGATTTATTTTATTCGAATAGAAGAGGGCACAATTTGTTCACATTAACGTTTTGATTGCTATGATCTAATACAGCCAGCACACACACACACACACACACATCATTATTTATTTCTTTCTTTTATTGCCTATATGAAATTAAAAAAAAACATGTTTTTATAATGTCTACAAGTAACAATATGTTCATCATTAAATTTAAAGATTAAAGTTGAAGTCATTGTTGTCATATCAAGAACCACTCAAATCAAATATCGTGTTGAATACTTATTTATTTTCTTAACACGTCTTACGCAAAAAAAATGTTTAATGATATAGCGTGGGGTACTTACAGGTAAATATCATATTCAATATATACTCAATGATTTTTTTATTTGGAAATGTTAACACTTGTTTGGACAAACAAATCTTTTAATTCTTTTATTTACCGGACTTGTAAAAATATTTATTTTGCAAACATCGGTGTATTGAATTGGTTTAGTCATTTAATATATTTACTGAAGTGAAACTTCTTTACGCGCGATGGGAGTAAAAATTCAAAGCCGTGACACGACGAGCTAACGTCACGACACGCGTCACGAAAAGTGGTAACGATAGAAAAAGTGGTAAGCCAATGAGGAAGATGATATGGGTCTTTGGAGCGTCTAACTCGGGCCCTATGTGAGCTATGAGGCTGCAGGGGCGCATATACGGGAGGGGTAATGGGGGTAATTACCCCTCCCAGAAAGAAATTAATTTATTTTAATTATTTCTTTCGAAAATCGACAACTATGAAACTATCTGAACCCTTCCCGGACACAAACGGTACATTGTGAGACAGGAAATTGTAGAGAGAAACAACCCCTATAACATAGGATACAACACTTTAATGAACAGTGCTTTCCATGAAATCAATAAAATGAAAAATATGCCAAAGAATATACATGTACTGATTTCTTTCGAAAATCGACAACTATGAAACTATGATCCCTTCCCCGACACAAACGGTACATTGTGAGACAGGAAATTGTAGAGAAAAGCAAGCCCTATAAAGCTGCGTATAAATATGTCGAGACGAGTGCGAGAGACACCCGAGACGAGTCAACCTCAAGCGGATTTGAGGTTGACTCGTCATATTGGGACGGGGTCTGAGCTTCGAGCCGAGCCTATACCCAGCCGGACGGCGTTGTCTCCGTTTTTTCCGGAGCCTTTGGCGAACCATCATAAGGATTGGGGCGTCTATTTAACCAGTGGCGTATACACCGCGGCTCCGCGGAACAATTGCCTCGAGTCTCAAGGGGCTCGGATTCCACATCCCATTTTTATATAAAAAGAAATATTCTTTCCTTTATTTGTAATAATGTTAATAATGCATCCTAACTAGAAAGATGCAATTTTGTCTTCTCTAAAATAGTATAGGTAAGTTAGCCAAAGTAGGTAAATCTCATGTACAAAGATTTATTAGTGATTTCTTTTATAAAAACATGAAAATTTTATGAAAAATGAATAAACGTAATGAACTTTTCGTCGAGTTATTAACGACTCAAACGTAAATTATGCGCTATTTCTGCTGAACGGAATTAAAGATGTAAAACAAGCTTCTTTACATATAGGATACATAGAAGATAAGAGAGGCAAATCGAGTGTGTTGAAAAAGGTGGCCATGCTCTCAGAAGTTCCTTACGGTACTCTCATAAATAAAGGGAATCGACAAAGAAAGGAACGATTCGATATAGAAAAATCCAGAAATTTGAACTATCCAGACTACTAAGAAACTTAATTTATGGCAAATATGAAAATAATAAAGTTCCCGCCGGAGGAAGTTCCGGATGAGCTATCTTGAAAAAACAACCGTGCGGACGCTGTGCGCGTACGGTCCGCTCCATCTGAAAGCGCTGTTACTCTATTTAAAAATTTTATAGATATACAAACCACATACAAAATATATTATTGAATAAAATAATTAAAGACTCAAAAAAAACGGTACTGTCAGAAGGCTCCGCCGCCGCCGCTGCCGTGCCGTTATCTCCAGGCCGTTATCTCTGGTAGTCGGCGTTCTCCAGTTTTTTTTTATGTAAACAGTTCGAATATAATTTAAATTTATCATGAATTCCTTTAATTTATCTAGCTTGTTTTTTTACCTATTTTGAAATTAAACAAACATATACAGGGTGTTTTAAAAAACATGTTTCATCTCTCGTGGGGAAGTTCCTCACGTAAAAATAAGATTTATTTTTTATATCAACCAATCCAATTCTGCTTTGGTTCGTAGCTACAGGGGGTTAAAATAGGGTTCCCAACCGTCCTCTATTCCAGAAACAGTCCTCTTTTTGATCTGATTGTCCTCTTTTCTGTCACGTATTGAAAACTTTGTTACATACCAACTTCAAAATCTAAAAAATATTCGTTTATCGCCACAATGCTTTAAAGAATTGTTAATCTGTGTCTTTTATGTAATTTTATGTTTACTTACTGTTAGTTTATGTCTTGAAAAAAAGTTTTGTTGACAATGGTTTGCTTTATTTTATAAGTTTTGAGTATAAATATTTTTGTGTATTTTAAATATTTATCGCATACCGTTTATATAACTTTTTGGTAAATTCTCGACATTTGAGCGACGTTTCAAAAATGTTTCGCCTGTGCCTTTTTTTATCCTCTCGCCCCTATTTTTTATTTTCAAAGTTGCCAACCCTAGGTTAAGTGTTTTATCATTTTCTTCCAAGTGCTTTTAGTAATTTGAGATCGTTTGATGACTGATTTAGTTCTGATCCGGGTAGTTTTTTGTATAAAACAGTGCCACCATCGTCGATTTTTTTCGTTAAATGCGAATAAGAAAATATCCTGATTATATTCTGGCCCTATCCCTTATTATTTTTATTTACAAGCGATCTTAAGTTTATAACATATACATATATTTTATTTAATTGTTAACATTAGGGTAGTTTTACCAATTGTGTATGTGTGGAATTCCACTGATATGTGTTTTAAGTTGTTTGTTAAATTTTTAAAATTTTTTGATTGTATTTTGCTCTCTTAACTTTGTAGTGTCCTGAAGATGCAAATAAATTTTGCGAAACGTCGACAAATTTAAAACAAAGGACTTCTGTTGATTTTTTTCGATCCTAATCCAATTAAAAAACACATTATACTTAAATTTATTAATTAATTTTTTAAAATATTGAATGGTATCGAATAATACTTTAATATATTTATCAATATTTTAAAGTATCGATACTTTATATTCAATACAACCGATACCAAAATATCGATACTGCCTCAGTATCGCACAGCCCTATGAAGAATTTTGTGGGTTCGCCAAAGGCTCCACTGAAAATGGATAGCCGCGAGACAACGCCGTTCGACTGGGCAGGGACTCTGCTCGAGGCTAAATCGCTCG
Source organism: Sitophilus oryzae (assembly GCF_002938485.1). Classification (NCBI taxonomy): domain Eukaryota; kingdom Metazoa; phylum Arthropoda; class Insecta; order Coleoptera; family Curculionidae; genus Sitophilus; species Sitophilus oryzae. The sequence continues at coordinate 9,485,073 of NW_022146479.1, forward strand.
GCTCGAGGCTATAATATGACGAATTCCGCTTGAGGTTGACTCGTCTCGTCCTCGTCTCGGCATATTAGTACGCCTTTTGGAAAGAATTTGCTATAGCCTCGTTTCATACTCGTTTCGGGTTTGTCTCGTACTTGCCTCGGCATATTTATACGCGGCTTAATATGGGATACAACATTTAAATGAACAGTGCTTTCCATAAAATCAATAAAATGAAAAATATACGAAATAATATACATGTACTGATTTCTTTCGACGAAACTATGAAACTATGAACCCTTCCTGGACACAAACGGTACATTGTGAAACAGGAAATTGTAGAGAGAAACAAGCCCTATACAGGGGCGTATATACGGAAGGGGTAATGGGTGTAATTACCCCTCCCAGAAAGAAATTAATTAATAAGAAAAAATTTGGTATAAAATAAAATTGTTACAAAAAAGTTAATAATACAAATTAAAACAGAATATCCAAACCAATCCAAGTAGGTTTTTTCCATAGTTACAATACCTTCCAGCAAAAATTTAATTCAAATTTAGTACTTTTTTGAATATTCACACTACCCCTCCCAGGCTCAATCTCTAGATGCGCCACTGTGGGGCTGAAACTCGAAATGTAGATGGAGCTCGAAGAGAAGCTGTTAGTGGAATAGTGGAATAGCTGTTAGTGAGAAGTTTCACTTCAAAAATGCGGACATAGAGCACCATACAATTTTTTTAATTAAATACATCATGATAAAATTTAAATAACTATATGTCTTAAATCTCTTAGCAATATTTTGCATTTTATTTTACACAGAGTAAACGTATAACGTTTATTAATGACCAAAAGAAAAATTTCTCCATTGTATAAAAAAATAATGGCTGCGAAATAATAAAAATGACAGGATTCCATTGTGCACTCTGAAATACATAGTGTTGTGAAAAAATACGTATATTGACAAAGGCCTCGTACATCACAAGTAAGGAAGAACCAAGAGCCATGCTGCGTGTGAAGAAAGAAAAAAAATAATAGGACATACACAACATATGGTTGGAAATATTGTTTTTCAAGTTGGCTGAAAGATGTTTATTTACACTACGTTGCATTTAATGACGAATTCTTGAAGTTAATTATCAAATTATGTACGGCTTTCCTAAAAAAATTGTTACAGCAGTTCGGAGTTAGAAAATAAATGAATCTTTAATATTTATAAATATGCCAAAGCGTGGGGAAGGATTACTGGCTTATTTTATAGAGACTACTGCTATTGTTTAAAGAAAAGACTCGATTGTTGTAATGTTTCGACCGCTTTTTATTAATAACAACCGCTGTTATATCAGGAGAGACACATGTATGTTTATGTCATTAAATAAAAATAATTACTGCGTGTCCTGCATGTAGTTTTATAATCGTGCATTACTATACTAGGTTAATATTAAATGCAATACCCTCATATTTTAATTAATTTTTTTAAACAAATTCCTGTAATGTTTCTATTTGGTAAATTAAACCTGTGGCGGTACTTTAGGGTATACTAGAATCCAAAATTAGCAAAATAATGTTGATATAATTCCCAAGCTGACACTGGATTGAACCTCTTTTAAGTTTTTTTTAAATAGAATTGGTAATACCCTTGTATATGAATTTTTTAAACAAGGGTAATACGAAACCATGGTCTTCAACGAAATAGGCGTAGAAAATATATAGGGAGGTATCACATGGCTCTTTTTAGAATTTTAAAAACTTAGACCGCTTTTGTTCTGACCAAACTTAACTGACGTCTCTAATAGTAGATTGTTGTTATTCGAAAGATTGACAGAAAAGATATTTAGGCACAGCAAAGAGAAGAAAACATAGTTTTTTTTACGCCACCAGTTATTAACTAACACTCTTGTAGAAAAAAGAACAGATAATAGAAGTCTAATTTACTCTAAAGTCTAAAAAATGTTTTAAAGTAAAGATTAAACTTTAAGCAACTTTAGGTACAAAACTAAGCCTAAATAAATGTGTTGTTCGGTTTATCTAAGCTGGATGGATTAGGGCTCGGAGTGTAAAGTGAATGAAGAAAATTAATATTTGAAATGTAATCAAAAAGATTTCTATGCGATTCATAATTCCAAGCCTAAAACGTTCCCGTCCATTGCATGTACCGATTTGGTCTATTTAAATTGTTGACCCACATGTGTTCTGCATCTGCTTTTTTAACCCAGGCTATTTCCGCTGCTGCATCTTCTCGGTATTTTCCGTATCGATCTTCCTCGTAGATGCGTACAGTTGATGTGATTCTAATTAAAATTACTTTTTCCCACGCGTCCGCTACGTATGTATATCGATTTGGGTTTGGGTGTTGAAAATGTCATTAACTTCTGGCTCATTTAAATACAGTCCTGTTACGCCCAACCATATCATCATTACAATTTAATTATTACAAGTAGAGATGTTTTTTTTCAGATGCAAGTTCAAAATCCAGCTTAAATTTACATAATTTTATTAAGATATTTTAAGTTGAAATTAAAAAACACTATTAACAACTATTTTTAGTTGTATATACACAATTATCGTAGAATATAATAAGTAAATGTTGAAAGGAATGTGCTGATAACATTGGGATCAAGCTGTATTTGACCTGTATCATTTAACTCTTCAAAAAATTATAAACTAATAAAGAATATAATATTACTTAATCAACATTTTGACAATGAACAAATAATTTACTATCATAAGCTTCAATAGACATTAGACTTCAATCAATTGAAGATAAAAATATGTGGTTACCAAATTCTTTTAGAAATTGTTTCATTTCTAGTTTATTCAACCATTTCCAATTATTGTGGTGTAGCCTCCCTTAAATATTTAGATATTCTTCCTGTAGTTGGACCCATTGTTTTCTATTGTTGGATTATGCGAGTCCAAGATATCCCTGCTAATTTCCTAGGGTTGGTCTTCTTCTAGGTCTCTTAATTCATCGTGGGATGCTATAATTTTTGTGGTCCATCTGTTGTCCGTTCTTCTTGCCAGGTATTCTGCCGATTACCACTAGTGGGATTTGATTCTGTGAATGACATAATTATCTGGGTCTTCTGTTCGTTTTTAGTGTCCAGGTTTCACATGTATAGGTCCATGACTGGTAGTACACATTGGTCGAATGTTTTCTTACTATGATGCTAACGTAATTCTTCTGTCGATTTCTGTTGATCCTGAGCTGTGTGTTGTAGATTGTAGAATGAGTCAGAGGGGATTGGAGGGGGTGGTATTAATGGTATTAATCCCCGTGACCTTAAAGATCTATTGTGTACCTCTTTATTGTATACTCGTAATATACTCGTATAATATACTCTTTTACTATTTCCAGTGTTGTGTTATTTATTCGGATGTTTTTTCTATCTAATAACTCGTTGTACATTACTTTGATATGATTTCTCTGAATAAAATATGCACGTTGCCTATGAAAACCTTATCCTCCCTAATTTCAACGCATAATTATACAGGGCATTTTTGTATCTAACATGTAATTTTCTATAATTATCACGGACCATGATATAACGCTTAAAAGAATTTGATAATGACGTTTAGAGTAGAACGGGCCATGGTTTTGATCTATATCAGTTCGAAAAAAACTACGACTTAGTTCAACGAACATAACGGAAGTAATTTGTATTTCAGGAATTAGAGGCATACTATCGGTGCTATTTTTATGGCACTTTCAGGTATTTTAATCTGAAAAATTGAGAAATTTTATTGATTTATGCATAGCTCCGTTCTATATTTAGTTCAAAAATAGAAGTTTATTATTGTTTTTTATTATGTGGTAAAATGTGAATGTTGCCAGAAGCATGTTTTTTTTTAAATTGTTCAGTGTTTTGAAATATTTGAAATATTGTTTTTTGGTATTCAACATTCAAAATGAATTTCACAATTTTTCACAAGCATAATAAAAAGGGGATGAGAAAAAATATAATAGAATGAAAAAACTGAAGAATCTTTAAAAAAGAAAGATCTTTTAATTTTATTAATCTGTTCCAAGTAGAAGAGCGGCCCTGTATTTGTAGATCTTTGTAAGTTACCACAAAAAAAGAAATAACAAAACTTTCGCAAAAAAACTAGACGACATTATGCTATAAGGCGTAAGAAATATAAGTTTCTTTAATAAAGTCCATTAATAATCTCGTTGGGACTTAAGCCGCAAAAAGCGAAAATAGCCAGATTAACGACATTGCTGTTAAATTATTATATAAGTCCGTATGTGTAAATTTAAACGACGGGGAAGTGGGACTTAAAAGGGTTTTATCATTTAAAAACAGCATCAATCAATGTCGTTCGGTCTGTTTGTGTGTTTTGCGACTCTTTTAGGGTGGGGCCATATCACTCATCTCGCTTATTATTAATATTAATATCATTTTTAACTCCTCCACTGTTTATCGTTACTGCTTTTTTGCTTCTTTTCGTGTCCCCGTTAACATGTAGAGGTCGCAATACAATAACTGAAATGAACAGGGTTGCGGCAATATAATTTATCCAGCAGACTTAAGTCCATATAACTAGTTTTACAAACTTTCAATGAAGTAAAATCCATAAATGTATACTCAGTGTTTTGCTCAGAAATATAAAAGAGTGATGAGGTAAAATATATAAATGTTTACTCATTATTTTCTGCCTCTATGATATGCGAGACGTTGTTGTTTGTGGGGAAGCTCCTAGTCACGTGCTAGGGCTAATTCCTTCTGGCTGGACCAGGTCAAAGGGATGCGTGGCTAGATAAAAGACTTTCCTCTACTGGTCTCAGCCTTGGAGCACCAGGGGAGCATCCCATTGTATTCTCTTCTCCCGTACTTCTACATGCGTGGCTCTATAGAAGTTGATCGACTAACCTTGCTTGCGGTGTATCGCCAGCTTTGCCAGAATTCCAATGTAAGTACATCGAGTTGGCGAGTCATCACCTCGAGGGATGAGGCTCATGATCAGGTACTCAAATAGGAACTGGGCTCAAATCCAAGGAGAGACTATGTTAAAGAGGTGGAGAAAATAGGGACAGATCCTCCATCCTTGTTAAAGAGAAGGATAGGAAATATTCTGCCCTTCCTACAACAGGAAGATCCCCATTCATGATGAGTTATAACTCAAGAAAGAGGGACACACTAGATCTTTAAGGTCGCGGTGATTAATCCCTTTCGATTCATTCTATATTCTACTCATTATTTTACCTCATCGCACTTTTAAATTGAATCATATCTAGCCTGTTCACTTTGATACTATATAGCAGCGACAACGGTATATAGACATTACTAAACTACATAAATTTGAATAAAAATGTTCCAACGAAATTCTAAGAAACTTAAATGATTAATACGCATTTTTTGTTATTGTTTTTGCGTTACTTACTTACCCCGGCAACACCCAGTATATAGCATTGAAACGAGAAGAGAGAAAAAAGGCCGATTAAAGAGAACCAATTACTTATTCATTCGTATACGAACACAAACAAAATTTGTATGAGTAATATGCCATATTCACTTACAATGACTTAATTACGGGCACTTACAATATATGGATTAAAATTTGAGGTCAAAACAATACAGAATTAGAATTTTAAATAGCGCAATTAGCAATTTTCAGCTGTAGGATGGTTTTCTTCGAAGACATTCGCTCACTACAAATTACTCATTATTTATTTCTCACTATTCGATGGGAGCATTTTGACGAAACTATTCAAAACCAGAAAGTCATATTGCGATAGTGTTTCAGATATCCTTGACTCACCTATTTCATAATTTCTCGTCGGTAACGGTACCACAAAAAAATACAGTCCCATTGATAAACTATCGCTAGTAACTAGCATGTATTACGAAAACGTATTTGCTCAAAAATAAGCAACAAATTTTCAATTGACTTGTTAAGTAATATAAAATGAGTAGGTATATTCAAATTAAGAAAATATACACATGTTCACCATACTACAATACCAATAAATTTACGTAAAATAACACCAAAAGCCAGAAAATAGAAAATACATATTTATGCAAATACAAATATTTTTGTCATAGTTTCATCTATTCATGCACAACTACTACTGTCATATGGATCCTATTTTTGGGTTTTTCAAGTTGCAAAAAATCTTTATCGTCTTCAAGTTACGCCACTGGTATACATGGACTAAACATTAAAACGAAACTGTCTGTACATATCTGGCATTCTTGCAAAGCGCATAATTCTGATTAGTTAGAGTTATTAGAAATGATTAAAACGTGCCCTACCGTATGTAGAAACAACTATTACTTCAAAGACTAATGTGAATTTTTATTGGTGTTACCGATTTTGTGGGTCACTCGTTATTTAAACGTTCCTGGAAACGCTTATTAAACGTAAGGTACGTTTCCCAATGATCATTGGATTGATAATAACATAACATATGCAGATGGATAAGAATGGCTGATAACAAAACTCCGTGAATATATTGTTTTAGTTTTTATCATCGCTATTGTTCTTTCGGAAATAAAAATCGACGTATTTGCAAAAAAAGCAATTTTATCAAGACTATTTCATGAAATATTACCATTGTTTGCCATTGTCAACCACCAATATTCATTTATTTGATATTTCCCCATGTTACAATCACAGTAATCGTCAACTGCGTCCTTTTAATATTACACATAACTTTTTTGAATGTAATTCTCTCAAATATGTATTAAAATAACAGTGAAACCACATTAATTTACCAATAACAATTTCCTGTTAATTTACAGAAACTTTATAACCACTATTGCCAAATTAAGAAATGCATGACGCGAATAGAAGTTTATTTTCTATCATGCACAACAGTGTCAAAATCTTTACCTATAGAATAGTTCTTAATAGTTATTAATTAATACATTTTTAGAACACCACCCTTGTTATGATATATGTATATCATATCAGAGACACAGATTATTAGTTCATATACTTATCTCATGTACAATTATTACAAAAATTACAATAGTTATATAGTAATTTGTAAATAAATGAGATAAAACCTGAGAATATCTGCTATTTTTAGTGTTTGACATCATTTTAGTATAATTACTTTTTTTAATGTATACGTAGCAGGAAAATTATTACTCCTAATTAAATCCTTAATACTTATTCATTGAAAATCAGGGATTATGATGTTGCATCTGAGTTGAGTCAAGTAGAGTAGTCAATTTTATTTTTTTTTTCGTAAAATGGTATAAGCTAGTTCGTGAAAACCTTGATTTATCCATAGCTTTGATACTTTTTCATGTGTGTTTTGCTGTTTCCTTTTTGATTATACAAACAATTTCTTTATATATTTTTATAATCAAACTGGGTTTAGCTCCTTAATAACGGAATATTCTGTATGTTTACAATCATATTTACCGATATTTCTAGATAATGAAGTAGACATACTTCATATTTTTCTGGCGTCAATGTTGCCATTAAAAGTATTTAATCAGTAACATAATACTACAGAAAGTACGAATTAGTTTGAAATGCATTTGATAAAAACTATCTGAAAATTAGAAGATTAATAGCAATTATTTGGAAATATATTTATTTGTGTATCGTCTTATCTCTGATGTCTAGAAAATAATTAAAGGTGCCTTTGATAGTTTTTAGTGTACAATAGAATTTTCGAATTATTTAAAACGTGTAGTGATCAAAAAGAGACGGTTTCTGTCGCGTCACATTTAAATAAGAATATTTTTGACGCTAAATTTTTTTGTCAATAAATCGATGCGAAAGAATGTCGGTATGTTTAAACAGATCGCTTAAAAAACGATTTTTGTATTGGTATCACGTCACCAACGTGAAAACCGGCCAACTGGATGTTGTTAAATATTACACGCTAAATTGAATGAAGCGTTCCGTTAGACTTTTTTTGGTAGGTGGTCTGACCATCTTGTTGATCGAATAACAGACAATGAAATCAGTTAAACCGTGAGATGTTGAAAGGGCATTTAATTGGCATAATAGTCCGGATTCTTTTAGCCTTATTAAACAATCAACAAGGTGACCAAAATCTCTAGAATGGTGGAAAAAGTCGAAAAAGTTTACAGTTTTATGGGCGGATTCACATATAATTTTCGTGAGTATATGAATGGAAAAACGTCGAAAAATTGGTCATTTTTGACTCCTTATAATAAGTAAATGACAGTAATTTAATCAAACTTCAAAATTGCCAATATTTATTATACTCATAAATATGTATGGAAAAAAGTCGAAAAATTGATCAATACTTTTCATGTTTTCAAACTTATTAAAAAAGTAGTAAAGATGGTCATAAAGTTTTGAAAATTTCAGAATTTGTAAGAAATCTTATGTAGATTTAGAGTATAGTCTGTCCAACGAGAAGATCCTTGACAGTGATAGATGTGTCTGTCATTTTAATTTCAAAGTAGTTTATTTTATTTTACAAAGAAATAAGTTGGTACAACTGGAATGCATAGCAGGAAATTAATATATGTATTTAAAATTTGACTGACAAGTAACTTCAAAATATTGTGAAAAAAACTGTATAAAACTGAAAAAATGTAATCGAGTTATTTTATTTAATAAAAACGGTATGTGTTAATACAAAACAAACAAGAAGAAGACATTACATACCAAAAAATTATAAAAAAGAACTATTATTTACTTTCAAGCTTTATGAAACTACCCGCATTTATGATTATATTTATCAATATAACTTGTGTACAAATACAAATTTGTAATATTCCGCAGGAATAAATAAAATAACATAAATAAAACAAACTATTTTATTAATAATAACACCAAATTTTATACCTCACAGGTTGATTAATTAACTTTAATCTTAATTTTTTTAAACCAGTACCTTTTGACATTATTTTTCTGCAGTACTAAAATTCATTATTTACCTATCGTGTGATGTCGATATTTTACAGCTACTCCAGTTTTTAGTATGTGTTTAGTATGGTCCTTCTATCATATTCGAGATGCACTTATCTACGACGAGATGGTATACAAACTTTATTGATAGTAACTTTATTGGTGTATCTGTATAAGACTTTCTGCCTGGGCAGCGAGTATTAACCATAAACTGTGATCTGGGTTCTACAGTTAATTTTCACTCGATTTTTCCTCCACTTGACTTCAAAAGACACAAAACACACGAAATAACACGAATCAAAATGCATCATCTTCCAAAACGCAGGGTATTTGACAAAAGTTGTCACAATATTATAACCTATAATTTGGCAAGACTTTGACAAACGTCAAAAATCTAAAGGCGAGTTCATACGCATCGGCGTCCGTTTGTCGTTCATCGTTCCGTCAAACCACTAAAATTGAAATACGATCTGTCATTTTTGAAATAAACCAATGAAACTGGTTAAAAACAACAAGTGACGACGCATGACGAATTTATATTTAAACCCATCCATAGTTAACTTAAAAATTATTAGAAACTTTTTTTAGTAAAATAAATAGATTGGTATGGGACGTCATCTGCTTTTTTTCTGTCATCGTCTGTCGAAATCTTACCTGAGAAAAAAAACAGAGTATATATAATCTTTTTAAGGCTTGAATACTTTGGTTTTGTAAGAAATTTGATTTTTGGAAACCTTGATTTTGAGGATTTTTTTATGATGGTTAAAACTTTACCTACAACTAATGCTGTACTTATAAAGCCAGAATGGACTACACTTTCCTGTTTTATGTCTTTTAGTTTTATCAAAATTGGTAACTTGGCAAAAATCGCCAATTTTCTGGGCTATATGTATGGAAAAAAGTTGAAAAATTGACAATTTTTGACATATTTTTAGAACATGAAGAAATATAGTAAACAAAGCAGTAAAATTTTCAAAAATGTAGCGATTGTAGGAAATTTTACGCAGGTTAAGAATATTTACACCCTTAGAGTGCGTCGTTGTACCAGAAAATTGGATTTTATGACCTCATATTTTATTGAATTACAAATAGTTAATAACAACTTCTATCAACTAATCATCAAAATCTATCACTATTTTTAAACCACTAAATTTGATACTTTCTGCTTTTTTTCTTAGAGAACCATGGCACACTTTGCATAAATTTCTTAATTAAGTCGTCGTAAACTAGCCTTAGGAAATGTTTCGTCCAACTATGGAGAAAAAAATGCTGATATAATTGAGCCATTTAATTGTGAGTGACAATTAGAGCCTGTTGCGGGACACGAAGAATTTTATCAAACGTGGGAATTACAGAGGCATGTACATTATTGTACACACAACCAGCAAATGTGTTAATAGAATATTTCATTTCCTATATGTTACTTAATGAGATGGAATTTACATTGTGAATTCTACCGTATGATCAAAAAAAAATGGCGTCCAGTTGGCTTGGAAACGACGATCGATGACATTTCCCATATAATTTTACATATAAAATGACAGCGATCTTCATTTCATAGCCATCGCTGACGCCTTTTTATTCGATCATACGTTATCTTTATGGTTAGTTTTCGTTTATGTTCATGCTCGCAATCTATATCTTACTAATATATAAAATCCTTAAGTGACTGACATACTGATTAATCACGACCCTGCTCAAACCACTCAACGTAAGAAGCTGAATTTTGGCATACAGGTTGATTCTAGGGTGTAGAGGTTCGATAAGAAGGGATTTTTCGAAATTTCAGTTCCAAGAGGGTGAAACCACCCCTCAAATATCACAATATTTTTTATTTAAAAAACGGTCAAGTTTCCGAAAAAACGCTTAAACACGTATATTATATTTTGTTTTTACATATTTTAAGATTTTTAAAAATGTATACAGGGTGTTTCGAAAAATCTGGTCATTGATTAATCACGATCCTGCTTAAAGCGCTTGACGTAAAAAGCTGATTTTTGGAAAACAGATTGACTTTAGGGTGTGGAGGTTCAAGAAGAAGGGATTTTTCGAAACTCGAATTCTAAGGGGGTGAAACTATCCCTCAAATATTAAAATATTTTTTATTTAAAAACCGGTGTTGTTTTACATATTTTAAGATTTTTTATAAATTTATACAGGGTGTTTCATAAAATATGACCATTGAGTAATCACGATTCTGCTTAAACTGCTTGACGTTTAAAGCTGATTTTTGGCAAACGGATTGACTGTGGGATGTAGAGGTTCGATAAGGAGGGGTTTCTCGAATCTCAAATTCCAAGAGGGTGAAAACGCCCCTCAAATATTACAATATTTGTTATTTAAAAAACGGTTAGCCTTTCGGGAAAACGCTTGGACAAGCATAATGTATTTGGTTTTTTTACATATTTTGAAATTTTTAAAAATCATACAGGGTGTTCCAAAAGATGGGTAATTCTTAACCACGATTCTGCTTAAACTGCTTGACGTATTTTTATGAACGGATTTTCGAAAGTCAAAATCCAACGAGATGAAACTACCCCTCAAATATTACCAAGTTATATAATAATATCGCCATATTGTTTTTTCTCATGCTGACATAAATGTGAGAAAATTTTATCCAGTTTGTATGTTAATGGAAATTCTTGCTTTGCTTTATCATCACCATTACAAATGATTAATTCGACGCGAACGAAGTCGCTGGTACACGCTAGTATGTTTATAAATAGTATACTTCCAATCACACATATTATATAAAACATTAAAGATTTAAATGATTGACACCTACCATGACGCTATTTTCACTCAAAATCTAAAGGTTCGCGAAGTAATAAATCAACACAATTAAAATGTGCTTATTAAGCAAACCCCAGTTTATTATACTTAAGTAATTATAAACAAAAAAGCATATAATGACTAGCATTAGATTCTAATAACAAATTAGACACCTGGGCTACTAAATGCCTGATTTTCCATACTTATATCTAGTTATAACATCACAATGTTGGCATTCTTACTGTCAGAAAAAAATACCCGCGTTAATGAAGTGAAAATTAAAAACACTAATAGCGTATAATTATAACCTATTGGCATGATTATTAAGTATGCCAAATTTGCTGGCCTGCATGACGCAATTTTTTATTTATCAATAAAGCCGGCAAGGAAGAATCTCGAGGGGCAGTTTCTTATAAAAAGGACAGTGTATTGACCCGACTGGCTACATTGGGGCCCTACTTGATTATTCCTCGACGTAAAATTCAACCTGGATGGCATATCAATGACTTTTGAAACTTGTGTATTGTATTTATAATGCTTATCGTCTCTGTTGCAGGTGCACATGAAGCAGTATGGCTGCCAGCAGGACGCGATACTATTGAAAAGATGAATTGTGCAGAAAACTACAAAGACCTGCTGCTCTATCTTGAACAAGTCCAGGTACGTACTGAATGTGATTTCGAAATTGTTCAATTATGCAACACCCCTCATAATATTCGGTTTTATATCCAAAGAAGAGCGATAAATAAATCGTTTAAGAAATACCAGAAACTGGGTCAGAATCAAATTTAAAAGAAGGTGAATAATATTTATATCATACTTGATTCGTAATGAAAATGCCAGCAGATACAGACCTGTTTTGATAAATACTTAGTTAATTTATACGACTTTTTGTGATTTGTGTTACCCAACCGACGAGTTAGATATACAGTGTGCTCAAAATATTTCAACATATCATTATATTATAATCATATACAGTCTGTTGCATCGCCAACCCAAATCATTTTATTTTACAGAAAAATATATTTGAAAATTTTTAAAGGTTTTTTTTAAATGAAGCAAATTGTTAATTTTGAATAGCTTCTACGAAACATTTTTCTAATTTTGATTTTATATGGTCATGTGACGATGCAGCACACAGTATCATCTCATACACTGTGTCAATTTTAAAACTTCCCAACCTTAATATCTTTCTAGCAGTTATTAATATGAAAAATCGGGAAGACACGTCAATTTTATTTGTAAGAGGGACAATTTAAATTAATATGTTTAGCCTTTTTCTTTCAACCCTTAATTCCGTTAATGTTCATGACATTTTCTGTTTATTAGTATTTTGACATCCCTAGAAAAATGTAATGGGTATATCCATGTTGCCACCTAACCTTCTAATCATTAGTACTACAAGGAAACCCATTGCAATAATTTTTGTGTAAACACTAGCCTGAAAACCAAAATCTCAATGCAGGAAACCTCTAGACAAAAAGCAACAAAGTAGGATACCACTGAAAAGAGAATTAAACGCCCTTTAAAACGATGTGCCACTTGATCCCCATTCCTATTTAGGATTGTAAGGGTGACAGAAACTCCTAACCTCCTAAGGGAGTGGAAGAAAAAGGCTAAAAATATTCATTTAAAGTGTAAATAAAATTGAGGTGTCTTTTCGGTTTTTCATATTTTTAACTGCAAGAAAGATATTAAAGGTGGGAAGTTTTAAATTGACATAGTGTATAACTTCATTTACTGTACGGTTTTGTCTACTTATATTATTTGTCAGACTTTGCTGACCACACTGTAAACTTTTAAAATCCATTTGTAGCGAGGTAGAATATGTAATTAGTAATTCTGGAGGATTTAACTATGAAAAAAAAGGTGTTCTCTGATAACCGTTATAGCACGTTCCAATTACCTCAATAAATTTGTTTTATAATTACTATAAGGTAAAAAATAAATTAGTAGGCGACCATGAGATGGTTTCAGTTTTTCAAAGTTATAATGAATGTTTTATGCAGCCTTATAATCGCTTTTAGTTTACTTCCCTCACAAAAACAGGTACAATTTGGTTTTAGCGATAAAATAATTAGCCGCCTCACTTTTTTGCGGTTAAATATAGAAGATAATATCCAGGCAAAACGATTAAACTTAATAATATTTAATAAAAAAAAATAATTAAGTTAATAAAGTTGGAAATAACTTCGATATTAAAAAATAACTTGTTTGCTAGGTCTGGCTGATAACCATCTGTTGGATAATATTAATCCCAAAATAACTAACAGGTATTTCTAATCACCATAAAGAAAATCATAAAACGTGATGTTTTTCTGAACTGAGACATGCATAAAAATTTATTATTATTATCTATTCAATTATAATAATACCTCTTAGCTTATCATCTTATTAGAATATCTTTATATCCATGTTAAAATTAACTGGCTTTTTTACATTTGGAGAAAAATAAATTAAATATCTTTAATGGGCATTTAAATTTTTATTTATTTTTTATTATTACTACACGTAGATCTAGATTTACTTTAGGCAAATCCCACAATATTCATACATTTTACATAATGGCGCAATTTTTCCTCTTTGTAATTACACATTTTTATCTTTTTTACTTTAACAAAAGTCTTGAATTTTGAAGTGCTTAGTGACATTTCTGCGGGATTAGCCTTTACACAGTTTTTTTAATAATATTTTAAAATTTATCGATATATTTTTTACCCCTGGCTGCAAAAAAAGCTGGATCAATATCCTCCCCTGCTGAATCACGACGATCACGTGGCTTGACATCATCAAAATAGTATGGATAAAGCTTCTTTCCTCTGGAATTAAAAAAGGGTTCATTTTCTGTGTCTTTCTTAATATAGACCCAGTGGGGTTCTGGAACTAGAAACCTATCCTGAGTGTAAGTGGGATCTTTTTTACCCCTGTTCGCCCAGAATGGGCCTAAATCTTCTTGCTTCAACGATCTTTTAAAACAATTTTTCATTGTGCATGATATTTCGTCCTTGCGATAGTCGGAAGAGTCTATCATTCTCTTCCGCGGATCTTGGCACTAAAATATTTTAAATGCTTAAAAAAAACTTTAAACTGAATAACCCTACCACTATGTTTCTCTGTTCTTTATTATTTATTATTCTGTTATTTAATATCTTTATCTTTTAGATTATAAACTAAAAAATTAATTTAATTAAAGAGAAAAAATTCATTTAATTAAAACGTGTTTGGTATGAAAAACTTGGCAAATTCAAGTTAAAAATATTAACGAAATCGGTATAGTCAAAATTATATTGCATACATAGGGTGTCCCAGAAATAAGTGCAAGTATTTTAACTGGTAGTATAGTTCAACTCCAGAAACACGCCTATGAGTTTTTTTCGCGCAAAAAAATTTTTGGAAAAAATTTTTGGATTTTTTTTTAGTTTTTAGTTAAAAAACATAATTTGTTGATAATATGGCAACATAGGTATTAGATTAAATTTACAAGAAAGAAAATCCGGAAAAGATCTAGTGGTTCTCAAAATTTTAGCAAAAAATCTTTTTTTTTTGGAAATTTTCAAAGTAAAATAACTCTACCACCCCTTAAAATACTTGCACTTATTTCTGGGACACCCTGTATTAGCTAATAGCGCTAATAGTAACAGATTTGAAAAAACAACTAAAAAAATTGTTAAATTGGTGTCCAGAATTAGGTTGATTAAATCATAGCCTTTTTGCTTTTCATAGTTTCCAATTATGGTTAAAATATTGCATATCTATTAGTTAACAGTAATAGATTTTAATGACGCATAGTTTTTTTTTTATATTGGAATTATCAAAAAAAGAAACTTTGGAAAATGTGTTATGCGTGGTGTCCAGAATTAGGTTGATTAAACATCATCCGCTTTTTTGCTTTTCGTGGTTTCCAGTTATGGTTAAACTAATATAGGTTTTTTGATTCAATTCTGAATCATGCAGAATTATAATCGAAGTTACTTAAAACGAAAAAAATTAAAATTGAAATGAAATTTAAATTACTAAAATAGTTGAATGAATTCCTCATGTAGTCTAAAGTTAAAGTCTTGATTTTGAAAAATTGACGTTTTTGAAATGAACTGCGGTTTATACTTCAAGTCCTCTATATATACTGAGTGTGTAATTAGCAATAAAAGCTTCTTGGTATCTCGCAAAAAAAATTCTAGGTTAAATCAATTTATTCTACTCTGAAAGGCTTTAACTAGAGGAATAATGAGACAAATCGAATTACATATATTTCATTCGATGTAACTGTGGATTAATGCAAGGTTTAAGTGTAGAAAAAAATGTATACATAGTAGCAGATTTGGACTTGGAAAATATTGTACTTACGTGGACAATAGTGAGCAAAAACAATACGAAAAAACTGAAAAACGGAAACATGGTCTTGTCTGAAACTTCTCTCGGACACTGGTGCCAAGAAAATTTGTACTGGCCCTTAAATACCATCGGCTATTTTCTAGAACATAACAGCTCGGGGCTTATTTGAATTAGTTTGGGAATTTGGGATTGTACTGTCAACATATCGTATTAAAGTTCAGCTTTGCAGCAAGACTTTTCTTTGTTTTTGTATTAGGCCAATCCTTGTACCTGTCTAACTTGCGTTGGCTTCTTGTGATTGCGGCCGAAGTTCCCCAGAGCCTTATTTTTGAATGTTACTGCGTTACTATTTTTGTTGGGCTGTGTTTAGAGCAGCTGGTTCTTGTGAGCTAACTACACTATGCGTATATTTCAATTTTAATTAAATCTAACCCGAAGACACACTAATTAGACACGATGTGCCACTATAGCCAGTAAATTTTTATCTGTTGTCTATTTATAAAGAGTTTTTATACCTTGATTATAATTCATCCAATATTTTGTGTAATTGTATTTAAGTGTAGATCTCAAATTTACTTCCAAACCCCGATAAGGGTAGTTTTGTGTAAATATGTGTGAGAGATGTGAGTGAATTTGAAAAATTTAATCACTTATTCTGACATTTTCTGAACACCTCAAATATTTGATATACTCAAAGTAACATACGTGTATTTTAAGAAACTTTTCTCAAAATTTACTTTCAAACCTCTACAAAGGATAGTTCTAGGGATGAATAGGAGTGGGAGATGTAAAGGAGTGCATATATTCTGGCCTTTTCTGATATGTCTATTTCTCAAAATTTAGTGTATTAGAAGTAACATACATATATTTTAAGAAACCTGTCCCATATTTACTTCCAAACCCCTACAAAGGTGTGAAAACCCCTAGGAGTGAATAGGAGCAAGATATTAAAGGAGTGCATTTGAAAAGTTGAATAAACTAACTATTCTCTGTATTCAAAATTTCGGATCTTACTTATAAACTATTTCGATAAAATTCTATTTTTATTATGCAATTTTTAGTATACTACAAATATATTATCATTTGTTTCTCTTTAAAATTCCCTGTATTTTAGGTCCAGGCTGATGCTACAAACGCAGACACTTCATCTAGTACGGTAAAAATTACTTTATATACCTACACATATTTATTGTAATGTACTAAACGCGGGGTATATTAAAAATAACACAAATTTTGGTTACTAATAAATAATTTTAGATAGTAAAATTAGAAAATATTTACTTAAGTTTAAATACATACACCTATACAAATAATATTAACTTTACTACACCCTATATGTGCTATTATAGTATAATATAAGTATGGAAACATGAATTTTTATTCTGCATTTCTTACTTTTATTCTGTATTAACATTACTACACAAAATACCGTATTACTGTGGTTGTGGTTATTAAGGTCTCTAAAAATATAAACAAAAATTAAAGTTCTTCAAACCTTTATTTTTTTTCAGAGTGAAATCAACAACACTTTTACAAAAGATGCCGAAGTATCTGTCCAAAAGAAACCTCCCAAAACTATGCCATTTCAGAACGGGTTGTCAAAAATCGAAGAAGAAAACATCAAGAACAATTCGAACCCGAACTCGAACCACGGTTCTATAACACCAACATCCGATCCTGAAGATATCGAGCTGAATTTGAAGATTTTGGTGAAGCTTAACGAAGCAATCAAGTCCGACCTATCTGAGCTTTTGGCCAATTACGATCTAAATCAGAAAACGCAAAACCTATGCAACGGCACCGCGTCGTTTAATGAATACAGACATATCAATGAATATCAGGATGATGCGTTCAGTCATTTTGAAAATCTCAGCTACGAAGATAAAAGATCTACAGATATTGAGACTTTGTCGGACTTAGGCTCCATCTCGGTAAGATTTCAAGAATATTCCTATTGTCAAGCTAAACCGACTTTAATCGAAGATACGTATATACAGGGCGTTGTTTAATAACGTTGAGAAAATTCAAGATTTTTTTTTTCAGAAATTAACTAAAATATATGAAGTACTAAGTTTATGATTATTATTAATACATTTCCATTTTTCTTTTTTTTTGTCGAGTAACTAATAATATACTTGGTCTTGGTCTTGGTCTTTGGCTTGCACAAAAAGCTATATAACAAGATCAAAGCCGACCAGTGCAAGTTATTAAAATTTTCATCAGCCAAATATTTTCAGAAAGTGCCTCTAGCAAAAATCTATTATTAAAAAATTGCAAAATTTGCCACAGTATTGCAACCAAGATCAAGAGAGTCTTGGTCTTGCTCGACAATATTTTTTTCTATTGTCAAATACAGTCGAAACAAAATGCCGATAATAAATTTAATGATTTAATTACTTTTTTACAATTATACCGATAAAAATTTCTTTAAAATTTTAAACTCAAGTAAAAAAGTCCTACCTTATGAGAGCAAGATAGTGAAGAAAATCGGCCACAAAACCATAACTAAACCACGTTTTCGCTATCTATCCTTACTAGCAGTCACTCACGAAAGTTCACCGTCAAATAAAAGCAAATATTGTATAAATAGCTTTTCCTGTTTTTTTTCACGTATGACAAAGAAAAATTCACCTTTTTGGTCGAACTTTTGTCCCGGTTGCTAGCCAGCCAATCCAGCCTAAGCCACATAGGATTGACGCCTATACAAATACTGAAAATAATATCAATTCCATAAGAAGATTCCATATTCTTAATTATATATATTTTGGAAGTTTATTATTACATTATATTCTCCTGGAATTTTATATAAACTTAAATGAAAAGGAATGAAAGAAATTGTACTGATTCGAAGAAATAGTAAAGTAGGCGTATATATACTGAGCGATTCAAAATTAATTTCTTTCAACGTTAAATATAATATGTTTTTGTGCGATTTCTCTTTAGTAAAACTTATAACATAAATTAATATGAATTGGCAAATCAAAATGCATTTGTTTATTGCATTTATTTCATTAATCATCTACATTAATTTTGTACATTTTAGTTAATGATGTAAAAGCTTTTGCCATTGCAAATACATACTTTGCGTCACATCAGATTATCCCTAAATCAATATTATATATGAATTAGATTAGGACTATGTACAGAGACCACAACATTTCGATAATAAAGGGAACCAAATATTCTTTTTAATACAATATTGATATCAATTTTAAGAATATTATTTTATTTTCTTCGTTTTATCATACTTCGCAGCTCTCAACAATTAGCAATCCTCACGTAGCTACCCAGACATCACCTTCGCCTTCAGAAAGCTCTACTAATTTAACTTGGGCATCTAGTTCTCCAGGTTCTGACACAGAATCATCAGAAAGTGATTATTTGTCTTATTCAAAACGGGTTTTTACCAATGGCAAGTCTAGTTCAGCCCCCATTTTGGAGAAGGTATCACCTTCATTACAAGTAAGTCTATCTTTTTCTATTTCCTCCTAGATTTAATTTAACCATGAGTATCAAGCACAACCTCTCTGTGCCTTTATAGTTATATATTTTATACTTATTATTACTATGGACTATAAATTACTTATTAAAAATATTGAACACTTGATTTGGACAACCCTGTATAAAAATTACTTTAATAAATACCTATGGCAGCGTTTGAAAAGACATAATAAGTATTTATTGAAAGATGTGCAGCTTGCAATAATTTGCATATTTGTTTTTCTTAAAATTGTTTATTATTCTTTAGGACAGGATTATATATAGAATATTTATAATATATTTTTAGGATTCATTAATATTTTAATGGTAATATAAAAAGGACAATCTACTATAAAACTATCTATTTTATCCAAAACTAATCGATTCATTTTTTAGCCCAGCTCAACATTCTAAATTAATAGTTGATATTATACAATTTACAGCAAAAAATGTAATTTATTTTCTAGTTGGACAATAAAAAACAAGTTTCGTGTATGTAATCAGCCATTTCCAAATAGAAACCTTAAAAAACCATGGTTAAACAAATAAAGTTGATCGACATTTTATATAAACGCTTTTAACAGTTTAACTAAATCAATAATAACAATAGGCGCTTAAATACAATTCCAATAATCACAGCAGCGACTTAACAAGAGATTAAATAAAAATAAAATCAATAGGTCAGTGATAGCCCCAAGAACAAGATAAATAAATCTATTTTTCGAATTAAATCAATACACAGAACTAATATATTATTATACTATGTACACGTATAGTGGACAGGGTTCAAAAGATCACAATGCTATTTCCGTTGGCGAATATATTGGTGAATAAGGTTGTGCAAAACGATCTCTGGGTAATTTGACGCATTTTTATTTATAATTATGTTTTAAGAAATGAATTGGCTTTAAAACGACCAACCTAATTAGCACTGATAACATGGGGGAATAGCATTATTAACTGGCGACAGAAGTGATAAGGATAACCCAAGAAATTTAGTGAAAGATTTATTACCCAAACAAAATCGATTATAATAAACTTATTTTTAATACAAAATGCTCTTAAATTTATTAAGTAATTACATAAGATAATTTAAGAATATGAAAGATTCATTTTTATAGAAGCAAAATTATTTTAATAGGATGTGATTCAGTGAAAACCAAAAGCGTGAAGCACAGACCCGTAAAAGTAGTTGTTAAAAAGCCTTTTTTTATATATTAAACAAAATTAATTTTAATTTTATCATCAGGAAAACAACAATATAGTATTTATTAGTCAATTAGCAACATAATGATAAAAGCAACTAATAAAATTTAAAATAGACCTTATGATATTTTATTTTTTATTCAGAGTTTTATTCTTTGAATCGTGTCTATACATTATTTTATTTATTTAATTTTGTAAAAATTAATTATTTAATTCATGAATTAATGAACCGTTTGCCATGAATTTATACCTTACGAAATGAATTTTAGCAAAAGTTTATATTTTAAATTATAGCATAGTATATAATTTTGTCAAGAATTAATTACTTAATTCACGAATAAATGTACTGCAACGAAGATATTTATTACAAAACCACCTTTAGCAAAAAGTTCACCAATTGTGTCCTTCGACTTTTTATACTTTATAATATTGCATACAGGATTATATATGTATATTTGGTTATATGACAGAAGGAGCTTTATCAAAACGTATACCATTCATTTTGTCAAGATTTTAAGTTATTTCACACTTATTTTTGTTTTGAATTACGTAACTCGTAAACTAATTGCAATTAATAAAATTTGCAAAATGAGTCATTTTACTATTCTATATTTTAAAATATTGCATACTGGTTTTTGTCACGAACTGAGTGATTATTCTTCACAAAATGAGATTTAGCAAAAAGTGTATTAACAAAGTATACCTACCCAGATATTTTCTTTAAATTTTTAATTATTGTATATCTATTTTTGTCACGAATTAATTACTTAATTCGTGAATTAAGGAAGTGTAAGATGTCTTGCGAGATGAGCTTTAGCAAAAAGCTCTCACGCACGTATAGAACACGTCGCCTTTGAACTTAAACTTGTTAATATCGGATGGGCGACCAAGCATAATTGATCTGGTATAATTTCAGGTGAGCAGGCAGTCCCGTTCACAGTCCGACCGACACCTGGCCGGTGAGTAGTCTATAGCAGCTTTTTTATTAATAAAAATCGTCGGCATGTCTATCCGGGTCAAAGAGTACAAATTTTTTCGCAGTCTCAGTGTTAAAGTTAACGATAACTGGCCCGTACGTAAGGCCGAACAACTATGGAAATTAATGCGGAATACCAAAATTGCAGGTTCGCAATTTTACCCCAATCACACAATTAATAAAATCCCAAAACCTTCCATTTTTATATCTATTAGTTCACAGAATATGTCTAAATGTATTAAACATAACCATACATATAAAAAAATATAAAATATTCTTTATAAAAATCACCTACAATGTTTTCTTCTAAATATGTATAGCATCATTTTACTTTAGGACCAACTATTAAGAACATTAAATATTCGAACACAATAGTATCATTACATGATGACCTTAATCCAAAAAATTTAATGGATAAATTAAATACAAACAATACATTTTCAAAATTGTAAAAATCTCTTTCATATTAAATAGTTTAACTTTTTTGAACTTATTCCATCCAACAATATTTTTTTAAACCATCGTCTATAAAAAATGTTTAAAATCGAAAAATATCGTTCTTATTAATATTTTAATTTTAAAACTTTATAAAAAAATGTATGAAAGAAAAATCAACTTCCACATTGTGATCAACATATAAATTGATGGTCGTTTTTTTTCCAAAATTAAAGATCAAAAATTAGCGTAAATGACAGCATGGCCATCTGTTTGGAAATATGTGATTTCATACAGATTATGTACCCTGGGTGTAATAAAACCATAAAAATTAGTCAGTGTTCCTGCTTAAAATAAACAAAAGCCAAATGTAGTAGTTTCCTAGCGTTTCACTACTTGAAAATCACGTCGCGCGGCTTTGAAGAAGCCGAACAATCGGTATCTTTTTTAAATAGAACATGCGATAAGAGGCTGTATTAAAATTTCAACACATGCCTCATCTGGTAGGAAAGTATACCAGATGCTAGAATGTGACATAAACGATTCAGCTTCCGATG
Source organism: Sitophilus oryzae (assembly GCF_002938485.1). Lineage (NCBI taxonomy): Eukaryota > Metazoa > Arthropoda > Insecta > Coleoptera > Curculionidae > Sitophilus > Sitophilus oryzae. The sequence continues at coordinate 9,507,651 of NW_022146479.1, forward strand.
CTAAAGTATATTTTAATTTATTAAAAAACGATATCTAAAAATACAGTTTTAAACACAAATCATCATCAATATTCCAATCAATTGACGAGGAAAAATAAGCCCAAAACATCTAAAATGATTTGCTCATAAAAATATCGTAAATATTTTTTTTCAACAAGCATAAACCTTTTTTATTAATTCACGGGTCACATTACAGTAAAACTGATTAACAATATGAATAAGCTAAAGTATTAAAAGTTAATTTTGGTGTGATTTACGGTCAATGATTTTTACGACTTTTTTAAACGAAGTTAAAAATTATTTTTTAATTTGTTTTACAACTTGTAACTAAAAACATAAACACTCAATCTTTATTTGCTTATTATTTCAAGTATCGTTACTAACGAATTTAAATGTTTTATCATTCAATAATTTTTAGGGTTTCATATCAAATTAGAAATAATTATTTAATTATTACTACGCCAATGGGTATATATCTATGACACAATGGAATTTAACTATTATAAATCTAAAATATTACCAGGAAAACTTGCCCTAGGCGTTTCAATAATGATTTAATAGTGACTCAAAGTGTTTACTGACTGCTTCAAATTAATAATAGTTCCACTGATTTGTTATCGTCTTGTTTATAATTAGTCTCTTAAGAAATCAAAGAAAGCTTGTATGGTTTTCTCAGGACATGATAGCACGAAGATTAGAACTATTTTAAACATGATTTTTTTTTCTGTTGTTCATTGAAAAATTGCTCTAGGCATTTTGTTAATGATTTAAACCGACTCCGAGTATTTACTAAATACTTCAAATTTTTTTTGGTTAATAATCTCTAAACAGTTCTCCCAAGACCGGATTGTGTTAAACTGATTTGTGTATTATTTTTGGCAATGACAGAATGGCTAATTTAAATGGACATTAGAAAGTTGTTTTAAAACTATTTTGCCGGCACAAAAACGGTAAATAACGTGTTGTTGTTTTCAGAAATCGAGGCAGCTGAAGCATGCAAATGGCTCCGAGCTACTGGCTTCCCTCAATATGCCCAAATGTACGAAGGTAATAGCTGTGTTTTTTTTTCTGGTTAAATAAAACTCATTAGTTGCCCTTAAAAGTTACTTGACTTTCGGCTTTCTATGCGCATTCGGTTTTGAAGCCAGTGCCGTTTTCGGAAATATCTTAATTAACGTTTGATTTTCGTTATGACAAGCCATATTCAAATTTACCTTTTACATGAAAGGATTTTTTCTTAGATATGCAATTTCCCATCGACCTTTCCCAAGCCGAACAAGACCACACTTTTTTGGAACCTGACGATTTAAATTCTTTATTTCGCCGACTTCAAATCTTAAATAGCTGCGCTAATTTGCATCAGCAACGAGTCACGCATACTGATGAGTCGGATGACGAATACTGTGCGTTGAGCGATAAGTGGACTTTCCAATCAGATACAAGAAGATGGTCTAGGACATGCTCCAAAGGACCATATCGTAAGTTCAAATCGACTTATTTGCTGAAAATGTCTTAAAATAAACAAATTACAGCAAACCTCGAAGAAATTAATAAGCGCATTGAAAGTGGCAGTTTTTCCAGTCAGGAAAAAGATGACGTTTTCGAAAAATGTACACAGAGTCCTAAAGAACGCCTACGTAGAGCTGGTTCAAGTAAATTTAGACGGAGAAGGCAGGGTGTGTTTCTTAGCGAAAGAGAACCTACCTTAGAAAATATATCCCCTATAAATAGTTTAAAAATACTAGAAATAAACCATATATCCGATTCGGAAATAACACCAAGACACCAACGAAAGGTTCGGACAAAAAGCTTTGACAAAACAGACACTTGGCTTCATTCTCCTCACGAAGTTGATCGGTAAATCTTTTTTTTCCTGTATCACTTCTATCTCTCTAATCATAAAATATTCATTTTCGTGTAGTGTCATTTGGCAGAATCTTCCTGAAACCGGGGCGACGCAGCTAGAAGAATCAGAAGACGACCATAAACCAACAGGAGAAGAAATACCACTAAACCAACTTTCAGCCACGCAACTACAGATGCTGAGGAAGTTAGCTTTGCTCAAGTTGACAGCTCACATGGAGAAGCACTGTCCTTCACACCGGAGCGGATGGAATTGGGACTTACCTAAGTTCATTAGGAAAATGAAAGCTCCAGTTTACAAAGGTAAGTGAGCTTTTTTCAAATTTGTATATGTATCCTGAGTGGAATTATTACTTAATCTGTCCTTCGCATAAGAGGAAATGTGCTCGAGATTTGTCCAAGTTCATTAAGAAAATGAAAGTTCCTGCCTAGACAAAGGTAGAACTTCTAAGAAAATGATTTTCGCAGAACTGTTTTTATTCAGACTGTGCAGGGGCTGGCTTTGTTTCGCGTATATCGCGTGTTTGTCGAATATAAAAAGAACAAACTCTCTGTATTAAATTAAATATCCTTTCTACAAACGTTTTATTTGTGCGATGTTTCCTATTGAGTTTGTCCATCAACAGCTCATAACTCGCCGATTGTGTGGTTGTTCAGTCGACATTCCTACACAGGAAAAAAAACTTGTCTGCTCTTGCTGGTCTTTGTTAGCACAAACGTATCCAGAAACTTCTCTTGGTCTATTAAGATCAAGTTAATGTCGATCACAATTGCTATTAGCAAGTAATTTGTCTACCTACGATAAGGATGACGTTTCAGAAGGTTTACACGATGATAATTGGAAAACTAACAATCGAGCCTATCAGGTTTCGCCAAAATATATTAAAAAATGTGGCTTACTTTTAAACACCGATATCTCAAAAACGAATAGAATTAATATTTTAACATAAAGCTGTAAAGAGAGAGTAATAAAAGCTTCACAAAGTTTCCTGAAAATAATTCTGCCATTTTTCACCACTGAAAGAAAATCTACAAAATAAAATAGTTACTTTTTGTAAACACCACTACGTTAAATCCGAACGAAAATCTAGCTTGTGAGTGGTATTTTAGCAGTAAAACAAATTTGCCTAACTGACATAAAATGCTTAACATTTCAGGAGGTATCTCCTTCTGGTAAGAAGTAAAAAAAAACACACAAAGAACAGACTATCCAAGAACACTTTAGTTTTTAGCAGATACGTATGTTATAAACTGTGTCGTTTAAAAGGAGATATACTTCCTGAAATGTTAAGCAATTTTTGCAGGTTAGGCAAATTTGTTTTACTAGTAAAATACCACTGAAAACATGGTTTCCGTTTGGCTTCGATGTAGTGGTGCTTACAAAAAATAACTATTTTAGATTTTCTTCAAATGAAGACTCTAGAATTATTTTCAAGAAATAAACCGCACTCCACAAAGATATAGATGTTCTTCACAAAATTAATTGTGCTTGGAATAAAAAATGGAGTGGCTACCATTTAAGGAGGGAAGTATGAAGTACCGTATTCTGATTTCCTTCTGCAATACTTGAATTTTTTTCACAGATAGGCCAATATGTCCAATTTTTGTTCAAATTTTTTTCTTAAAATAGTTTTTTTTTTGACTGTAGTTGACTGATTGTAAAATAAATCAGTTTCAGCTTTGCCTTGTGATGTTTTATTGAAAAAGGCGGTATTTCTTCCAGTGTAGCGGACATTCCTAGGAGCTATCGCGATAAGAGCACGTACCGAGCTGTATCTCTCTATTATTTTCAGATAAAAACGTATTTGGCGTACCTCTAACAATAACACTGCAAAGAACGGGCCAAGTACTACCGAGAAATATTGAAGAGGCGTTGCGTTGGCTCCAGCAGAACGCCACGGATCAAGTCGGGATTTTTCGAAAACCCGGAGTCAAGTCGAGAATTCAGGCTCTGAGGAATCTGGTGGAATCTAACGTATGCGTCGACTATTCCGATCAGCAATCGTACGATGTGGCCGACATGGTGAAGCAGTACTTCAGGGAACTACCCGAGACCTTACTCACGAACAAGCTCTCAGAAACTTTCATCTTAATATTTCAATGTAAGTTTTATTTTTCTATTACATATACAGGGTGTCCCAAACTATAGACATGAAGAAGGTCAAATTATGGTAAAGATTCGCAATTTTATGCCGAATATAATCAACAGATACTCCTCAATAAGTGCACATGTACACGTGAACCCTCAAAAAGAGGCATTATATTTACTCTGTTTCCAAAAATGTTCTTTTTTTTTAATTCATCATAGACTTGAAATCGATACACAAAAACTTTGGCGAATTTCTTATCTGACATAAATAGGCTTAAACCTATCTATTATAATTTCTAAATAAAATCTCCATCGCTATATGAAGAGCATAACTACGTAATCTAAGAATGCAACGGGCTATTGTCATTTTTCATCAGATTTTTCCTGCAATTTTATTGAGTATTTCTTTATCCCGGGATTTCAAAACGGAATCCCGAAATGTTTTTACAAGCCAAAATGTAATTTTTATGACCAGAACTGTCATTCGGTGGTTTCTTTCCATCAATTTTTATTTTAAGTGCTAATTAATATTAATTGAAAAGTAAACTTCCAAATTGTTTATACACAGCTGATTCCTTATTATAAACCATAAGTAAACACTGTCGGCCATTCTAAAAGTGAAAATAGCAGAGGATTAATATTTTTAATTTGACTTGCGTAGTAAAAGTAATTAAAAAATACTTAGACCTTTCGAACGGACTTTCAAACCGATTTTCCATTGAACAAATTTAAGAATTTTTAAATATTTCGTCGGTGTTTTATTTAATAAAAAATAAAAGGAAGTGACTACAAGGCAAAGCCATTAGTGAGGCGAGAAGATTAATTTTTGTTCAGATGTTTATCTGATGTCATCATCATTGTTCAGTTATTTCTTAATATCATAATAATCCTCCTGAGCAGGGCTTCACAAAATTAAAAAAAAAATATGCTTCTACATTTCAAATCGTCGAGAATAAATCCCGTTAGAGTATATATTGATTTTAGTGGTTTGTAAACAGGCCAACAAGTGTTTCTATTTTAATATTTCCAGGTTATTTTTTATTGATTTATCTCGCCAGTCTCCGCTTACATACAGCATCATCCATAACCGACAGCCCCCCCCCCCCGTCTAATATTATACAATTTTATTTCTAGAAAAACAAATAATTAGTCATATTTCTATGAATCAAATGGCTATAAGTCCGGTAGAACAGCAGGACGAAAAATGTTCTACCCATAAAATTAAGCTGACTTACAACTAAAAAGAAATTAAGTCAATTATTAATTAAATTGTTACCGTCAAAAACCGAAAAAGGAATATATTTTGTTGCTTTTAATCCTTTATTTCGGTAAATTATTTTTTTTTAATTTAAATTCGATTTGGTTCAAGTTATTTTTGACGCTAAGTAAAAAAATCCATTTAGCACAGATAAGCCTGCTTATATTGGTTTTTAATCGCCAAAGTTATATTAAAATCACCAGTTCAGTGGATATTATTATTAGCGGAAATTTAACTGAATATAAAAATATACAGGGGCTCGCATAAAGTCCCCATATTTAATTGGTAGTTTCATAGATGTTTGGTTTGTTTAAAGTTTGGAGAGCAAAAAAAATTAAATTATTTTTTTTAAATTTCACTTTTAACTTAATATTTGGTTAACTGGAATATTTTTATAAGATATTTAATTAATAAAAATAAAGATATCGCTTTGAAGAAGAGTAATATAAATTAAAGCCCTATCTATACAGAAGGTTTTACCTGTCAGTCTTGCCTATTCAGTCAAAACGTATTCTTGTATTTAATGGAATAATGATTAGTTTTATCCTTGATTATGGTATAGACGAGGGTTTTATACAATTAAGATGGAAGGCTGTCCAGAAAACTGACTGGATCATTCAATTTTATAAAAAAGCTATCGTAAATAACATTGATATATATTACAGCATCTTTAATAAGCGACTTTATTTGCAGACGTGCCAGTGACGGTCTTCCGTTTTACCTGACACGCAAAACTGACTGGTAAAACGTTACGTATAGACGGAGCTTTAAGAGCGTAATAATAAAGATATACAGGGTGAGTCTTAAATAAATGCAAATATTTTTAGGGGTAGCTAGTATATTTCGACACCAGAAACACGCGTATGAGTTTTTTTTCGCGAGATCTACCGCGAATCGAGATCTACCAGTCCTGAAAATATTTGCACTAATTTAAGACTCACCCTGTATAAGGTAATTAATGAAATGTTACATTACGTTTGGTTCGCCCCAAAAAAAATTAAAACCATACAAAAGTCAGAGGTAAAAAAATGTTCCGATTGAATGGGAACTTTTTGCGTGGCACTGTATGAACCAAAACAATCTTAACGAAAACAGCTCGAGTGGTTTTCGAAGCTGAAAACCAGTCGATAAAATTCCGAAATGGTTTATTTGCAGACGTGCCCGTTTATTTGAGACGGGAGTCCGTCCTTTGTGCGCTACTTTTGATGCCTGACGAGCACATCGAGGTGTTGCAAGCACTTCTGCATTTTCTACTTCTGATCGCCAAGCACTCGGAGATCAATCAGATGAACGAGAGCAATCTGGCGATGTGTTTCGCACCATCCTTGTTCCACTATTCACAGACCTACAAGCAAAACGTCGGATCGCCACATCCTAAGGAGCTAGCCGAAAATAAAGCAGGATACGACTGCTTGTACTACTTCCTCAAGAACTTCAACAGGCTGTTTAAAGTGAGTTACAGTAACTTATTTTTAAATTCCTTTTTTTTTCCAAAATGTACAAGTATGTGAATAAGTATGAAAAATAGGAATAGGGGGGTAACGTCGTCGTAACTTCAATTGAGATATAACACCGTGTGTTATTAAAAAGATTAAAAAAAATATTTTCCGTTCTAAATGAAAAGTAAAAACACCTTATCTTGTTTTATTTTTTAATTATAATGAATTATAGTTTCACCTCAAGCAAAGTCTACACAGGGTGGTCTGAATTGTATTCGGGAATCTTCGGCAACACATTCTGTAGATAAAAATAAGTAAAAAAGTTTGTATAAATGTGTGTCCTAAAATGCTTAGTGTCGGAGACACAGGGTGTAGAAGTTTCAATTTGATTTGGATTTTTTTCAAATAATTTCTGAACTAACATCGATATTTCGGTGAAAATTGGTGTCTGATTGTTTTTTTATATGAGAAATTTGATTTTGATGTCAATAATGACTCCTACTTGCAGAGGGCGCCACCTACGTATTTTTAACTGGTTTGAGGAGTAATAACTTTTCGTCCGTAATTGTATAAAACTACTGAGTAAAAAATATACATTTACGATATTTTTTAAGTAAAACATGTCTGGTAAAAGTCGCTGCAAGCAATGGTTCTCAAGATATTTGAAATCAAAATTATCAATACCTCTCATCATTGACAGAAATTAAACATGTGTTGACTAAATAGTTATTAGACTGAAATAATAAATTTGAAATGTTTTTGTGTCAAAAGTTCAATAGAAACTGTTTTATCATAATTTTTGGAAAGAAAATTTATGATTAATTCAAAAAATATAAACTTCCCAAATTTATCAATTCAGTCAAATAACTATCTACTCAAAAATATCTTCGGAACGGTTGCTCGTAGCGATTTTTACCAAGGAACACTTTTTACGTAAAAAATTACGGAAATGTATATTTTTCTACACACTAGTTTTATACAGGTACGGGCGAAAAGTTATTACACTTCAAATTAGTTATAAAAACTTTAGATGGCCAGCCCTACAAGTAGTAGTCATATTGACATCGAAATCAAATTTCTCATGTCCAAAAACACCCAGACACCAATTTTTATCCACAAATATCAACGTTAGTTCACAAATTATTTGGAAAAGACTTAAATAAAAATGAAAGTTCTACACTCTGTATCTCCGAAATGAAGTATTTAGGACATAACTTTTTTACTTATTTTTATGTGTAGAATACACTGCCGAAGTTTCCCGAATATAATTCGGACTACCCTGTATGTCCAGAAAATTTCTTAATTTGTTGAACATATCAGATAAGGGATTTTCTATTAACACGGCAGTTATTATATGGCATTTTTGGTCAAAGTTTATACAGGATGTACGAGAAATACATGGCAAAATTTCAGAGAGTGATTTCTCATCAAGAATATGGGAAAGTGTTCATATAAATAAACATGGGTCCGGAAATGTCTTAAATTTTCGTGACAAAAATCGTCAAATTATTAAAAAAATAATTTCTACAAGAAAAACATACTTCAATTATAAGTATTACAAGTGCAATTATTTAATTTTTGACTTAGTTATATTAATTAACTAGATTTATCCAGGATATAGAGCTAGCTATATTGTGTAAAACTCTACTTACTACTAAGTCTTCTAAGAACTATTAGTTGCCTTTTTAAATTATCTTCTATTCATTAAGTCCATAATATAGTGTTATATTTGTTTGTATTAGTTTGTATTTTTTTGTACTAGTAGACCGACCATAAGATAAAATAAAAGCATTGAGTATGAAATCGAATTTCCTTAAAAGAAATATTTCTTTTTAAAGAAGTTTTCCGTTATGCTCTATACCCTGTATACCCGGTACATTTTATTGATCCTCGTCGGTTTTATAAATTTGCAGGACCGAAAACGCTCACAGATAATTCGTACTGTAAATAAAAAGGTTTACTCAAACATAACGACAATGATTTCGTTCACGTAACGGAGATATGATTTTTTTAATAGCTTATCACCGTTACGTCATTATATTGTAGTTAAAATTGCATCAGATGCACTTGGGCGTGATGCGTTACAGCCATTGTATTTCATTTTGTTTTCTCCTTTTCCAAAACCTTTTCCCATTCTATACGCTATTTGATTTTCTGTCGTTCCCCGTTATAAGCCCGTATTGAAATAATTTTTCAGGTGCCCCAAGAGTTCATCAAACAATGCAAGTCAAGCGAGCTGAAAGACTGCAAAGCCAAGCTGTTAAGCGACCTGGGAAGCAAAAACGGCGGCTGGAAGGAATATCTGAAAGAATGCGAATCCAATCTACTAAAAGAGGCAAAAGAAAAACAAAGAGGATGGATCAGTGTGTCATCTTTTCACCCTCGAGTCGAAATAGCTTACAAGAAAGTAGCCGATGGAATCCCACTGCGCTTATGGAAGGTTACAGCAGAAATAGAGGCTCCTCCTTCAGAAGTACTGCACAGACTTCTCAGAGAAAAACACGTATGGGATCCGGAACTGCGCTCAGCGAAAATTGTAGCTCAGCTGGAACAAAAAAGCGAAATTTTTCAATACGTCCGTGCCAGTATAACTCCCCGTCCCGCTGAAGAATACTGCATAGTACGAACATGGCGAACAAATCTACCCAAAGACGGTTGTTTGCTCATCGAGACGTCTGTGGAGCATCCAGAGGCACTTCCTGTGCCTCACTCGACCAGAGGATTAATTTTGGCCTCCAGGTATCTTATCGAACCCTGTGGATCCGGGAAATCCCGACTTCTTCATTTATCCAGAGTAGATACGATGGGGAGATCTCCCGAATGGTACCAGAAGCACTTTGGTCATTTGCAGGCGTCGTTTGTAGCGAATGTTCAAAGTTCATTCTCGAGTCACCAGAATACGTTAGGGCCAGAAAGCAAAGTATAGAACTGAGCCATAAATATGGGTTTATACCGAACCAAAGATTGTACATAAAATTAGCGCGAGGACTTATCTGTATACATTAAAATCATTTTGTAATGACGGTGTACCTTCGGACATTATGTTGTAAATATTTTCCATATTTCGGTACAAAAGAGAGCATCACAAAAAAAATCTATTTATTTTAAGTTCCATTTTATATAAATATTAAAATTCCAATAACGTTACCATAACTTGTCAGAATATACCTAGTATATAGCTAAGCGTATATTTTTAGTCATATATTTTTTTATAATTTATATTTTATAAAACTGACTATTAATAAAATCTCAAATAACTGGGTACTAAGACGTTGAGGTACCCACTTGTCACGTGTCATACTAGTCATTGCATAACATTATTTCTAAATAGATTATTATACATTTTTAAAATTCAAACATTTACTTAAATTACCATTTAGAGAAGAAAAAGATGATTACGGGCCAGTATTGTATAAAACTTGTATATTATTGTTAACATATTAATAAAAGAGCTATTTCTTATTAAAGTTGCTTTATTTCATCTTATATACAAGGCAAAATTCTACATAATGAAATTCTCTTAAACCCTTGTTTATATAAACTAAACAAATAAAAAAGTACCACAATATTTAAATTCAGTTGTATTTTAGCGCATTCGCCATTTTGTTAAATTTCATTTCATTTGCGCAATAAAAGCCCCCAATGTTAAATCTCAAAAAAATATCTATGCTAAATTTTATTTTGTGGAAGTTACTGATTGAGAAAGAAAAACAACTAACGCCTTTTTTGTAAATAAAGTAGTATTTATTAATTGGTTAGGCAAGAAAATCATAATTAATACCGTAAGTAGCCATCTATGTATTCCTATTGGAACTTTTTTTAATACTGGGTCTGCCTCGATGGCACCTGGATGGCACCACATTCCCTTTAAAACAGTAATCTGCGAAACTATAATTTTTTGTGGTCTACTAGAATCTAGTATGTTCTGTGTTCTGTGGTATCAAAATATATTTGTAAACAAACATTGGACTTCAAATTTTTAAATTGAAATTATTATTAAAGTTATTAAACTCTTAACACTTTATTGTAAATAACTATGGGTAATAAATACAAAAGCTTAATTATCTTTTTATGTAAGTATAACTGCGCTTCTACGAGTACCTAGAAATTAAAATAATGCTCTTTTTTTTCAGTCCTAATTATTTTTCCTTACAAAACACTACAACAGGGAAAAAATGGTTATTTTAAAGAGACTATTCAAGCTGGTATGTATTATTTTAAACACTGTTTTGTTTCCTTTTTGATAAATAGGGGTATAACATTTTTAGATGACAAACAGGAAGCTCATCCAATTATCAACCTGAAAACTATTGCGGTGATTACTTCAGGAGTTTTACTATTAGGGGTTGTATTTTATGGCAAGAAATGTTATTATTTATGTCAAATGACTATATGTAGTGGTGCTGAAAGACATTATATGGATTTAGCATCACAGGTTTGATTATGAAACTTTTAATTTCTACTAGATTTAAGATTGGTATGGATTTAAGACTTATATTTTCAATTTAAAATGTAATTCCTTCAAACACAAAGTTGCTATGAGGCATCTATTTTTAAGTGAAATGTTGACTGTTCAAAAAAAGCTCAAATATTTAGTGTTTTTCAAATGTTCAAATATGTGATATTTTATTTTTGTATTGCCTTTTACAATTTTTCATATAAAACTTATTCTTGTAATAAAATAATGTTTCATTTATCCTGAACTTCTGGAAAAGTACTATACTTTCAAACAGCATATTAGATTTCTTAAAAATAGTTTATTAACAAATAAATTTTACAAATTTTATATTACTGACTAAAAGAAACATCTTACAAAATATTAAAGTAGTCTTTTTGTTTCATTTAATACACAAACATTTCATACACAAACAAGTTTAAGGGCTGTTATATGAGGGGAGATAATAAGTCTTATAAGTTTCTTTACAATTCATCTTTGTCATCTAAATCTACATCTGAAAGATCTATGTCTTCTTCTGGAGGCAGTTCTCCATCTTTTCCATCCCAAGATTCTGTCGTTACAATATTGGGAATAGCTTGACCTTTCACTGGAGCTGTATTACCTTTCCCATAAGAAAGATCTCTGAAATAATATAGATTACATAAACAAACTGTATAAACATAAGCAAATTGTACTACCTTAAAAATTCATATATGCCACTTTCAGAAAAGGAACCTCTTAGTATTGAATACTTCATTTTTTTTACATTTATAACAGCCATTGCAGGATATCCAAAGCCTCCAATATCGACAGCATTCTCCATTTCAGGCTGTACACCAGCCTCTGACCAAATCCATCCCCACATTTTGTTCTTGAATTTATCTCCCAGTTTTGTTAACATTTTTATATAGTTATTTCTACATTCAGCTTGGCAGTCTAAAATATGTGGAAGCACGGTAATAACACAAAGCGGTTTTTGCTCGCATTGTTCCTGGAAAATATCTGAAGAAACAACTTGAACTATCTCAGGTGCAGGTACACTTTCGACAAGTTTCTCCAGTGCCCAATTTACAATGTCACTGGAAGTACGACCTCCATCATAATCTTCAGCAGAAGAAGATGACTTAGACCCAGGTGCAAAGAATTTAATAGTAGGATATCCTTGGATACCATATTGACTAGATTTCACAGTATTTACAGTAGCATCCAGAGCACCAAGTTTTACTTTGCCTTTCAGTTCAGCAGCTGCTTTGGCCCAATGAGGAGCAAGATTTTTGCAGTGGCCACACCAAGGTGCAAAAAATTCAACTAGCCACAAATCATCAGATTGTAGAACAAGTTTATCAAAGTTACTATCAGTCAATTCAATAACATCATCACTTCCCTTCTGAAAAAAAAATCATAAATTATACTTATGTAAAATCTCAATTACACAATTTTTCTTACATCCGAGGAACTTCCAGAACTACTTCCTAAACCTAACGAGTTCTTCACTTTGGCTTTGACTGCTGACAATGCAGCATTCACAATTCCTTCAGCTGTTCTAGCTCCCTGATAATCTTCTGGCTTGTTTTTGTTCCCTCCAAAAATTTTTATTGTTGGAAAACTTCGAACACCATATCTACCACCCAATTCTTTATTTTCATCGGCATTAACTGCTCCCACTTTTACTACTCCCTATTAATAGAAGTTTTATTTTGGTATTAATCAAAATAAACATGTTGTACGTACCTTTAAAGCATTTGCTGCTTTGGTGTAATCTGGGACAAGATTTTGACAATGTCCACACCATGGGGCAAAGAATTCAACTATCCATACTTCATCCCCTTTTATTACTAAATTATCAAAATTAGCAGGTGTTAGTTCAATAACATTTCCTCGTGAGGTATAAAGAGCCAAAGATGAACCAACCAATAATGTGAGAACTACAAAATATAAAAATGCTTATAGTACTCAACATAAATGTATATTACACTGCTCAAATAGCTTACCTAAAACGTTCAGCATTGTGATTAATTATCTCGGTACGCCCCTACCCCGGTAAACCCTCTACTGATATTCTAATATGCAATATAACTACAGGTGTGAAAATAATATTTTAACCGACATTAAAAACCTCTTGACACCAACACAAAAGTTTCTTGGATCGTGGTTGTTTTTTATTGGTTAGACTGAATAGACACCACAGAACAAGCATACTGCCAATACCACATTGAATTTGAAGGCTTGTTTCAGTGTAACAATTACAATACAAATATTTGAGTTTTACATGAGTAAATATAATAAATTTCTTGTAAAACTAAAAAATTCTATTGTAGATATAAACCTAATGCACTTAGGACTTGTTTTCTTAGCTAATCCTAATAGACATAGACCGATTTAGGAATAAATCGTCCTATTGCTGCCAAAAGTCACTAACTAACATTTTTCCGAACAACCAAATTCAATCACTAACTATGTTTTGGAGCGGAGAATCGATTGCAAAAGTCATTAACTACGATTTCTGGCTATTTGTTTTATTTTAATATCGAATAGTTACTAACAATAACATCTTTATGCAATGCAGCAATGGGACGAAATATAGTCTATATATCTTATTCTTCTTTAATTTTCAGTACCATTAATGTAGCTTCAAGCTTCTAGAATAGAAAAAAAGATATATAACAATTTGATATTTAAATAATTATTTATAACTAAAGGCAAACTTTTGTAAATTTTGTATAGCCCTCCATATTTTGTATACTCTTTTGCTTTCGTCTTGATTTCTTCAACTTCCAACCCACTGTACAGGCTACATGTTCTACATATTTAATCTATGGTATAATAACCTCCAGTTTTAACCAGGGGGTGACAGTGAAATAGGAAAATTGGAAACAGTCATTAGTGTCATTCCTGTCATTCTCCTCACGACAAGTATGGCCGCCGAGACAAGGACAGCAATGTTTCTGTCTAACTATTGTCTAACTTCACAGTGTTTAGAATTGACAAATTTCAGTTTCAGAGACAACTTCAGATTTGTTCTAGAACAATTAGAAAATATTCGACGCCATATTAATTCATTCCGTTTAGTTTCGTTTTGGAAGTTCAATTTAATATTTCGGCTGAAATTTATAAATATAAAGGTAATAAAGTATATAAAATATATATTACATGAAGAATCCCGGAGAAAATGACGTTTCTGCAGTAGTAGGTATGTCCCATGTATATGAAAAATAGGTAGTAAATAAACACGGTTTTTACATTTTTTAGATGCAAGAAAATGGTGTTATAATCTCTTTGATCGGCGATTTTTTTGAAAATGGAAACAATTTACAGCAAGGTAAGATCATTTTTAACTATAGCCAACATTTAGCATTTATTGTCAATAATGCAATAAATCGGACTGATGAATCTGATTATGTTATTCGACTAAAAGTCTCTTTTTGCTTCTTTTTGATTTATAAGCCAGGTCTCTTTGGGAATAATGGACGCTTTTTTAAACAGTATATTTATATTTTATACCTATTGATATTTTTACATTGTTAATTTTAGTATAAAAAAATTTGTTTTTCTGTTTTCAGGTTTTTGTATAAGCCTCCCGTTTTCATGTTCCTGTGTCCGTTTTCTGTCCTTGAAGTCTGCGAATACGTGTGTTTATTTACAAATTACTGTAAGTCATGCTTATACCTTAACTAATTATTTACGTTAAAAGTGCATATAATTAACTAATTGGTATTGAAGCAATACAATCCTCTATATTTTTATATTTATTTAGTCACGTTGTTCCATATTTCAAATAAATATATGTGAATAAATTATTTTTTTGGTTTTATTTATGAAAAGAAAAAATACAAAATACATTTGAACTGAAAGAGGGCCCGCCATTGAATAACCGGAAACGGAAATGAAATTGAAGCCATCATGTCCTTATCATGTCAACCTGTCAATTGGAAAATTAGTTCTCCAGACGACAATGAAGGCTTTCGGTGGCGTATCGCGTTTCCACGATTTAACACAGAGTTGACACTTCTTTCTAGTTAATTATTTTATGGTTTTAACATGAGAGGTCATTGCCATAGCAACGGTGACAACAAATATTTGAAGTTTTACAAAAATGTTTCTTTATTTAAGTAAAAAAGTAAAATGCAAAAATTATTTAATTTAATATCACTAAACTTTAACTTCTTTGCATTTTAGATAGCAATTCCAAACAATACAAAAATCCACTCACTTGATTGGAACAAGCAAGATGGATATATAGCAGTCGGCGGAGACAACGGACTTTTAAAAGTGTTAAAACTTGACTTAGGTAATTCCTTTCGATATTCTAGCAGCTGAAGCAGCTATTATCTTACCTAAAACTAATACTGCAGGTAACGAAGCAACGATAAAAAATAGAAAATTAACAACTACAAGTAATCTCTCAATGAATCAAACGCTTGAGGGGCATAGTGATACTATTAAAGTATTAACTTGGAATGAGCCACATAAGAAACTTACAACAAGCGATTCTAATGGGGTTATTATAGTATGGATGCTTTATAAGGTATAATAAGAGCTAGAATATATATATTATATCAATTTAAAATATTCCTAGGGTGCTTGGTATGAGGAAATGATAAATAATAGAAAAAAATCGACAGTAGTAGGTATGGCATGGAGTAGTGATGGCCAAAAAATTTGTATTATTTACGAAGACGGAGCAGTAATAGTAGGATGTGTAGGAGGCAATAGAATTTGGGGCAAAGAACTAAAACATACTCCACTCTGTGGAGTACAGTGGTCACCAGATGGAAAACTTCTTTTGTTTGCTTTAAAAAATGGGCAGTTACATTTATATGATAATCAAGGGAATTTTGTGGTAATAAAATAGACTTTAATACAAAATTCATATTATTAATTCAATTGGTACAATATTCCAGATGAGATTAGCAGTTTTTTGTCATGATACAAATTATGATCCAATACCAATTGTAGGCTTAGCTTGGTATAACGGTTCCGGTGGCATTATGAATTCTTCTTGTCCATCTTTAGCTATTTGTTTTGAAAATGGAAAAGCCCAGTTAATGAGGAATGAAAGTGACACATGTAGGAATTTGGAATTATGATCTTTATAATATAAAACTATATTTTTAATATAAGTTTATTTCAGCTCCAATATCCCTAGATACAAAAATGTTTTCTGTGCATTGTAGCTGGAATCACAACGGATCATTACTAGCAATTTCTGGAAAACAATTCGCCAACGAGAAGGAGATTAATCTTGTTCAATTTTATAATCCATTTGGAGAAGTCAGTTTTATTAATAATATTTTTAAAATTAATAATTAATTTTTTTGTAGCACTTGCGGACATTGAAAGTTCCTGGATCATCAATATCAAGCTGTGTTTGGGAAGGCGGTTCTTTAAGAGTTGCACTAGCTGTGGACTCTTTTGTGTATTTTGCCAATATTCGGCCCGATTATAAATGGTGCTATTTTAAGAAAACAGTCGTATTTACGTCATGTAGACCAGGAAGAACTGGAATATCTCTGACATTTTGGGATACTACAAATAATTTGGTAATATTTTTTGTATTTATACAAAAATAAAACAAAAATTAAAATCCCTGTTTCAGTGTCATACAAGATGGTTAAGCACAGTACTATCTATATCGTCTTGCGGAGACTACTGTGTTATTGCTACTTTATCAGAGACAGATATGATTGGTAAATATGGTTTATTGTTATATAATACTTTAGGTACACCAGTTGATGGAAAATATATTAATATAGAACCAGTAGCCCTGGCTATGAATTCATACCAGATATTTGCAGCTTCTAAAAGTAATTTTATTGTATGGCACTACAAAACTCCTAAGTCCATGATGGGTAGGTTTTAAGCTAACATAAGGGTCTTATATCCTTCATTGCTGTATCTTTGAAAACATTTTTTTTTTCTTAGTTGGTACAGCACGCTCAAAAATGTTTCATATAGATGATAATCCTTCTGGAGCAGTTGAAATATTGCAAGATTTAGATAATTCCACTCAGATACCTGTTAGCACTCACCAAACTGTAGACCCTATCTGTTGTCTAGTTGTTACAGATACGTGTCTGGCCATAGGTAGAGAATCAGGATTAATTCACTATTACATTTTACCCCACGTTGTACTCACTAATCGTTACAAGATTCCAAATCGACCACACAAACTTGCAATAAACTGCAATTCAACGTAAGAAATTAATATCTTTTAACTTGTTTCCCACCTGGATAAGTTTTATTGTTCTAGGAGGTTGTCAGTAATCGATATATCTGGTATTATGACAGTGTTGGACATATCAGAAGGCCATGGTAGGCCTTCCACAGGTCTGGAAGGCAATAAACTGGAAAGAAAAGATGTTTGGGCCATGTGTTGGGCTTCGGATAATCCGCAACTTCTGGCGATAATGGAGAAGACGCGAATGTATATATTTAAAGGAATTTATCCTGAGGAACCAATAGCTTGTTCAGGCTATATTTGTAGTTTTAAGGTAGATAAGTTATGTGTAAACGGGGCTACTGAAACAAAATACCCCATCAGCCCCATCACAGTTAACTGATTCTTAAAACAATTTTTTTTTAAACGCAGGATTTGGAAGTTGAAGCGGTATTATTGGACGAGATAATGGACAACCCAGAAAAGCCCAGTAAGGACTATTTAATAAAACTTGAAATCAAAAGTCTTAGAGATACTAGACAGTTGCTTGAAAAGGTTGGAATAAACGAAGCCGCTCAATTCGTAGAAGATAACAGGCACCCGCGGTTATGGTGATATAACATCTAATTTATAATTGCTTGACTTTTTAAAATATTCTTATATTAGGAGACTCATAGCCGAAGCAGCGCTAAAAGAAAAGAACCTTAACATGGCCGATGCTTGTTTTGTTAGAGCAAAAGATTACGCTAACGTCCAGTTCGTCAAAAAACTTCGAGACATAAATAACGAGTCCATTAAAAGTGCCCGAATATCGACTTATTTTAAGAACTTTGACGAAGCCGAAAAAATTTATATTGAAGCTGATAGAAGGTATAGATAGCATCAAATCTAATAAGATTAGATTAGGTATGTTATGTTTTATCATATTGCAAAATATTTCAGCGACTTGGCTTTAAATCTACGTCAAACCCTAGGAGATTGGTTTAGGGTTATTCAGATATTAAAAAATGGCGTAACAGCTCCGGACTATCTCTTAAAAACTGCATACAACTCTACCGCCGATTATTTTTATCACTTCAACAATTGGTAGCTGTCAAAAATATTAATCACTATAAAGTTCAACAGATATGGGATTTTTTTTTATTATTGAATCATTTTCGTTCAAAGTTAGGAGGAGTCTCTAAAACGTCCAATAATAAAAAAATCCCAATAATTGTTGCGAACTTTTTAGGACACCCTGTAATATCAATATTTTAGGGCTTCTGCAATTGAATATTACGAAATGGCTAAAAATACTTCGAAAATTATTGACTGTTATTATCATTTGGAAAACTGGAAAAGTTTAGAATTAATGATAGATCAGCTTGCTGAAGGTGATAATTTGTTAGAAAAGATTGCAGATATGTTTGCCTCAAATGCCGTCCACCAAGAAGCCATCAAGGCTTACACTAAAGTAATTAAATTTCCTCCAGCAAAAAAACCTATAGCCCCGTCTACACATAACGTTTTACCTGTTCAGTCAAAACAAACCTTGTGCTTAGACGCAAAAACGGTCCCTTCACATGAGCTGAATTAAAACGGAAGACAATCTTCCGTTTTGACTGACACGTAAAACGGTATGTGTAGACGGAGCTTTAATTAAAGTTTTTTTAGGTGGGAAAAATTAAATCGGCCATAGACTTGTGCATTTTGAATAACAGGTGGGACGCAGCCATTGATTTAGCTAAGAAATATAACATTACAAAAATATCTGACTTGTTACTTAAATATACTAATCACTTGATTGGACAGAATCAAGTTATGACTGCTATCGAAATAAATGTGCAAGCTAAGTTTTATATCCAGGCAGCAGAACATGCATTTAAAGTAAGAGATAAAGAATTTATCAAATACTTTCTGTTGTAAATATCGTCTACTATTGTAGCTGGCAGAAAGTGAAGTAAAAAAACCAATAAAAAACTTGGTAGCGATAAAAAAACATTATGTATATGCGGCGAGATTAGTGGAAATGTCTAAAACTTTACCCAAAGCAGGTATTAAAAAAAAACTTTATATAATGGCACTGACGAAATAAATCAAAATGTATGCTTTCCTTTCTATATAAGTAGATGGTGAAACATTTGATCCGATGATTTTTGAGAATGCATGGAAAGGAGCTGAAGCTTACCATTATTATATGTTAGCGCAAAATCAGCTTTACCAAGGAAAATTACACGACGCTCTTCGCATTTCTTACAAACTGCAAGAATATGGCGATTATATACCGGAATGTGAAATTTATTCTCTTCTCTCACTTACTTCCTGTCTTGACAGATCCTTTGCTATTTGTTCCAAAGCTTTAATGAGATTAAAGTCGTTGGATAATGTAAGATTAAACCCTTGTTTATATATTCTTATTAAACGTACAAAAACAATCTTGTCCGATGATTGATTATGTTTATTTTTAGATCACTTCTGAAGATAAGACTCAGTTTAGTAAATTGGCTTGGGATATTTTCAGGCAAAATGAACCCATTAATGTAAAAATAAAATCGGTTAAATGCGACAATTGCAATAACAATATACAAGATTGGTATACTAATTTATAATACATATTTATAGATTTATTTAGAAATATTTTTCTTTTATATAGGAACACAGTATGCCCTCATTGCAAAATACATTTCCCTACATGTGTGGCAACAGGTACGTCGATAGTTGAAGGCCCAATGTGGTTTTGCAAAATCTGCAAGCACCCAGCACTTCAAAGGAAAATGGAGTTTTTAAATTCATGTCCTCTTTGCCACACAAAAATCGACAGGCAATAATATTATTAAAGTAAAAAATAAAGTATTTATTTGTTCATATTTAAAGATTTGTTTTTATTGAAGTAACAATACAAAAATATTCATTAAATTATTTAAAAACAATGATATTTAGGAACAATGAAGAAAAAATAGTTCCACATGCAGAACTTCCTCAATTTAAATGCTGACACATATTTAACATACTCTGAAAAGATGAAGAGGTATTCAATAATACATAAAATAACAGAACTAACCAAAATGCAACCATTTAAGAAAAGCTACGCTTTATAACCTGGAAAAGGATCTGCTTTGAAGTTTCCTCAGGAAAATTTCATCAATATTCTTAAAGACATTGGCAGCAGCCTGAGAAGCATCAATACGATAATGAATACCTCTAATTTGATAATAGTCAACTAATGGTTTTGTCTGATTATGATATGTTAATAACCTTTTTCTTAGAGCATCCACATTATCATCGGATCGTTTAATTAACGGCTCCCCTGTAATATCATCTGTCATGGGTTTCTTTGGAGGCGCAAACTCCTCATGGTATGACCTGCCGCTATTTGGGTGAATTAAACGCCCAGTAATACGACGGAAAAGTAGACTGTCATCGATAGCAAACTCCACTACGGCATCCAATTTTGTGTGTCTTTTCTCCAATAAGTCATCAAGCTAAAAATACGTATAAAATATATGTTTGTAATAAATATCTATTGTCAATACTAACTTTTTCAGCTTGTACAACAGTTCTCGGAAAACCGTCAAGTAAAAATCCTCTTTTACATTCTGGCTTGTCCAGGTTTTGGTCAATCATTTTAACCACTAAATCGTCGCTAACAAGTTTGCCCTCGTCCATGACTTTCTTGAGCTTCGAACCTAATTCGGAACCCGAAGAGATCTCTGCCCTTAACATATCTCCAGTTGATAGATGGCAAAGACAAAATTTGTCTTTAAGCCATGCAGCCTACGGTTACATAAAAATAAATAACAATAAAAGGTGCAAAGGTAAAAGTACGTACCATTGTTCCTTTACCGGAACCTGGTGGCCCTAAAAGCACAGCCTTCACTCCTTTCTCTGAACTTCCCCCTTCGGGTAGCGGTGCGACTTTTTCAGCGGCCAAAGGAGCCATTTCTGGTTTACTACGTTTACTAGAAAGCTAGGTTTCAACTTAAATACGCCAAGTTGTTATGTAAATGACCTCCAAATGTAATGATAACTAACTGGAAGACCGATTAGTGAAAAGTGAAATAAAAAAATATATTGACAACGACACTTCTTATCTCCTAACCTAACAAATTTTAACCATAGACAAGACAAGACAAGATAACGAGCGATATATATTGCTGGTTGCCTACCTATTCATTTAACATCATATTAAGGATATTATTATAAACGGTACTAAAAAAAAAAAATAAAAAATAGATAATGGATCAGATTATCTTCATCAATAGTCACGTTAAAAAACTTGTATTTCACAATGGCAATTTTACATTAAAAAAATTATATATAGATAACCGAATATACGCCGTGTGGCCTACTTTTTTTACGTTTTAAACTAAATATGGGATAAATGGTCCACATCTCATGTTTAATTTAAAAAATAACATTTTTTACCACAGTTTTACACAAATAATACGTTAATTACATTAACATATTATTATGTACCTATCCATAATGGTAACATATAACTATCTAGTAATTCCTGCTTTTTATATTTTTAAAAAAATATATAATATAGTGTGAGTGACTATAGACCTACTCTTAACTCTTAAGCATAACTCTTAAGCAAGATGAAACACCTTCCAGTGTGCTTCCAGCTTCGACATAGAAAATGATTATAAATATAGATTATAAATTTTAACAGCATTTTATGAGGACTTTTATTCTATTTTAAATAAATTGTCGTGCTTAAATATGACAATATAGGTACTTTAGACATTATGTTGTTAGAAATTTTGCAATATGAGTATGAATAACATAAAATGACTTATTTGTAGTGTATTATTAAAATTTAATGCATCGCTAAGTCCATTTAGTCCTTATGTTTGGCCAATTTAATAATGTCAGTGACCCTGCTAGTTTTAGTCAAGGTTAGAGGACAACGCTCTCTTCGAAAAATCTGAAAATTTAACAATACCCGCCCATTTTTAAACTCAATTATGACGTCAAGAGATTCAACCAATCACCATTACTATAATTCTAGCGCAGTACCGTAATTAAACATTTTATCTCATATGCTATTCTGTAACTCAATATATTACCATCAGATGGCGGTTGAATTTTTTGTTACTAATTTGTTACTTTGCTGCCATTCGGTTATAATAGAAGATAGAAGTAGGAAGTAGGTATCTAGTAAGACGATGGTAGGACACTTAATTTTTATTTAAGAATTTTTGAATTATCAAAGTAATTAGTTAATAAATATAATATACTCTTAAATTTTAGTATTAGGACAAAATAAATACTCAAGTTTCAGAAAACATTTGTTACTCTAATAAAAGTTTATTGAAATCTATTGTGTTTCTTTTTAAAATATTGCCTATTTTATGTAAGGTGTGATATGGTTTATGTTTTAGATTATAATATAATACTCTGAGGTTTATGTTCAGATGTTCCAATATCTGTCTATAAAATAATAATTTGATCCATCAGCTTAGTACGGCTCTGAACCACGGCGGAAGTTTCCGAAATGACTCGAATAATTACGATATTTTCTGACATGCGTCACTGATTTAGATTTGACAGTTCCTTTGGCTTGAAAAATATGGCTGTAAAATAACCCAAAGCCTTTGTTTGAAATTTAATGTTTTCAAACTGAAATGTAATGAAATACACCTCTACGTATGTAAAAGGGTTATTAAGGAAGCAGTTTAAAAAATGTTTAGGATGCTGTGTCGATAGAATAATCTAAATCAGCAGGAAAAGTGCCCTAGTGTTCCAGTGATATGACAGTCAGGACGGAAGGGTGATATATTGTGGAGTCGTGTTATGGTCCCCTTAAGGGTGCAATCGTGGCAAACGGAAGCAGAGAAAGAGTATCTGGATCCGATGGTGGGTATTTGAGAATGTCTAGTGTTGTGGCCGCCAATTCCTTCAAGATGCCCATGTCGCGGACTCAGCTATTTCCCTCTCATACACAGTACATCCAAGAAGGTGGCGGAGGTAATTTACCCCCTTTAAAGCAAGGGCCCGCCAAAGAACAGAGCCCCCCAACAGCCTCAACGGCCAGTTCGGCAAATTCAGCCATTCTTCCAGAGTTAAATGTGTCGAGTTTAGGCCTACAGTGTCTTGGTAGAAGCAACATTTCAACTCCGCTAAAGTCTTCGCAAACAAGTCTTGTAAGTCTCACTGGCAGCGAGTGCAAACCTCGTACTATGGTAACTACTCCTGATCAAGTAATGAAACTTTATATAAATAAATTGACTCCATATGAGCATCATGAAATTTTCAACTATCCACAAATTTACTTTATTGGTGCTAACGCTAAAAAACGCCCAGGTATAATAGGAAACCCTAATAATTGTGACTATGATAATGACCAAGGATCTTATATTCACATTCCACATGATCATGTGGCCTATAGGTATGAAGTACTCAAAGTAATAGGTAAAGGGTCATTTGGCCAGGTAGTAAAAGCATATGATCATGCAAATCATATGCATGTAGCACTAAAAATGGTTCGTAATGAGAAAAGATTTCATCGCCAAGCTCAAGAAGAAGTGAGAATTCTGGAACACCTACGTAAACAAGATAAGGACAACACTATGAATATAATTCACATGCTAGACTCTTTTACTTTTCGAAATCACATGTGCATCACTTTTGAACTGCTCTCCATAAACCTTTATGAACTGATCAAAAAGAACAAATTTCAAGGCTTTAGTTTACAACTTGTCAGAAAGTTCTGTCATTCGTTGTTGTTATGCCTAGATGCCTTAAACAGAAACAAAATTATTCATTGCGATATGAAACCAGAAAATGTACTTTTAAAGCAACAGGGCCGGAGTGGCTTGAAAGTAAGTAATTTTTTAGGTTATTTTAAAGTTACTTTTTTATGTGATGCCAAATTTTCTACTTGCAAATAGGTCATCTTGTTTAAATTTAGTTCTATTATAGAAATCAAACCTGTTACATCACAGTTTGATTTGATTCCTCCTTCTATTTTTAGCCAGATATTTAAGGTTTTATTTTAAAAATCTAAGTTATTTTAAGCACTGCAGAATATCTTTATATTTCTAGAAAACATTCAATTTTTAATTTTGGATATAAACACAGGTCCACAGGTCTATTATTTTTAACACAATGAAATAATTTTTTTTTATGAGATGTTATGAGATGTTATTATTTTTTTAGGTGATAGATTTTGGATCATCATGTTATGAACAAAACAGAGTGTACACATATATACAGTCCAGATTTTATAGGGCACCGGAAGTTATATTAGGTGCTAGATATGGTATGCCCATTGATATGTGGTCATTAGGTTGCATTTTGGCTGAACTATTAACTGGTTTTCCTTTACTGCCTGGTGAAGACGAAGGAGACCAACTAGCTTGCATTATGGAATTGTTGGGAATGCCTCCTCAGAAACTTTTGGACCAATCAAAACGAGCCAAAAATTTTATCAACTCCAAAGGATTTCCAAGATACTGCCATTGTTCAACATTAAGCGACGGTATGTTGGAAATATTCTTAAACTTTCAAATTCAAATTTTCTTTTTAGGAACACTTCTTATGGCAGCTGGTATAAGTCGGAGGGGAAAATTAAGGGGCCCACCGGGAAGTATGGACCTTAAAAGAGCACTAAAAGGCTGTGATGATCCTTTGTTTTTGGATTTTATTCAGCGTTGTCTTGAATGGGATCCTGAAGCAAGGATGACGCCTGTTCAAGCTCTGAGGCATGCATGGCTTAGGAGAAGATTACCTAGACCTCCTGGTGAAAAAGTAAGTAATTTAATAAAACTGCGAAGATATTTCTCCAACTGTTTCTTACGTCAATATTTATATGCTAAACCCCATAAGCAAGTTATCTATTGAAAAAATTCAGAAATTATATCAGTTTTTTTGAAGATTTATTTTTTTCTATAATAATCTTTAAGTAAAAACCTGAACTTAACATAATATAAATCCACTCTTTTACTGATAGTGTTAATTACCATCTACACATAACGTTTTACCTGTCTGTTTTACATTAACTGAAGAGATCATTCAGTTCTACAACAAAACTCGTTTTACATTGATAGAAATATAAGAAATAATATGGATATATTACAGCATCTTTAATAAGCAACAAAATTATTTGGAGGCAAACAATAGTGTTTTTATAACTAGCTCTGAGTGTATACAAATGATCTTTTATGATAAAATCCCATATTCTTTTCAACTTCATTAAACAAAATGCTATAACTGACAAAACCGCGGGTCTTAAGGTGCGTTCACAAAAGGTGCCGCGCAAATAATTTTTTTAACATATGCTTTTGTGCGCGCTAAAAAAATACACTTCAAAACTACATGTTAAAAAAATGTTTTTTGCGGCGTGGCGCGGAGCGGCGCAGCCGGTATGAACGCACCTTTACATGACAGGCCAAAGGTCTATAAACACATAGACGGGATTAAGACGGACGAGCGTCTTGAGAACTGTCGTCAGTTTCATAGACGGTCTTCCGTTTTACCTGACAGGTAAAACGTTATGTGTAGTCGGGGCTTTAAGATTTTTTTTTTTGTTTAGAGCGATCAAAGTAGCGCAGGGATATCCAGAACCGGATCGACGGGTGGTCCGAGAACACCTAAAGCCCAACCGCAACAGCAGAGTTCTTTTGGTGAGGGCAATGCATGACGTGGTAGATACTACTTGCTGTATCGTTGTTGCACTGAAAGTCAAATTAATGCTCTGCGGTGCCGAATCGTGGCGCTGTGAGTGACACACATACCGTTGGGTGGTAACGCGTGAACTTTTTTATATTACATTTTCATTTAAGTTCATTGAAATGTTACAGGGTTAATGTTTAAAAAGGAAAATATCGTATCATCTGTAGGGCAGTCCTGTAAGAGTATTTCTGCTGATGGAAGTTGAGGCTAAAACCTTTATTTTTTGACGTTTTTAGCTGCAACTCTTAAAAATGTATGAGCTTTCATCTGAAATATTTTTTTACTATGGCTGTGTCAGATCTTTTTATTGGTTTAGTAGCTTTATTTGCATTTTCAATTCTGAACCAGTTCAGAGGCTTCTTATTAATTAAATAAAAAGAAAGTAAAATTTCTTTTTTACTTTTTTAATTTTTTTTTGTAAAGGAAGAAATGTTTTTATCGTATATTTATAATTTTTGAATTCTGATCCTTTTTTCTAGTCAAAGATTTATTTAAACCCTGACGTTTTCACTCGTTGTGCACATTGTCTAGCATGGCTGTAGAATTTTACTTATTTTATTGAAGTAATGTCAGCCGTTTGTGGATGTTGTTACTATGTAATAAATAAACCTGTAAATATTACAGACTCTTTTCTGTAAGTTATATTATAGTCTCAAAACATTTTATATACAATTACAGGGTATGCCTAAAGGTTTTTTTATTCTTTTTTATTTGGCACACCCTGTATTATACCAAAATTAATATAAGTTAGATAGATGTTGGGAAATGTATTAACTGTAATTTGTCATTAAGTTTTAAATATGTTTCATAGAAATTATGAAGTCTATGAGGTATAACTGAACTGAAAATATCAGCTTTTAGACAGTCCTGAACTGGTTCAGTTTTAGTACAGATTGTTTTCTTAAACGGAGCTCAAGTAGCATCTGAGGAAAATATAAGACATGATTGTTAACATATCTATATTATGTATGTAAAATAGTTTCGATTAAATAGAAAGTAATGCGAGGACAACGTGTTAAATTATGAAACTCCCACTCACAAACCATCAATTTTTTTACTGTCTTCCATATCCCCATTTATTCTCCTTCCATCTTTAAATACAATTTCGTGTCTCTTTGAAAAAATGCTTCTCTAAAGCATAGCCCTTTTCACAAAGAACGAATTAGCGTTTACAAATCCCCTTTATATTGTATCTTCTTTTTGTTCAGATTTATTATTCAGAGTTATGTAAAATTAATAATCTTTTAATCTGCAAGTTATTTGTGTTTTGGTGGTTTGTGGCTTTAAGTTTGACTATAATACATTGAATAAAAAAGGCTAGGGAAGGAGCACATCAACAACGTGTAACAGTAAGGTTGAAAATCCTCACATAATGTCTTTCCATATTTGTACACTTTGCATAAAACTAATTATAATAAAAAATAAATTCAATAGTCGATAGTATTAAACTGCTTTCTTAGCCTATTTGATCAGTGGTATATGTGGAATTTTATTCCTGTGTTACGATGCGGGCATTACATGTTTACATATTTTAACACAAACTTTTCTTCTGGATTTATATTGATTATGTTAATTAAGACTTAATACAACTCGACGCAATTCTTTATTATTTGCTCATTTTTAGCTTTAAGAATAATCAATATAGCCAAGAAAAAATGACACATTTTGTAGTAAAGGAATGTAATTCATAGCTGCCTGCCCTATTTTACTAGGTTCTTAAGTGTCCCAAGGGGTTGTTTGCTTTGCATGTCAAAAGGGAACTGGGATCTATGTTATCGTTAAGGTCACGAGATTTTTTATGTTTTTTTTCTTCTTATTTTTTAGGCTCTTGCAAAGTAAAATTTTATGCATTTAACGAAACGAAGGGTAAAGTATGCCAATGATTTTCTTATTTAAAAATGGCCGGCGTATAGTACAGATGGAGTTGTACCATTGGATTATTTTTATTATGCCAAGTTTATTTTTAATTCGATTTTCTAAATATCCGATTCTATAATTAGAATTTATATTTGTAATTTTTTTTCTTTGTTTTCACGTACTAGTTAGGTAGGGTAAGCAGAAAAATAAAATATATATATAAATTTATATTCTGTGTCTTATGAAGGGTGTTCACGCACTTTTCATGTAATAATGTTTGAGCGTTCTATCATTTTATCACTAATTTCATCATATTTATTTCATATTCATTTTAATTTAAAGGAAAGGTTGTGCAATAGATCTGTGTTTTTGTTTGATGTCTCGAAGGAATACAAGTGGTATTTTCATTAAAATTTAATGGAATTTAATGCATTTGATAAAGTTTATTAGACGGTATTACTTGCCCTGTAAATACAATATACTGAATGTCAACTTATATTTCATGAAAGCTAGCAGCTGTCAAATAGTTCAATATTATAGCTAGATGCAGGGAAGAGTCTCTCGTATTAAGATACTTGTAATATAGAAGAAAACTCAATAGCAAGGAGTTTAAGGGGTGGTAGATCTGATCAAAAGATTAACATCTTTTCTATTTACCATTTTTAAAATAAATCGAAAATAGCCGAGATATTTAACTTTTAAAAAAATAATGCTAACATTTTGACAACCGCTGACAACAATTGGATATCAACATTAGCAATTACCCCAATCTCTGCTTCTTCGACGCCCTGTGTACCCACATCGACAGAAAGCAAGTAAATTCCTGAATACTACTACTACTATTTTTTTAAGAGCATATTCGCCAGTATCGCCAGTATACTGGGTATTATCCCACAAAATAAATTAGAAGAAACACCTTACCTAGCATTAAAATAGTGGTGGCAAAACTCCTATGGCAGGCTGATGTAACGCTCAGCCACAGCCTATACAATAATTAGTGTTGTTCTTGAAAATTTAAAAAAAAATCAACATTTTTTTTTTCGGTAAGAAACCTCATGGGCGTGTTTCTGGAGTCAAACTATACTATCAGTTAAAATACTTGCACTCACTCTGTGACACCCTGTATATTAGTTATTTTTTAAACCAATTATCTAATACTGAATTATTGAAATTATGTTATTATATATAAGGGTGAGTCTTAAATAAGTGCAAATATTTTTAGGAGTAGTATATTTCAACCTCAGAAAACACGTCTATAAGATTTTTTACGCGAAAAAAAAATTGATAATTATAAATGTTTTGAAAAAGATTTTATAAAAAATTTTAATTATAAGTTAAAAATTATATCTTCGTAATATGGCAACGTAGGTAGTAGATAAATTTAAAAGAAGACAAAAACAGAAATGATACAGTGGTTTTCAATATTTAACCAAAAAAGTAAATTTTTCCTGAAATTTTCAAAATAAAAGTTATTTGAAAAACGGTAAAGAGAAAACTGTTACTTTTATCGAGATCTACCAGCCCTGAAAATATTTGCACTTATTTAAGACTAACCCTGTATATCTTAAAATGTTTCCTTTCCCTGCAATATTGGGCAATATTAGAATCTTAATTCGACTTCGCAATCAACTGATTACAAGTAAAAGCAGACTTTGTGATAGCAATCCGATATAAAATAAAACACCACTTTTGTCAACTTGGGGCATTTTAATTTACCTATTTGGTTTTATTTTTTTCGTGATTTTTAATATGCTAACCAAATATCAAATTCTAGTTCTTATTAAAACGATAGAAAAGAATATTATAACATATATGTACTTGCTCAAAATGACTAAATTACTAAACATGAGATTTTCTTGATGTAGTTGGTCAGTAAATTGTTTGTCATGGTTATATTTAACCGTTGAGTGGGTATTGTTTTAATTTTTTGGACCTGTATTAATGCTACCCCACAGTAGCAAGATTTTGTGATAACTTTTTCGTTATTTTTTTGTTTCTATTTGTATACAGGGGCCTTTGTAAAAGTCACTTGTCGCATTGATCCTGTATTGGTTTTTGTCAATCTCATGTACATATTCGTAGTATAAGTGTGTACAAGGTGTCTTAGAACAAAACAAGATAGTTGTAGTTGTACGCTACCTTTTTTATCGCCCTGTATAAGAGTTCTTATCCTTTCTTGTCGTTTCAGTTATACAGTAAGTGGTGCAAATTTTCGCACTGGCTTCGTTTATCTTAGTAAAATGTAAATGTGTATCATAGGAAACTATATTTTGCTTTAAAAGCATTTTGCATTATTGTATATATTAGCTACCTTTTTCTAAAACGAAGTGGTTGAACAAATTTGTCGTACTTACTAAATAACCGTGTTTTATGCAACGATGGTTGGCCTGAACAAAGTTTTATTGAAAATAATGGATGTAATATTTACATAAGTTTCAGAGATTGTGTTCGTTATATCATTGCCATTAATGTTTTTGTTTTTGACAGATACATGCTTTAAAAACAATAATATTACGGGAAAATGGAAATAGTAGTAGCCTGTTATTAGTGTCAGCAAAGTGTCATTATCAAATAAATACGTGTATAGAAAATAGTGGTAAATATTTAAAATGAATTTATTAAATTACAAATAGACGTCCCGAGAGCTATAAGTATATAACAGAAACTTAGTAAATAAACTGTAGTGATAATAAAATATACTTTGCTTTATTTATCATTCTTATAAAAGTATGTTTATCCTGTCGTACTTATATCTTATTTGTTTATACAGGGTGGATATAAATTTTTCTCCTTTGGCGATTCAATTTAATATCAAATGTTTTGCTCTACCTTATTATTTTATTATTTTTTATACAAAAATATCATGAAATTCGTATGTATACACCATGGTATTTGAGTATAATTATGTGTCTATTACTAATTAATATCTTATCCGCTTTTTTCTTCTGGCTGTGTAAGTAGAGTGCCTAACAACGCAATTAATCAATGTTCTAAGTTGCCCAATTGTAATTATTAATAAATTTCATTATGTAAATATATGTTTAGGGAATAATTAAATTACAGTTGATATAATTAAGCTCGCGGCACTCGTAATTTTTTGGCTTTACATTTCAAACATTGCATCTCTGTGGTCTAGGATAAATTCGTGTACATGTGTTTTATTTTTCATTAGTTTGAGGTTTGCAAATAGCCCGCTGTTTTTTCATGTATTTTTTACACGAGAAAGACTTCCTTAACTGCTTTCATATGATCAGGTTTTGCTTAAAAAATATGGAGTACATAAAACACTGTGGGTTATTTAGTACCTTGGCATTGTTTTTTATTAGATTGTAAGTTATTGACTGAAGTAGTGTATTTCCTTTGCGCACATATTTTGTAAAACTTCCTTTCCTAATTTTAGATACAATATCACAAAGACCTTCACATTTGATAAGGATTGTGACCAAATAATCACAAGTATATGCACTGATTTTTTTTGTATTTTTACATTTGGGTTTTAGTGTTCATTATTTTTACCTGTGTATATTTTGACTATTTGAAATATTTGTTTTTTTTTATCAAATAGTATACTCAGAAAGAAGTATCTATATCAGTTATACTTTAACAGTCTTGTAGGTGTTGTCATATGTTTTCTTTTGTATTAAATTTAAATACCAAAGGTCTCTATTTATATTCAAGATGTCTATAAAAGTCTGCCTCAGTAATAAATAAGTACTATCGACGTTATACGGTAGTGTATTTTCCGGTTTAATTTTTATTTGTCTCCATTTGTGCGTTTAGAAATTTCAAATATATGTACTTAATTAAATAAATTGGGAGGAAAATTAAAAAAGTTGAGGTGTGAGGCAAGCTTTTATGAACATGTTATATGACAGACTACAAGGATCATTTTAGTAGTTACAACTATGTTTTACCTATTAGTTAATAATGTTTAGCTTAATTTCTTTTAGTCAGAGGAGCTAAAGTACATGCACTATTGGAAGAGATGTTTGTCTTTATTTTTTTTTGTTTACTTTTTTTGGTAGATGGGAATACATGAAGAATGTCCAATCGTATGGTTTAGCTCCAAATACTGCCGACTGCTGAGAAAGGGCTTGATCTCTTATTATTTCTAAGCTGCGCGTATTTTTTTTTAATTTGTATTTTGTACTATAAAACATATTTTAGTAGTTTACCTATAATTTTAAAACATACAGAAGTCAGCTAGAGTGTCGCTTTGGACGTGGCGAACGAATAACGAAGCACATTTTTTATTCTTAAGTATTTGAATGTATTTTTTTCCTTTCCTGTATGTATTAGGTTTGATTTGACAAATCTTGGTGGTAAATCACTGTTGTGTTCAGTTCGAATGAAATACAACTTAACCCGCAAGTTTATAAACTAACTGTTAAAATCTAGCGAAGATGTGATTGTATTGAATGTTAAGTCATGTTTATAATATCATACTAATAGGATTTAAATACATCTCTCTTTATTAAAAAAAAGTGTTTTATTTGAATAGCATAAGTGACTGGACTATTAAAAAAAATGAGGCCTTGGACTGAAATGTTTAATAATAAATATTAAGTTAAATACCATAAATAGGAGCCATCTTTCCTGGCGCATTTGCCATTTTCTCGAGAGGTATAATTTTATTTGCTTTAAGTTTTTGGAATGATAGAACTCTTATAAATTTAGTGTATTTAATGTAATTAAATATAATTTGGCAATGGTAAATTAATTATAATAGTCATTATTTTAAATAGTACCACGAAAATACAAAGGAAATATTTATATTCTTGCTTTATTTCAACTTAAAAAATATACATATTTTTTGGTAGTGCGCACAGAGTAATGGATTTTTCTTTTAAGTTCTAATGCACTTTTACATTTTAAAAACATTATAAAAAATAAGTATGAAAAAATAATATATAGAGAAAACAGAGAGTAGAAAAAAAACAAGATAAGTTAACAATATTGCCTATTTTTTTTAAAATCTGATGCTTCACTGCTGCCTCTCATCTTCAAATTCTGGCAAGAAGGAACGTCTATTGTTATAGATTACACTGAAACATATACAATAAAACGTTTGTTCTTTGAATAGTTTAATAGATAATGATCTAGTTTTAAGAATAGGTAACAGATCGAAAAAATATAATATAAATATTAAATGTGCTTACTGAATGGTAAATAATTATTATACTTACTATATTCACTCCTTTTATTTAATTTTCCAAAATGTTCCTGGTTTTATGGCGTTTTATCAACCAATTCGGTCCTGTTAAAATTTAAGATGACTGGAAAGCCATGATAAACTTATCTAAGTTCGACATGACTGTAAGCCCTTGCCTTAATGTTCACACCTAGCCGCGACGCGTCTGAAATATACAGCAAATATAGCGATTTTCGAGACTCTTAACTTAATCACTTTATGTAGATTAATGATTAATTTTTGCTTTTCTATCGAATTTTAAACTTTTAAGCATATTTTAACACTAAAATTTCGCATAATAATTAAACTTTAGAGACGCGTTTGTTCGAAAGGGCGCTCAATATGGCGGACCCTAGTGGTAGACATAGAAACATCTCGTCCAGCGCCATCTGTAAATAGCAGCTTCAAATTTTAGAATTATTAATTGATATTGTTTCTAATTACTTTTTAAATCTTAAATAAATTGTTATAGCACAATTTTTTTCATTAGCCTATTTATATAAATTAAATATAATATTTTAAAGATATTGAATAAAACAAGAAAAATAATTAAAAATAAACCAATAGTTACGTAACCAGTAATACACCTCCCGTATTCAAATAAAATGTACGTTATTTAACCTATATTAATATAAATAAACAATTAATAAAACACTTACCAAACACTGTAATTAGATTAGGTTTAAAATTCAGTAAGTATGCTTTGGAAAAAAATCTCTTGATTAAAAGAGAAATATCATCAGTCAATGTTGTAGATGTTCATTTGTCTCCCGGTAGGTCGCCATATTGGGCATTTTTTCAAATAAACGGGTAACTAAAGTGTAATTATTATTTGATATTTTAGTGTTAAAACGTAATTAAAACTTCAAAATTTAATTGAAAAGCAAATATTAATTACTACTCTACGCTTCGTACTATACAGAGTTTCGAGTATCGCTATATTTTTCACGGACGCGTCGCGGCTATGTATGAACGTTAGGGCAAGGACTTCCAGTTATGCTGGATTTATTCCAGGACTTCATCATAATTCCAGGAGCTTATCACGACCAAAGAATGTACACCCTGACCTGTTTTACCCCAAATATTTGGCAGCCTCTGTGTATATAGACTCTCTTGTTAGACTCATCCTCGCAAACTCGGTGTATCGGATCGCGTTTTTCTTGATCGGTATAATATAGTATGGACAACTAATACTGGGTAAAGGACAACTAAAACATATTATATTTCTGATGAAAATGGAAGTTAACTTGATTGAACTTAATTACTTAAATACTATTTACTTTTTTGTCCCACTTGTAATCATTTATGTCCCAAACAATTTCAGTATGAAGATGAAGAGATAATCTAAAAGCAGCATTATTAAAGCATGACTCTAAGGAAGGAAATTTTTGTGGACATTGGCAGGAGAATGGGGCATGGAACGAGATACTGTCAGGTTTGTAATAATATTTTGCTAAAAAAAAAAGAAAAAAATAGGAGAAATTAACAAAAAAAAATAACTCTAATATAATTTTTTTAACATTATTTTTATCTGTAAGCGTTATTTTTAACTAAAGTATATATTGTCTGTTGTTTCAGGTTAGTGAGCGTAGAAGCAGTACTTCTGCAAGGGATGCACATCGTCGGGAGTGATATAACGAAAAAACTTGGAGCCCTCCAAAAACACGCAACATATATCTACAGTAACTATTTTTATTCAGCGGTTTATTGACTTGTTCGTTTATTCCCTGGCATGGGTGGAGCTCTGCAGGAGCTAAAGTCACCTGTGGAGTCTCCCCCAGAGAAGCAAAGAACAATGTTGAGTCGACCTCTGCAGGGGCTAATGTCCCCTGCATGAGCATCCTCACCGAAGCACGTTGGGTCGAGTTCTGCAGAGGCTAACGTCCTCTGAGAGTCTCCTCACAGAAGCAATGAAGAAGCTTTCCTCTCGAAAGCAGAAGATGTCCCTATAAGGTTGTTATGTCTAAACGTTCGTTTTATGGGTCTCTATTTCTCTCAAAAAAATGTCGAGTTTATTTTTCGATGAACCAGAGCAGCTATAGTGTGATTCCACGCTTTTAGAAAATTTTT
Organism: Sitophilus oryzae; assembly: GCF_002938485.1. Lineage (NCBI taxonomy): Eukaryota > Metazoa > Arthropoda > Insecta > Coleoptera > Curculionidae > Sitophilus > Sitophilus oryzae. The sequence continues at coordinate 9,542,671 of NW_022146479.1, forward strand.
GGTTCTTGTGTCTTTATAATGGTTCACATGATTTCAAGTTCTATTTTGGCGCAGTATGTATACAACGGGAGGGGATCTTGTCGAAGCCTTGCCGATCTGTTGAAATGTACACAATTTCTGCGTATATGGTATTCCCTTTTTTGATTTTCAATTTTTCTTACAGAATCAGTACGACGTTCTTTGTATATGAACCTCCAAGAAACCATGCACAGCAGTCAGTTTGAGTCGATACTTTGTCAGGTTCTTATGTCTTATAGATTCACGTTGATTAAAGTTCTTCCTTACGCTACGTCGAATTTTCGGGAGTGTAGTGATGAGGGCTCTGAAGACAGGCAGATACAGCAAACTAATAAGTAGGTATTTAAAAAATAGTGATAGATTAGACAGGTAAAGAAAGTATTTGATGTTACAGCTTCAATATTTTATCAATTCTAATACGTCCATTTTTCTACCATACATCTAGGGAATATTTCTCCATAAACAGGATGCAAATCTTTGATAAAACACCATAAAGCCAGTGGAAAACTTTAAACAGACACATATAGGCATGGAAAGGAATTTAGAAGAATTTTAAGATATTAGTAGCAGCTGCTAAATTTTTTTGATTTTTGACATCAGCTACGGTAAGCAAATTTAATATTCATATTATATTTTTTCGATCTGCTACCTATTCTTAAAACTAGATCATTATCTATTAAACTATTCAAAGAACAAACGTTTTAATGTATATGTTTCAGTGTAATCTATAACAAGAGACGTTCCTTCTTGTAAGAATTTGAAGATCAGCAGTGAAGCGTCATATTTACGGAAACAGGTAATATTATTAACTTTTATCTTGTTTTTTCTTCTACTCTCTGTTTTCTCTTTATATTATTTTTTTTTCATTTTAGATAATCTTTTTGGAAAGATACACTGAAACGTAGAGGAAAAATCAATTATTCTGTGCTATTATAAAACCTGCCATCTGCCATCACAGAAAAGTTGACCATAATTACTCATTTTTAATGAGGACAAGAACTATATTTTTTTAATTATTCATAATAGATTTATGAATAAAGCTAGAATATATTTTTTTGGTATTTTCTGTAGTACTATTTAAAATAACGATTACTGTAATAATTAATCTAACATTACCAAAAACTTCATTATATCAAATACTGTGTGGCTGGCCACCTTTAGAAAGAAAAAAAACACCTAATTAAAATTGTTACTTTAGCAATAAAATGTTTTTGTGCTGCGCTAATTTATATGTATTTAATATAGTCGTACAAACTCAGTTGGTGAATGCCTAAGAGGATAAACCAAATGAAAAAAAAAATATTGAAATTGAATATATCTCATTTTATTTTGGTACATGTTTTTACATTTTACAATGGATAAAATTAGTGCAAAGTAATAAACGAGTTGCTAAACTCTGGCGCACTTTCTCAAGAAATACTGTACAAATCTAAGACGAGTCGTTATATATAAGTCGAATCACTATTACGTCCTTGTTTTCTATACATGCGGGGTTCAGAAATAATACCATATGTTTTCCTAATTTTTCTATATTTCAATTAGCCATAAAGGAAATACGTTGGCATAGCAGAAGTACAGTTGATAGTTGTTATTTCCGCGATTTGATACATACAAAAATTGAAAGGAAACGAAAGCAGTCGATCAGTTAACTTGAGATCAACGACAAAGCAAATTTTACAATGCTTAAATCACAAGATTTCTTGTTAAATACTCAGTTTTGTTTTAATTAGAAATACATATTCTCTTTTGTTAATATTTATTAAAATTAATATGGAGTACGCTGATAATATACATGACAATAAATATGATATCTATATGTAAACACCAATAAGTCGATCATTCTTTTTTTAACAATAAATAAAGTTATTGTCGCTTGTGTGTAAAATGTAGAAATAGAGTATAAATATGCCGTTAAGTAAAAGAAATCAATGGTAAAAATATTTAAATACATGATGTTTCATTGTTATGCTTCTTCATGTCCATTCTTTAAAATGTTTGGAAGCAGACAGCCTTCTAAGTACAAAATATGAGTGTGGCTTATTGGAGCTTGCATCTAGCGAACTCAAAAAATGTAAAAATAATTTATACTATTTGAGTTAAAATACGTAGGATAACAAGCTAAGTAACATAAACGTTTATCAATGAAATTGATGACATATAAAAGTAAGCTTTCTTTTATCTAAATATAAAAAACGTAATAATGGAAAATTTTCCTTCATATTCAAATGAAGTTAGCATCTTATTTACATGTTCTGTTTTTTACAAATTTCATAAAACTCTGCCTTACTCAAGAAAAACGTCCGCGTTAACTGAATCTCAGACTGAGCCGCTACAAACCGATAACAAACAATATGTATACTACAACACACACTAAAACCTATAAAAAATCATTAATATTTCTATAAAATACAATATTTGGTAAATAAATAGTGTCGAAGCAGCAGATAAAATAATACATACAAATTGTGAAATAACCAATATTAAAAAGTACAGAAATAACGAGTAAGGCTTGTGTCGACATTCACAGATATGGTATGACTTAAATTATACTTTTTATATTTTAATTAAGGCTAACCTATATAGTAATTAGCTAGTAAAAGTTCAATAACAACAATCTCAAAAAAATAGGTTTTAATTCATCAAGTTAATGTTGCGGCACTGCTGTGAGCGCACGGCAACAGCGTGAGGTGTTGGTCTGTTTCACTGTATTGTAGTCATTTCGATCGTGGGTTTTTTTTCTTCTTTCTTTTAAAGAAACAGCAACACCTGCGGAAACACATTTCTCCATGTAAAACTAATACCATATCATCATCAGCATTAAATCAATATACCTCATGATCGAAAAAAAAAACCTGCGTTCAGCTGGCTTAGAAATGAACATCGACGACATTTCCCATATAATTTTACACATAAAATGACAACGATCTTCATTTCATAGCCATCGCTGACGCCGTTTTTTTCGATCACGTTGTACTAATGTCACAGCCTATACAGCCGGTCGACTGGCTGTGAAATACATAGGCTGAGCTAGTACAGGGATGCATTGGCGTAAATCACTTCAGAAATCAACCACTTTCTCAAAACAATCTGTATAATATATCAGACCCATTAAGAGCTCAAACGCACTGACGACCAGGTCGCTGCGACCAGTAATACCATTAAATCAAATGCTGGTCGCTTCGACCTGGTCGTCAGTGCGTTTGGGCTCTTATTGAATCGAAAAATGATACATCAAAAAGTCCTCTCTTCGAATTACGCCAACACATATATACAATGTACATGTGGACATGTCATGTCCAAGAATAAAAATTAGATTAAAAAACTTATGGCTAGAAATAAGAACATAAAAAAATAATTAGGTTATTTATTATAGTAAGGGTGTCCCAGAAATAAGTGCAAGTGTTTTAACTGGTAGTAGAAGTAGTAGAAAATGTCACTCTGAATCTGAATAGCATGAGACATCATATGTCAACTTTTGACATTTTCGCATATGGTTTATTTGAAATTATAACATGCGGTTAAATCGAAAATTTGACTCGAAATACCAAGTGTGTGATATCAAATTATTCATAATAAAATGCTTTTTCCAAATATGCTAATGAGCCACCCTCGTTCCATTTAAAAAAATTGAGATATGATTAATAATACGATTTGGGCATCTATTAACTGGACAGGACAAGACACTAAAAACATTAGACGATCAAACCTATTTCTCCAAGGCCCCTTGATTAAAAATTAGTGTTTTTTAACATAGCCGTGGCACTCTAGATTGAAATTTAAAATACGATTTTTTATTAGGCGAGCATGTCAAAACTTGACATATGCTATGTCATTCTATTCAGAATGTCATTTTCTATCGAATAAAGTAAAAAAATACCGAGAGTGCCATTTAAAAATCAAAAGTTGTAGTCACTTATTCTTAACTACTTTATACGTTTTGACTGAACAAGTAAAACGTTGTGTATACGGGGCGGGGCTTAATACATGTAAATCATGCTCATTATGATCTATAGATATTTGATATTATATTCTAGAGATTTGTTTGTCATAAACAGATGTAGAACATACAGATTTATATTAATTACTTACTTTATTAATTTATAGATTTTTAAAAATGTTTTTATTTATAGCCATAGATATTCAACGGAATAAAAAATAAATAGTAAAATATAAGCCAGTCTTCTGGCCAAACGTACTCAACATACTTCACATACTTGGTTTCATCCAGAAGCTCAATTTCTTGAGGTTGTGTGATGGGTGTATTGCTGTGTCCAGCCGTCGGGTCGTCCGTATTCAGTTCGCCGTTGGTTGAACTGACCACCTGAACAGAACCATGGCGATCAGCGGGGTCAAGTTACCCAAAGTGCTTTGCTTGGAAGCTTCAGGCCATGCGTTAGTTTTGTTAGTCTAGAAAATAGGCAGTGTCATTAATATATTTATTCGTCAAAATCTCTTTCCAAAATGTACCTTTGGCGCAGCGTGTCGCTCACGGTTTGGAGATATCACAACGTCGTGAGTGGTAGTCTGGAGTGATCCCACCGGCGTGCTCTGCAAATAATTCTTTTTAGGGTTCTTTGTATTTAAAAGGGAATATTTTAGCCGGTAATAAAGGATTTCTAACTACAATAGTTTCTACTTGGGGCTCTCAAAAGGGAAAGCTCTATTAAAAGTTATTTTACGAGAGTCCTGTAAGTCTCTTATCGTTTTTATCAACAAAAAGAAGAAACACACAAGTATCATATAGCGCCTGACAGACAACATTGATTCAAAAGCCCAGGAAGGGCACAGTAGTTAGAAAACAGAAGGAAAGAGAATATTTGGAGCAACCATATATATTCAATTTAATACACTTTAATTTGGCACAGTGATGTATACAGTAGGAGGGGAGAATAGCAAATTTAGAGAAAAGTGGAAACAAAGCTAAATATATGAAAATGAATGTAGCAACCATACCGCCACCTACTGTACACATAAGCAAACTAAACTGCACTGGAAAACTGTCAGGTAGAGTAACGATGATACAACAAAAAACAACCTTAAACACTAACTATACAATTATGGTTCCTAGCAAAAGAAATACCTTTTCCGATTTGGTTTTCATTTTATTTGAAGGAGGAGCCTTACGCACTTGCTGAAGTACATAGAGATTAGAAGGCTAATAAAAACGTGTCTTTTTAAAAATGTAAACAATATTTTCTCTTGGCAAAATATTAACAATCTCAAAGTTTGGTTTACTTACCATCGTCTTACCGGTCCAGTCGAATTCCCCATCGTCCACGTAACCTTTCTTTTTGAATAAATTAGTAAACAAATTCCGCAAATACTCGTAATCAGGCATTTCAAAAAAGTCTAACCTTCGAACGTATCTAAGATAAGTCGCCATTTCTTCCGGGTGATTCTCACACAGAGTGTCTATAGGGGTGGCCCTTTTCGTGTCCCCGATTTTCTGGTACCGCTCTTTGAGCGTGTCGGCCTTGAGGCCCTGCCAAGGCAACGAGCCCCTCAAAAAATACATAAACATATGTCCAAGGGCCTCCAAGTCGTCCCTTCGAGATTGCTCTTTACCTAAATGGGTATTAATAGACATATATCTAGCTGTTCCCGTTAGAGACTTGTGCTCTCTATACGGAATATGTTTATTAGTTTCCAATTCGATATATTCCTTAGCTAATCCAAAATCTGGAAAAAAAAATCAAGATTTAATCTGGCTTCGGATGTTTCTCACTTAAGCTTACCTATTATGTGGATAATTTTCTCTCGCTTTGTACTCTGCCTGCCGATGAGAAAATTTTCAGGTTTTACATCTCTGTAGATGAGATGCCGCGAATGCACGTACTCGATTCGATGCAGCTGAAAAAAGAACATTTAAAACAGATCGAAATACTATTTTAAAATTGTTATTTCCACTCACCAACTGTATTGCAATCATTAAGACAGTCTTAAGAGAAAACCTTCGTTCGCACAAGTCAAACAGATCTTCAAGGCTTGGACCGAGGAGTTCCATCACCAGCGCATTGTATTTGCCGCAAGGGCCGAAGTAATACACCTCGGGGATTCCCTCTGAAAGAAATGGAGAGGGTCAAGTGACGCGTTGCAAAAATTCAAAGCTGGTCCTTACCGTGGCTGCCAAGAAGTTTATAAAACCGATACTCCAAATGAAGTTGTGGAGCCTTCGACTTCATCGGCTCCATTTTAATGGCGACATGCTCATTGTTGTACAAATTCTTGCCCAGCCTGAGCTCGCCAAAATTGCCACAGCCGATTTTTTTGCCGACCCGGAAGTTCGGTCCCACCATTAGCACACCAGAACTCAAATTAACACTGTGTCTGGTGTTGTGGGAGTCACCAGCACCTAAAGCAAATTTTCAAAAAATTCAGACAATTTCTTTTTATCAATCAATATTTTTAATTTATCAAAAAATAACATATATAAAAATAACTAGCTTATTTCAATGCTAAATAACTTTACAAATATTCATGGATTTTCATATATAGAAGAATTGTGTCAGATTTCGGCATATTTTAGTCTAGAATCATGTTTTACTTTAAGTTAATCTGATTTTCTCACATTGTTACATTATTTATTGCCAGGAAAATTACATGATATTTGCCGTTAACCCCCCTCTCCCCTACGTGATATTTACTGAGATTCGGCTTAACCTCTTCCCCCTCCTGATCCCCTCAGGTAATTATTGGACACCCCTTGGTTTATTTAAAAAAAAATAATTGAATTTTTTCTCTAAACTTGCACTTGTAAGTCCTCCCCGGTTAGTAAAATATATAGAGAACTTATGCACATAATTTTATTAGTTAATAAGATTGATATTGTAAAGTCTAGAAGGGCATAATTTACTTATTTTTGTAAACAAACTCACCACGATGCTTTGAGTTTTTCTTCTGGTCCTTATCCATCCTTATTTAATATAGGTAGTCCTATAAAAGAAACAAAATCTTTATAAAAAATATAATCATTGTTTTGTATTATAATAGATACATTGTTTCCACTATATACCTAGGTACATAGAATTCGTAATATTTTTTAGATAACATGATATAACAATTTAAATAACTGTTTCAATCCATACTTATTTCTATAAATATTGATAAGAACGTAAGAAAAAAAAATTAACTCCAAGATTAAATATAATCTTTGATAACTAAGGATATACGAATAATACTTTTGCCTATCAGATGTATTGAGAATTTAAATGATATTTTTTTCCCTTGGTTTTCCTGATGGGTTCAAAATTTTAATGGGGCTGTATTTTGAGATTTTTCCGTAAAGTTCGTTGAAATTTTACGAGTTAAAGTCAAGGTTGTAAACGTGACGTTGAAGATATGAAGAAAAAGAGGAATTAATCTACGTCATGCCAACAATTGATAAATTTAAATGTGTTTCTTTCAGAACGTTGATTACTGTTTATTAATTGATAAGTTTTTATTATCACAATTTATAATGGTACAATGAATAATTTTTTATCCATTGTTGTGTTTCACTATGGCATATCGAACGAAAATGTAATTAAACACAAAAAATAATAAATTGTTAATACCCTTACTACAATAGTAAAGCTCACCTCCTTAGTTCAATATCCAAAATCTTATCTACATTTTTAAAGCATCCGAGTAATTCCAAACTTATTATATCTATTGCTGACTCAGCATGTTCAAGGCTTGTTGCCACCAAACTATTTTATTAAAAATTGAAGAAGAAAAAGCTTGTTCCAACTTGTATGTCATGAAACATGAGACTCTTGAGAGTGCATACAATGCATGAAACATTACTGTATTAGTTATTCTCAGACATGTCATCCAAATTGGACACAATCAATTTTTCCTATCAAAACACCAACAAATATACACATCTATAGTAGATAATAATTATAGGAGTAACAACATGACTTTAGACAGATAAAAAGTTTAATGATATTTAAGCAAATGTATCTGGTCTAGAATTTCTAGATTCATACATTTTATATAAATATTTTTTCTGTTAAATCAATCTCCCAATTAAATTTGATAAATAAAAGATAATAAACGAGTTAATACAATTAAGATAAAAGAAAACAAATACAATTATCAGCCTACAAAAACTGCGTTAACGGTAAAAAGATCAAGATGAGTTCTGAGACAAAAAGTTAATAAAACATAAAATTAAATCACTCAAATAAATATTATACACTTTCCAAAAAAGAAAAACCGTTCTGTTTCACTGTTACATATTTTATACCTCATATTTATTGGTTATGATTGTCGTCATATGAAAGAATGTCTATATAATTTTAAGGCTTAAATTGTAAAATACAGACTTACCCTGCTGTTCCTGAAAAATGCTATAAGCATTGGACAGTCTGATAAAAACAAAACATATACAAGTTCTTTGCAGCTGTGTTTATCATCAATACTAACTTTTTGGATAGGTATATCACATTTTGTACTATCACAGTTATTTCACGAATATCAGAAACTTATAATTGTTTATGACACTGAATGGTTGCCGCACGAGTACGCAAAATGTTCCAAACAAGAAAAGGGTACATTAATGGGAACTTGTCTTAGGTTGATATCGTTTCTTCAAGTGTCATTTCAATTCCATATTCTGTGATTAGATTGCGAAAACGGCTGAACGCCATTAGAGAGTAAGGCCGGGCAACATGGTTCCTTGCACTATTATCCATCAAATTTTACCATAAAATGAGTTAAACCGAAAACAGCTAATTCAAAAGGCGTTTTACTACACAAATCTAGCCTAAAAACGATATTCTACGCTAAGAATACACCATATTCATACACTATTCTTCGTAGATAATGTGCCGTACAATTGACTTTTAGGTCAAATTAGGTTTGCGCATGGGCGAAATCAGGTTGACCCTCTAGATGTCACTTATAAAATAAAAGTTCAAATTTTTATAAATATCTCCACATATTCTAACATTTTCATTGTTAATTTTAGCTAATTATCAATTATGATTAGCTAGAGATCGCAACTTTTTCTAACTGTGTCCGAGCGAAAGTATAAAATCTGATATATTACCAAAAATAAGGTGTGGTGAATCATATGTTGCGTTGCCATGGTAACGACAACCACAATAGATATAAATTTTTCCCGCACTATCCAATATTACACGAAAATACATTTCTGCCAATTAAAAACCACTTTAATTCAAAATTATCATAAACGAAATATTATATATCACATTTTGAAAAAAGAAATATTGTTATTGTATAGCTGTTTATCTGTACTATCCAAAAACCATAATTATTTAAGTATTACTTTCTCTCTTTATAGAGTGAAACGGTACGCAACCCAATATACACTTTTAAGATTTAAAAGAAAAGATCCAGTTAAATAAATTTGATATATCAAGTGATTATATCAATACATCAATTTTACATTATATTCTACATTGAAAAAAAAATACATTTTATTGACACAAATATTTTAAGTTTTATTTTTGTCTTATAAGTAAAAACAAAAACTCTCATTAGATGGGTACAGCCCTGGATCAATGACAAGGACAAAACCATAGGACAAAACCATAGGACAAAACCGTGTAGTTCTGTCTGGTCTGTCTGGTTCTGTGTTCTGTGTTATGGTTCTGTGGAACTGTCATTAATATTTTTTGGAAAAATAAAGATTATTTAAATCATTAATTATATTAGTCATAAATTGTTTGAGAAATGACAAAGGCAATTAGGGGCTGTGCCCAATTACCATTTCCAAAATTCACTCTCTACCCACTCCGTTGAACAGCAGAGGGAAAGAAGAGATTTCCTTTCACCCAGGGAAAAATAGTTCTTTCTTTGCGATCAAGCCTTTAGATGACGTAGGTAGATTCCACGTCGGCTTAGATCGTAAATCAGCGTAGCAAAGTTAAAGTAAAGTTAATATCCGGAAAAACAGGTGAAAAATAATAGAAAAAAAACATTTTATAGTAAATTGGGTGTGTGGCCTCCCTTAAAATGAAAGGATAATGTTTACACATTAGCAGAAAGATGAATATAACCGATTTGTTAAGTTCTACTACTGAACAAAATCATAACAATATGGATAACATGGACGTTTCAATGAATTACGATAACTCTGAACTTTTGGTTAGTATATATTTAATTATTGGCTCTTTAATATTTTCTACATTTCTCTTGTCCCCAAGTTGCAACTGTTTATTAGAAATTCTGCTCTGATGTTATACAAATTTAATATGTGTATGTTTTGGTCCCTTATCTTTGTTAAATATCCTTTCAAAAGGGATATAAAAATCGGTATACTTTAAATAAGAACAAGCCAAGTACTATAAATAACGGATCTATAATAAATACATGAAACTATTTACATATTTTCATCATATGGAAGCACATGCATCATGTTCTTTGGGACTACCATATGTCTTCTCCCATACAAGTTTTAGCATTTTATTGCAGAACTTATATCAAATATTCATTTATAGAGTTCAGAGTTTTTTGACTCGGTTCTTTGTATGGAAAACAATTTAATGGATTTAATGGATGATACAGGATTTCTATCAAATTTCGAAGATGAAGTTAATATGTCTAGTGATGCTAGCCATAGTGATGAAGTTTTATCACCAGAAAGTTACTATTCAGAAAGCGATAAAAACAGTACCTATAGCACAGAGAATACTGATGATTCGTAAGCATTTTTATCTTTGTGTAAATCCAAATAATGACTAAATAAAATAATTTAGGACTTCAGTGCTTAATGGGATAGATGGACTTGATGATACCATTTTGTTGTCTATTTGTAATCCAGTGACAAGTTCAAATGATGCCAAACAAATGCCAGTGGTAGCCACTCCTGTTCCTGTTGCCACAGCTCCTCCCCAAAAACCCACTAAAATTTTAATCCAGAATCCCTCCAACAAGAAATTTATTGCAAAACCCATTTTAAATGCAAGTAAGAGGGTTAATACAGTATTTTTTCTATGATTATTCAACAACTTTCTTACATTGTAGCCCATTTAAAGAAAGCACCCTCCAAAACAAAAACGCAAATACTAAAAGTGCATCAGGTTTCAAATAACGGCCGTCAGATACTTTTGCCTTTAAGTGTAAAAAGTATAAAAATTCTGAATGCTTCAACTGATGTTGCTACACTGGCCAGCACCATAAAACAACGCAGAATTGAGTCTGTTGATTCAGTTCTTTCAGATGAAGGTAACAATAGAGAGATATACATATTTTGGAGTTTTAAGTTGATTTTTTTCAAGATGACACCAACTTTGTGTCTTCAACAAATAATCAATATCCTGCTTTGAATTTGACCAATGAAGAGAAAAGATTACTTTCCAAAGAAGGTATACAACTCCCAAGTCATCATCCCTTAACTAAGAATGAAGAAAGAGAACTTAAAAGAATCAGGAGGAAAATACGGAACAAAATTTCTGCTCAGGATTCAAGAAAACGAAAAAAGGAATATGTTGATGGTTTAGAGGAAAGGTAAGGCAGCTGGTCTGTCAGCCTTTTAATTATGTAACTGTTTTAAGAATATTCAAAGTTACATATTTATTATCATTATTTAATTATTAAATATTTTTTTAGAGTTAAGAGAGGCTCAGAAGAAAATAAGAACTTATTGCAGAGAGTGAAAGAATTACAGAGGGAAAATAAAACCCTTATCGCCCACGTGAACAGACTTCAAGCTCTAATCTGCAAATCTACTACATCCAAGGCGACCCCATCCACTTGCCTGATGGTCGTTTTGCTATCGGCATTACTGGTGTCCATACCAAACATGCGTTTGTTCGAAAACAAGCAAATGCCTGTCGAAAACGAACAGGTCAGTATTCGGAGGTCTTTGCTCAGCAGCCCCCAAACAACCGAAGACGATTTGAACATGGAGGAGTTCTTGGTATTCAAAGATGAAGAACTTGGCGATCTAGAAAACAAGTTCGCCGAAGACGCTGTCGATATTGAAAACTCCACAGACAAGGAGTTCGCTAAGATGCTGGACATTGGCAAAAAATACGAAAATTTCGTCATGGAGAACAACAGTTCTGATAAGAGTATTTTCGGAAAATTATTCGAAACAATGAAAAATGTCTTGGAAAATAAGTCGGAATTTCTGGAGAAAAAGCCGCCAGATTTTGGGGGATCTTACAATAACAAAGGATTCATTGAGCCAGATATAGACGAATATAAAGCGGCAGATGATGGGCCTCCGTTAAAAAGGGCCAAATACGTTCATGATTATCCCAATATAAAAAGCGAGTCAGTGGTGTCCAGCACCACAATTCAAATTTCAAAAGATAAATAGTCGTAAATTATATCATTTTAAATCTATAAAAGTTCTTTGTTATCTTTTTGCAAGTTTATGTAAATCGTTCCTGTTATATTTTTCTATTTATGTTAAGTATATTTGTTGCATTCCAAATAAAATATAAGACCACTTATAGTTAGAAACCCCAGTAGAATGGTAACATTCTTTGGTGATTTTTACTATAGAGCCTTTTATGCTGATTGCACCATTTTACTATTTCTTTATTAGAGACTGTTAGATTTTGACATATTTAAGTATTCATTTTAATCAATTGTTCATATAACAGAATTTATTTATATAAGATATTGTAGATAAATATGTATGTACACCCTCATAGAATTGAGTTGTATTTGTAACGTATGAAACTAATAAATTTAATAACACATTCGCTTATTTAAAGTTGCGTTAACGTATAACTTTAGAAACTGAAAGAATTTCAGACTTCCAGTGTTTTTATTTATTTTACTTACACAACATTTCGGTCAGAAGTATCCCTTGCTGTTATAAAATGTGAACTCTTGATAAAGGTCGATGATACTTATGATCGAAACGCTGTATAAGCATAAAAAATAAAGAAAATGGAAGTCCGAAATTCTTTTAATTTTAATACTGAATTTAGACTACTCGCTAACATGCAATTTTTAGGCGACCGATTGTTTTATTGCATGTGACCCCGATCCATCAAAATACATTGGTTACAAATCTGCAACTAAATAATCAGCCGATTAAAAATTGCCTGTCAGTGTATAGCGTTACACACTGGATTTTTTGCCTGCCGTTTTATCATTATAGCATTGTGCTTAGTGAAGTTGAATAAAAAAACATGGAATTTTACTACAAAATTGTATTTATGGGTTAAATTATAGGGTTAATTTTTATTTGTAAACACGCGAAGCTAATTATGAAAATAGTTTCCTTTGGTAATCATCAGATATCTCTAAACAATTTTGTAAAGTTACACCAGGTTACACTATCACATCGCCTTTTAAAAATCTATACGGGCTAGTACCATATGATCGAATAAAAACGGCGTCAGCGTAGGGTTCCCAACCGTCCCGGTTTAGCCGGGATTAACCAGGAATCAGAAAGTTTGTCCCGGCGAAAGTTTTGCCTTGGCCGGGATCTTAAAAAATTAAAAAGTGTGTACTACACACATAATATATTTTAGTTTCTAATATTTAATATTTTGTTTCAATTATTTAAAATCTTAAAAATAATTGTCCCGGAATCGCCGGTGCTCAAGTTGGGAACCCTACGTCAGCGATGGCTATGAAATGACAATCATATAAATTTACATACAAAATGACAGCGATCTTCATTTCATAACCATCGCTGACGCAGTTTTTATTCGATCTATGGAGGCTAGCCTCCATAATTCGATCATACGGTATAATTGGACCCCAGAAACCCGCACGAGATTTTTTCCAAAAAAATGAAGTTGAAAATTTTCTACTTTTCCCGAAAATCTTTAAAAACTTTTGAGTGCCACTGTTCATTCTCCGGAAATTTGTAATGTTACTAATGTTACAATACAATGGAGAATATAATGTTATTTTTGGCCAGATCTACCACCCCTTAAAATACTTGCACTTATTTTTGTGACACCCTGTATATTAGATCTTTAACATGCGAATATTAAAGATGTTATAATATATCCATTTTTTAGTAAACTTTTTTATACTATACGGCCTACAGTAGTAAAACGGACCGTTTTTTCGTCTACGCTCAAGATTTTACTTGATACGTTTTGATTGAACCGATAAACCGTTATGTAGACGGGGCTTAAGACGCGTGGTTGAATAAAAGCAACTACTGAAACAATTTGTGGCTTTATTAGAACTTGAGTGATTAAAGATTACCACTAAAATATAAAAGAAAATTGACTCTCACATTCAAATAATATACCGTATGATCGAATAAAAACGGCCTCAGCGATGGCTATGAAATGAAGATCGCTGTCATTTTATATGTAAATTTATATGGGAAATGTCATCGATTGTCATTTCATAGCCATCGCTGACGCCGGTTTTATTCGATCATACGGTACTTCTTTCTCGGTATAACACATGATATAACAATTTAAATTACAAAATATTAGAATCACATTTTTTTTGAATAATTATGAAATGGTATTTATTAAGTACAAATAAAAAAAGTATCTCACTCGAGTCGCATTTTTTTCAATCTTTGACTAGTATTTTTATTTAACCATATAAATGTATGTAGTACGGCAAAAGCTGGGGTTTGATAGAAAAAATAATCTCAAAAGTATCGTTGGTTTTCTCATGTGAGATACTTTACGGGAACAATACTACAACAGAAAAAACATGCTTTTACTTCAAAGAAAGAAACTCTGTAAGACTGAAATATATTGCAAATATTTAAACTTGAGATCGAATAATTCAGGTAAGCAATCCATATATTTAAAAAAAAAACTAATACTAATCTATTCTATGTAAGACAAATAAAAATATAAAAATTGCAAGAATTGAAACTTTTTATAACAATGAGAAATTGTTAAATACAGCCTTTTGAAAGTGAAAGTGAGGCTTACATTATACGTTAATTACATCTAACATCACATCTGACTTATATTAATATCCACAACAATTCTTATGTGGAGTATTTGAAAGTAAAACAAAGATAATGGGCGTTTTGAGCAGCAATTTTGCATATTCAAAGAAATAATCTGGAGGAAGCGGGTGGGCTAAAATATTAGCAAAAGCAAAACGTCGGGTTAATTGAAAAATAAACGAGGAATGGGGCAAGGGGAGGAAAGTACTGAAAATACATTTTGAACTAAACCAAAATTCAGTCTTTCTCTAACCGAAAAAAACCTTAAAAAAATTCTTAAAACAAACAGAAAATGTAGACGGCACATAACAATAACATAGTCGCCTAAGGAGCACATGTATTTTTTTATTTAATCACGACACAAAACAAATATGAGATGATCTCAACGTTAACACCAAACTACTTTCTGAGAGATTTAGACGGTTTACTTTCTTTTTCATCTCCTTTCGTAAGAGACTTGTCCTTTTGTTTGGCATCGGTTTTAGCCCTAGAAACGTCGCTGCTCTGCTGACCAGTGTCCGCCTTATCCTTGTCTTTCTGTTGCGCTTTGCAGGACAACTTCTTATCCTTATATTCGATTCTCTGTAAATCTTTGTTTTTTTCGGCGTCGCCAGCACTTTTCGCTAGAGCTAACGCCTTATCACATTCGACTTTTTTTGCTGGTTCAACTTTCTTTGAACTTTCGTCAGTCGCATTCAATATAGAATTAGTTTTAATTTCGGCGGATCTAGTATCACATTTTTGATTTTTCGCTGTTTGTGCTTTATCTACTTTTGTCTTGGGTTCGTTACTATCGCTAGAGGGTCCCTGATTTTTATCGGGAATACGGTCTGCTTGATCTTTTACAGCCGGTGGTTCCTGACTTTTACTTTTTACCTCTTGACCGTTTGTTGGAGAGTCTTTCTCTTCGGCTATTCTGGGCAGAATTTCTCCTGGTCCAGAGAGTGTTAAGGACAGACGATTTTCTGACGTCGAAGCTGAGAAGACAAAAACCAAATCTTAAGCAAACAGTATAGGTATAATCTTTATAATTTAAAAAACGTGCAATTAGAAACCAGATCTTCTTGAAAACACAAACCAAAAACTAGATCTGTATTAAGAAAATAACAAGTTTAAATAAGAAACTCGATTAAAAGAAAAAAGTGCAAAGTAGCAAAAATAAAGTCTGTATATAAAAAAAGTTACCTGAGTCACAAGACTGCGAGCTGTCGACTTCAGACTCTTTGTCCTTGTCCAGCGGAGCGCTAGGCCTCCATACCGAAGGCGTGATCACAGTTCTAGCCTGACTCTTGACCGCTGGCGTGGCCGTCCCGGATGAACACAACGGAGATATGGAACACTTGGTTTCGGCACTCCGAGGGTGCAGCCGGTCGGGGGACAGGGCTCTCCTGAGCAGAGGCGAACCTGGCTCGCCTCCCTTGGGCCTGGCGAAGCCTTTCTTCGACTGCGAGGACACAGTAATGGGCTGCCGTGCCCGCGCTGGGGCTGTAGGACTGTGTGGTATTGGAACTACCAGGCTGGTGGCCTATAGGGAAGGCCAGAGGGCTCGGGGACCTGGTTGGCGATGCGGGGAGCGGAGATGGGGAGGGGGTGCGCGCCAACGGGGAAAGAGGTATGTGGCCGACGGATTTCCTTCGATTGGGAACGACTGCCGAAGGACAGGAGGGCCCGCTAGCGTGGAGGGCTTTGGGACAACCTGTAGAATGAAGTTTATGTTTTAAGCCGTGTAAAGTGGAGGGGCGCTGGTAGTGCTGTTTACTGTTTCTTCCGTTGGGAGCGGTGGTGGGTGAGGGGGTGCCCGAGGCTGTCGTAACTGGAGAGGAGTTAGTGGAATGCTGGCCGAAAGAGTCCGACGGTGAAAGGCTGGTCCTGTTCGCGCCCACAGGTCGTATGTTGGTCGAGGCGAAGTTACTCTCGCTACGAGGAAATGACTGGAAGCTCCTGCTCGGTGTCACGCTTACAGGAGACTGAATATTAGCCGCGATCTAAAGAAACCTCTTTAAAAGACTGCCAAAACGAAACAAAGTCTTACCTGTTGCATTTCCACGCTGGCTCTCTTCGAACTGATCCTCCGGAACAACGAAGTCTTTCTCCGCTTGTCGCTGTCCCTTTTCTGTTTCTTCTGCCTGTTCAAGCTCCTCTTGGCCAATTTACTCTGCCCAGGCTCCCTTTTTCTGCCTCCGGTCTTGATAGACGTTTGTTCTAAAGGTGTGGCGCGCAAACTGACGTGCTCGGCGCCACCCAACAGTAGCTGCAATACCTGAGTGTGGTACAGACCCTGCACGGCTTCTCCGTTGATGTGAGTGATCAAATCGGCGGGCCTTAGTCCCGCTTCGAACGCTGGACTTCCTTCGTCTACCGCCTGCAAAAAAAAAATTAGACGTTATACCGTTTTAGACGGCGATTAATTAATTGTCCATGTAACTCACCATTACTAAATGATGCATGGTGTAGATATCTGTATCTCCATAATACACTCTGATGGTGTGCACAGTAAATCCAAACCCTTTCGGTCCTCTCCTGATGATTATAGGCGGTTTCAAGCTGGTAACCAAGGGAGATAACTCACGACAGGGCGAGGTGTCTCTTGAGCTGGCTGTGCTGGAACCGCCGCCGCCACTGGGCGAATGAATGTTGCAGGGCGGTGCTTGGAAATCGTCTAATGGATACCATAAGGAAATTGATAATGCCTAAATAAACAGGTCCAGTTCTTACCTGAAGGTATCATTAATGATAACCCTGAAGCGGAGGCGCTCTTCACCACGGACCTGGACTTGTGCTTGGACGGCTGAGGCGTCGGCAACTGGACTCTTCCCAAGGGAGACAATTCCCGGGTCTCTGAGGAAGATGTTCCTGCTTCCAGGCTGCTCGCCTCGTCTTCGACCGATATGGAGAATTTCGGCAGGATGTCTCGCCCGTGAGCCACTTTTCTGCGTCGCTGAATTTGCGGTGACACATCATCACTGTCGGTTTGTGAAGATTCAGGCGTGGTAATGGCGCACAGAGAAAGGTCCAGTGATATCTAAAACCCTCGATTAAAGACAATCTGAAAAGTTATCATTATTTATTAGGCTTACCTTTCTCGAATCGGCTGATTTTTGCGATACTTTTAAATCTTTTTCCGGCGCTGGTAGAGCGAGGGTAATCGAAGCCCTAGGTCTAATCTTGGTAGTTTCCACCACCGGCAATTCGTTGCTCGCCAACGAACTGGTTTTTGCGCCGGCATCGGAACTAAGACTCAGTTTCGAACCGTGAGTCCTTCTGTACTGCGGGGAACAAGAAGAGAATAACCCAAACACAGGAGAATCGTCTGTATCGTCAGTGTCGTCTTCCACCTCATGATTATACCTATCCATGCGACCTAAAACAGATAAAATCAAAATAAATTATATAAATGCTATGTTAGACTTACTGTCAAAGTAACTCGTGTCTTCATCATGTTCAAGCTGAGGCACAAACTCAGCTTTTTGTCTCAACAGTGAGTTCCAATCCAATCCCTGGAAGTAGATATGCTCCTTCACTTCCTGTGCCCCTCCAGTACCAAGTCTATCTCTAGGGGAATGCTGTAAAAGAACTGTTATAAGATCCTTTGCCTCCTCCTGTATTGACCAATCTTCATTTTCAGGCCATTCAATGTCATCTGAAATAAAAATATACTTCAAAATTCAAATACTTTACACTGCAATGGAGATTGTACCTTGAACCGTATGAGCAAATAGTTCTTCAGGAGTGTCCCCAAAAAACGGCACACAGCCAATTAAAAATTCGTACAGGATAATACCCATGGACCACCAATCTACAGGTTTTCCATAGCCTTGTCTTAAAATCACCTCTGGGGCAATATACTCGGGCGTACCAAAGACATGCTTGTCTGAGAACTGATGCGCTTCAGTATCTATGTATCCTTCATAAAGATTTGTTGCCACTAAAAAAAGTCAAATATTAAAATTTTAGCACAAAAGTATAACTGGAAACTTACACGACATAAGGCCCATTTTACTGAGACCAAAATCTGTAAGTTTTATGTGTCCCAAGGCAGTGATAAGGAGGCTGGAAGAAAAAGAAAACTTTTAAAAAATATTAAACCAATTTCAGAATACATACTTGTCAGGCTTAAGATCTCTGTGGACAATTCCATAGGAATGCAGATATTCAACAGCCAGAACAGTTTCTGCAAAGTAAAATCTTGCCATATCTGGTGGCAAAGGACCAATATTTTTTAATAAGCTGGCACAATCTCCTCCCTCGACATATTCCATAACCAAGCATAAATGTTTCTTGGTTTCAAAGCTACAGTACATGCTGACCACAAAAGGATTATCAGCAAAACTAAGAATATCCCTTTCAGCAAACACCTGTTCGACTTGATTCCTCAACATAAGATTATTCTTATTTATTTTCTTCATTGCAAACCTTTGTCTTGTTTGTTTGTGCTTAACTAAGTACACGGCCCCATAAGCACCATTAGAAATAAGTTTGACCACTTCAAAGTCTTGTTCGTTTGGATTATTTAGATTTTTCTTTGTGGGAGTGGATGTTAAGCAAAGAGAAGATCTTGAGGAATTATTAGACCAAGTGCAATCTTTTAGTTCTTGCTGAAGTTCAGCTATTGGGTCGCGGTTTAAACCCAACTTCTGAATAATGTATTGAGGTATGTCAGCTTTTATGCCTTGTACACCTTTCACTTGACCCTCAGCTGCTTCAAGAAAGTGATAAAATTCTTCTGGATCAAACTCCAGACATTCCAAAAGTCTAGCTGGGCGAGATATTATTAAAAGAAGTTTTTTAATAAAGCCTGTCACCATATTAGCAGCTTCTTCAGATTTCTCTTTCGTCTGAAATTATTTATTTTTAATTAGAAAAAAAACTTATATATATACAGGGTCCGGCCATAGTGCGTCGGGCATCTGTAACTCCTAGAATAAAAAACTTAAGAATTTTGTTTAAGTGCAAATTTAAAGTATGTTTTAGGATGTATTCCAAGAAAATATTTTAACTTCTATATGGTGGCTCAAAAAAGTATGAGTGGATCGGGATAATTTTTTTTAAATGGAACACCCTGTATATTATTGCATTTTTGGCTTCCTTTCAGATCACTTTACATAATCCTACGATATGAGTAAATACATTTCGATAGTTTCAGAGATATTAATAAATAAATAAAAAATTAATATTTTTCAGCCTTTCTTAAAAAAATTATTAAAAATACAAGAACGGTTCTGAAATCAAAACTATATTAGACATTTATTTTAGATGGTCTGTACTTACTTTACTATAAATATGGTAATCGAAATATCATACAGGATGTTCAAAATTCTACGGCAAACTTTCTAAAATATAAAATAATTTTTCTTCGTTTTTTTAAATAGAACACCCCGTATATTATTTTTTAAATAGTTGGAGAATTAAAAAATGAACATTTTTTGTATTTAGAGTATTTCAAACTTTTTAACGGTTTAGCAGATATTCGCGGTTTTATATTTCATATGGCATTTTCCACAGTAAGTTTTTATCAAAGCCACCCAATGATTTTTCTCTGGTATTTTACCGTTGAAAGAGCCATATGAAATAATACTGCGTGTATCTGCGAAACCATTAAAAATTTTGAAATACTTTAAATACAAAAAATGTTAATTTTTTAATTCTCCATCTAATAAAATAATAATATACAGGGTGTTCCATTTAAAAAAACAAAGAAAAATTATTTTATATTTTAGAAAGTTTGGCGTAGAATTTTAAACATGCTGTATAAGTTAAGATTACGATATTTATACCAAAGTTAAGTATAGACCATCTAAAGTAAATACCTGATATAGTTTTGATTTCAGCACAGTTCTTGTATTTGTAATATGTGTTTTGAATGAAGCTTGAAAAATATAATTTTTTTATTTATTTATTAATATCTCTGAAACTATATAAATATATTTATTCATATCTTAGGATTATGTAAAGTGATCTGAAAGGAAGCCAAAAATGCAATAATATACAGGGTGTTCCATTTAAAAAAAATCATCTCGATCCACTCACACTTTTATGAGCCACCCTATAGATGTTAAAATATTTTCCTGAAATACATCCTTGTACATACTTTAGGTTTACGCTTAAACAAAATTTCCAAGTTTTTTATTCTAGGAGCTACAGATGCCCGACGCACTATTGCCGGACCCTGTATATATATGTAACTTACTTCTGTTAGTAATCTTTCCAAAGTTTCTGACATTTCATAAAAATACCGACTGGTAATCAGGCGATGTTGGGACTTATGCAAGCAATCTCTAGCCATTTCAAGCACTTGATGGTGGACAAATCTCACTATAGGCAAATAATCACAATCTTCTCCGAAATCAAATACCTTATTTTCTTCAATAAAGTTTGTTAATCTCTCTTCCATTTGCTGGGTTGCTTTTGGAAACCGTTCTTTATACAAAACATTCATCATACAAATTTCGTTGTCTATTACTGGTGATCTGCTGGGACTACTACAAACACAATCTTATTAGTAATAAGGGTAATATTATTTAAGAAAACGTCAAAATACCTGAGACTTCTTGATCTAGGTCTATGCAAAGGTGATTTGTGAGTAATAGAAGTGTCATCATAACTGCCTGGTAAAGAAGGATTACTCTCATTGCTAGAAAAATGATGGGTTAACATTCTGATGTCGTCTGAAGTAGGGATATGTGGTAACTGATGAAGCCTTTCTTGACTAGAACACTTTGACTACAAAATATGTCACATATTTGGTGTGTCTAAACTATTTAATATTTTCAAAAATCCACTTACTGACATGGTTGAACTTCCTGGAGTGGTTCCATAGCCAGAAGATGGCAAAGAAGCAACAGACCATCTTCTACCATCGCCTCGGTACCCAGCAACGATCCTATAAATTCTAAGTAAAAACTACATTCTTTGTATTTAGTCAAGCACTTACCTCTTGATCGGAGCAAATGAAAAATTGATAAAACTTTGTTGAGTTCTTGGACTATCTATCGGACTTCCACATATTGGCGAATGAGATCTTGGTAAAATGGGCGACGTATTAGCAATAAGACTCAGCCGATGGATGCGACTGTTTCGCCGGCTGGTATTAATATCTTTCTGTTAACAAAATAGAAAAACATCCATACAAAGGATATTCGTCCCGGTTTTTTCTTCACAAGAGAAAAAAACTTACCATACTTACAGAGAGGGAAGGTGCAGACTTTCCAAGAGTAGAATTCCGGAATTTGACCAAGTTTGAAGATACATTTTGCAAATCTACGAAAACATTTAAATTGATGACTTTCTTACAGGTTCTCTTTAAGCCCCGTCTCCACATAACGTTCTACTCGTATAATTTTTTGTGGGTATGTAAATTATAAGGTTGCCATTGGTGGATACTTTAATTTGAATCTGTTTGACAATACTGTACCAAAAAATGTATTTATGGATTTGATACATAGTTATAATTTTGAACAGTGTATATTTGAGGCCACTAGAGTAACCAATCTCTCTGCGACCTCTGATAGACAACATATTCTAAAATAACAATTTTAATAGTTATGTGTTGAATATAGCTTTATCAGACCATGAAGCACACATTCTGATGGTTAATGATATAAAGACTAATAAAGAAATATAAGTAACTCCTAAATCAAGATGTTGGATTACAAGAGGAATAAAGACACAAGCCTGTCTACTTAAAAAAAAAGTACACGGCCCGCGTCTTATACTTTAAAAAACTTACAGGACAAGTTCGCATTCGATATTACAATAAGTATTGTTATATTAAAAAACGTTATTAAAGAAGCAAAAATAATGTCGAATCGAAATCATATTTACAAATTTGTAAATAAAACCAGAGCAACTTGGCAAATAGTTAATAATATTGTTAATAATAATAATGTGAGTAGTAACATATATATTTGACAGTTTTTCAGACAAATATGATAGCCCAACAAACAGGTATTTTGTCAATTTGTGTCCCGATGTTGATGTTCATGTTGAAAATCTGTTACATAACAATAAACTATCACCACAGCTATCACAATCATTTTTCTTAATCTCTACTAATAAACAGGAAGTATTTACTATTCAAAATTTAAAAAACAAAAAATGTGTTGGTGAGTTTGGTGACGATGAAATACCTATATCGGTTTTAAAAAAGTGGCAGATATTGTTTCAGAACCTATGGCGCACATTATTATTAATGCGTGTTTTGATTCCGGGGGTTTTTCCGACTGAATTGAAAAACGCTTCAGACCGATTTTTAAAAGAGGTGAAAAAGAAGAAATGAAAAACTATAGACCCATCTCTCTATTAATACCGGCTGCGCCGCTCCGCGCCACGCCGCGCAAAACATTTTTTTAACATGTACTTTTGTGCGCGCTTAAAATAATCTAAAATAATACACTTCAAAAGTACATGTTAAAAAAATGTTTTGCGCGGCGGAGCCGGTGTAAACGCACCTCTAGAAGGGTTTGAATATGTTCACATAAATAAATTTTTTAGAGAGGAATGCAGTATTATCTGATCAGCAGTATGGTTTCAGGAAGGGAATGTCGACAATTCAGGGTTTGTATAAAGCACTCTCTTTTGCCGTTGACTCGTTTAACAATAAGACATTTGTAATGTGCCTGGAACTTTCCAGGACTTTCAACAGTGTGGATCAGAATATTTTGATGAATATTATGTTGGATGGGTATGGTATTCGAGGAAGGGCTTTAGAACTGATTAACTCATACTTGTGTGGGCGAACACAGAAGGTTATTGATTTTGATTTGAATGGCAGAAAAATAACTTCTAACAAGGTAGTTATTAGAAATGGGGTACCACAAGGTTCAATTATTCTGTCTTGGCAAACTGGAATTTATTTGACACCGTAAATGATACTAGACACAGATTACAACTGGTTTCAGATAGATATAATTTTAGTTATCTTCAAAAAATCTAGATTTCTATCTAATAAAAATATTCAATTAGCTTCCGGAAAAGGTTACCGTGTCTGTGTCTATGCCTAAAAACAAAGTTAAAAAATTCTTCAAGATCTTTTTATGCAAAGGTTTTATATCCTAATTATATATTATTGTAAAAACAACCATATCCGTATGTTTTAATTTTATTTTGTATCATGTTTTATTTCTATTTTATATTGTTTGATCTAAATTGGTTACCATTATTATCAATATTATTTTCATAATTTATATTTAATTTTACTATTATTATTGTTAATAATGTTAATATTCTTTCGTTGAAAAATGCAGTTATTTTTCTTTATAATTTTTACTGACATTGTTTCCATGCCCTTTTTTGTTTTTTTATTGTACAATAACGAAATAAAAAATAAAGCATTATCTATCTATCTACGTCAGGTAAGATGGATTAAAAACTAGCATATATACTGCAAGTTTTATCTAAGTATCTATATTTCATTTGAAAACAGGTTTGCATATTGAGTTATATTCTTTTCAGTGTAGGCTTGTAGGTTAAACGACAGTTCTGTTGTACAAACCCAATGTTTTAGTTGAACAATTTGACTGGACAGGTAAACGTTATGTGTAGATGGTGCTTTAGTTTAGAATTTCTGTAGCATTATTTTTCAAAACAAGGAATAATAAAAAATGACAATTTATTTTTTTGGGCGTTTAAAAAGAACATTACTGTAATTTTATTTACTTAGATCATAAATAAATCAAAAATTAATTCATCATAGAAGTGAGTCATTAAATAAAGATGTAAATCAATAACAGGATGTAAATAAACACAATAGTATATTCCTTGTATGTCGATTTGGTCAGATTTGGTAGATATATGATTTTATTAGGAGGTGAAGGTAATTACTAATGATTTCTTAAAGACACTGAGTATTGTTAATAGCGCTTACCTGAAGGTGGTCGTTTTTGAATACATCCAGATTCTGGGGCAGATAATGGTATAACGTTACCCCTTTGTTTTTGTTCAATGTAGGCTTTTGGTTCTTCAAACACTAACACTCTCGCTGAATTTGAACGTGCCCGTGATTTCGCCCCGTTATTGTCAGTGTTGTCCTCCATCTATCACCACCCGTATGAGCAGGTCAGTCTTCCGAACATTTACCTCGACCCAACCACCACACTGTATTCCTCGTAATTTAAATCTCTCAGAGTTCCAGAACGCGCGTATTTCGGGGCCATTATTACCAAATAATTTTGATATCGAAATCCCACATTAACTTAACATTTTGCAACGTAGGACTACTAAAATAAAGACATTTTAAGACCGAAAACAGCTGCGGGCCTTGCGTGCGCACTACCTCCTACTGTATTTGAATCATATTTGAATACTCGTTTTGCTAACAATAAATCATCATTTTCTTGTTCTAATAATCGCTACAAATTTCCACTAGAAAGCTTCGAGATTAAATGACAAATATTAACAGATGTACCGGAAAGAAACTTACTTTAAATTGCCTTTTGGCTTTATTATTGATCCATAAAGGCTTTGAATAATATGTTGTTTTTTATTTACTTTCGGATATGATGATTGACAAAAGTGCCAACTTCGTAGCATGTCAATGTCAAAAGTGGTCAAAAGTGACATTTATATATGATGAAAGATTGATTGGTTTAGTAGTATTGACAGCACCACAGACAGTGTTTACTGCAGCTGTAACTTAATGTTGTAGTCTGTGGTTTACCGAATTAGAATGCTAGTTTGCAAGTACAATACGTGCGTAATAACATAAAAATTCAGAATTCGTGAAAACAATGAATGCTATCAATAAATTTCTAATTTAAGACATCGTTATTGAAACGGGATTGTGATTTTAGTGCTGCAAGAATGCCTAATATATTGTGTTTATCTTTAAATTATTGTGACAGATAGAGATATATTTTGTGGATCATCGTATTTTGACATATTTTTATATTTAAAATACAACATGCCCAGTTTAATCGGAGTTTCCGAATTTGTTGATGAAACCAGAGATGATTATAATTCGCCAATTACTTCAACATTTGTTTCGCGAATGCAACAATGTAGAAACACAATTACAACATTAGAAGAGGTAGGTACTAATATATACAAGTACAAACAAGCAATATAGGCTAGTTTCGATAGAAAAATAAATTTTATTTGCAAAATAAGTTATGTATTCTGCTTTGGCTTACATTCAAATGAGCTGTTTACATATTCTGTGCACTTATTTTTAGATTAGCTCTACCAGTATAATCTAAAAATTCTACTAGGTACAGTTTTTTAGTACAGGACATTTGTTGATTGTTTAGATTTAATTTATCTGACTTCCCTACGTTACATCTAACGCAATATCCGGTATTATTTAAATTACTTTATAGACCCATTTCATTTTTTAAATGTATATATTTGTTTATTTTGGATCCTATTTTTGTACTAGTTGCATGTGTTTATGTAACTTTTTTGTATATTAATAAATATTTATTTACCTTTGGGATATTTTTCTTTTAAATGGGGATATGAGAAGGAAGAATATGAATTTATATGTATTTTATTTATTTATTAGTATTGTTTGAATTGTCTATAACTAATTTTTGTAGACTCTCGATTATGACAGAGATGGGCTGAATAAAATGAAAAAAGCTATTAAAGCTATCCATACTTCAGGAATTTGTAAGTTATAGTACAGTATGCGAGTACATATCAGAGGATAAATAAATAAATATTTTTTAGGCCATGTTGATAATGAATCATGTTTAGTTAAAGCATTGGAAAAAATTGGCCAGAATGCTATATCGAAGGAACACGAAGAAATTATTGGCAATGCCTTTATAAAATTTGCAGTAGTTACACAGGAGTTATCTGCTTTAATGAAAACCTTAATGCAAAATCTGAACAATATTGTGATGTTTCCATTAGACAGTCTCTTAAAAGGCGATTTGAGAGGTATGAAGGGTGATCTGAAACGGCCTTTTGATAAAGCCTGGAAAGATTATGAGAGTAAGTTTGCAAAGATAGAGAAAGAGAAGAAACAACAAGCCAAGGATGCTGGTTTGATACGGCAAGAGATCACTGCAGCAGAAGTAGCGGATGAGATGGAAAAAGAAAGAAGATTGTTTCAGTTACAAATGTGTGAAGTAAGATCATTGTCATTTGTACTTTCTGTTTAAATAATAATTATTTTTTTAGTATCTTATTAAGTATAATGAGATCAAAACTAAGAAGGGTATTGACTTGTTACAAAGTCTGGTTGAATATTATCATGCTCAAACTAAGTATGATCCTGGTACATTTTAGTTAACAGCCATAATTACTATGTCTATTTTTGTTTAGCTACTTTCAAGATGGACTTAAAACAATTGAGCACTTTGGGAGCTATGTAGCTGATCTCAGTATTAAATTGCAAAGGATTAGACAAAATCAGGATGAAGAAAAACGCAAGCTAACAGATTTAAAAAATTTAATAAAATCAACACTAAGCTTGGAAAAGGAAGTAAGCATACTCCCTCTGCTTTTGAATACAATTACATATTTGCTGTTGTTTTACAGACATGCTCACAAATGGATAAAGGGGCTGCAGGGTATTCTTTACACCAGCTGCAGGGAGACAAGCACCATGGAGTTACCAGAACTGGCTATTTACTTAAAAAATCTGAAGGGAAGATGCGTCGCGTGTGGCAAAAACGCAAATGCAAGGTGCAGGCTGAAGGCTACTTGGACATTTGTCATGGGGATGAAAGTAAACAACCCACAAGAATAAATCTGCTAACTTGCCAAATAAAAATTGTCCCTGACGATAAGAGATGTTTTGATTTGATATCTTGTAGGTTCTTTTTCTTTATTTTTCTGAGACTTCTATATTTTCAATATTGTAGATAATCGGACGTACCATTTCCAAACTGAGGATGAGGCGGACCAGCGGGCTTGGATGTCAGTGTTGATTAATTGCAAGGACATGGCGTTAATGAAGGCCTTCGATGACAGTAGCAAGACAGGAAGCGACAAAGTAAACCATAGCTTCATTGAATTACAACAAGCTATCATTAAGTATATTCAAAAAATACCGGGAAACGATAGGTGCTGCGATTGTAATTCTCAAAATGGTAAAAGTGTCGATTTTTAATTTTTTTTCTCAACTCATTTTTTACGTATTTTTTCCAGATGCTACATGGCTATCGACAAATTTTGGAATCATTGTGTGTATCGAGTGCTCAGGGATTCACAGGGACCTAGGTGTACATATTTCTCGAATACAATCGTTAACTTTAGATAACGTGGGAACTAGTCAGTTAGTACTCGCCAGGTTTATGACCAATAACGGTTTTAATGATATTATGGAAGCCCAGCTCACAGCCAATGAGAAACTGGAGCCTTCTAGCTCAATGTATGATCGTGCTCTATTATGTAATAAATACTTCTATTTATCATGATTTTTTTCTAAAGGGACCAGAGACTTAATTATATTAGAGCCAAATATGTTGAAAAACGATTTGTTAGAACTACCTGCTCCTCTGAAATCGAGAAGCTCCACGACCTGGAGGACGCAGTTAATACTGGAGACCTTTCGCTGCTGTTGCAGGCCTTCGCGGAAAACGTAGACTTAAGAGCTTGTCTACCATCATCAGTAAGTCCTAAGAATCTCAAATTACTATGTACATATATAATACCCGAATGTTATTTTTATTGCAGAAAATAGGCGAGACGGCGCTGCATCGGGCTGTCATTAACGAATCGGGCCGCACCTTGTATGTGGTCGATTTCCTCATCCAGAACATGTCGAATGCGGCCCTGGACAAGACCACCAATCCTGCGAGCATGCCTGAAATGATCGGCTCGAACACGGCCCTCCATCTTTGCGCTATCTACGACAAAGTCGAGTGCATGAAGCTGCTGTTGCGAAGCGGGGCCGATGCTACTGTGAGAAATTCACAGAACAAGACCCCCATGGACATCGCGCAGGAGCTGGGGAACCACACCTGCCAGGAATTGGTAGGGCTCATAAATTTAATGTCATTTGGAGAGGGTGCTTAATTTTTTATATTGTTCAGCTTCAGAACGCCGCCAATAGACTGAAAAATTACTTCGATAATATCAACATAGACTGGAACTTGTCTCACGACGATGGTTCGACTGACTTTTCGGACGACGAGACCATTATCGAAGATCGGGTAGGTTTCTGTTTGGAAATAAAGTCTCGCCTACACGTCTCGTTTTACTTATCAGGTAAAACGGTAGTTTTCACAAGAGGTTCTTCTGTCATAATTCAGTTCAAGTAAAACGGATCGTTTTTTCGTATACACACAACCTTTTGCTTTATATGTTTTGATTGAACAGGTAAAACGTTGTGTGTAGACGGGGTTTTGAGCGATTCAAAGGACTAAATGCGTGTTTTTTTCAGAATGGTTCGTTAACTCCGGAAAAGAAAAACAGGTCTCGTCCGCCCAGTTACTCAGGTATTTTTTTAATCTTATATTTTTTTACATTTTTTCTTCTGTTCATTCGTCCAAACCATGCTTACCAGTTACCAGATGTAGAGGGACATAATTTTAAGGGACTCACTGAGTTTACAACTTTCCTATATTCTACTTGAAGATAGTTACAGTATTTTTAAATATAATTTTACTCGAAAATGCATATTTAATACCTGAATTTTTTTTAAAACATCAATATTATTTTTAGCCCCCTGTAAGTATAAGATGTACTAAACTTTGTATATATTTTTGAGCACATGATGATGCTAAAATATCTGGATGTTTTCATTTAATTGCGTCGTATCTGTGAAATTTGATGTTTAAAAAAGATTCAGGTAGAAAATCCTCGTTAAATTACGTTGAAAAATCTTTTTGCTAAGTTCAAATAGGTTATAGGAAAATTGTAAATTGAGTGAGTCACTTAACACGACGTCCCTGTACAGGGTGGCGCCTTTCATATGACGCGGAGGCTCCAAGGAGAACGGTAGGTTGTATTGCAAATGGAATTTTGGGAGCATATGTAGGTTAACTGAAAGCATTTTATAAAAATATATGGAGTTCTACAGGTTGTTCCCAAAAAAACTTCATCAAAGTTGTGTTAATCTCATCAAAGTTGTGTTTTTTGAACACTCTATATATTAATAAATTTTCAGATTTTAAATATCAAGGTGACTTTTAATTTTCGATAACAACTACCTAAATTGTAATTTATCCTGTACATTTAGCCCAATATTGAGTTAAAATATTTTCTGTTAAACCAAATTAAAATTTGACGCGAAAAGTTATACAGGTTGAGACAAAATCTTTTCTCTCATGTTGTCAAACAATAGTTGGTCGATTTTTGCAAACACTGTCTTTAATATATCCCATTAAAAAAGTCTACACTGAATAATCAGGAGCATTTAGACATTTTATTAATTGGTGAATGCGCTGCGCATTCACCAATTAATAAAATCATATATATTCTCTCTGCTGTAGGATAAGTTTCCATTTTCTGTGAATGTTTTGTTTTAACTGATACAATGTAACTAGTTGTTAAATTAAAATTGAATTAATTTGACGGCTTTGTTGAGGTGAGATCACAGCCACCCAGATTTTATCAAATAATAAAGATCTACTGCCACTAAACCATAAAAATATTTTTTTAGGTATATCATTGTTTGAGGGGTACAAATATACCATTAAGGTTGCCTACTTAATGGTATTTTGAAGAGACATTAATTCCCCATTGAATATCGGAATAATATACCGGGTGTTCTATTTAAAATAAAAAGTAATTAAATATTTAATATTATTAGTTCTATTTAAAATAAAAAAAAATTGTTCAATATTAATTTTGTCTCACCCTGTACAACTTTTTAGGTCAAGTTTTAATTTGATTTAAAGTACAATGGTTTTTTAACTACATATTAAGGTATACTGGGTAAATTCTAATTTATGTGGCTTTTATTAAAATTTTAAATTTGTTTTTCATTTTTAGAAAATTAATGTTAAATATGTCAAATATTACATTTTAGAGCTCAAACAGCACTGATGACCAGGTCGATTTATTATATACATACGTATACAGGGTGTCCCAGAAATAAGTGCAAGTATTTTAAGGGGTGATAGATCTCGATAAAAGAAACATTTTCTCTTTATCGTTTTTCAAATAAGTCCAAAATAACGGAGTTATTTTACTTTTCAAAAAATTTAGAATTTTCAAAAAAAATTTTCGCATAAAAACCTCATAGGCGTGTGTCTGGGGTTGAACTATACTACCACTTAAAATACTTGCACTTATTTCTGGGACACCCAGTATATACAGCGACCAGCATTTGATTTAATGGTAATTACGGTATGCTTTCCTAATTAAACTCACCTTTATTTTTCACGTAGAATCCGAAAATCATTGAATATACAAGGTGTTCCATTACAAAAAATACAACTTTGATGTGTATTTTTTTGGGGACACCCTGTAGAACTCTATATTTTTAACTGTTTTTAAATTAATCTGAAATTAACTCTGAAAACTTCATTTCAATACAAACTGTCGTTCGGCTTGGAGCTTCTGCGTCGTATTAGAGGCGCCACCTTATACATATTGTTTTATTCATTTAAGCTTCGAACGTTCACGGGAGCTTGAAAAAGAGAGTGGCACCTCTCCCTCCCCCACCCAACCTGGGTCAGTACCAGTACGGTACTTTGCCCAGCAGCCATAGTAGAACCCCATCAGACCCCATTACGGCGGGTTATCACACTCTAAGTCATACTCATAAACGTTCACCCAGCAGCGACTCCAGCTCTGGAAGATCTGTGATACCAATTGGTAAGGGTCCGTCCTTCATAAAGCCTATGTAGAAAATCAGACGGCACTTTATAGCCAAATACTGACTGAATAAATGATTTATTTCAGGAAGTAAACTAGTCATACCGGATTGCAAGAACAGCGATAAAGTGTCGATGTTGAGGAGGCCCCAGAATCCGCCGCCGCCTGCGCCTAATCCGTCCCTGAGTCGCCTGTCAAACGGCCGGTCCAATGAGAGCATTTCCTCGATGGCCTCTGACGTGGATATCCTCAATCCAGTACCCCCGCCTCGCAGGGTGAGTTCACAATTATTTTCCTTTATTACTGCTTGACATATCATTTATTTTAACTGTTATTATATCAAGTTTCAGAAATATTTCAGTTTTTCTTTTATTGTCTTTTTTTAAGAAATATTTTGGGTAAAATACCTTTTTCTTTTAACTAACATTTAAGGTACGGTTCCTTCCACTGTGAGTTTATATGCATCCGTAAGGCGTCGTCCGTCGTTTCGCCACTCGAATCATATTTAAGTAAGAGCTGTCAATTTTAAATACCCTAGTAAATACGCATAAAATCAACGATCTACACTAACGGTCACCGTATGCTCATCTTTCTTTATGTATCTGGTTCTTTCCAAGCGACAGTCGCATGCGTCTGGCACGACTGTACTACTTAATAAGCAGTCTAGTCGCAGCCGCAAGGTGGTTTCTTGAACTTTCGTGAATTTTATTTTATTAAATTATTGGTATACCGTGCTGGCAACTGTTACTTTTGGGTCGGCATTTACATGTATGGAAGTAAATCGCATAGGGATTTTATTAAGTCGGAGTGAGAGAAATGCGACCGACCGACGCGACGCGCGACGGTGTGCTGTTGCGGCGTTGCCGATACGCCTTTCCCTATCAAGTAAAGCAAAATCACGATCGCAAACTGCTTATTTTTAAAATACTTTTTTTTCAAGAGATAACTAGATAAAATCATTAGACATGTTTCTGAGCATCTGAAATGGAATTATAAGGATATCGTTAGGGTGTCATTTTTTTATAACGAGAAAACGCCAGTAATCGCGATGATTTAAAAACTCAACTTTTTAACACATAACAGGCCATAACTCAAGAACCACTTTAGATATTGAAACTTTTTTTATTTTTAGGATCCGATATTTTACAATATGTTTACATAAGAAAAATTCGATAAGATTGTTTTTTTCCATTCAAAAATTGTAAACAATCCATCTATTTACTTTTAGAGCATAGCAATTTTCAGCAATCGTGTAATTTTTTTATTGATAAAGATTTTCACATACTGTCTTCAAAGAAAATACAGCAGAAATATTAACAAAGTTCTTGAAAAAACTAAAACCTATTATTTCTAATAGATTTCGAGATATTGATTTTTGAATTCAGAGTTATAATAGCGCGACCACTATCGAACACCCACTCAATTCCACTTATTTTTACCAAAAATGCAAGTGTTTCTAGCTTGCACTTACAAAAATTCAAGCTATAGGGAAAATTACAACGACTCGGACAGCTTCTTAAGAAAACGTTGTTTGATAAATACGCGTCCCTCGCACCGCCCTTTGTCTCCCACGTAGGACGCAGCGTAAGGAGCCATGCAAAACGATTGCGACTGGGTACGTCAGCCGCATCCGTCGAAAGCGTGGAAGGAACCGTACCTTTAGTTATGTAAGATACTGTTATCAGACTTGGTTTGCAGAAGCGGAAATATTGGTTGGATAGTTTTGCTGGGGCGAATGATTTTCATCTGGTAAAAATTGATTTTGTGTTAGACTGTCGTCTAATCTCACTCGAGTTAATGATTTTTGCATGTCGTGTGAAGTGTTTTACAGAACTGGTGTGCTAATACCTTAAGCAAAAACTCTTTTATTTTTATCGGGACAATGGGGGAAAAACTGTTTTTAAATAATACACTTTCTCAGGACTTACAATACAACAATACAACAATAATCTTCACTATGGGTAGATGGCTTTATTCTTTTTGGCTTAAGGGTGTCTGTAGGCTTCCTTCTGATTTATTCTCCTTATTTGTTCTTATTTTTGCTGGGATTGCGGAACTAAGTAGGCTTATTTTTAGGCATCGGACTCTCCGCCACAGAGAATGTCATCTAGTCCTATTTCAACGAGTTCTTTGTGTTCACCACGAGCGATGTCCAACGGGCGACTGTCTTACAGCGCAAACGGGGGCGTGGGGCTGCGCAGGTGCAAGGCTTTGTACGACTGCGCAGCGGACAACGACGACGAGCTCTCCTTTCAAGAGGGGGAGATCATCATCGTCATCAACGAGCACACGGACGATGATAATTGGATGGAGGGTATGGTGGAGAACGAGCCAGACAGGACTGGAATGTTCCCCATCAGTTTTGTGCATATGTTACCAGACTAGGAATAGTTTTTCGAAATAAATACGATTTATTTGTATAGAATTACTAAATGTATATTATTGATGTGTATATCTTGGAGGGATGTTGTACAGAATTGAGACGACAGACAGCGTTGGAGAAGGATTTCTTTTAAAAATCGAAATCGATTAAACTATCCCTTTTTCAGCTTCGTTTATATCTAATCAAGTCACGTACTATAAAAAATCTAAATATAGTACTCTTTGTGCTGTAATATTTTAATTATTTTCCTATCATTTATAGTTCTTTAGGAAAAATAGAAGTTTAGGTATTTTTACCATTTACCTAAGCTTTACCTCTTAAAAAAATGTCGATGTTTTAGTGTTTAAGTATATGGGAAATATCAAATCATATTTACGAAAAAAAATATTATGGCTAGCCCAAAATTAATATAGAATTATATAAAAACTGTATTGATTCGTGTGTTTTAGGCTTATATTGGAAAAAAGAAAACCATAGTATTAAAGAACGTGTATAAAACAGTCTTAATATGTTTTAACCCTTCAGCAATCAAATTTAACCGTAACTTCTTAAGGGACAGAGAGCAGTCCCTACAAAAAGGAAACAGTATTTTTTGTAGATTATTTTTAGCATTTAACAGCCAGTATGAAGTCGATATCTGGTAGTAGCCACCTAGTTTGCTTATCAAGTAGATATATTTTTATATTTTATGTAGACATCTTTATCATTGAGTCTTGATAATACAGGGTGGTGACCAGAACACCACTGAAATGCTCCAAAAATGTAATTATATTAGTTTGTAACCTCCGATGTATATATTTATTTAAGATATTTAAGTATCTATCACGTAAAGTTGGGATAACAAATAAAAAAAATGTATATCCACGTAAATAGGGCTTTTACGTTGCCCTGTGCCTATCCAAAATTATGAAATAGTACTGATTGTTTATTTTAAGAGAAATTTAGATATGTTACGTGAAAAGAGTTTATCGTCAGAAATTGTCACCGTTTCTTTAGTTGTTTTTATTTCACCAAATTTTGAACTTGAATGTGAACTTGAATATAATATATATCTGTAAAAAATATGTTTATTTATTTTTCATCTAATAATCCTCACAAGTCCCTTAATTTTCCTCCTTTTATATTTTAAGATAATGTGAACGGTTTGTTGCTTATGCCAATCACTCCAGCAAGATCGTTAGTTCTTTAACGATTGTTGGGACACACAATCATTCTATTAAAATTCAGCTTACTTAACGTCAGTTATATCATTAAATTATACGTAATAATGTCTAAAAATAAGAATGCCTCTATTTATAAACAAGAGATGACGGACAGATGTTATAAATATAGCTGGACGTTAAATTTGCCCTTTTAATACTTTACTTAAAATAATTTGAATTAATTAAAAATGCAGAGATATATGTTGTAAAGCTGTTCGTGATTTAGGTCATGTAGAGATAATAAAATTATCGTTTTAAAACTAGAATTATTTATTAAACAATGGCTTTTCATGAAGATATTTACTTTTGTTTTGATAATAAATAGAGAAATAAAAATAAAACAAGTGGAACGTGTTATATTTTAATTTATTACTTGCAATTATTAAGAAATGTGTAATCATATCTGAATAAGTACAAACATCTATGGCAGATTGATAACTGTTAAGAATGATTTTTAAATATTATATTGAACAACAACTTTCGACTCTATCATTACAACTTAATTTATACCACAGTTAAAAGAGCATTGTTAACCTAGACTACTACAAAATATAAATGCTTGCACATGCTCTACCTAAAAAGAAGTAACCAATTTTTGAAATATATATTATACAAACTGTAAAACTAAGTTTAAATTAAAATTATATTAAACTATATTTAAGTTTTGCAACGCGTATTTCCTTTGTTATATCAATATGTATTTAACTAGTCTAGTAATACTTAAGCGAATATATAAAGGAATGTATACGTATCAGTAGTTAGAATTAAATTAAATTGTGTGGACCGTTGGTGTGGCACCAAATTCGTAGCGACTACATTTAGGCGTGGGGGGTCCATTTAATTCCTCCGATAATTTCTGATAGACGGACCCGCTGTGTTTCTTTTGCCCCATCGGTGATTCCCAGCGAAGTATCTTGATTCTGGGCAGGTTCGCTTTGTGCATGTTGAAGTTGTTGTTACGTTTTAAGATGAAAAGCGTGAAAGTGACCGCTAGAATGAGTACAGCCAGGGCGGTGAGGACAAACACTGAAGTGACGGAAAGGATGTACGATGCTTTGGCCAGACTGCTGTTTTCGTCTTCAACAATTTCAGCGGTGATTCTGTCGTCACTGCTCTCATCTTCTGCGTCCTCAGTGTCATTTTCTTCGTCACTATCACTGTCACTGTCCTCCTCGTCCTCAACGTAGTGATAGTCGTAATCGTCGTTAATGAGCACGTCCTTTTTAAGCGTTTCGAAATCGTCTTGGACATCTTCGTAGCTATCGTTTTCCACATGGTAATCCATGGCATCGATATCGTTAGATATTTCTGGACATTTCTTTTCTTGAGATCCCAACCATTGGCTTTGTGTAAAGTTGTCTATGTCGTCCAACATTTCCTCTGGATTAGGACTAGGGTTCGAATATTCCACATGGTAAACGCCGTGCTTGTCGAAATACCTTAGAACCCTGCAGTAATTGTCGTCGAACTTCAAAGGGTTGTTGTGCAAATCCACAACCTGTAGATATGGTGTTATGGAGAAATTTTCAAGAGAGAGGGTAGTGAGTTGATTATCGGAAATGATAAATTTCCTTAGCGATTTTAGATACGTGGTGTTGCTACTCCACAATTTATACAATCTGCAGTGACTGGCATCGATTTTTTTAATAGCTTTGGTCGGCAGGAAGGCCTCAGGGTTCAGCGTTAACAGCGGATTTCCTGCAATATTCAGCGTTTCTAGGTTTGTAGTGTTTTGGAAAGCAACGGGAGATAATTTGCTGATGTTGTTGTAAGAAATATCCAACATTCTTAAGCTGATGATGAAATCAAACATGTCTGCAACATTGTTCAGTTTGTTGTTAGCCAGATTTAGCCTAATCAGTGCAGGCATGTGGGCAAATACGTTTTTATGGATAGCAGTTAGTCCGCAGTCCTTGCAGGATAACGTATAAATCTCAAAGTTCTTGTCATCTGGTAGAGTAAAGTTGGGAAGCTTACTGAACTTGTTGCCGTCTAATGTTAGCTTTTGCAGATTAGGGTTTCCTATAAATAAGTCATTATCTAAATCAGTCAAGCTGTTATTTGACAAATCCACAACGGTCAGTTTTTCCATATAAACCATATCTCTCGCCTTCAAACTGTTGATCTTATTGTTGCTTAATATAAGTTCGTTCAAAGAATCCAGTCTCGACGTAGATTTGTAGTCAAAACTTGTCAGATAACAGTTTTTCAACGAGAGCGTTTCTAGCTTATTGGACGTATTCAAAAAGAAGTACTTCAATGGGTTGTTATCCAGGTACAAACTATTGAGTTCCTCGTTGTTGACGAATACGTTGGCTGGAATCCTTGTAATCTCGTTATTGGACAAAATGAGAGTCTCCAAGTCGAAAAGTTCGGCAAAGCTCATGATGTCGATGTTGTTGATGTAGTTTCCTGAGAGGTTTAGGAATTTGAGTGAAAATAGATTATCCAAAGGCGGTATCTCGTCTAACTTGCATCTTCCGAAGTGGAGCTCTTGGAGCTTTTCCGATTTCAAGTCCGGACTGTCTTCAAAACCACAATCGGCGAACTTCACCTTCTTAACTTTGTCGAAGACTTTCGAATCAACATGTCCGATTTGACTGTTTTGAATAAGCACGTCTTCTAGAAGAGGGAACTTTTCAAAAGCGTCTTCTGTAATCTGTTCGACGATTACATTCGAAAAGCTAATCACTGTGATGATTTCTCGATGTAAATGACGGAACAAAGTTGAATTTATGGTCAAGGGACTATCACATGACGTTACCTTCAAGATATTTGGCAGCAGATTCTTGCAAGTGCAAGACGGCAAACAGTTTTCTGGAGCGACTTGTGGAAGTGTCCAGCACGAGGCCACTAAGGCCGATAGAAACCACAATGTCTTCATCGATCTGTAATAAAAGGTTCTTTATTAGTGTTCACTCGTTGAAAAATACTATCTGTTTTATGAATCTAAATTTTATCACTTACTGAACAAATAAATATGATTTTGCCTTAAATATTAAAAAAAATAACTTCGAAATCTAATCACGTATCTACACACAATTGTGAAGGCGTGATTATTTAAACAACTAATTGCTTGCGTTTAATTTCAGGTAGTACTTAACATAAACTATGCCATTTGTTATTTTTTTGCGTATTTTATTTACCTAAACATTTTGCTAAGTTATTTATCACTAATCGAATCATAAAATATAGTAATATAAAAAATTTAATATGCAATTTAGACGCTTTAAATTTCTAATTAGCCTAAACAAAGGTTAAACGAATGAACAAATTAAATGACATACAAATATCAGATACCAGTCGATCGTCGATATGAACAATAAACGACAGACATTAGCCTTCAAATTATTTAGACGTTTTATTGTTGCTTGTGAGCCATATTTTATGGAGGAAAATAGTGCAAAAATATCGAGACCACGTACTTACCCTATTTTGCGGATCCCTTCGTAAGGGGAAGTCTAAATAAAACTTCACTAAAATAAAATATCGATAGTACTGTGAAAATAAAGGAGTGTTAGTACCTCTACCTGCTCAGGTAGGATCCCCTCCAACACGTTTACGTCAGAACAGTACTCAGCCAATTCAGCGAAAGATGGTACTAAGCATGTCGCGTTAATAACAAGTACCCTG
This sequence comes from Sitophilus oryzae, assembly GCF_002938485.1. Lineage (NCBI taxonomy): Eukaryota > Metazoa > Arthropoda > Insecta > Coleoptera > Curculionidae > Sitophilus > Sitophilus oryzae. The sequence continues at coordinate 9,581,468 of NW_022146479.1, forward strand.
CAGGAAACTGTTTTTAATATGGTCGAATATAATGAGCGTTGGCTAATTACGATTTTCGATAACCATTTTAATTTAAAAAATGAACGTTTTAACGATATTTATAGGATATATCTAAAATTATACTTTAGTTTGGGAATTCCCAACAGGATGAGCGATTATTTATTTAATCTGCCGGTCTCAAATAGATATAAGTCGATTTTTCTAGAACTGCTTAGTTTCAAAGTAGGAAATGGTAAAATATTTATGTTTGGCAATGTTACACATCAGATTATCCTTTTTATTTTACCTTGTTGCGACCCAATAATACTTTCATTTTTTACAGTAAATGATAAATTTTTATTTTGTCAAATTCTTCTGGACTAGTGAATCTAGTATAATTTTACCAAAAATTATTAATCGAACAAGAAAGGTAAATTTTGTAATGTAATAAAGTCAAAATATATTATTAAAATATTAAGTAAAAGAATATATAAACAAGGGTAAAAGTTTAGATTACTATTTTTGAAATTATAAAGTATTTTTTATTTTTTGGCGAATTCGCCAGGCAAAGACAGTTTTCGCTGTCAGCACTTCTTTAACATCCATAAAATGATTAATTTAAATTTATAATCTTTTTGATATAGCAAATGTTTTTCAGAATAGATAAATTGGAAAATTATATAGATTAAGTCTTTCCATTGTAGGTACATAAATTTTTATGTGTACTAGTTATTTTTTTGTTTTTAATATTATCGTATATTATATATTTTTTAACATTTATGTTAAAACGTTCAGCATTGTTTAATTAAATTAGTATTAGCACTAGTAATAATAGAAAATATACAGATCAAGGATATGGAAGGTAAAATTGATCACATCCGATGAAAGGTTAAAAATGCATTGTTTTTTTTTCTGGAACGCTCCCAAGAGCCTAAAATTTTCTAAGTGCTTGATTTGTTTTTTAAACTATTATTAAAAACGACAAATAGCCTTAATACACGTTATAAAAAGACATTCAAACAAATTAGACTGTAGCAGAAAATAATTTTATATTTTATGCAGTTGCATCATTTAATTTCCTCAAGATTGCATTAAAAAAAATTACAGGCTGACGTAAAAGGTTTATGTATTAAAACACTTCAATTTTAGTTGTTTATATTTTTATTAGAAACAAAAAGAAAACAAGTAGTGGTAAATATTTTAATGAATTTACACATTAATTAAAAAACCTACCCTGTAAAATAAATTATAAAAAACACAAGATCTTATTCTAATAACTTAACATCGACACTTTCCAATGTAAAAATGTGATATATTGGGTGAGTTTTGCAAATTAAAGTCTACTAAGCTGTACTAAGCCAAGTTTGTATCAGTCGATTAACAATTTCTTACTCGTAATTTAGTTATTTTGCAAAACCCATTTAACGGTGGTAATATTAAATATACGCAAATTACAATTAAATTCACTTGTAGGAATTTCTATTAGATCTAATTAGTATATTTCTTGTTTATGTGGCTATTAAACAGTTCAGCACCATCAGTGGCGGATCCAGGACTTATTCTGGATGACTAAGAAATATTTGAAATTATTGTTACTGCCTATTTTATTATATATATGTAAATTATAAACTTCGGGGGCCTGAATCCGCCCCTGGGCATCACATCTACATGCCATGATAACGAAATAATATGTAGGTAATGCTTAGAACGTTTAATAATGAGGGGGAATATTTACATTGACATAGAATGTAAATATTATTTGGCAAAATGTTATCAGGAAATACAAATAAAATGTTACTTTTACATGCGTTTGACTGTGCGGTTACTATGGGCAACAATCTTAAAATTGCTACCAAAAGGGAATTTACGATATTCGAATGATTATATTTCTATACAGTAAATGTATATCAGTGCAATCACAAGTTAAAAATGCTCAAATTCATCGATTATTGAACATTTAAATTTGGACATCACTCATTTCCTTTATAAAGAGAAACTATTAGAGTATAAATATTTTTCTCGTTTTAAGTTTAAAGTTCAAATTAATTAAAAAAATGTTGTTTACTTGAGCCATTACGAACAACATTTCAATAAGTTATTTATAAATTTATCACATATCGTTTTTGAAAATACTGAGGTACAGCGTCATTTCACACTTACGGAGGTAACACCGTCGTAATGATTTCACCTTCGCTATTTTTCTGGCGGTGCACGAACACTGGCGTTTTTGGTATCGAATCTGGAAGTTCCGAGGCTCTGATCGTGACCCTTTCCCTAGGAGAAGGAGGTGCCAGCCTGTCTCTTAGCTCCGGCTCGTCTTCCTGGCTGTCTCCGGAGTGCTCCGGGTGTTCTAGCGGCGTGTAGGCTTTTAAAACTGGCTCGTCTTTGTGCTTGCCGTTCTGCCCACCGTTAATGAGAGGTATGTTTTCCGGAATATGGGAACTCTTCCCGTTTTTCTCGCTTATCGCCGTGATGGCTGTTTTTTCCAAGGGTCTCATTTCCTCCCCTCCCGCTGGATTAATTTCTCTTCTGTTTTTCCTGATTCTTTTCGCTTTTTGTTTCCGAATCAAACACACAATGAAGACGGCGGCTAAAATTAACCCGCACGCGACCACCACGTACACTGTATAGTTGTTTGGATTTAGAGCGGTAGCTTTTTCCATTTCTCCCGTGTTGGTCTGATTGGAAAACACTTCCACGTCGTCGTCCTTGTCTGATTGCCGAAATACCTCAATATTTTTCTCTTTTTCGAACGGTTCTTCGCGAATAGTCGAGGAAGCGATTGTCTGGGTGGTGGTGGTTGTTGTGGAAGGCGTTGGTTCCATTAAAATTGGGTTAAAAACATCTTCGGCGATGATCTTTAGCTGATCGGTCGGAGCAGGGACTGGAGCCGTGTCATTACCGTCGTGGGAACCTACGGGTTCTGGAGTAGAACAGTTAATATGACATACAGGGATCACATGGAGTTCTATAGGAGCAAACCCGCTGCCTTCTACATCTCCGCTACCTTCTTCTTGCGCTTCGCTAACATCGCTGACATTGAGCGTCTGTTCGTCTTTGGGTAGTTGATCTGCATCGTCGATAAACTCATTTTCTTCGACCAAATCGTCTTCTTGAAGATGGGGCGCAGCAGGGGTTGCCTCCAAAGTCTCGTTAAATATATCGTCCACCATTCCGGATCCTTCCTCTGGCTCATCGTACACCATTATATCATTTAACGTGCAATTTATCGTGTCGATGTTTTTTCCAGAAAATTGCACTGGATACTCGCAGGTCACGGCATTCGGCATATGAATGCGATCTTTCAGCAATTTCCTGTAAGTTAGCACGTTGTAATTGTAACAGTCGCAGTCAAACAAGTTCTTTGACAAATCCAGAACCTTCAGCGCTCTCAGAGCGGTGTAATCTTGAGGTATGCGAGAGAGCAAGTTATTTGAAAGGTCCAACTCCTCAATATTCTTTGGTAGCATCGAAAAACTCAAGCTCTTCAGGTTGTTGTTCTGCAACTTGAGTACTAGTAGCTTTGGCAGTGAGGGGATCGAGGTGATCTCGATATTGTTGTGCGATAAGTCTAAATATTTTAGCTCTTTGAAGTATTTTAGTTCTGGAGGTATCTTGTCCAACGAGGCATTTGATATGGTTAATCTAGTTACGTCACGGTAATATTTGGTATCTAGGTCGTTAAGAAAAGCAAATGATTTTGCTTCAATGCTTCCCTCTTCGCTGCAAGTCGTTTCTTCCGGGCAATGAACTATGGATGCACTCAGGACTGCCCTAAGCAGCGAAAGAACCAACGCACTCTGGGTCCACATTATTTTGGTACCTATAAAAAAAGAAATGTCAGTTGTCAGTTTTATAAAGCAATCCACACGGTAATAAAGACTTTTTTTTATCGGTAAGGCCAATAAGTATCAACGGATGTCGTTAAAAGGTGAATCAATAAAAATAAATATGCTAAACAATATCATTGTATTGTTTTCCTGGCGCTGGAAGCAGAATATTTATCAGTGATTTTCATTTAGTCATATCAAATATTTCGATTATAATAAAAGTTCAAGTTGCATTTAGACATTTCGATAACATATTAGTTTAAAGTATTTATCGTTGGAATATCTAGAACCTCGTATGACATTTTTAGCAAGATAAGATTAGAGATAAAACAATTATTCTTATCAAAAAAACTACTCATCTATGACCATATTATGAGCTTACATAGTATACCTTCACCGAAAGTACAAAATTTATTTTCAAGTACGTGACATAATTTATGAATTTAACTTTGAGAATGTAGTTACACGGAATGCAATAAGAATATATAAGTGCATTTTTACCTGTTGAATTTATAGACTAATTGGAATAGGCACAAGACACCACGAAAACAACCTCGAAAGTGTTTTAACATTATGAATCATTAACTTTCCGACCTGTATTTTATAAAAAATACTATGAGATATATCTTTTTTTTCTTTTATCTCAAAGACGAATTTAATCTCGAGATTACAGCGGCCTTCTAACTTTTCGAAGTTAGTTGAAAACTATAAATAAAATATTTCTTGGAAAAATAACTTTAATGTTAATGTTTGGTGGATTTTTGGGTGTCGCCCTAGGCTCAGAAAAACCAGATAAAAGACGAAAAAAGCGCGTCGCGTTCGCCGATTTCGCAGAAGCTAAAGTCCATTTTCGTCTATCTTGTTTTAGTTCAACTAAACTATATTTTTCCACTGAAGACTCAAGGTTCTGACCGAGTAAATAACTATCCTTTAAACTTGTTTCGGTACATCGGAGGTTACGCTGTTTGTTGAATTTTTAGTTTTATTGCTTCTTGAAATCTTGTGCAAATGTCATTTCTATTTGTGAGGAGGCCAATTTTTTTAACGAGTGTTCTCTAGAAGGAATTTCGCAACGTCAGTGACGCCGTTTTATTATTGTATGGCATAGTCGAAAAACCTTGCCTCTGGCTGGCTAGACAGTACACCCGTTCATTGAAGAAATAACGGTACTCCACTTTCTGCACACTGCCATTGTATCTCCTTTTCGTTTTTAATTTGTCTGACCACGCCAATTTCACTTTATGCAATAGCTGTGAGAAGTTGCATTGTTCTACATTTTAAAACGGTTTTTACAAACCTAAATTCAATATTTTTTTGCCACGAAAAAAATTACCCACTCCTCTAAAACATTTTGTCGGCAGATGATGACTTAATTAATTTTAAGATTGTAATATGACGAATAATTAAACTATTGTAGGTATTTTTAATATGAGTTCAGATATTAAACATTACTGCGAAAGCGCCTACAATTTTCAATAGTAATCAAAGCGTAATTTTAAAGAAAGTCATTAAGTAAATTGAGGTGTTTAGCGTAATGCATTGGGAATAGCGAGTTAATTTTACTTTTCTGAATATTATTAAATAAATACATGTTGAAACGTTGCGAGGCCAACTTGGTGACACAATAAATAAAGATGGGAGAAATACAAGGTTTAACAGTTAAAATAAATTGGTAATTTACTAAATCATTAAGCCTTTCTCAATATAGCTTAGGGGAATTGTATTGTAGCAATTACTTTCTAGTTTACGTTCTACTTTCTATACGAAAAAAGGCTTTCCAATAAGAAAACTACATAACGCCATAAACGGCCGAAGAAATGAATCTAGCTATTTATTTATTTCTTAATCAGGATACACTGTCGGCTTCTCGGAGAGCGATTAATTTCTATGTGACGAATCAAACGCACGTAACATACCTTATGAAAGTGACTTTGGCTAGTCAAAGTGAGGCGAGTTGCTGGTACACAATTAAAAAAGGCTTTGGCAAAATGTCCCATACCAAAAAATCATTAGAGAATAATTTAAATAATTGAATAATTACATTCTGAGACGTCCGTCGCCACCAAATCGACCTTGATACTTTTAAGACCTTTGCTCACCGATCCAAATTCGAAACAAATATAAATCGATTTAAAGTATATCTGATAATAATTCCTGAATGTTATTTTGAGGATAATTTTTCTACTTACTTTTTTCGGAGCTTGTGTATTTTCCTAACGGAGATGCGAAATAGTGCAGTTTTCTGAAAAAATCACTTGTCCGCGCACATGCTGCTAATGTGTTCGTCTTTTATCACTGGATTTCTCGTGCCAATGTCACTGTTATATGTTTTTTTGCCGGCAAAATAGATGCAAAAGTGATCGGGTTTTCGGTTTGAATCGAAATAGTGCGGCGCCGGCAGTTGGACGGACGCGATTGGCAGCGGTGCGTCGCGCGTTTTGCCCGCTCAGCCGCCAAGATAATACGAAAGGCGACGCGGACCACCGTTACATAATAATTTATAGCAGCGATGTTGCCCCACGGGGTGGGAGAACCCGTCTGGACACCCATCGGCCCTTATGCTGTCGGCCACTTCTTTAATAAGTCCAAAAGTGGCCAGCATTTCTCCGAAAGGTCCATTTCTCCATCTTTTGTCCAAATTAGTAGAGATGGCTAGATTCGGTATTTTAAAAGAGTCGGGTCTGGAGTTACATGAAGCTTCATGGACTACATCCAGGTTCTAGTTCTGCCGGATCCATATCATTTTAAGTAGTGTATTCCGTTAGGGAAATATGATGTTTGCGTTTTGCCAAATCCTTATCACCTGATCTTAGCTGTGTTCTATTTATTTGGTAGAAGTACCTTAAGCTTCAAATTTATGACTATGAGGCAAAGTATTACGAACTTAACATACTAATAAAGTATAGTCGGGACACAATTACAGCCTTCCATCAAAATTACCGCATAGGGATTACTTCATGCTAGGATTAATAATAAAACTAATTTGAACGTAGTCCTTGTCTGTGACGATTGCGCGAAAGTAAATTTAAAAAAAACAGCAAATGAAACTTAGCAGCAGTTACAGTTCCCTCTTTATTACAATACTTTTCAATAATGATTTATTTCGCCCGACGCGGTTGGCTGTCAGCAATGCAGTTCCGCGGATTGGGGTCGATATCCAGTAGGATCTTCATCCATCAGTACTGGCATCGGAGAGAGGTCTGTGGGTTAATATCCATCCGGACCTACCCATCTCTTATAGGGATTACTTCATGCTAGAATCAAAATGATTTTTGGTTCCACGGCATTTAACAGATAATATTTTTAAGAAATAAAATGGCATCTTTTTTTTATACAAAGAAACTAAAACTAAATTTGAACGTAGTCTTCGTCTGCTGATTTCTTTCACGACCCCTCTACAATCATAACATATTCCATAATTTCTTGAATTTACAAAAACAACACAAATTTTAAATAATAGAAAATAATTTAGAATATGGTTACGGTTTTGCGAAAGTAAATTAAAAAAAAACAGTAAATGCAACTCAGCAGCAGTTACAGTTCCCTCTTTATTCCAATACCCTCCAATACTGATTTATTTCGCTGCATCATGCTTTCATACTGTTTTCGTTAGCTGCCGACGACTTGATCGGTTGGCTCTCAGCAATGCAGTTCCGCTGATATTCAGTAGGATCTACATCCATCAGTACCTCATCATTATTCATCTCTACAGATTAGCGCTTCTGTTCAAGGCACTCGTTTCCACATAAGGGCTGTTTCGGTGTTAAAAGAATATACTATAATAATGTATAGGGAAAATTTTAACCTTCCCAAAAAATTGTTTCAAAAAAAAATCTTATAAAACCAAATTCTTTGAACTACTGATTATTTATATATTCGTATTTTTTTTCTACAAATACTGAATATTTCAAAAAACTAGATTTATGTTTACTATTTTTCTAAGAGCCCTCAATAAAAAACAAACGTACGTTTGTTTTACGTTACCAATTTGTAAAAGTACTGTTAATAGCTAACTAAAAGGCGTCTGACGAATATTGCGAATGGCAGTAGAGTATTTAGACTTTTTTTGGGGGTGGGGTGGCGCAAATTCGCACAAAATAGGCTTTTTTGGACCAAAATAATAATTTTATAGATTTTCAAAAACAGTTTGCCCTAGAAATATCCTACTCCCGTTAGAGCCGCCTATGGCGATTACAGTATAAGCTGCAAGCAGTGATGCCAACTGGTGGGAAATTTCTCGATTCGTGGGAAATTTTGAGATCTAGATGGAAAATGGAAATTTTAAACCTAAACACCATATTTGTGGGAAAATCGAAATTCATATATTATTCGTAAAAAATAGTTATCGTATACGCTTCTCTATAGCGAGTAAACTCAAACTAGTAGTACCGCAACTAAATACACATTTTTGGTTGGCATCAGATATTGTTGTACCTCCTCCCCTCGAATACATGGTGAATTTTAAGTAAGTGCAAATATTTCGTAGGTACTTCGATACCAGAAATACGCCTATGAGTTTTTTTGCGCGAAAAAAAATAAAAATATTTTCGAAATTTGTTTGGAAAATGTTTAACTTCTCAGTTAAAAAATATAATATCGGTATTATGTTGACGACACTATATTGAATTTGAGAATTCGTGGGAATTTTTAGAAAAAACGGGAAATTTTTACAGTATTTGTGGGAAATTCTATTTCAGAAAGTTGGCTGCAAGTAAATTTAGCAATCATGAGAAATCGTTCGAAAACAAGGGTTTGAAAAATCCAGTTCATTGAAATACCAAAACACTTAAGCTTTTAAACCATTATATATGCTAAAGCTACATAAAATTTTCTACAAATACTGTTATATGCCCATGTATACTATTCTTCTACGAGCCTTGAGAACTTGAAAAAAAAATAGCCAAAAACGGTCAATTTTTCGACTTTTTTCCATACATTACTGGTTTTTTTATTTTGATGAAACTACTCTAATTTACTAATTAAAAAGCATAGAACACGAAAATATACACCATTTTGGTTGTGCCTTACGGGTACAGTATGAGCTGTAAGTAAAATTTTAGCCATTATGAAAAATCGTTCAAAAACAATGGCTTGAAAAATCCAGTTTTTTGTAAGAATAAAACATTACGCTTTGAAATCATTATATATTCTAAAACTACGTCAAATTTTCTGGAAACACTGAAATATTCAGAATTTTTTGTCCATGTTTACTATACTTCTACGAACCTTGAAAACATGAAAAAAATACCTCAAAATGGTCAATTTTTCGAACTTTTTTCATACTCATGAAATTGTCGATTTTGGCCAAATGAGCGATTTTGATGAAACTACTCTAATTTACTAATTAAAAGGCATAGAATACGAAAATATAGACCATTTTGGCCTTACGGGTACAGTATGAGCTATAAGTAAAATTTTAACCCTTATGAAAAATCGTTCGAAAACAAGGGCTTGAAAAATCCAGTTTGTTGCAAACATAAAACATTTAAGGTTTTAAATCATTATATATTCTAAAACAACATAAAATTTTCTTCAAATACTGAAATATTCAGAATTTTATGTCCATGTTTACTATTTGGCCAGGTCATCGATTTTGATGCAACTACTGTTAATTATTAATTAAAAGGTGTAGAACATGAAAATGTAGACCAATTTGGCATTACGAGTACAGTATGAGTAATAGTTAAAATTTTAACCACCATGAAAACTCGTTCGAAAATCAGCGTTCGAAAAATCCAGTTTTTTGCAAAAACAAAACATTTTAGCTTTTAAACCATTACCACCATTACCTATATATTTTAAAACTACTTTCCTACAAATAATAAAGCTTTCAAAATTTTATGGCCATGTTTACTACTTTTCTAAGTACCTTGGAAACAAGTTAAGAACAGCCAAAAATGGTAAATTTTTCGATTTTTTTCCATACCATAATATTATTCTAAAACTTCATTTCTACTTATAACTTTCTAGGGAGACCATAATTTTATTATTTTTATAACATTTTAATATATTTCTGAGGCGTAGAAAAAAAAAATAAAGAAAACAGAAATATGGCGTGTAATTTATAGTTGATCTGTCGTCAATTTCATATGTAAATGATGCACTATGGCACCCGATAAAGTAAACTTAAATTGTGGCTGGTGCGTTAATCGAAAAGCCCTTTGTGCCGTTTACGTCTGCTAACAATAGTTTTTCTTTTTTATATTCTCTTTATTGTTTAGGGACATCCGATATCCGGGTGTCTCCAATGCGACAAAACAAAAAGCTACGTGTTGATAATCATTTAAATACGTAAGGAATGAATTTGAATTATTCATTCTGATGTCACATGTTTAACATACCACTTAGCACATTGTGTGGTCAATTTCATGTTCGCGATATTATATTTATAGTCTTCAGAGTGCAAAATGCGAACAAAGATCAATTTTTTCAATAGAAAATATAATATGAAGGGAAGGATTAGCTGCATATGACAAATTTTCGACCTAATCTTATAAATAAATATGTTTGTTCATTTTATTTAACTAGTTCTATTTTTAGAGGACGTTGATATAACGACAAAAGCAAAAGGGTTATCGTATAAACTAAACTAAAACGAACATTTCAGATAAAAGGACGTATAGAGTGTATGGTGTATGTAAAAAATTGTTTTATGCTACGTTATGGATTTCATAAAATCGAATTTCAAACTAGCCATTTAAAAATTTTCTCATGACAAGGCGAAAATTGAATATTCAGAAAAAATTAAAGGTTACTGACCGCCTGCATTTACTTGTCTCTTATTACAATTTGTCATAACGTACCTATTAGAGATGAGCAAAACTGCGATTTTCCAATCGCAGTTGAAACTGCGATTGTGATTTATAAATCGCTGCGACTGTAACCTGCGATTGCGATTTGGATATTTTTAAATTGGTACGCTGTAAACTGGGAAGCTCAATCCCAAAATTTCTAATAAAAAACAGAATAAATAGCGGAATAATTTTTTTTTAATAAAAACTTACAAAGAAACTGTTGGGTGTTTCGATGCCATGTGCCTTTTAAAATTTGTAGTGCGTGTTTTTTATGATTTTGAATTTTTGCTGCACACATATTACACTTAAAATTTTCATCAATTACCTACCAAAAAAAATCCACAGATAACTTAGTTTCCTTTTTTTGAACATTTTTGTTTAGAACAGACCGAATAAATTTAAAAGGGAAATTAAAAATACATAAAATGTTCAAAATATTCGAATGTGCTTTTAGACAGTAGGTATACTAACGAAAAATTTATTATAAAAAAGGTTGCCGCCAACCTTAATTCAGATAACTAGAAAAAAAAACTGTTTATTTTACCTTGTTTTCTTTTAAAAACATTTTCTTTATATGTAACTCAAAAGAAGCCGACGCCGACGGCTTTGATACGGCCCGTCCAGTGCAAGTGCAAACTTTCGAACTTTTAGATAAATAAAAGGACAATATCACATTTTATTATATTTGAAATTTCTCTAAAATGAAAAAACTGATTGTAAAGGATGTATTTAAATTAACAAAGCAGCCGATCCACAACTGTTAGTATATTCAGAAAATTATATTATATTATGGATTGTTATAAAAATGTTTATAATAATATAATATATAACAAAATATAATAAATAAAAAGGGCTGTTTTTTTTCCGTGCTCTATATCTTCTAGTAAATAAAGGATAAAAATAGATAATTTTTTATAATTTGAATCCAGAACTGTCCTTATGAATCATTTTACCTGAATCATTACCTGGGAGCAACTGTAACTATAATTAGTTATAACCAGGTTATAACCGAAAACAAGAATTTTTTAACCTTCTCAATCCATAATTATATTATAAATATAAAACTATTATCAAAATTTAAAACTAATAAATTATATATATTATGCGGTATATAAACATATACATATAAGCCTATTTTCCAACGCTTCATAAAAATTACGGGGCCCTGATTGCGAATGTGATTTTGCGATCTAGTCTAGGCCGATGTGTTGGGAGCTGCGAACGAAAATCGCAATCGCCGCTCTTGGTTGGCGTGCCCACTCCCGATGCCGCGCCGGTGCCAACGAAAATCGCAATCGCAATGCTGGGATGAGCTGCGATTTTCGTTCAGCTCCTCGTTCGCCTGTCCACTGCCGTGTTGAAGACACGCCGCCGCCAGCCGGGGCGTACGGGAATCGCAATATTGCGATTTTCATTCGCAGCTCATCGTTCGGCTTCTCAGTGCCGTGTCGAGGCAACGCCGGTGCGAACGAAAATCGCAATGCTGTGATTTTCGTTCGCAGCTCTTCGTTCGCGTGCCCACTGCGATTGCAAATCGCAACTGGTGTAATATTGGTTGCCTAAAAATCCAAAATCGGCAGATATATGTTTCAATCGCAAGTCGCAGTTTGCTATGGAAAGGAATCACAGGTTGCGATTGCGAATTTACAATCGCTGCGATTAAATCGCAGTTTGCGATTTTCTGCTCATCTCTAGTACCTATGGTGAACTCCCTGTAATAAAAAAAATACAGGGTGACGCCTCGTAGACGACGCGGAGGCTCCACGGAGTTATAATACAGGGTGTCCCAGAAATAAGTGCAAGTATTTTAAGGGGTGGTAGATCTTGATAAAATAAACATATTTTCTCTTTATCGTTTTCCAAATAAGTCGAAAATAACGGAGTTATTTTACTTTAAAAATTAAAAAAAAATGATTTTTTGCTCAAATTTTGGACAAACCACTGGATCTTTTCTGGATTTTCTTTCTTGTAAATTTAATATACACCTATGTTGCCATATTATCAAGAAATTATGTTTTTTGACTAAAAACTAAAAAAAATTTCAAAAAATTTTTCAAAAAATTCCGAATTTTCAAATTTTTTTTGGCGAAAAAAAAACTCATAGGTGTGTTTCTGGGGTTGTACTGTACTACCAGTTAAAATACTTGCACTTATTTCTGGGACACCTTGTATAGTTTGATATACAGTGTGGTCTGAAATATATTCGGGAAACTTCGACAGCATATTCTGCTGATAAAAATAAGTAAAAATGTTCGTATAAATGTATGGCCTAAAATGCTTCGTTTCGGAGATACAGGGTGTAGAAGTTTTTATTTTTATTTCCGTTTTTTTTTCAAGTAATTTCTGAACTAACGTTCATATTTGCATAAAAATTAGTGTCTCAGAGTTTTTTGACAAGAGTAGTTTGATTTTAATGTCAATATGACTCATACTTATAGGGGGCGCCACCTTTATGTTTTTTAACTGATTTGAAGAGTAATAACTTTTCGTCCGTACCTGTATAGAACCACTGAAAAATATACGTTTACGTAAAAAATGTCAGGAACAGTCAATACATGTAATTAATGACAACAAATAAACATGTTGACTAGATAGTTATTTGCTTGAAATGATAAATTTGGGAACTTTTGATTTTATTTCAGCTAATCATGATTTTTTCTAGAAAAAATATGATAAAAGAGTTTCTTTTGAATCTTTGGTATAAAACATTTCAAATTTATTATTTCAGACTAATAACTATCCAGCCAAACTAAAGCCCGCCATACTATCCAGTCAAGATGTCTGATTTTTATCAATAATTATGACATGTATTCACTATTTCGATTTCAAATATCTTGAGACTCATTACTCGTAGCGATTTTTACCAAGAAACCTTTATCGCGTGAAATATGAAGGAAATGTATATTTTTTCACTCGGTAGTATAATACCAGGTACGGACGAAAATTTATTACTCTTCAAAACAGCTAAAAAATATGTAGGTGGCGCCCCCTATAAGTAGGAGTCATACTAACATCGAAATCCCCCCCGAATTTATCTTGTCAAAAAACACCCAGACACCAATTTTCATCCAAATATCGGGGTTAGCTAAGAAATTATTTAGAAAAAAATTATACAAACTTTTTTACTTATTTCTATTTCCAGACTATACTGCTGAATTTTCCCGAACACAATTCGGGTCACCTTGTATAATAATATGTTTGAGAAGGATGGAAGTTTGATTGGCGAATGCAGTGATGCAGTGTGAATTAAAGGAATGCTTAAATGCCCCTGATTTATCTAGCCTGGACCTTTTTGTGGGGATATATTAAAAAGACAATGTTTTTACTTTTGACAACATGAGATGAAAGATTGTAGCTGTTTTTCGAAATATAACTCCACATATGCCTCTTAATGTGAAAGAAGATCTTTTGAAAAGAGTCATTTTATACAGTGAACAAAAAGGGAATCATTTTGATTTAATCTAGTTAATTTCTGTCGCATATTTATCCGTTTACATATTATCTAGTTCTAAATCTGCAATAATTAAAATATGCTTCAATTTCAAACATGTACCTTTGTATTACCGTTGAATATTTTATTATAGGCATATCACAGCCTCCTAGGTTTTATCAAATATTAAAAATCTATTGGCACTAAAAATCATAAAAATGAGTGTTAAAATAAAATACTAACTTTCTTTTAAATGTAACCGATGTTCAATATTAATTTTGTCTCACCCTTTATAACTTTTTGGGGGCAAGTTTTAGATTCCTTTAACATACAATGGTTATTTTAACTAATTATTAACAGGCTATAAAAGACAAATGGATTTAGATAGCTTTTATTGAAATTTGAAATTTATCCTTCATTTTCAGAAACCCTATAGAACTCATACATATAAAACTGTATGTTATATACCCTATATATTTTTATAAAATGCTTTCAATTAACCTACATATCCGTAAATTTCATTTCAATACAAACTACCGTTCTTTTTGAAGCTTTCGCGCCGTATGAGAGACGCCACCCTGTATATTTTATCAACGAATAAAGTAAATCTTCTTACATTTCCTCAACCCTCGCTTTTTAATGTTATTATCCCCTTTATCTAGTAATACTTATATATGAATCCCTAAGCAGGAAATCCCAAAAAAACGGTAAGCCATATTTATATGCGTATTTATATTTTTAACATTTAAATACCTACGTGTAAATAATTTGTGATGACATTTTTTTTTCTAACAAGCTTGAAATATTTTAGGGGATGAAGCAGATTATCATAAAAATGTGGTTTGAAATAAAAGAGTGTTTTTTAAGCTTAACAATTTAATAACGCAATAACTGTTAGACCCTGTATATTGTATACGTGACTAAAAAACGTTATTTTTCTAATATCAGAATCACGCGTATTTCAGCCTAAAGATTCCATCTTCTTATCATGACCGGACGACTTGTGTGATTGCTTTTCGCATATAACTAGTGCGAATATTTCTTAATTGAATTGATAACATTTATTTCTTTAACACTTCCTAGTACCATATGTCTGCATGCTAAAAGCAATTAAACCTATTATAAAAACTAATATTTTCGTTGACAACTCGTCATTCGATTTTGCGACACTTAGTAGCATACTTCGTACACCGTACACGTCTAACAGTTCTCTCTCTCTATCTCTCTCTCTCTTTCTTTTTCTTTCATTTTATTCTTTTAATATTTTATTTTTCAAAGTAAAACAAGTGTATTCAGTTTAAATATTTTATTTTAAATAAAATAATATTTTAAAAGTCTTACAAAGTGTTTACTTGGAAAATCCACAACCCTTCCGCTCAGGGTTACAACATAACAACAATATTAAAAATAACTTAAAAATAGAGGTACACTACAAAAACTTCTTTTAGATACATACAGAACACGCGTAATTAGTATTAGTTTTTTTTGGTTTAAAAATTGATTTGAACCATTCAGTCATACGTCTGGATGTTCCTGCAGAATAACAATTTGTGAGCATTCTAGAAATCGCTTTCCAAAGGCGCACCAGGAGGCGGCGGTCTTCTTCGTGGAGGTGCGTTATCCCCTGAAGAATCCGAGTCCAGGGTCATTCTGGAAGCTCGCCTTTCTTCTTCAGATTTTCTTCTCAGTCTTTTCCTTCTCTTTTTTGACAGTTCGGGATTGCTCCCCCCTAAGCTAGGCCTAGAGGCCAGGCTGTGCAAGCTTCCAGCCAAATTAGGCTGGGAAGCATTTATTGGGGGGAGAAGCATGGCTTCGGTGTACGATGGGGGCCTCTGAAGTTCCCTGGGATCGGGAGCATTCCTGTCTTCTTCTTCCTGCTGTTCGCGGGCCCGTTCCTGCATCATTCGCAAGGTTTCTCTCTCCTCGGTCCTACGTGCCTCGTTCTCAGCTCGAAGCCTTTCTTCCTTAATGTCTTTGATCTTTCGGAGAATGATCACACCGAACAAAGCGACAACCATCAAAGCGATGATTGTTACCGAATAGTACCACATGGTTTCTCTTGCTGCGTGACTGGGATACCACTGCTCTGTGCAGGCTTCCTGCCAACTCTTTCCCGCGTATTTTTCGGGGGAATCACAGATTAGATCGTCCCGCTGTTCGGATTCGTACACTGTTACCCACTCAAACATCCTCTTGAGGTTGGGACAGTCGCACCTCCAGGGGTTGTCGTTGATAATGACGTTGAATGCTCGAGGGAAGTATGAGGGGTCGACATGTGTCAAAGCGTTGTTTGCCAAGTTAATTTGTCGCAAGTAAAACATCTTGGCAAATGTTTTGTTGTTGAGGGATTTGATTCTGCAAGAGCTGACATCCAAAATGCCCAAATTGTCGGCTATAAGACCATCGGGCAGCGAGCTGATAAAGTTTCTCGACATAAACAATGTGACTAGGTTAGGAAGAGACATCAAGCTATATTTATTCATCTCATGTATCTCGCAATAATTTACTATGAGCATCTTCAAGGAGCCGCTGTTAATGTTGTCAAGAACCCGGATGTAATTATGAGACAAATTTAGATTGAGCAGCGCGGTGTTGTTGGAGAACAAATTCTCGCTCAGGGCAGTTAATTTGTTGAAGGACAAATCGATGCTTCTCACCTCGTTTAAGTCTTGGAAGGCTTTCTCGTCAATCGCCGTGATGGCATTCGTGGAGAGGTTCAGCACCTCTAAGCTGTCAAAGTTCTTGAATCCGTTGGCAGGAATCGTCTTGATGTAGTTCGTGGACAGGTCGAGGGTTTTAACTTTTCCCAAGCGACCCGTAGGAACTCGCTCTAAAATGCACTCGGATAAGTCCAAGTGAGTTATGTGTTCCGAGTGACACAAAACCCGTTTTAGGCGACTGTTTTGTCTCAAATTAAGCGCCTCTAAATTGACTAGGTTTGTGAACACGTTCTCGTCGATATGATTCAAAGAACACCGGCTCAAATCCACGAACCTTAAATCGTTTAACTGGAAACTTTCGTTTATACTGACGATAGGGTTGGCTGATAAATGCAGCTCTCTTAAATTGATCAGTCGATTAAATACCGGCACTGGTATTGTTATCATGGAACAGTTTGTTAATCGGAGTATTATTAATGACTTTATGTTCAAGTGGTTTGATTGATTATTAATACTTCGTAAAGGATTGCTCGAAAAATCCAACCATTTTAAATTGAGTGTGCTGCGAAAGCTGCTGGAATGAATATCTCTCCAGTCGTGGAACAAATTGAATGACAAATCCAAAGTTTCCAAATTTTTCAGGTTGGAAAAGTCCGTCGACATCAGCGTCGAAATCCTATTATGAGATAAATTCAAATATCTCAGGTATAAAAACGTCTTTATTTCCGATGGAACTCTTCGCAGATCGTTTATTGATAAATCTAAATCGGTCACCTAAAATATAAACACCCTCATTAATAATTGCAACAAATTTGAAATCGTTTTAAACATTTTATTTACGATAGACCTTTTGCCTTGCTAGTAGATTTAAAAGGTCGTCGTAATAAAAAATAACGTTGAAAATGCAGAGAACCTTCCCAATTTTAAACTTGACCAAGCGATTTTTTTGCCGCAGAAATCTATTAAGCTTTTTAATAGGCTGACCTTGCTGTGTTGGTTCACATAAGAGCTAATTCAAAAATAAAACATGGTCAATTTAACGTTAAATTAGTGATAGTACCTGATAATAAAAGGTAATGAAGCTTTGTTCGAACGCTTTGTACAAATATTACAAAGAAAGTCTAATGTATTAATCTGTATTGATGTATAATTAAGTTCAAATTGAATTCTGACGGAATATAAAAAAAACAGTCATTTTCTAGCGAACACAGATACAGTTGTTCGAAAGAAACAAAGACAAAATCATATTTCAATTAAATATAAATAAAAGTTGTTCTACTTATCCTGGCACATTCGCCAGAATATCGCATTGTCAAGAAAATTAAAAAAAAAATAGGTTAAAAACATTTTGTTTTATTAGTGTATACCTAAGTTATATCCTGTTATATATAATTCAGTATATTATATAAAAGTAGTTTTTATAAGAAAAAATAGTATTTTTCTATATAATATCTGTAATGAAACTTTATTTATTATCTTTTTCTGGTTATATTTGATGAGTGTTTGCTTATTTTAGGGAGTCCTAAGTCCTATATACTAAACGATAAAGTCAACAGTATAAAAATATATTACTCACATTTTTATCGATTTCCTCAGGTAACTCATTAAGATCCAGATCTTGACAGTTTATTATTCCACTATCGCATACACATATATTTGGGCATCTATTTATCCAATATGTAGAAGCAAAAGGAATAAGCAATAACGCCCACAGCATTATTGTATCTTTTTTGATGGTAGACTTAAAAAATAAAGCATTTTTCCTTAAGCATACAAGCATTTCAGATAGATTTCTGCTTACCTGTTGAACTTTTTCATATCTGACAAATTAGTTACATCCTTATCCGGTTAATTTCTGCTGTTGTCTATATATTATATCTATATGACACTTTTAGGTATACTGAGTCAACTGAGATCGGGCTGTGATAAAGTAAAGATAAGAAAGAACGAGCGACAATAAAATAAAATAGAGATACCACTGAAGGTTTATTACACGCTCGAATTTTATCGATAAAAATATGACACAATTTTTTATTTTCAAAAATATTATTCACCGAAAATAAAACAATTATAATCAAATGTAATATTCGAAAGAGATTTCCCAAATAATATAGCCTGAGAGGTACTTTAGTCAATTTGCAGTATATCAGCATCAGCAAATTTATATTCTCTAAATCCCATATTGACCGCAAAGGCTAAATCCGCTGGCCCTTTTCCCTAAGCGGAAGTCATCCAGTCAAGCGAACAAGAAAAATGATATTTTGATTATAAGAATACCGGATTTTACATTCGTATGGAGCTTCAAATAATAAGGTCAATTTTTTTATATCTCAAGGAAATTTGCCCGTCAAAATATACCTTATTAAATTTTTGCCGGATGCGCCAGGCTAATCAGATTAATATTTAATCACATATTAAAGTACGATAATATAGAAAAAAACTCTCATTAAGCCGGTTTGGCGTCCAAGTTAATAATGGGGTGTCGAGGAAATTTAAGAAAGATATACCTAACTGGCAAAATAAAAATCGCAAGTTTATCGCTGATAAGCGAATGGAAACGATAAAATATGCGAAAGAGAGCGTCAAATGCCCGAACGTCTAAAAAGCGGCGAGGAGCAGCAGTTTTATCTCCCAAATGTGTTGATTTTGTTCCTTTTGGACACATAATTTCATAGAAGGCGATTGCAGATGCTGACAATTTACTATTTAAAATGTTTTCTTAGGCACAGCCCCTCAGATAACACTCTGATAAATGCCAGAAGCATTGTGATTGAATTTTAATTAAATTCCCGCCACGCCGATATTTCCGATGTACATTTATACCGAAGGTTAGTGCCTTAAAAGACGCTTCGTCTACAAGGGTTGATAAAACTGTGGTTAGTAACTAAACTAATCTTGCGATCAGGTAACTAATTAGAAGGTGAAACAATATAGAACATGACAGAGATTGGTTTTTAAGCATATTCTTCTCGAATTATTTTTTTTGCCATGTGGCAGTTAGTTAGGCCAACAAATCTCTATACGCCAGGGCAGTTGGCAAAAATAGGGGAAGTTTTTGCAATCAAGCTGATTGTTTTACAGATGATAGTACTCATTAACAGTACTCTGTAAAAAAAAGTTACACCTCCTAGAGCGCTTGCTTCCTCCGCCATGTTGAATTAAAGATGGCGTCTGATCCTATTCTTTAAAAAATCGTAACTTTCTTATTTATTAACCGATTTTCGTCAAGTAAAAATCATTACCTTTGTTTTGGAAAAATACAAAATTATTTTGACAGGTTGTTTTTCTGTCAAAAATAAAAAAAGGGAAAATAAAAGACATCGACTTGCTTTTCTTCATTTTTTTTTGAACCGTACTCCGTAGCAAAAAAGGTTAAAGAATATGCGCTCTTTTGTTCTGATTTTGAAACAGTCCTTGAGTTTATGATAGGTTGAGTAGTGCGGGAAATATAGTGTAAGTGTATCCTTAAGGATACAAACAAAAATAACACTTATGCAGGATGTAAAAATACTTTATTTTTTGCTTGATTGACATAAAATAAAAACAGTTGCCTTTGGTTTTAGGTTAAACATATAAATTAAAAAAAAAACATTAAAAATAAATTTAAAAAAAAAGAAAACATTGTTATTCTTAATAATAGAAACACTGAAATTCTTTTTATTCCAACAGAAAAGTATAAATTCAACTTTTAATAGCTTTTAACTACAAATACATAATAATAACTTTTTCACATTTGTATTTACACGTCACCATCCTCTATTACCACTTCTTCATAATCGACTCTGCATTTAGACAGGCTTGATTGCATTTTTTACACAAAATGCTGCATTTCCGATTATAAGACGCACAAACACAGTTTGCTGTGCAAAGATCGTTGCATTATTGCAAAAAAAGTTGCCATTATAGGTGTTCGGGCCCTGGATGTTTAGTGTAAGTCACTGGGAAAAGCTCATTGCCACTGGAAAACCACCCCTACTCAAATGGATCTAACTGGTTTCCTCTCCTTGTACCTGTAAATATACTCTAAAAACGTGTTGATTAGTGGAGTTTTCTGTGGGAGGAAGATTTGCCAAATCAAAATTAGATCCCAAACCTTGTGATCTCAAAGTTCAATTATGGCCTCAAATTTTTTTGGAAATTTTCCTTTTTTGCCCTTTTTTATAATATCTCCCATATCCTTCATTTGTCTGTAATTAGTTATACATTATTGGATAGAGCGTAGGTGGTGCTCATTAACGCGAATTTTTTTACTTCTTAATATTGTACAGAGTGTTGTAGAAATCGATCCAAAGTCAAACATTTGCAAAATCTAAAAATCTCGAAAAGGATAAATTGTAAAATGATGGTTGACCCCTGTGTGGATAGAGCATTTAAATTGTAAATGAACCCATCTAAAACGAATAGTTTTTGAGATATTTCGAATAAAAGTTTTCAATTGTCGATTTCCTGATTCCCTTTGAAAAAAATCGATTTTTGAATTTTTCAATTTTTTGTACTTTTTTCACCTGAAACGTGTAAAGTGCGTTAAAATATGAATATTAATAGCATTTTTATCGTTTTTTTTGCATTATCATGTTTTTTAAAAAGTTCCCGAAAATTAAAAAATCGGTTTTTATTTTTTTTTCTCGCCCTGTATACGACTTTTTGACAAACTTTATTATAAAAATATCCATTTAAAAAAGTCATTTCGATCCTTTTTATTCTAAGCTCCCCTCTTGACTTGTTAATTAAAATGACAGGCACAACCGTCATAAATGGCACGTACTCATAACAAAATGGAGACAAAATAATTCACATCCACGAGAGCACCGAATCTACATATATAAAATGTTAATGTTTATCTGTGTCGTCTCTACTGAAGTAACGACTTGCTCTAGAAAGTTGCTTCTTTTAATAAAAGATAATTAATTTGATCTTCTAAAAACTACCGTCGCCATTGGCGTAAATACAGGGGTGCCCGGGGGTGCGGTGCCCCCCAGGTACTGCTGGGCACCCCCTAGAGAAATCCTGAATTATGACTATTGGCTACGTATTAATTTTTATTTGCTTGTGATGCAGTAAAAATGACGTTTCTAGTTTTGTTTAGTTAATATTATTTTGTTGTGTTCAAAAAATGTGTTAATTTTTATTTTTTCAGAAAATTTGTAGGTATTTAAGTAATCTACGGGAACACGGTTTGATAACCAAGTCTATGAAATTTATTGATAGAGAAATTCATGTAAAACGTTTTTTTCAAAAAATGTGTTTTTTAAAAGTATTTTTCATTTTTAAGAAAACCAAGGCCCTAGGCCCCCCTTGAGCTCAACCCCAGGCCTGCCCCTGGCCCACCCCAGGATAAATTGCTAGTTACGCTAATGGTCGCCGCCGGATTTTTTGTTTTTCATTTAATTAAAAAAAATATTTTATAATTTATAATATATAATATATATATATTTTTTTTCCTGATGTCGCTGTCGTGGCGGATGCGCCAGGCTTCGCTTCAACTAGTACGAAAATAATTGACTAGATAGATATGGTTACTTTCGAGCAATGTCGGTTTAGATATGTGACATCATAACGATTAAAATATTCAACAACGTTAAGTTGTTTTTTCCATTTACATTCCCCAGACATTTTTTCAAATTTCTACCGGACCACCCTGGACACTTTAAAAACTCGGACATGTCCTGGTACATTCGGACGTATGCGTCCGAATTCACATACATGACAAAATAAATCTGAATCTAATTTAAATGTAGCATTTAAAGTTAATTATATTTTTGGCATATATGTAAAGGAATCATCAATCATTTTTACAGGGAAATTATGAATCTTTAGATACCTAATAATATATTTCTAGCAGCGCGAGATGTAGAATTTAATTAAAATCGAATGCGATTTGGTTTCGTCTCCCCGGTATAAAATTTCAAAGGGCAGTTAAAGTTTTTCTTATTAGCTCCGAACCAAACAATGACGGTTAGCTCGGAATCACAAATGCACCGTGACTGCTCCCCTTTTTAAAGAATGCCAACAGGAAATTAATTCTCAAAAATGAAAGCTGCCAAAGTGGCCTCAATGCTTGCCACTGCCAAGCGATAACAACGTATTCGTCTTATTTCATTTAATAAAGCCCTCCAAGAATGGGTTATCAGTATCTCTGCTCTGTTCGCCAACCGCGATAACTTTCCCAACGAATAATCGGCCATATTTAGTCGATACTAAACGATTTTCTCTGCCTCCGTTGATTTCCTCTTCTCCCAAACAAATGTCGCCATATTTTTTTGTTTATTTACGTCAGTTTTTCACTCAACATTTTATATTTTACATAAACATTTGTAAATATTTTGGAGACGTCTCATCTCAGAACTTGTCAATTTCTAGTCCGAAAAAGTAGCAAAATAAAGCGTTCGGCATTTAACGTTTTATGTAACACTGGCTAGGTATTTTTACACAAATGAAGAAGAAAATTAAAGATAAAGGATTATACTATGTCTAACGACAGGACAAGTAAAAAAAAAGAAAGAGCAAATAAAAACTATTTAAAATATCTAAATACTAGTATTCAAAAACACTTTAGTTTTTAGCATATACGTCTATTATAAACCGTTGACGTTCTTGTTCTTGGTTGACGACGGGAGGAGATATACCTCCCGAAACGTTAAGCATTTTTTTCGGTTAGGCAAATTCGTTAGGCAAAATGGTTTATTATGGAGCTCACCTTCCGGTAATAAAAGAAAAAAGTTCCAGTATCTTATTTTTTTACTCCAAATAGGTATTATTCCCCGCAGGGGGTAGTATGATTTAAGTCATACTACTTTGGGGAGTGACGCCCCCACGGACCTGAGTTACCTGGGTCACCCAGGTGCTATAATGGTGCAATGAAATTTTTACATAAATATAGAGATATTGTTGTGAAAATCTCTCATCCTAGAACTTATTGTTAATGTCTATCTGGGATGTCCGCCACTGAAAGGAAAATCTAAAAAATAAAAGTTATTTCTGTAAAACAATTATTTTTCTTTTATTTTCTCTTTCTGTTTTTGCTAGGCGCTCATGTTTTTTGAACTATTCAAATATGTAAATAAATATGACATAACAAGCTACTTATTTGTTCAAAATTATTGTTTTAATTTATAGCAAATAATGTTTTACCAACTTATGCATACAATTTTAAAGGAAGCAATGTTAATATGTGGCGAGCATGGAGGCCTGAATCGTGGCGAGCATCGTGGCGTCTATCGCGTCTAGATGAAATGCCCCACTATGTTTTCACCCTAATAGATATCTTTATGAGTCGAATATTATTTCTTTCTATAAATTTTCATTTACATTAAATTACTTGACAAACTATTTATTCAAAGATCTTTTAAGTAGAAAGGGCATCTAGTCAAACACCTATTAAACAAGTACATGATTTGCCATTAAGGAGCAAAGACTCCACTGACTGGACCAGAGCCGTTCTGCTAAGTGGAAACCAACTTAAAGCAGAACTCAAGAACTTGGAAGACTCCATCCGAAACCCGGAATGGGGATTCTTTGCCGGTCTAAGACACTCGAAGGTATCTCTCAGAACTTACATCGGAGAAAAATCAAAGAGTAATCAAAGTAAAAATAATCTTCGGATTGTCAAGGGGTTTTTAACAAGACGTTGTCTCCTTAACGAAAACATCAGTAGATTGGGCTTAAAAAACAACGGCGAAAGCAGATTCTGTGGGGAATATGGGGAAACACCAGAACACCTCATCAATGAGTGCGCCGAGACGACAACCATTCGTGCTATGAAATTTGGTACGTCTGATATCGAAGATGGAGAAAAACCTTTGTAAAGCCGTCTCAGATACTGGCTGGCTGATGAGTTATAACTGAAGAAAGGGAGACACAATAGATCTGTAAGATCGCAGTGAGGTGGTGATTAACCAGTCACCCATACATTTTACATTTAAAAAACTATAGGTTATGACGTAGAGTGCGAGCGAAAAAGTTTGCGCGCGAGAAAGAGCGTGAAAAGGGAAAAAGTTTTTAAAACACAGGCAAAGAAAACAAAAGGGGAGTCCATCGGGAAGTTATGTGAGGGGATCCATCCCCCCATTCCCACGGTGAGGTTTAAATTAGGATGAGCCGTGCAACAGGTTAGATTCCCCTCGGCTGGCCCGGCGAGATGAGCGCCGCACAGCGTTCCAGTCGCAGTGGAAAAAGATTAATTTCAGGAAAACCGTATATAGCGGATAGCGTGGACTTAAAGACTTGTAATTGGCCATTAAGGGTTATTTTATGCCCGGCGCGCCGACGGAAGTGGTGTGTATGTGGTCAGATAGGCGTCGTGCTCGTCTTGCCGCAACTGTTAAGTATCCGAGGCCCTTTCGACTTAATTAGTCGAAAACCGAGTGCTCTTTGCCTTGATAAAGACACATCGGCGGACGTTATTCATTCGATGTAAGGGCAATTCAAAAGGCGACCGCATGATCGCAATCATGAAAGGACCCTTCCCTCGTTACTTGGATAGGTACATAAGAGACGATGTGCTAAGGGTTAGACCCCTAAGCAATCGACAATACTAGAGGTGTGTAGTTCGTGAACGAACTAGTTCCAATGAACTATTCCGACCCCGGAAGGAAAGGAACTATTTCCCGGTTTATTAAAAGACTAGTTCCTCAGGACCTAGACATATGATATGTCATTTTATTCGGAGTGTCATTTTCTATCGAACGAAGTATAAAAATACCGAGGGTGCCATTTAAAAATCAATCAAAAGTTGTAGTAATTTCCGTTAAAACAGGAAGTGACCGAAAACAACTGAATACGTCAATCAATCCTAATTTAAGTCATATAGTAACATACCAACGAATACCAACGAACTCGTTTCTTTATCTGAAAAAATAAAAATGTTATAGGGGTGAGTCACTTTTGAGGCGCACCCGGTATATGAGGCCTTTGTAAACAGCAGTATACAAAAACCTCGGTGGCGGATTCATTTCTTCAAACAAGAAGGTGCTTAAGCATTTCATTTTTTTGTCCGTTATGCAAATTTGTTTGTTAGTAAATTACTACTGACCAGTGGCGCATCTAGAGATTGAGTCTGGGAGGGGTAGTGTGAATATTCAAAAAAGTACTAAATTTGAATTAAATTTTTGCTAGAAGGTATTGTAACTGTGGAAAAAGTCTACTTGAGTTGGTTTGGATATTCTGTTTTAATTTGTATTATTAACTTTTTTGTAACAATTTTATTTTATACCAAATTTTATCTTGTTAATTAATTTCTTTCTGGGAGGGGTAATTACACCCATTACCCCTCCCGTATATACGCCCTTGTATAGGGCTTGTCTCTCTCTACAATTTCCTGTTTCACAATGTACCATTTGTGTCCGGGAAGGGTTTATAGTTTCATAGTTGTCGATTTTCGAAAGAAATCAGTACATGTATATTATGTCGTATATTTTTCATTTTATTGATTTTATGGAAAGAACTGTTCATTAATGTGTTGTATCCTATGTTATAGGGCTTGTTCCTCTCTACAATTTCCTGTTTCACAATGTACCGTTTATGTCGGGGAAGGGATCATAGTTTCATAGTTGTCGATTTTCGAAAGAAATCAGTACATGTATATTATTTCCTATATTTTTCATTTTATTGATTTTATCGAAAGCACTGTTCATTAAAATGTTGTATCCTATGTTATAGGGCTTGTTTCTCCATACAATTTCCTGTCTCACAATGTACCGTTTGTGTCCGGGAAGGGATCATAGTTTCATAGTTGTCGATTTTCGAAATAAATCAGTACATGTATATTATTTCGTATATTTTTCATTTTATTGATTTTATGGAAAGCACTGTTCATTAAAATGTTGTATCCTATGTTATAGGGCTTGTTTCTCTCTACAATTTCCTGTCTCACAATGTACCGTTTGTGTCCGGGAAGGGTTCATAGTTGTCGATTTTCGAAAGTAATAATTAAAATAAATTATTTTTTTTCTGGGAGGGGTAATTACCCCCATTACCCCTCCCATATGCAGGGCGCATATACCCCTGCTACTGACAAGCATATCTCCGTTGGATTAACGTAGCAGTATTTACAAAAAATATACACTACGGTGCATAAACATGAATAATAAACGTCATAAACATGGAAGTCAACCGAACAAAACTGGAAGCAGAAGAAATGGATAAGAAGAACTTTCGGAATTTACCGAAGAGATAGAGTTCGAAAAAATGAAGAAATTCGGTAGAGGATATATAGTATCAGAGGGATCTTTGGCAACCGACATCGAACGCCAACAACTTGTATCGTACGATCATGTGCAGAGAATGGATGATATCAGACTTTCAAAAGCATTTTTATACAATGGATATCTCAAAACCGGAGAAAGCGCGGAAGACCCAAGAAGACTTATACACCGCCCGATATATTATTTCCAGTTCAGTCGACGTATTCGGAAACACTCTGTATATAATGGAACGGTTGGTATACTAAGTTTGTAGTTTGGAGTGGGAGTCTGGAAGGGACGTGGACAGGTGTCCAGGCCCCCAGGGTTTTTCTGGGACGCGCTGTATAAATATATATAAGAGCTTCGTTCCGTGCAGCGAGCTTATCTGGCTCGGCAAGGCAGCGGTCGAGGCGGCGAAGAAACCGGCGGCTCAGGGGCATTACGCCAGATAGGGTGGATATAAAATATGGCGTCCTTTCATGAATCTTATTAAGATATCAGTAACACCGAACGATACCGAGTTATGAGAAACGGCCGAAGCGGAGTTATGAAGAAAGGAGTAGGTGTATAATCCTTATAGCTACACCGCCATATATCACCGACTAAGTCCTGCAAGGAAAACAGGATAGATATTTATAAGTTACGGGCTCTTCGCGCTCTGTTTATTTAACTCAATAACCGTTTATCATGGAGGTGATCAGCGCTGGGAGGCCTAATCTGGGCGCAGCAACCGGCGGAACGCGGCCCTCCCTAATCAGCCCAACCTCGCGCCTTATCCCAGGTGATGTACGGCTTTTTTCGAATTTTATTTACTTTCCAGAAGTCGCTCTTTTGCGCCCCTGCTGCTTTTATTTTTTTCCCCATACAAAACAACTACTAGGGATGTACTTGCCGATTAAAACTTATTTACTCTCTACCTTGTACTTTTTTTTAGGAACTCAGTTTCTTGTGTATATACCGATTATAGAGAGTCCAGAAAAGTGGAGGAGTGTTGAAGTTTTGCTAATTAAGAAGAAGTGAGTGAACTCGAATTTTATTTACTTTCCAGAAGTCGCTCTTTTGCACCCCTGCTTTTCTTCCCTCACCTCATTCAAAACTACTACTAGGGTATGTCCTTGTTGATCGAAACTTATTTACTCTCTACCTGTTTTTTTTCTTGTAGAGATATATCGATTATAGAGTCTAAAAGAGTGGAAGAGTGTCGAAGTCTTGCCAATTAAGAAGAAGAAATTAGTGAACACAAATTTTATTTACTTTCCAGAAATCGCTCTTTTGCACCCTTGCTTTTCTTCCCTCACCTCATTCAAAACTACTTCTAGGGGATGTCCTTGTTGATCCAAACTTATTTACTCTCTACCTGTTTTTTTTCTTGTTATACCGATTATAGAGTCTAAAAGAGTAGAAGAGTGTCGAAGTCTTGCCAATTAAAAAGAAGAAATTAGTGGACACAAATTTTATTTACTTTCCAGAAGTCGCTCTTTTGCACCCCTGCTGCTATTTTTCTCTTACCCTATATACTTTTTGAGAAACTTAGTTAATTGTAGCGATATATCCAATATAGAGAGTCAAAAAGAGTAGAGGATACTTAGGAAGTTTTTCTAATTAAGAAAAATAAATTTGCGGACATGAATTTGATTTACTTTCCAGAAGTCGCTCTTTTGCACGCCTGCTGCTATTTTTCTCTTACCCTATATACTTTTTGCGAAACTTAGTTCCTTGTAGCGATATATCCAATATAGGGAGTCAAAAAGAGTAGAGGATACTTAGGAAGATTTTCTAATTAAGAAAAATAAATTTGCGGACATGAATTTTATTTACTTTCCAGAAGTCGCTCTTTTGCACCCCTGCTGCTATTTTCCTCTTATCCTATATACTTTTTGCGAAACTTAGTTCCTTGTAGCGATATATCCAATATAGGGAGTCAAAAAGAGTAGAGGATACTTAGGAAGTTTTTCTAATTAAGAAAAATAAATTTGTGGACATGAATTTTATTTACTTTCCAGAAGTCGCCCTTTTTGCGGGACATTTATTAACCGGACATCGGACTTTAACCGTAACATATATATAACTATAATACTTATAACCTCTATTACTTTCTGACCTCCCCCTATAGACCTATTGGTCACTCTGGTCACCTTAATTAGAATTTCTACGCATTTTCTCTGCGCACGTTCATACTCATTCTACCTAGTTCCATACAGAGGTGGGAATTCTAGTTCATTAATTCTAGCACCTCCAGAGGAATAGTTCCTTGAACTAGGTCTTTAGTTCACAATAGTTCCTGACTAACATTGACATCCCCGTTGCTTGCTAATGGTTTTCGTTGTCAATCAGAACTATTTACAGTATGATCTGTATAATTTTTATAATGTACGAAATATAACGAGACGTGTAATTGCGTATGTTAAAAATATATAGGTAAGTTTTTTATAGCAGATAAAAAAAAATAAAAAAGAAACTCAAATCAGAGTATATCACAAATCAATTGGAGCAAATAATACGAAAAATTGCATTTTTCCTCACTCAAGTTTTTGTCTAAAAATTTAGAATATCTACTTCGTTTTATAAGATATTTCTTAATGTTAGGGACCTAAAGTGAAACATTCCCATACAATATTCAATGAACAAACTAAAAATCAAAAACAGTATCCACGATAATTTTCTGTGATAATTACACCGGCTGTGGCAATAGACAAGGCCGAATCCATCGTCGTCGCCTTGTATTATATCTCGGATCTGCCGACTGAATAGGTTCCCGTGAACTAGTCTTTTAATTAGTTCGTCTAGTTCCTCTCAGTCCTTTCGGCCCGGGACAGGTAACATACGGCTGGCACTCTCCACTTCCGCCTATAGCATCGGGCTACGATCGCGCTGGCCGACCCGTCGCCGACGCATATTATTATACAGGGTGTCCCAGAAATAAGTGCAAGTATTTTAAGGGGTGGTAGATCTCGATAAAAGAAACATATTTTCTCTTTATTGTTTTTCAAATAAGTCCAAAATAACGGAGTTATTTTACTTTGAATATTTCCAATAAAATCATTTTTTGCTAAAATTTTGAGAACCACTGGATCATTTCTGGATTTTCTTTCTTGTAAATTTAATCTAATACCTATGTTGCCATATTATCAAGAAATTTTGTTTTTTAACTAAAAACTAAAACAATTTCCAAAATATTTCGAATTTTCAAAAAAAAATTCGCCAAAAAAATAGGCGTGTTTCTGGGGTTGAACTATACTACCAGTTAAAATATTTGCACTTATTTCTTGGACACCCTGTATATGCTCACAGTCTCGATCCCGGAATAGGTCCTGAGGAAATAGTTCTTTGAGAAACCGGGAACTAGTTCCTTTCATTCCGGGCCGCAATAGTTCATTGGAACTAGTTCGCTCACGAACTATACACCTCTAGTTCTATATCTCTTATTTGCTGGAAGAAAGTCGAAGATTAAGAAGAAGAAATTATGGACAGTTCATCGCCGGCAGCATATCCAAATAAATGTCTAAATTTATTTGGTTAAAAAGATAAAAGCCAATTTCGAAAGGTGCGAGGATTTTTGCGAGATTTTCCGTAGATATATCATAATAATTTTAAGTAAAGCGCGAGGCGGGAAACGGGATCTGCCGAGCAGCGCCGCCAAGCCAACAATATAATTCCAAGAAGGCAGTAAATCTCAACTTTTAGGAGTGCGCTACTCGCTAAAGAGAGAAAAGCAGGAAAGGAAGGGGATTAAAGATCAGTAATCTTATAGGATAGATGAATTATGGGGTATTTGCTGGTTCCATTTCGCTCCCGCTTGAGCGGCCTCCGTAAAAATCCTTTATGTTTTACGCGAAATTGCCGTTTAATTGCGAAAGATTACCGCCGGGAAATTAATTAAGATTCTATAGGCCATGCATCTTCGGATTTCGATGCCAGGTGGCAGCGGAGACGCTCTCGTTAGACAACATAGTCCTGCCAAGGGGCTGCTTATGATTTATCTCATTGCGTCCTACTTACGAACTGATTAGCGCAAACCTCAAATTTATACAATGTGCTTCCAAATGCACCAGTCACGCTCTACCAATTATTGCTATTAATATTAAAGACTAGCTGATCAGAACAAAGTACCTAAACCTTCAAAACTGAATTTACATAAATTTTTTATAATTTTATAACTATTTACTATGATTCCTTCAAAATGGGTAAAAAATTACCAAAAATGGTAATTTTTTCGACTTTTTTCCATACATATAGTGAAAATAATTAATTTTCTCAAAAACCCAAGGTACCTAAGCCTTTAACGGTGTATATATTCTAAATCTACGTAAAATTTCCTACAAATTCTGAAATTTCCATAATTTTATGACTATATTTACTATGATTCTAAAGTCTTTGAAAATTTGTAAAAATAGCCAAAAATGGGCAAAATTGGCGATTTGTTGTTAAAACTTCTGTTATTTACTAATTAAAAAGTGTAGAATAAGAAAATATAGGCCATTGTAGTCTTAAGAGAACAGTAATGAACGTACGGGACATTTTAACCTTCATCAAAAAATAGCTGAAAAACAAGGGTCAAAAAAAAATAATTTTCTCACAAATCCAAGGTAAATAAGCCTCCAACGGTGTATATATTCTAAATCTACATAAAATGTTGTACTAATGCTGAGATTTTTATAACTTTATGACTATGTTTACTATGTTTCTATTTCCTTTCAAAATGTGTAAAAATAGCAAAAAATGGTAATTTTTTGACTTAAAATAGCTGAAAAACAAGGGTCAAAAAATTAATTTTCTCGCGAAGCCAAAGTACCTAAGCCTCCAACGGAATATATTCTGAATATACATAAAATTTCTTACAAACGCCGAAATTTTCATAATTTTATGACTATGTTTACTATGATTCTAAGGCGTTTAAAAATATGTAAGAAAATAGCCAAAATATGCTATTTTTTATCAAAAATGTTTATCAAAAATAGGCTGAAAAACAAGGGTCAAAAAAATTAATTATCTCGCAAAGTCAAAGTACATAAGCCTCTAAGGGTGTATATGTTACGGTTAGTCCGAAGTCCAATGTCCGGTTAATGTCGACATTAACATGTTAATGTTTGGGTTAAGTTATGTTTTTGGTTATTTTGTTGTGTGTTATTCTCGACATTAACCGGACATCGGTCCTTAACCGTAACATATATATTCTGAATCTAAAATTTCGTACCAATGCAATGCTGAAATTTTCATAGTTTTATTACTCTATTTATTTACCATGATGGGCAAAATCTTCGTCATGTCACCGAATTGTTTTTGCTCCACAACGACTTAAATTAGGTATAGACTATAGAAGGTATTAAGATTCATTAGAATATTACGATAGTGTACATATTTTATTATAGGTACTATGTATTATTATATTCACTCTCTTGAAACTGGGCTGCCTCCCAGACTGTTAGACAATAAATATTTATTATCTATTATTATTATTACTAAGAATTTAAAAATGTAATAAAATTGATAGCATTATATTTAAAACTGAAAAGTTGGCATTGTTATTGGAAAAACGATAGTTCCTGCAACACCGCAGACACAATTTTTAATCTCACGATATCCAATATACCCCATGTTAAAACTTTCAAAACCTTAAGTACTTGAGATATTTAGCCGGGTCCAGACTTCTAGCTAACCCTGTATACCGATTTATTTATAACATGTATTTCTTTAGCGTGCTCCCGCTTGAAATTACAAATCTACTTAGCCCATTTAACAAGCATTAGAGGCCGTAAAATCCGAAAAACTTTATTTCTATAGAGAAGCCACTCCCGTATATGTAATCTCTTGTTTAGTCGGTGCTTGATACCGGCCCTGATCTTTGGCAACAAGTAAAAGGCAGTCGGGGGATTTTCGCAAAAGCGTATCTGGATGTTCGGTGATCTCTCATCCAGGATGACAAGCAGTCGAGAGCCTTTTCAAATAACTTCAGTTCAACCGCAAACAGAATCGGATATGGATGATTTTGAGCCGTATTTCTCTGTCGTACAACCGTTTCGTTTCATAGAGAGCGCCTTTAATTAATATTTTAGATTAAATTGCAACAGCGCCTGTCGACGAACGGACAAAATCCGCGAACAATCGTCAGATTTGGGCCACGCGCGCTATCAGAAGAGAGTTTGAAATAGTGTTCGGCATGTCTTTCAGATGTCTCAATTCATTAGATCAGATAGGTGGCAACGTAGGGTTTGGCACAAAGCGCCGTACGTCAACGTAGGCAAGTTTCCACTTTACAGGAAACAACTGGCAGCCGTGATAATCTGTCAGTTTTGTGTTTCGATAGCGTGGTCCGTTTTAGAGGGTCGCTACTAACCCCGCCAACTTGACTGCAAGTTGAATTGCGCCTTATCCTGGAGAAATAACGGAGTGTTTTAGAAAACAATTACCCAGATCGATCTTCTCAACAAGGCACAAACAAGAGACCATACAAGAGACTATATAACAAAATCCTGAGACTATATGATGAGTTGTAACTCAAGAAAGTGTGACACAATAGATCTACAGAGTCCGGAAATAGTGCGTCGGGCATATGTAGCTCCTAGAATAAAAAACTTAAGAATGTTCTAGGATGTATTCCAAGAAAATATTTTAACTTCTATGGCTCAGTGAGGATCGGATGATTGATGGATGATTTTTAATTGAACGGTTTCATTTTGGCTTCAGATCACTTCATAATCCCAGAGTAAGAGAGCTGATAGTTTCAGAAATATTAATAAATAACAAAAAATGTATTTTTCACCCTTTCTAAAAGAAATATTGTAAATAGCAGTGAACCTGTCCCGAAATCGTAAATATTATTAGATATTTCCTAGATGGTTTAGCCTACTTGCTGGCAACATGGTATCGTATATCATACAGGATGTTCAAAATTTTACGCCAAACTTTCTAAAATACAAAATAATTTTTCTTGTTTTTTTTTAAATGGTATATTGTATATTATTTTTTCAATAGATGGAGAATTAAAAAATGAACATTTTTTGTATTTAGAGTATTTCAAAATTTTTAACGGTTTCGCAGATATTCGCGGTTTTATATTTCATATAGCATTTTCCAAATTTTTACCAAAGCCACACACAATGATTTTTCCTCTCGTATTTTACCGTTGAGAGAGCCATATGAAATAATACTAATTGTATACTAATTTTTTGTACGTGTATCTGCGAAACCATTAAAAATTTTGAAATACTTTAAATACAAGAAATGTTCATTTTTTAATTCTCCATCTAATTAAAAAATAATATACAGGGTGTTTCATTAAAAAAAAAACAAAGAAAAATTGTTTAATATTTTAGAAAGTTTGGCGTAGAATTTTGAACATCCTGTATGATTTAAGATTACGGTATTTATAGCAAAGTTAAGTATATACCATCTAAAGTAAATACCTAATATAGTTTTGATTTCAGGACAGCTCTTGTATTTGTAATATTTTTTTTTAATGAAGCTGAAAAATATATTTTTTTAATTTATTTATTAATATCTCTGAAACTATCGAAATATATTTATTCATATCTTAGGATTATGTAAAATGGTCTGAAAGGAAGCCAAAAATGCAATAATATACAGGGTGTTCCATTAAAAAAAATCATCCCCATCCACTACAGTATTTTCCTGAAATACATCTTTGTACATACTTTTTACACTTAAACAAAATTCCCAAGTTATTCTAGGAGCTACAGATGACCCGACGCACTATTGCTGTGCTATTGCCAGACCCTGTACAAGGTTGATTTCCCCCGTGCTGTCAATGTCAACAATTAAGAATTAAATTTTAGCGAAATGAACTTTACATTACTTTTGATTCATAGTAAAGATTAGAAACAATGAAGGCGGTCGGCTCAGATCAGTTAAAGTGAAACGGCGCCACGTAATTCATATTACGAGTCCCCGAAGAGGTGTTCTAGAGCGAAAAAAGCACAAAAGGCGCAATAAAAGCGCGAAGGAAAAGCTGGAAACGCGAGCTGCCAGGGGATAATCTCAGCGGACTCCATTCAAAAGTCCTTTATCATGCGTTATAGTAGTATTTCACGTTTTCCGCTCGGTTATGAATAATAAATACAGCTACTAAACGTAATCTCGAGGCAAGGAGCGCCCATTCTGCGACTCCCGTGGCTGCCAAGGCCCACTTATCAGGTCGCTGCTAAATTAAAGATAAAAAATACAGTGTCACGTCCATTCCCAGTGAGCTTATTCAATTTCCATCTTCCATTTGGGAGTTAGCGTGTCGATAAAGCGAGCAACTTGCCTGGCTACGTTTACTCCGCAATCTAATTTCCTTTTTTGGCCAGCCGTTTTCGTTAGGCGAGATAAACTATTCGAAATATTATATCGCGGGAATTAAAAGGCGCGTAGGAGAGATTTTTTAATGTAACCAATCAGAAATTTTATTTCCTCCGGCTTGCTTATCTGGATATACGCCAGCCGCGGGGTTATCGTCAGGATACCGGCAGCCCCAAATGAATTTTTGCTTTCTGGCTCTCCTTCACCCTATTATCCTTAATTTTTATTGCTATTTTTATCATTACCGAGATTTCAAAGACGTGGCGTGAGAAGTTAATCGGATCACAAGAGGGGGTTTTAAGAACCTGATCGGGATTTACTGTGTACGCCTGTCGTCTCGTCTTTATAACCTCTACCAAACCTCCACTTCATATCATTTGATATGTTTACACCAACGGCTTTAAATCTTAACATTACAGACCGAAATCGTAAAATGTTTATAAACGTTTACAAACTTCACTTTTTATTAATAAAACACCCTGTATATTTTAAGTTTCTTGGTAAGATTATTTTTTCGGTTTCAAATGTATACTTATATACCGTATGATCGAAAAAAAGGCGGCCAGTGGGTTTGGACCTGACGATCTGTAACATTCCCCATATAATTTTACATATAAAAAATAACAGCGATCTTCATTTCATAGCCATCGCTGACGCCGTTTTTTTCATCATATTGTAGCTTGTTTATATTTGCCTGAACCATTGAACCATTTTTGTAATATTCTGGCTTAATTATATAATAAATAATATAAAAAATGATAAAATTCAAGCGCTACCACACAAAAGATAAAGTGATACCGTATGATCGAAAAAAGGGCGTCAAAGACGGCTGGAGAATAACAACCGATGATAATTTTGGCGAGGTCAATCTCTATACTTCATTTACTAAACATTGACACATTTAAATTTGTTAAAAATTAACATCAATTAAATTGTTCACTGCACAACTGATTAACTGCACTTTTGACAAATCTTAAATTTAAGTGTAAAACCGCTTAGAGAAATGGTAAACTCTGATGTTTGGAAAAATGTATTTAAAACATTTTTAAATACATTTTTTTTAATCAATGTAGAAAATATAATAGCCTTGCATGAAACATTGTCAAATAAGAGATAAGAGAACTTAAAAACTAACAAAAAACTAAGAATAAGTTTATAAATAAATACAAACAAATAAATAAATTACAAAATTCTCGATTTACAGAGTGGTACACCTGTATAAAACAACTGAGTAAAAAAATATACATTTACAACATTTTTTACATAAAAAAAGGTCTCTGGGTAAAAATTGTTACGCTAGTTCTCGACATATTTTGAACCGAAATTATCATTAACTGTCATCATTGACATAAATTAAACATGTTGACTAAATAGTTATTAGACTGAAATCATAAATATGAAATTTTTTGTGCCAAAAGTTCAACAGAAATTGTTTTAATATAATTTTTTCGAAGAAAAATTTATTAATTTGAAAAAAAATAAAAAGTTTCCAAATTTATCATTTTAGTCAAAAAACTATCTATTATGGTTATTTTTTATCATTAAAGACATGTATTGACTATTATAATTATAAATATCTTGGGAACGGTTGCTTGTAGAGACATTATTTACGTAAAAAATCCCAGAAATGTATATTCTTTCACTCAGTAGTTTTATGCAGGTACGGACGAAAAGTTATTACACTTCAAAAGAGTTAAAACACATAAAGGTGGCGCCCCCAACAAATAGAAGTTATATTGCAAAATCAAATTTCTCATGTCAAAAAACTCCCAGACACCAATTTCTATCCAAATATTGACGTTACATAAGAAATTATTTGGAAACAATCGAAATAAAAATGAAACTTCTACACCCTGTATCTCTCTGTATATACAATGTGTTCAATTAAAAAAAGTGAAGTACTCCGTAGAAATTGGTGTTCTCTAAGAACAAATAATTGTAATTTTCTGAGTTACAAATACATATAAATTCGAGCAAAGTGTTGCGAGGATCGCAATCAATAAGGAGAAATGTTTAGGGCAAGTTCGACCAGCTGTTTTTCCAAGAGGCATCTGAGCCGCTGGCTTGGGACTCGACAAACTCTAAGCCAGGCTTAGTACTTACCGTTCCAGCTTCACACTTGATCATATTTATGCCTCGTCTGGATTATCGATAGCTGAGACAGACCTCCTTTGCTTGCGAGATGTTTCGTATCGATTCTCCACTCGCCTCTAGTCATTATCTTAAACCCTGCCACACACGACAGGCTTTTACTTCGATCCAGATTTAAAAAATCGACGCCAAGGCACGCCACTGAGTCGCTTACTGGCTGGAAGAAAGTATTATTCTTCTAAATCGCGAACAGGTACCTTGCGATGTAGCTAGAGAATTTTTAATTGGGAAAAGAGGATTGTTCTCATTATCCTTATTCTAGAGTACGAGACGATCCTCAAGACTATTCATTTTATCAAAGAGATATACAAAGTTGCATCTTATAATGTTTCACTCGTGTATATCGTAAAACAATATAAACGAAAGGTATTGTAAGGCAGTTTATGCAAATACGATTTCTTAGAAAAGGGCTACGTTCAAAGGAATATAATTATCACTTTCATCCCCCGATTCTCTCTGTATTTTACTTTATACCGATTTATCCATCTGTAAAAATAGCGTTTATTCGCCAAAATATATACATATACCTACGTAACTCGCAAGGAAAGACAGAGAGCCAGATTGTTGTTCCTCGGTTTACGTTATATCGAAAGGAAAATACATTGAGTAAGGAAATGTCCCTGTAAGTGGATTCTGAGGGAACCTAGCTCCGCACTTACCCAGGATAAGCCCTTTAGAGGATTTATCCAAAGTCAATATTCAGATCATTTCAATTTTAAATCAGCCGGTGCCGATAATCAGCCCAAAGTAATTTTATTCCGCTGATCTTCCGTTTTAGTTTCTCTTGGTGCCGTGTTCTTTTTTCTGTTCCTTGTTTATAGAAAGAATTTGGACAAGTCCTTTTACTTGGGCTGAAATAAAATATACAGGGAAATAAAAAGCCAGTGGAAAATTATAATATATTTAATTGTAATTAGAACTAAAAAACAAAACAATATAACAAAAAAGACTTGTATCACACATCACTATTCACAAATACACTTACATCTAAAACATGTTTTATGGTATTGATACATTTTTTGAATATGCAATATACTGCCTCATAGACAAAATTCATAAGTTTCTTTTTTATCTTTGGTATATTAGAGTCAACGTACATCATGACTAATATCTAGTGACTATTTCAAAGCTTTAGACTATTTAGCTAGAAGGGTGGAATTTGGAGGAGTTTTATTTGAGCAACAGTTATATCATTAGTTTTAGCATTTACAAATAGTTTTCTAAAACTCTACATTTACATTTTTTCGAATTAATGTAATAATAAAAAATAATACCAAAGTAGTCTGCCTATAATATCTAGGTATTACGTATCTTAGTCTAAAACATTTTTATGGTATACCTATATAGTACTATTTCAGAAGTAACGAAAATATAAAAATTTAATTGGCGAGACTTATTTTTGAAAATTAAATCTCCATCATCATTAACATTTTTATAATTGGTATTGTAGAAGACATCGCGCAAAGGAGTATGTCCAGGTACAAAGGCAAAATATCCCGTTTTTAAAACCTGTCCTAATTTAAAATATCCCATGTATATGTAAATGTGCGGTAGACAATGTACTAAGAATTACATATTGCACGAAGCATCGACATTTATATAAATTGGTGTCTACCGGGTTACGAAATGCCAAAACTGAACATCGAGATAGCAAATAATAGACGTAAGTGGCACCCAACATTCTTTAAAGCAAGTTCTGATTATTGTCTCAAGCTAATCGGTGGTAATCAAGTTTTAATCACGCTCACTGTGGTGGTACTGGCCTGACGGGCTGTCGTACAGCGACATCTTCAGCCTCTTGCACTTGGCTCTGCGATTCTTAAACCAGAACTGCACATTTTTCGGCTCCAAGCGAGGAAACTTCTGCCGGTAAGCCATACAATTTAGTTCTTCGGTGTACTTGATAATCAGATTGTGAGAGGGGTGAGTATTTAACGCGAACCATTGCTCCAGCCTGGGAACTTCAGTCACCGGATCAATGAAGGTCCTGTTCCTCTTCCTGCGCTCGTCCACTGTCAGGCTGGACATACTGAGCGCTCCCGAACAGCCGGAAGGGACCGGATGGGATAAGCTGGGAATGTACTGGCTCATGTACATAATGTTGTGGCTGAACATGGTGTTGGGCACAAGCGGAAACCCCGAAGTCAACCTGTCCAGACCATCGTGGGGTCTGGCAATGAGCTGGGCGTTCATATCTGGAGACAGGCGCTGCGAAATCGATCTGCTCGGGGAAGTAGCAGAGTCATAATGGCTCTTGCTGTCGTCTTCCGTCTCCCTGTCGTCCTCTTCGTTGAACAGCACCTTGTTGTT
The DNA here is from genome assembly GCF_002938485.1 of Sitophilus oryzae. Taxonomy (NCBI): domain Eukaryota; kingdom Metazoa; phylum Arthropoda; class Insecta; order Coleoptera; family Curculionidae; genus Sitophilus; species Sitophilus oryzae. The sequence continues at coordinate 9,621,101 of NW_022146479.1, forward strand.
ATTGATGCGATCGCCGGAGGAGTAGTTCACGGGCTCGTCTTTGCACTTTTCAATCTGCGGAGAAACGACAAACAGTTAACTACTGCAATTGAGATCTAACGGGGTTGCGTTTTACCTACTTGAATGTCAGGTGCCGGGGAGGGGGAGGCGACGGTCTTCGGACTCGCCTCTCTGGAGGTAGACTTCCTCGTAGTGGTCAGTGAGAGCGGAGCTGAAGGACTGGGCGACTGGGTCTCCGTCAGTTCCTCGTCTTCCATGTCGGAACCCATATTGGAAAACTCATCGGAAGTATTGCAGTTCTGAGGTCCTCTTCTCAGCAGTCCACCTTTCATCCTGTTTTCTGAATTTAAGTAACCGTCTCCTAAGAGGAAACCTCCGTTTGTAGGACTATGCGCCGAGAATCCGTTTACTGGCAGGTGCATGTTGGGATTGATATTGCGCACCTCCGCTCTTTTCTGCGCCGCCCGCGCATTCTTGAACCAGTACACCACGTTATTTACATCCAAAGGCTTCCGGCCTCTCCTCGATTCCAGACTGTTTAACTCCTTAACGTACTGTTGGATCTGCTGCCGACTGGGGTGCTGGTTTTCCGTAAACCAACGCTGGAGCTTCGGAAGTTCGAGTTCTGGATCGAAACTAGTCCTCATTCGAGTCTTCTGGGTAGGGAATTGACTGTGGACCGTCTGTATGGCCGGGTGGTTGGACTCAGAAATAGTACGTTCCAGAGGAGGCGTTGGCGTCGGCATGGAATACTGGCTAGGGTACGAGGGAATGAACTGAGACCTGGATGCTGGGATTTGGGAAGTGACTTGAGCGGACCACCACAAATCGAATTTGCGGCGTGTTTCTTCCGAGATTTCCGGGTAACTCGCCGACGCTATGTTACTTCGGCACATTTGCGACAATATCATCTGCAAAATAAAAGGTAACTGGTGTAGACGAATGAAACTATTTTCTCGATGGTTGATTTTACTATCTATTAGTCGGTAACTTTTCCTTTTGCTGTATACAATTACTTAATTCGCTCGAATCTAATAAATTAGTAGGTGCCAATAAAGATAGATAGGTCACAGAAAACTAGAGCGGGGCAACAAGTCAACAGTCTATATTTAATCTCGCCAGCGTAAGGTGATTGCGTTAAATTAATTTCTTTCTTATTAAACGGCGCGGCGCCCCGACTCCGACGGGTTAAATTTCGAATCTCGCACGATAAGCGAGCGAAGAGGACAAATGAAACATAAAAATCGCCAGCTTTATTCGCGGGGTCACTCATAAATTTCCAATAAGATTAACGAAAGGCCGAGCCTCGCTTTCGTTTGTATACAAAAGCCGGCTTATCTAAAGCCGTTAAGGAAAGAAAATAATATGCGAACAGTATATTAGCAAATGTTTGTAGTCCCGTTTTCGGGGAGAGATTAGAAAGCTCTACGCAGCCGGATTTATCTCTGGTTCAGCCACATTCAACTGAAAACGCGCGAATCTCGTGATTTATTTGCCCCTGCTTTTTAACTTATTCCCCAAAAGCGTTGCTCCGCCACCCTTAGACCTTCTTAAAGGCTAACTTTTCCTCATTCTTTTGTCGACACTCTGTCGGTCGTAACAAGGTGTTTTTTTTATCGAGACGCGAACTGTATTTTTAAATTAATCAGTAACGTACGCCGTAATATAATGTTTTTTCTAATTCCTCGCTAACAGATCGCATTCAGTAAAACGTACAAAATAGCTGTAAAATCCTTCGCGTTCTTGTTATAATTCAAAATGCTGTATTAATAAGGTGCCTAGACACGAGACGACACAGCACAAACAAAATACTTGTGAGAACGGTATCACCACGTCTCCTAGGGAGAAGCGGTTATGAATCACATCTTAAGAATTAAACGGCAACGAATGTATTAAGGGTGCAGAGAATGGCAGTAACCTCGCTTTTAATAAGATTATGTAGCATTATTTCGTGGAATTAATAAGATCAAAAGCCTTCTACACGGCGCAGAGCGCGGCACCGTGATCGCCAAATCCCCCCTTCGAAATTACAATACACTTTGTAAAATTTCTTTTTGAAAACGCAAAATATATTATTAAACAATATGAAATAAACAAATTAAAACCTAACAATTATTTTTATACGACTTACTTCGTCGAGAGGACAGCCGGAAGAAAGCAAGATTCCATGAGATTGCAGCAAAAGATATCTCAGCAGTTTGTCCTTGATGTCCGTCAAAAATCCAGGCTTGCCCCGAAAAACCTGTATCCTGAGAGTGGCCACAGTGGAGAGCTCTCCCAATATGTCGCCGACGGTGACCAAGGGGTCATCGGAAATCTGGTCGAAGTTGAGCGCTTTCCAATTCTTAATCAGCACGGAACCCTTGGCCGCTGCTGCGCTCTCTGGAGAGTAACCCAAGCGGTACAGCGCAGCCTGCACCAGGTTGTGGAAGGGGGTTCCCGTGGGAATGATCACGTAGGTGTCTGTTTCGATGAGAGGCCTCCTTCGCCACACGCCGTGCTGGATACGGTTCTCGTCCAGAACCGAAATGGTTTCAACTATGCAATGGACAGGGATCGACTTTCCTGAAAACATAAAAAAGAAATATATGAAAATCAGTTAGAGATGAATGTTCATTAATTACGTTCATTATTGTTCATTAATTACGTGGGGAAATCAATGGGGGAGGGGTCAACCCGAATCTCATGTATTAATTTTTTTAATGGAAAAAATAGAACTCCATGGACTGAATTCGAATGAATGTCCCCTATTAATTTTAGTAGTTCCAATTTAAGTATTATTTAATGTTAATTACTGTGATTTTTAAATTACGATCTAAACAATCTGATATACTAGTCTTTTTAAATAAAGCCAACGCATTTATACTCAAAATACAAATTTTGAAAGATCTCAAGTCAGATTAATCAAGACAAATCTCACGACTTCTCATCAGTGTGGGAGGGGGTCAAAAATCCTCACCTAATTTATGGACACCCTCTTAAGTCTGAAGTTATTTCTAAAATCAAAATGATTTAAATATAAGAAGACTTAAGTTTTTTATAAGCTTAAAGCTCAAATTCTGTTTTAATGTAAGTAAGAAAGCTTGAAGGACGCGGACCTCCGAAATGTCATCTTTTACGTGGACCGGAAATAAAGAGACCGGCGCTGGATCACGCCATTAGCTGTCATCTGTGGGAGCTATCAATTGATCTGTCTTTCTTTCTTATCAGCCGCTGCTTTCCGCTTGGTAAAGCCCCTTAAATTCAACCACAGTGGCGTTACGGGCAGGGCCGGCGGAAGGGCCGAGCGACCCGAGGGGCCGAGCGATGCGAGGGGCGCCACGACAGCAATTAAAATATTTAAAAACAGTAATATAAACAAATAGTAATGAAAAACCAGATCAATAATTAATCGATACTATCAATTTCCACATTAAAATATTAGCAATTACCATACCACATCACATAGGGAAGAAATATCTGACTAAACATTATAAACACTACTATATCCTAGACGTATCCTATTATAGTTTACTAAAATTGCTCAAAAAAATCCTTAGCACGAAAGCTTTGGGATAGTTTTGATTTCTTCTTTTCTATATGTTTTTTGGATGCTCTATTCGAAACTGGGATTTGCGAATTCATTTTTGTGAAAGAATCTTAAACAAAATAATATAAAAAAATATAAATTTGATTTGTATTTTACTTATAACTCAAAAACTAACAACTTTTTATAAATAAGCCTTCTTTCTACCTATAATTCTCGTTTTTATAAATTTCTAACTGTTTTTGGGTCAAGGGCCAGCAAAATTGACAGTTTTAGACTGACCGCTCAAAGTCGCACTTTTTCTACTACACACAACCTTTATTTGTTATTAATGGCTGATACCCTAAAATTATATGAATGATATTCATTCGCAAGAAGCTGAAGAGTATCTCGATATCCTTATTATCAAAAAAAGCTTATAAGTTTGCCTCATTAATTAAATATATTTATTAACAGTAGTGGGAAAAGATATCAATCTTTTGGTGGTTTTGATTGTTCCGGATTGAATATGTAGTAATACACGGAAAATGGTACCAGGATCGTAGAATTTTCTCATTAGAGAAATTACAGGAAGAAAATTTTCTCACAAAGAAAAATTTCTCATAAAGAAATGCATCTCAAACACTGGCTGATCCTGATTTTCCTCAGCCGACAAAACTGTCTGATCATATACTGATTCTGCACGAAATAATTGATTGTGAAAAAGAAAGGAAAATTTTCTTAAATTCATATAGAAAAATAATGCAACTGCTTGTAACTAAATACTAATGTTTTCAAAGATCACTTATTCCAGAACGAGACTGCCGAAGTTGGAATTCTATTTCTTATAGCTCTATATACCGGGTGCTTCTCAAAAGTGGCTCACCCTATAACTTTTTTCAGATGAAAAAACGAGATTTGGTATATATTTGACATAAATTAGGATTAATTGACGTATTCAATTGTTTTTGGTCACTTCCTGTTTCACCGGAAATTACTACAACTTTTTATTTTTAAATAACACCCTTGGTATATTTCTACTTTATGCGATAGAAAATGACACTTTGAATAGAATAACATATCATATGTCAACTTTTGACACTTTCGCATATGATTAATTTGAAATTGTAACATGCGGTTCATAACGGATAACAATTTGTAACAACTTGACTCGAAATACCAGGTGTGTGGTTTCAAATTATTCGTAAAAAATGCTTTTTTCCAAATTTACAAATGAGCCACCCTTGTTCCATTTGAAAAAATTAAGATATGATTAAAAATACGATTTGGGCATGTTTTAACCGGCCTGGACAAGACACGAAAAACATACCAAATCTCGATTTTTTATCTAAAAAATAAAAAAGTTATAGGGGTGAGTCATTTTTGAGACGCACCCGGTGTAGAAAAAACAACAACCGTAGACTAAGATTGAACCAAGAGAAGAATAATTTTGAAGTATCTTTAAGTAAAAATTTATTGTTAAAGTAGCATAAATATGCTTAGTTGTAGTTAAATTATAATATTGAAGGAAAGAGAGATAACTAATAGGGGGGGCGCCAGATATGGTACCTACTTGCCCGGGCTCAATATTTTCCTTCCGCCGGCCCTGGTTACGGGCCCTCTTTTTACTGTCAACTAGGGTGACGTTTCTTGTGACTATAATTTCTTGTAGTTCAAATCAGTATTCAATTGAACAGAAATTTTAATACTAAAGGGTAATATATTTTTATGTCTATCATTGTCGATACGATAATATTGAATGGATTTGAGCACATTAATACTAAGTTTATAAACAGTAATAGACATGTGGAAAATATACCGTGAAAATGTTGACGTTGAATGTGTAAGGCCTGTTGAAAGCCTAAGAATCAAGAAAATTAAATATATTTTGTATGCAAGTGTTTCTGCGGCGCTTTTTTGTAGTCCATTGATAAGAGCAGACTTTGTCGACTATGTAATGTGTATGTAATATGAACGACCAGAACCGTTCTGCTTCCCAAGTGGAAACCGTCATAAAGCCGAACTGAAGAACCGGGAAGGCTCCATCCGTAACCTGAAATGGGAATACTCCAACGGTCTAAGACACACGAAGAAATTTCTCAGGACTTACGACTAAGAAAAATCAAGGATTTTCCTTGATCTACGTCCATGCCCTATATATCTAAACGTAGCTGCATTTCATTCGCACCACAATTGCCATTTAAACATACTTCAAATTCTTCCTGAAGGTATGTAAAGACATTAAACGAAAAATGGACAATAAAAGTAATCGCGTAGTGTGCGCAATTATAGTTTATCTAACGGAAGTAAATTTTATTAATCAGGTACATGTTTAATCGCTATTTATTAAGTATTGTTCGGATTTGATTTTAGTTTTTTGTTTGACGATTTATTAAGCTCTGTTGCGCCTCTGTTCAAAGTTCTACTTGTAAATACTTAAAGAAAAGCGTCAAATTTTCTAATTACTTTGGATTTATCTGTTCAGTGCTGTACCGCATATTAATTTCTTACTGAGTGATCGTTTGCTAATTTAGATCTGCCACTAGACCGAAAATTAATGTCTACTTCTTCATCAGATTAAGGTGATTACCTCCTCCTATTAGCGAAACGTTCGAACTTAGCCCTTTACCTCTAAACCGAACAAATTAGTCAGTGAAAAAACAGACTATAAATCACAAAATATGCATCATATTTTTAACAGTCGATTATTGCGAATAGAAAAAAATATAATAGTGTAACAACATAACACTTTGAATAATTGGATTGCATTTAATTTAACTAGTTTCTAAATTGTCAGCTGCTAATAGATATCACTTGTTTATGTTAATTACAGCCGTATACAAAAAAAAACATTTACGTCAATGAATTTGCAGCTATATCTACGGTTAACCTGATTTAAAATAGGTATAATTTAAGATAAAAAATTATAGCAAATAACTATAATTTGCGAAATTATTTTCAAGTTTATGGTGTTTTTTACATGACTCTTTTTAGCTTGAAAATAATCAAACACGATCGTTATAAATTTATGTTGCCGCTTCCTTATATATATCAAATACGCTTGAAAATTCTATATGAAAACGGAGAAAATAAGCCACGAAGACGAAAATCCAAAGCCGCAGATAGAAGTTTTTTTTAGAGACTGCACAGAGGCTTTCGTCTTATTTTTCTTTAATTCCTGGAGGGATAATATCGAAAGCCAGGCCCTTTGTCCAGGTATTACGGGAAGAATAAGATTTGCCCTGATCTGCCCAGACGGCATGGACTCATTCCTGTACGTACTGGGTGTCGCCAACTGCATGGGCAGACTTTAAATCATATTCAGTATTTTATAGAGTGTTGTACCTATTGCAGCGTAAGTTGGTAGTTTTATATTACTATAAAATTTTTATATTTTATTATTATAAAATCTCTAGAAAATTAAATCTTTTTTAAAAAACGCTGAATATCAGGTCTGCTTTGGAGAATCAGTTAACATTATGTCAAATTAAGTATTTTTTTAGAGGAAAAAATAACGGTTTATACAAAAATAATTAATTTATTTAATCGTAGGCTATCGTAAGGGCTCTTTATCAGTGTTATTTAGAATGCTAGCCCAGACATTCAAAAAGTTTCTAATTTGAGGTCCAGTCTCTCTAACTAAATGAGGATTTTTTTTTCTATTAAAGGTATCAGAATTTGTAATAAAGATTCATGGGTTCAATAATATTTTTTGTAGAAAAGAGAGACTGTAAATCCCGTGTACTTGTGATACGCTGATGACATATATCACAAGTACATGCCAGATGTCTCCAACGCTCTGTATAGAGCAATGCACTGAAAGAAGAAATCAATAAAGGATAACATTTTCTACAAAATCTACATAAAATTTGCTACAAATACTGAAATTTTCAAAGTTTTATGACCATGATTACTATTCTTCTAGAACTCTACAAAATATGCAAAACATATCCAAAAATTAGCAATTTTTCCATACATAATTTATGAAACTACTGTTATTTAGTAAACAAAAGGTGCAGAATACGAAAATATAGACCATTGAGACCTGACAATTTAGGTTTTAGGTGTAGGCATAGTTTTAACCATCATCCAAAATCATTTCGAAACAAGCGTCCAAAAAATCGAATTCCTCACCGAATCAAAGTACTTAAACCAATAAAGGATTATATCTTCGAAATTTACATAAATTCTACTAACATTTTCAAAATTTTATAACCTTGTTTACTATTTTTGTTGGAGTTCTGAAAACATGCAAAAAATGTACACAAACTAGCAATTTTGACATTTTTCCATGTATATATAATAATGAAAATTGGTGATTTTGAATAAGACATCGATTTTGGTAAAACTATTGTTATTGAGTAAATAGAAGACGTAGAATACGAAAATATAGGCCACTGTGTCCTGACAATTTCGGTGTTAAGTGTAGTTAGGCATATTTTTAACCAGCATCAAAAATCAATTCGAAGCAAGGGTTCAAAAAATCCAATTTCTCATCTAATCAAGTATTAAAACCAATAAAAGCTTATTAACTTCGAAATCTACACAAATTTGCAACAAATACTAACATTTTATGACGATGTTTACTATTTTTGTTGAAGATCTAAAAAAAATCAGAAACATGCTTAGATCTTATATACTTACGTGGATAAATCAACGCCATAAGTTTAGCATTAAAAAATATGTCCCCAACATCACGACATGCCATTTTCAAACTTTCTTTATTGCACTTATGAAACGTTCAATAGGTTTGTCTTTCTCGAGCACCTGACTTTACGCATGCGCATTAAAAGTGGCACGTATTTCCAAAATAATTACAATTTTATCCGGTTTAGAAAGTACAAATTATACATTGTTATGGAAACCAACTTTTGATTGTCATCAATATTGTCATAATCTTGTCATAATGTTATTTCCATTGTGTAACGACGCTTGTTTTTTGCGTTTTCTATTTTAAACATTGTATTAATTACTCTTTTATCGACCGCTTTTATATAGCCAAGGATGCAAATGTGTTCAGTGAGAAGTTAATTTTAAATTTGTGCAATTATATTTCTATTTTTTATTCGTTGGGTTTTAATTTTTGGGTAAATATTCGTAAAAATAACAAGAAAGTGTTTGGTGTGTGGAAATTATAATATAAATGGCCCCGAATTATCTTTTCACAGGCAAGTAAAGTATTCAGTTGTTCTTTTATGTATATTAAACCACATACATACTTTCTTGTTAGATTTCCTAAGAATATTGATATTCGTACGGAGTGGCTAATTTATTTTTTATATAATTTAATTTTTGTGACAGTAACATTCAATTATTGTTCAAATATGCGCATTTTACAAATTAAATTTTTAAAATTAATGTTCAAATTTGGCACGTGGGCGATAGGTCCTCGACAAGGATAGATAGAGTAGAAGCACCGCGTGTGCAACAAAAAAAGAAGATAAATGAAAGTCGTTGATATGTTTGGGACAGTTTCCATAGTGATTTACTTATCCACGTAAGTATATATGATCTAGGGAAACATGTCTTTTGATGCAGTTCAGCTCCACTCCACATAAGTTACCCAACCAAGGTTAATTCTCCTGCAGAGTGTTAATGCCTTGTTGTTTTCGATATCTAGAATCTTGATTATTGTTTTATTATAATCTTGAAGCAATCTGACTGTCAGCTGATTTGACACAGATAAAGCAAAACCGAAGGAAGGACTGGAGACAAAGTAAAGGAGCGCGAAGACGAGCGTGGAAAGCCTCGACGTCAACTAATAAACCCACACGAGGAATTAGATTTGCCGGCCTGCCCTGTCTATGCTAATCTTGTTAGGTTAAGAAGGTTTCTGCATATTATGGGGCTTTAGCGTAAGGCGGGGGTCGGCAGCTCCTCAGGATTAGTTGAGAGCTTAGAGCAGAGGCACGGGCTGCCAAACAAAGGCCTCGGAGGTATTGTAAGTCGGTGCGGACTTATTTTCCTTTTATTAAGGCCCGTTCGGACTCGGTCTTAGTCTTACGATGCAGATGGTGCGGCGGTCGGCGCTGCCCCGGCCGGCAAATCTCGGGGATCCGGGCGCTATCCGGTCCAGGACCTAATCCCACGGCTCACCGCGCGCTCCCCAGTCCACTAGCCGCTAATCCCGGCAGCTTTAATCCAGCCAGCCTGACCACCGTCTTAACTGGGGCTCATATTGCCTTCCGGCCCTTTGTTATGGCCCTCTCCCGCTCTCTGATCAATACTGCAACCTTATAAATAATCACACCGACCACTGCGTACCTCGATTCCGTTGTTTCTCACCACAGAAATCTTCTCCTGAATCAAAAGGTTATAGAATATATGCTAGGGGATTAATCCCGAGACCTGACAGATCTATTGCGTCCCCCTTTTCTTGAGTTATAACTCATCATACAGTCTCAGGACTTTGACAAAAGTCACTGCCTTAGACTGTTTTACAGGGGTTAGTTCTCCATCTCCGATATCAGTCGTACCAAAGTTTATGGCTCGAATGGTTGTCCTCTCGCCGCACTCATTGGCAAGGCGTTCCGGTGTTTCCCCATTTTCCCCTACAGAATCTGTGGGGGAATCGAACTTTTCTCGGAGAGGACAGAGAACTTAAAAGTACCAATGATTTAAATTAGATGGACGTGCTTCTTCGGAAACATCGATGTAAAACATCCTTAGAAAAATATCGATACACCGATAGCTTTAACTTGGCCTAAACCAAATGATTTGCAAAACTTATTTCAGATGAGAATATTTAGAGTTAAGAAAGTTCAAGGTAGAGAAGTTTCACTATATACCATAAAAAACAGGTCTCTTGACATAATATGGCTGTCAAGTGCTACCTGAACAACACATTTGCACAGGGATAGGAGAGTGAGTTTACAGGTTTCAGTGTTTCTGGCACAGGACAGCCCTTTATTATTGAAAAAAAATTCTATAAACGTCATCCAAATATCGATATTTAGAGACATCCCTAGCAGGTGCTTATGTATACTACAACTAGCATCAGGCACCTTTCCTGCTAGCAACTAGCCTGTAAGTGTTCTCAGGTTCACGTCGTAGTTCAAGTACCATCAGATTTGGTTAGGCAGTTCCAGATCAAGAAAAAAATATATAATTGAGATCTGGTGCATCCTTTACGGTTATTATTCCGGATTGAGCTCGTTTTAAATGACTGACGGTTTTAAAATGTAATAAACTTTGGAAATCACTCTCGGCGATGCATGTCATTTTCCGCCCCTCCAAGTTTAGGGGCGACCTGTTCGTCGAAGCTGGAAAATCTTAAAGGCCGGGGCACTCCTTTTAATCCTTATCACAAATCTAGCATGAAATCGTATTAGAGCGGGGAACGAGGATGCCGAACGGGGCTTGAAATAAACAGAATTGCGGCTTCAGACGCCTTTTAACTATACCAGAGCCACATTGTTACCGACTGTCGGCTCTTTATATAACTTGGCAGAATGAAAACTTTGGACTAACAAGTCTTAAGCTAATAAGAAAATGGATAGAAATAAGCCGTGTTGTTTAAGTCGCTTTGGCCTTGTTAGCGAGAGCTGATGCAGCATTATAGAATGGACCTTCTTCGAAGCCCTTGCCCCATAACCCTTTACTTCCCTCGCGTGTTTTTCTTATAAATACGACTTTATTAATAATTCGCGTGCTTTGTTTGCCCGGAAATCCCGAATTTCACAAATAAAACAAAAACAGCCCGAGGCTTTTTTAAAGAGCGTAAACAAAACAAGAGGTTCGCGTCGAATTTAAACAAGACATCCTCCTCAATTATTTAATTAGTTATTAAACCTAATCTCTTGGACTGTAAAATCCTCATGAATGCCAGGCTATAACCGAGCCCGATAGAAATGTGAGAGCGAGAGAGTTTCGCACGTGTTGTAATAATAGGGTTTAGGAGATTGCGGACCGCTGAGCCAAATCTGACCGCCATTGTAGGATAAAGATCGCGAACTGTTTGTCTAGACGAGAAAGAAAAGATGAAAGACCAATTCGGACAAACGGGCACGCACGGACGGATGAGGAGATGCTCCAGCTTTCCCACAGAGAGATTTCCTTTAGGTATACGAGGGAAGACAGACATAATATGGCTCCACCTAGGAACTACTCGTTTAAAATGGGATAATACAATCTTAAAATCGTACATTTGGTCTTGCAGGGTCCGATCTTGGTCTTGGTCTTGGTCTCGCACTTTTACATATATACTTACTTACTTACTGCCATTTCTCGCTGACGAGTACTTTTTTTTCTCGCTGACACGCACCAGAAGACCAGAAGTGTTTTTGTGACTGAAAAGCCCGATACGTGATGTATGATATACATTTTTAAAGTTTAAATGATTTACTTAAATCTTAAATCTTTGACTTAAATATTTTTTTCCAGTGAAGTCATTTTCATAAAACTTAAATCCATATAATGTAAAATAAGTCGTTTTTATGACTTACGTCTATATGTTTGATTTAAATCATATTTATTGATCGTTCTAGAAAGACGCAAAACCACAAGTGGGAGACGGAAAGTGGGTATTTTTTCGACCTTTTCCATTTTTTTGGAACTTTCTTCCATTTTTGTTTAAACAGTCATGAAAATTGACGATTTTGGACTAAACACCGGTAAAAGTACTGTCATTTACTAATTAGAAGGGGCAGAATACGATAATATAGGCCATTGTCGCCTTATCAGTATGGTTTTAGGGGTAAAAAGTGTTTTTTTTTCGATTTTCTTCCATATACACATACAGTCATGAAAATTGACGATTTTGGACTAAACACCGGTAAAATCACTGTCTTTACTAATTAGAAGGGGCAGAAGACGATAATATAGGCCATTGTCGCCTTATCACTATGGTTTTAGGAATAGGGATAATTTTAACAATCATCGAAAAACTTCTCAAAAGAGGAATTTGACTATCTTAAGGCTTATATCTTCAAAATCTACATACAAATTGCTGCATATACTGAAATTTTGAAAATTTTATGACCATGTTAATTATTTTCTTAGAGCTCAGAGAACATGCAAAAATGTCCAAAAATGAGAAATTTTTTGACATTTTTACATAGTAATAAAAATTGACGATTTTGGACAATAAACCGATTTCATTAAAACTACTGTTATTTACTAATTAGAAGACGTAGAAAACGAAAATATAGGCCATTTACACAGTTATGGTTTTAGATGCAGGCATAGTTTTAGCCATCATCGAAAAGCATCTCGAAAGATTTCCTCTATACGGGGGAAGACATATTATCGAATGACTCAACCGCTTGTTCTAAAATACAATCTTAAAAAATCGTACATTTTCTTTAAAGAACTTATTGATCGCTAATTAAGTAAAGTTTAAGAGATTAACGAGGGAATCATAGAGTCTGGGCCCTATTTTAAACATTACCTCCGCAAATTCGAACGCAGAAAAGAAACAAAAGAACGTATTAAAGTAAGCGGATTTTTAGGCAACAAGCCATATAAATTAATAAGAAGGTTAGCGATAAAAAAGGAATGCAAAGCATAGTATCGCATCGGCGGGAGCTTAATTATTCTTTGATCGGTTAGTCTGGGTCTTCAGATTCTGGAAACCTTGCAAATTCATCTTCCCAATTATTCAAATTAAAGGCACACTTTAAGCTTTCTGCTGTCTTTAAAAAATACCGAGTACCCCGTAATTATCAAAAATCATTATATATAGGGTAGTATTATCGGTAGGTTGCGAACGCCTTCTTTGCCTATAAAAGCATCAACAAAGGCACAACGCCAATCTAGCGTATATTTCTGGAAAGGCCTGATAACGCACATGAACAGCTTAAACCTTAATCCATGGCTGTATTAAACAAGGCGGCATCGGCATACGGGGGCAAGAACAATTTCCAACGTATCGGCCTCCAATTCAGCGTTCGAATATCGGGCGCAGCTCGTGATTGTTTTCGGAGCTGCCCTGTATAGCGGGGATTATACATAAGTGAGTTTAACAGGTTTTTAGTTGTAGCCGAGGAGAATGGGAGAGAAGGAGGCCTAGAGCGAGAGAGGAAGCGCAAAGCAGCGTGCGACCCCAAAATATCGGAGGATTAGCGGACGTCTGATCCGTAATCTCAGCTTAGCGTAGTCAAGGCGACTTGTGTGTAGTTCTTAGTTCTTATGACGGCAAAAAGAAACCTAAGGGACTTTAAACGGGGCTTTTAATTCGTTTGTTGGCATTAGACGTTGGCTAGCCAGCATATTTTCTTTCTTTCGCACTTTCGGTCAAGAGAACTTGAAAATTTTACTTGCGTCGTGATTGTAGATTGTATGGGAGGGGAAAAGTTCATCACCTCGACCTTATAGATCTATTGTGTACCTCTTTTTTGGCTTATAAATCATCATGTAGTCTCAATATTTGAGACTGTTTTACAGAGGTTTCTCCCTCCAGAATCAGTAGTATCAAAGCTCATAAAACGAATGGTTGTCGTCTCGGCGCACTCAGTGATGAGTTGTTCTGGTGTTTCCCCATTTTCTTCACAGATTCTGCATTCACTGTTATTTCTTAGCTTCGATCTAGTGAGGTGTTCATTGAGGAGACAGTGTCCTGTTAAAAACCCCGTGACAATTCGAACATTGTTAACCCCTTCGTAACCCCTGAGGAATTTCTTCGAGTGTCTTAAACCGTTGGAGGATTCCCATTCCAGGTTACGGGCGGAGTCTTCCAGGTTCTTCAGTTCTGCTTTAAGTTGAAAAAAAAACGTGACAATTCAAAAATTGTTCTTACTTAAATAAAGGAAAATCTTTGATTTTTCTCGGTCGTAAGTTCTAAGAAATTTCTTCGAATGTCTTAGATCGTTGGAAAATTCCCATTCCAGTTTACGGATAAAGTTTCCCAGGCTCTTGAGTTCTGCTTTAAGTTGGTTTTTATTCCGTATTCTAGTGTTTCCCCATTTTCATCACTGAATCTGCATTCGCCGTTGTTTCTGAACTTCGATCTACTGAGATTTTCATTGAGGATACAGTTGATAACCCCCGTAACAATTGGAAAATTGTTCTTACTTAAATAAAGGAAAATCTTTGATTTTTCTCGGTCGTAAGTTCTAAGAAATTTCTTCGAGTGTCCAAATAACCTAACCTAACCAGGCTCTTGAGTTCTGCTTTAAGTTTTTTATTCCGTGTTCTGGTGTTTCTTCATTTTCTTCACAGAATCTGCATTCGCCGAAAATTTCTTACTTAAATAAAGGAACATCTTTGATTTTTCTCGGTCGTAATCCCTGAGTGTCTTAGACCGTTGCCGGATTCCCATTCCAGGTTACGGATGGAGTCTTCCATGTTCTTAAGTTCAGCTTTAAGTTGATTTCCACTTGCGAAGCAGAACACTTCTGGTCCATTTAGTGGAGTGTTCGCTCCTTTTCTACGCAGATAGTTTGCTTTATTTACAGTTTGCACTGCGCCGTGATATTTGAACGACTCTAAAAATACACGAGATATTAAAGTAAAAAAATAGGGCGGAGTTAATATTGCTTTAGCGGGCGTTGGGGGATTATAGCCGGGCTTATTTTTAATATATTCGAGTTGGAATTTTTCGATCGGCGATTACCTAAATGCTAATCCGGTGCAAGGTTTAATCTGCAGCTTCCCGTCTCAAAGCAGACGGAGAGGCCGTGGCCCCCTTAATCCGAGCTTTCTCTAATTCCCTACCTTTAATGCCTAATCCAGCTTTAACTGGCCTACTCATGCGTTCTGGATCGGCGGTCGCTCTCGTTAAATACACAACTAGAAATAATCGTGATATAAAACAGCCTAAAATCATGTGTATATGGTACCTCTGTGGTCGGGTCATTTCTAAAAAAGAGTTCGGGATCAAACCACAGTATAAGTGTAAAACACGTGTTAAGATTAAAAGTTTATATGATTGGTCAAAGAGAATAACTCATTAATAAAAGACGATTATCCATCATCTTTTCAAATTCTATACATACGAGGACTTTCTATCCTCTATATAAGGGTCCTCGTATTTATGGAATTTGAAGTTGTAGATATTGTTTTCATTGTGTGTATTCTGGGCCTATGGTTTGTGGTTTGTGCTTCGTTTAATGTTTTGTCAATAAAAGATGGTGGATAATCGTTTTTTATTAACGAGTTATTGTCTTTGTTTGTCTTGTTATTTGTCTTGTATTTTAATCTTAACACGTTTTTTACACTCATGCTTTGTGTTTTGAAAGATATTCGTATGCTATATTATATTGTTTTCCTAAAAACAATATAACATACGAAAATCCTTCAAAACACAAAATACCCTTCGATCCACTAAAAAATAAACAAAAATGTGATAAACAAAATACCATGCGATTTTATTGGTGAAACATCTAGACTGTTCGAAAGGATAATTAAAAAAAGGGCAATTTTCGCAAATCTAAGATTTGTCAGCATTCATAGATCACAGGACACAGAGGCCACAGTGTATATTTGAACAAGGCAAAAATTGTAACGAAAGAACCAATGTTTTAATCCAATCTAATATAAATAAATGTAAAGCTGAAGAATCTGTAAAGGTTAGTAATGTACAACACATCGCTTCTTTGATTTTAATAAACATAACATAAGTAAAAATAAAAAAAATATCGTATACAGAAAGTTTAAGCTCGGTGGTTTTGCCTCATTAAGTAATTGTTATCAGGTTGTAATTGTTAATTTTAAGTTTGAATTCACATATTGTCATCAGCGCTTTTTAATAGACGTATCTCCTAAAAACGAAGGTTTTCTTGAATAGCTGTATTTTGATATTTTAAATATATTTTTAATTGGTTTCTGAAAACATGAGGGGATATATCTCCTGAAATGTTAATCATTTTTATACCGTATAATCGAAAAAAAACGGCGTCCAGTTGGTTTGGAAATGACGATCGATGATATTCCCCATATAATTTTACATATAAAATGACAGCGATCTTTATTTCGTAGCCATCGCTGACACCGTTTTTTTTTCATCATACGGTATATACTAGTAAAAACACACTGACAAGCTGGTTTCATTTTAGATTCAAAACACTGGTGTTAACACAAAAAATAACTTTTTTATTTTGTAGATTTTCTTCCAAACACGAGAAAACCAGAATTCTCCCCAAAAAATTAAATATCCGACTATATTGCCAGGATGACAGCGATATATGAGATCCATTCGGTTTTAGATAAAAAGTCCCTTTCTCAAATTTCTTCTTATCTAATATATTATATTATAATGAATAGAATCACTCCATTTGGCGCTCATGAGGCTGGAGGCATACAGAAAGAGCAAAACTGTTTTAGTCAAAAACTTTATGTTTCGAAGAGAAACATAATATCATAAAACGACGATCCAACGCTCGAAGTCGATCATCCTGACTGTGACTAAACGAGCCTAAACCCACGGTTACACAGAAAGCGAGTAAAGCGTATTTTTTGTATTTTAAGAAGCTCTATACCTTTTTGTTAGGGCCACTTCTCACTTACAAAATAATGTAAATAAACCCCACAATTCTAAAAAAATACAGACACATTTTGCGTCTAAAATGGTATGCGTCTAAATATGCCTGATTTTATACGAAAATAGCGAACAAGTGTGATGCTAATTTTCACAATTTTTTTCGGAGAATATTCAGATTGTACTCGTTTAATTTAAATGAAAATCATTATTAAAAATTGTAGCACTACTAACTAACTATATTTATCGCACAATTTGCTGGTACTAGGCATTGTAAAGTGAGTTGGGGAAGAATAATAACTTAGGTGTTTTTTCAGTGTATGTTCGTGTTATTATGTTTCTAGTCCCAAAGACGCTTTTGACGCTTTCCACGCTAAATCGTGTAAAACTGTATTGCTATTTCTGTATTCCAGGTTTAGCTTATAAGGGTTAAAAGTCTACTTACCGGTGGAGGACTCATCTTTGATCGACTGGGGCGACACGGTGTTGTCCAGGGGAGTGGAGGACAGGACTGGTTGGGGAGTCGATGCCCTTTCTGCAGAATCCCGGCTCGTGCGCCCCGTTACCGATGAGGGGGGTGTCTTGTTGGTTCTCGTCAAAGCCAGGGCCTGGTTCTGTAACAAAAAAATCGCTTTAACACGTTTGCTACCAAGTGGCTCACATAATGAGCCACCGCAAAATCTCTGGTAGAGATCTAATTTTTTTTAAACGACGGGATATGTGATTAGACGTTTGCTATTTTAACTTGGTATATGGAAGCTTTGTCATACGTGGTCTCAGTCTAAGTTTCTTCGTTATTGTTTTGTGCTGTATAATTTAATTGATTTGCTTATCTAATAGTAGTGTTTTTTTTTCGTTTACTGGTCATAGATTATAACCAAAAATCCTTGCTTACAGCTATATCTATACTAATATATAAAATCCTTAAGTGACTGACATACTGATTAATCACGATCCTGCTCAAACCACTCAACGTAAGAAGCTCAATTTTGGCATACAGGTTGATTCTAGAGTGTAGAGGTTCGATAAGAAGGGATTTTTCGAAATTCCAGTTCCAAGAGGGTGAAACCACCCCTCAAATATTACAATATTTTTTATTTAAAAAACGGTCAAGTTTCCGAAAAAACGCTTGAACACGTATATTTTATTTTGTTTTTTTACATATTTTAAGATTTTTTAAAAATGTATACAGGGTGTTTCGAAAAATCTGGTCATTGATTAATTACGATCCTGCTTAAAGCGCTTGACGTATATAGCTGATTTTTGGAAAACAGATTGACTTTAGGTTGTAGAGGTTCGATAAGAAGGGATTTTTCGAAACTCGAATTCTAAGGGGGTGAAACTATCCCTCAAATATTAAAATATTTTTTATTTAAAAGCCGGTGAGTTTTTCGGAAAAACTCTTAAATACGTATATTTTATTTTGTTGTTTTACATATTTTAAGATTTTTTATAAATTTATACAGGGTGTTTCATAAAATATGACCACTGAGTAATCACGATTCTGCTTAAACTGCTTGACGTTTAAAGCTGATTTTTGGCAAACGGATTGATTGTGGGGTGTATAGGTTCGATAATGAGGGATTTCTCGAATCTCAAATTCCAAGAGGGTGAAAACGCCCCTCAAATATATTTGTTTCAATATTTGTTTGTTAAAAAACGGTTAGTCTTTCGGGAACACGCTTGGACAAGCATAATTTATTTGGTTTTTTTACATATTTTGAAATTTTTAAAAAAACCATACAGTGTTCCAAAAAGTTGGGTAATTTCTTAACCACGATTCTGCTTAAACTGCTTGACGTAAAAAGCTTATTTTTGGCAAACGGATTTTTCGAAAGTCAAATTCCAACGAGATGAAACTACCCCTCAAATATTACCAAGTTATATAATAATATCGCCATATTGTTTTTTCTCATGCTGACATAAATGTGAGAAAATTTTATCCAGTTTGTATGTTAATGGAAATTCTTGCTTTGCTTTATCATCACCATTACAAATGATTAATTCGACGCGAACGAAGTCGCTGGTACACGCTAGTTATTATATATGTTATATATTAAGTTAAAAGAGAAATGTTGTATATAGTGATTTTTATTTATTTTTGTTGCCTTTATTCCTTTTTATGTTTATAGAATAAGCTTTTTTAAATTCAGAAAAAATAGTGAGAGAATATAGAACGCAGATGGTTTGGGAGGGGGGTTAATCACTGCGACCTTAAAGATCTATTCTGTGTCCCTTTTTTTGAGTTATAACTCATCATACAGTCTCAGGGCTTTTACAAAAGCCAGTATTTGAGACGGCTTCACAGAGGCTGGTTCTCCATCTCCGATATCTGTCGTACCAAAGTTTATGCCACGAATGGTTGTCATCTCCGAGCACGCAGTGATGAGATGTTCTGGAGTTTCCCCATTTTCCCCACAGAATCTGCATTCGCCGTTGTTTCTTAGCTTCAATCTACTGAGGTGTTCGTTGAGGGGTCAGTGTCCTGTTAAAAACCCCGCGACAATCCGAAAATTGTTCTTACTTAAATCGATGAAAATCTTTGATTTTTCTCGATCGAAGGTTCTGAGAAATGTCTTCTACTGTCTTGGGTCGTGAACGAATACACCCTTGGTAGCAAACGAAATTAAAACGAATCCGATGAGTGTTCCCTGCAAAAACAAATCATGATATTCAGGAATTCATATTGTATTGTTTGACCTCACTTAACCCAGATTAGGCGCCGCGTAAAGACGCTCGCCGGTGTAAATAATTATCTAATTCTAAGATTTGTTTTTGTGCGTCGCCGTGTAGCGGCGCATGAATTCTCTCGTAACCCTCTCCTGACATCCCCCCTTTTATTCCGCTCCGCACGGAACGACAAGCAACTCGGCAGATATAAGAAGATCTGCATGACTCATAATTCCTTTAATCCTTATATAACAAGCATTTCTGTGCCCGATTTTTAAGCCCTGAGCATTCTTAGGCTTTGAAATTATTAACTAAGCTGATCAAGAGCAGCTCTGCCGTGCCTGCGTTTATAAAAATAATCTTCCGTACAGTCGTTTTGTACGTATACTTCTCGAGATTAGGTTTTCTGTATAATGTTAAAGCAAACAACGTTTATTATACCTTTTGTTTGGCAGGCTAATTAAGTAACTTTAATAATGCTTTTTCGAGGGATAACATAAATAGCAGCAACGGGAGTATTACGACGTCGGAGATAATACTTTTCCAAATAAATAGTCGGCTTTACCTCGACATCTCTTTTCCATATCATCCATATCTGCATCCAGCGTCTTAATCCTATGTCCAGCGTGAACACGACCTGGGCGATGCGGCTAACGAACCATAGAATAAGTGCAACAAATGCGTTTATGTCCAAAATGTCCACCAGATTTCATCGGTTGTCGTATGTGCCTATTTGCCTTTCTTTACATTCATAAAATGAAACCATTGCAACCAAATCTAATAATCCCCTACAAGGAAAGCAGTAGGAATCCAACAAATTTTTAAAGGATCATTTTGTTCTAATCCCTTATAATAACAATTTTCGAGTATTTTTATTGACTTATTAAAATATCTCGTCCAAATAAAAATAAATACAACCCTGTGATATATTCAAAGTTTGGGGTAAAAAAATAACACCAAGATGGCATAAAATGTTTGCTATCATAGTGTTTTTTTGCATGAAACTTGGAAACAGCTACTTTATACATTCCCTCAAACTTATTATTTCCGATCTCGATGATAGTAGATTTCGAAAAATATTGATAAAAAATACGGTTTCAAACAAACCAAGGTTTTATTAGTGCTTATAAATCTTTGCTTAGAAATCACCACATCCACATTCTTTGTCAACCACCCACCGGCCTTTGTACCGTAGATTTCTTTTGTCCCATATTATTTCTTATTTTGTGGTACGTTACGTTTTTCAAATTCCGAAATTAACACCTCCAAGTTTTGCGTGAAAAAACAAACGGTTTGAATTTTTTAAAAATGCGTGCCTTGCGGACAAACAAAATCGCCCGCAACGCACGCACGATGCAGCTACTTTGGACGTCCAATATAAATACACATGTTTTAAACACGACGTTCAGCGCATCACACGCACCGCATCGCACGCATCGCTCGGATCGTGTTTACGCTGGACATAGGGTAACTGAAGATGCTGGTCAGTACGGACTTAATAACAAAATAGCCGGCCTGTAATATCTGACTGCACGGTTCGTCCGAATAAAATAAATAATATATCAGGATTATCCGCAGTTCGTATTCAGCTTCCGGTGAGTGGGATTACCACTATTTCCGCAAGCCTGATATCACACATTATTATGTGCCGTACACGCCGAGTGAAATTTCGGCTGTATTAACTACGTTTTATCATAAATATTATTTCTATATAGCTTGTCGCTTTTTAAACTCGGCCAGAATTAAACGTCCATTTTTGAAACATATTTAAATTAAAATTTAACATTAAAATCCGGACGCAGATAAAAAGTAAACGGTAATCCATTATCACTGGCCAAATATTAATAATAATTTTATATTTTAAAATGGATTTTTAATTACGCAAATAATTTTATATTCCATATATTTTAAATGTATTTTATTAATTCACTATCAAAATCTATACTAAATATTATAATATCATAATGAAAAATCGGCGATTACACGAAATCAGAATTATTAAGAGTTCATTGAAATGCAATATTTGTTTTAACAATTATTAAATGAGGAGGGATGTTTTAGCAATTTTATTATTTAAAATTACGATTTTTGCTGCAAATGTGGCGTTTTAATTGTAAA
Source organism: Sitophilus oryzae (assembly GCF_002938485.1). NCBI lineage: Eukaryota > Metazoa > Arthropoda > Insecta > Coleoptera > Curculionidae > Sitophilus > Sitophilus oryzae. The sequence continues at coordinate 9,642,808 of NW_022146479.1, forward strand.
TCGGAATATGCATCTTGGATAGATACCTCATTATTACATTCTCCCCCTATGTAGATGTTTGTTTTGCGTTCATTCGACGGTTTTTTTAGGATTTCGCCTATTTAAATTAATCTCCGACAGCTACTGTTGTTGCTTTCGTTTCGCGTTATCTGTAATTTTATTTTAACTAAGATTAACATTTACAATGTACAAATAGCGACTATCCGTTATTGCGGCTAAATGTTGTACGGTTTACCAGCAGCTACCTAGAGAACTCGATGCTTTTTAAATATTCCACCAACCAAAAACAAATGGAAATAATTAAAAGTCTAACTACGTATTGTTTTTTATTATTTTTTCGCGCAATAATACAAAATGATCTTGTACTGAGCAGATTTTCTACATTTTATGTCAGATCAATTGAAATACACTGCATTAATGGCACTGTTTTAAATGCGAATGCGAACAATACGCAAAAAACTTCGTTATCGCCACGCCGGGTAATTTTTCATATTTTACAAATAATTTATTTATCCGATGGCTTTATAGAACATACGTGTATCGTAATCATGCATTTACATCATTTTAATCCAACCTAAAATAATTCCTCATTTGCATTTAACCAAGTTCCTCTCCTATACAAAAAATTACCGATATTTCGTTCGATCGCAGTTTTAATATTAGTTATGCAGCGCTATTTATTAATATCCATACCATTGACAGCTTATAATAAAATCGGTATACACTTGGAACGCTGTATTTCAGCATTTTATGTCAATTTGTTTTGAAAATTATGCATATAAACAAACTCTCTACATGGAACATTTTTTTTGGAGAATTTAGTTTTTACAGTTTGACTATGTATTTTTATCCCTATAAGTCGAATATCTTGAATTCGAAATTTTCCAAGTCTTTCTTACAGTATTTCAAGAATTTGCAGGTTCCTGATGAATTGTCATAGGCAAAAACTTGTTAGTCTCTGTTGCACGTATACACCGATTTTCATCGGTTGCAATAAATCTATTGAGTGGATCAGGGAAAAGCAGAATGTCCACTGGAGAAACAGACAGGAGCACAGGCATATCAAGGCGTTCATCCAAGAACCTAATTCTAAAACTACAAAGGAACAGCTAATGCTTAGCAGAAATAAAATGCGGGTTACTAGAGGTCTCTTGAGAGGACATATGACTGTTAAGCACTATCTGAACCAATCTCAACCTGTATCAAGGATTTTTTTGCCGCAGGCTCTGCGACAAAGATCCTGAAAGAGCCGAGCACATAAAATGTCACTGCGAGGCTCTGGATCGCAAGCGACACGTTCTATTGGGGGAAGCAAGAATAGAACTGGAGGGGTCCCATCCTATCATGGACCTGTACAAGTCGGTGCAGGGTACAGTAGAGTGAGTGTAGACATAGAAAGGGGACAAACACTATATGCCTCACAGAACCGCCTCTTAATATTGGGAAAAAAGTGTGTGTTAAAGATTGAAATGGCGAAAATACGCAAACTTATGGGAGAATTTGTGACACACTAGCAACATCGCAGAGCCAAGCAAAATCTGGACATCTTCAAGTCAACGATGCAGATATTTCTATCATGCAGTGTTTTTTCTAATAAATTTAAAAATTTTAGTTTGGAAATTAACTCGAATTTTTGAGTTGGGAAGGGAGGTTCTACTGTACATAAAATGTCGCGCGATTATGAAAACATTTAAATCTTTTATTTTGTCGGGGTCTTACTTTGTTGATTCAAATTTTCAAATCGGTATCAAAAATAAATAAGAAAATCTATAAGTATATTTATCCATATACATAAGATTAATCGAACATGCCGCTGTCGTACCGATAATAACTATTTTGATAAGAGGAAAGCCATCGAGAAATCTTGATTTTCGGCTTAACACCGAATCTGGAATCATTTTTGACGAATACCGTTCATCTTACTGTTTATTGACTTCTTTTACTTTCTGTTTTTTTCGTGCAATTTTTTTTTATTGCAAAATAGTTTTACGTTTCCTTGCATGTTTAGAGGAAACAAGTATGTTGCGTAGTTATATTGTTTTAATTTATAATAATCGACAGCTAGTCAAAAGTGTACGACACATTTTTCACTTCTTGGAAGTCAACCGCTAACAGTTACATTTATTGTATCCATTGGCTGGCCTACGGACGAATATTTTCATTATTTTTATGATCAAGGTTCCTAAAGCTGTTTTGCATTTGAAGATCGATTGCAATTGCGCCCGAGGAACATTAATATTTCTCTATATATTATTATTACACCTGCTAATGCATTAACCTATGTGAACTTATGGACCAATTAGAAATGCGATGTTATTGATGCTTTTTTTAATTTTAATTTGCCTGGAAGCAATTACTTTTTATTTAAAACAGTTTAATGGAAAATTAAGTATTAATAATTAGTTTCTTTAATAATCTATTTATTTAAATGCGTCAATACGGAATTGTAAACTACGTAGACCGCATACATTTAAATTATCATAAAATTATTTTAGCCCTCCGAGGTATATTAGTCGGGGGACTGTGCGCTTTTTAAGACTACCAAAACTGACTCCCCCTTTCAAGTATATTTTAAATAATGTTTTTTATTTTTTTAGGCCCTCATGTGATAAAAAAATTGACGAATTATTTTACGAAAACGACTTCAAGGTTTAATCATCGATTAAATCTGTAATAAATGTAAATAGATTTGTTAAGATCAACCTATTATTAGATAATTTGTGGATTAACCATAATTACAACACTCGAGAAGACCAGATAAATCTAATTGGAGATTTCGAAAACAATACCTTAGCGACCAATGTCAACTTTTGGGATTTTTTTGAAATCGTGGAAAATATAGTTTCAGTCGGACACACTGCAAAAAGATTCAGTTTTTATCCGTAATAACTAAATAAAATAACCTCAATTAGATTTAAATATTCGTTTACGTGTAGCGTTTAATTGGAAAAAAATGTATAATGGTAAAATATGTACAAAGTACATTGATACGTATCGAATTGTATTTTAAGCCGGAGCGGTAAAATATGGAAGAGTTATACAAGATAAATATAGCAAATGGAGTGAGTGAGTCGTCGGTGCAGTTGGAATTACGCCGCTGCGAATTCATTCAATCCACGTTAATGCCAGATTTGGTTAATCCGGGGTTAGCCGTGTATAAGTACAATGTATTAATACAGAAATCGATAGGTTGGGCTACGGTGCGTTAAATCATCAGGAAAGGATCATTTCCAAATTCACCGCATTCGACTTTTTTTCATAGAACGCCCGTGAGCATTTAAACATACATTCAAACGCTCCGTAGCTTATTTTTTTTAATGGTAAATGTCCGAATTGTAAAAAACGGATATATTAATAAAGAAATAATGTTTGCTTAAGTTTGCGACAGAGCGCTTTCCTTATTGCAGGTAGTAGTAGTAGTATAATTTATTTGTTCCAAAATACGCATACAGGAGTATATAGATATAATAGGTCTAAGTCCAAAGAAGTTATGAGAAGTTTTTGATAATAGAGAGTACTTTAGGAAGATCTTGACCATAAATAACAAGAAAGCAGAAGTAGGTTGAGTAGTTGGTCGGTCTCTTTAGATTGTTAAGTTAGTTTAGAGGGGTCCCGTTAATGAATGTTTTAAATTGGAGGCGAGATTGAGTGAAAAGGGGCTGAGCGCTGGCCAGCTTCTTACCTGCGACGAAACTTCTGAGATGGGCGCCCCCTTGATGCTGGCCGCCACCCAGGCCTCCGCGAACGTCTCCATGGCACTCTGAAAGTCCATCGCCATGGCCGGAAGGGTGTCCTGAAGCCACGACTCGCGAAGAAAGTCTAAGCTCGGGCCATGACGCCGACAACGTGACTCGGCTTTCAGCGTGCGGGCGCGCGAGTCCACTCCAAGACAGTCGGAGCGTCACTGAGCGGAGCGGACGCCGCGGCGAGCGCTCGCAGTCGGGCGCCGTGGCGCAGAGGCAGCGACGCCGGCGGCCGGCGCTCGAATCCGCGCCACCCCGCCCCGCCAAGACGTTTAGCGCTTTTTGAGGCGATCACCCGCTCTTTTTCTTAATGAGTGCGGCCGTGGCAGGATGGCCGCCCGCCGCCGCCCTGCCCGTCTCATCTTGCAGATCAATCGGCCGATCCTGCCGCTCCCCGCGGACGCCGCCGCTGCCGCGGGCTAAGCGCCTCTCGATCGGTCCGCGAAAATAAATTCTTCGAGAAAGTTTGAAAAGGTAATCCGACGCCTGCGCCCGCTCGGCTTTGCAGCGTCCAGACGCCGATGTGTAGGCGGGGTTTTCTCGGCGGATAGAGGCGGTTCGCCGACAAGGTATGTCCCACAAGCAACAAAGGGTTCAGGCAAATTATTCATCCCTCCAGATTTAGCTGCAAATTCGGAGCGTCGCGAACGCTCTCTCAAGGCTCATATGCTTCTTCCCATTTGTCCGCGATTTCCGACATGTTCGTTATCCGTATCCTTTTCTTGCTTTACGACGTCCTTCCACATTTTAAGCCCTACACTTTTCCGGAACCAGAGCTCGTTTTCGGAAACAAGAATTTCGGTACCACGCCTTTCTCGGTACTTTCGGTATCAGCTAATTTTTATTCAATGATAATGCAGTTCGTCAATCAGCAAGCAGGACATGGTTTTCAAAAGTAAAGTTGATAAAAAATTGAGTTTTATGAAGATAATCAAATTTTATTAAATAATCAGTCATGAGAAAATTAACTCGAACACAAACTTAGTGACAAAAAAACAAGGTGACTTAAAATTCACGTTAAATAACATAAACCAACTTAAATATATTAAAAAAACCATTTTTGAATTAAAAATGCAAAGGCCTATAAAAATATAACATGATATACCATACGATCGAAAAAACGGCGTCAAGAACGGCTAGGAAATGACAATCGATGATAATGTTGGCGAGTGGCGAGGTCAAGCCCTAGACGTCATTTACTTAGCCCGTACTCTTATTTTTTAATGGCGCTTACTGCCGTAAGAAAGTTGTAATTATTTTTGTAGTGAGTAAAATTTATTTTTTAATGGCGTAGTTTAAAATTCTAGAAAAAATATTTTTTTGGAAATAGATTTGTATGTCTGGAAACGTTCAATACTTTTTTAATCCTTCTATAATTATCATCGATTATCATACGGTATAACTAATATGAACAACACTATCCCAAAAAATATGATATTTAAGTTTAAATAATTGCTAATACAAATATTGCTAATACGGACATCATACGGAACGAAATATACTGGGAATAACCAAGAGAGACCGTAAAAGAATAGAGTGAATACGACAAAAGACCCAGGTACTCTAGACATCTATCATCCACAGAATCAAATCCCTCAAATAGCAATGGGCAGGACACCTGGCAAGAAGAACAGATGGAACACAAAAATTACAGCATGGTACCCACGAGGAATTAAGAGACCTAGAGGAAGACCAAACCTGAGATGGGACCATGATATTAGGAAGTTAGCAGGGATAACTTGGACCCGCATGACCAACAATACACAACAGTGGGCCCAACTACAAAGAGAGTATTTAAATATGTAAGGGAAGATACACCATAATTGGAAATGGTTGAATAAGCTGAGAATGATGATGATGATGAACTGCTAATAATTATTATAACAACTTCAACAAAGAAAAGAAGTATATAGGAACAATAAGAAATAGCATCACTACTTATTAAGAAGAGTTTGATTTCGATCGCTAGTAAGTATCAAATGATCGTAATGATTCTTTCATTATTGTTACTGCGTCCCAAAAGTACCGAGATTTTGAGTGGCGATGTTCTTTGATGGAAGAACAGGGATTAGATTCTTCGAGGTGGCTATCGGTCTGATACACTGCGATCTATCCAGATCTATTATTGTGGTCCTCTTCTTATCCTTAATATAAGTTACATTCTCCAGTCCTATTTTTGACACAAAGTCTAGCAACTTGGAGACTGAACCCTCCATGTAGCTCTCTAGCAGGCTCTCGCACCGACATAAAATATGTTCTGTCGTTTCTTCTTCAGATTGACACTACCTGCAAATGGCTTTGTCCGTCAATCCCATTAGCTGTAGATGCCTCTTTAGCTTACAATACCCTGTTAGTAGACCTATTACAGCTTTGACTGTTTTTCTGTCTTTGTCGTGAATTTTGGCGAATGTTCCGCTATAAACTTTTTCGCCTATTTCTGCCATGCCGCCACCAAAAAAAAAAGAACGGGGAATTGCCGGTACTTTCGAAACCGGGATTTCCCAGTTCTGAACCCTACTTAAGATGTCTCAATCTTTTGGCGGTGCAACGTGTCTGCAGTATCTCTGCTTCGGTCTTCTCATATTTCGCAACCTCCTTCTTATCGCTACGGTTTTAATTCCATGAAAATTCATTAGGGTGCTACACGCTATGTGATCGAACCATAACAGAACTCGCGTTCGCATTTAACTGTTTTCTGCAGCCAGTTGGGCGCAAAGCATTTAAAAAAAGTCCAGTGTGATAATTAGAATATCGTAAAGACGCCTAGACTTAATTAATCCCCTTTTCAAAGCAAAAATCAATTCGGCCAAATCAAGACATCTTATTTTCTTTGGTAAGTTCCTACATACATGGATTACGAGGTCCTGCTAATGCTACACGATATACACTTAATAAATTGAAATATCTTTTCTTTAAGCCCCATTTACACATAAAATTTTACCGTCAGTTTTACCTTTCGAACGATTTTTTCTTTCGAAACATTTTTGGTTAACTTTGTGCAAGTTTTCAAGGCTCTCAGAAGAATAGTAAACACAGTAGTAAAACATAACATTTTCAGTCACTGAAATATTTTGGTATTCTAAGAAACTGTATTTTTGTTTTCACAAGATTTTTCAGTTTAGATAAAATGTTACGTACAGGTCAAACTAACGCCTTTTTTCTACGCCTTTTAATTAGTAAATTAACAGTAGTTTCATCAAAATCGATGACCTGATCAAAAAGGACAAATTTCATGAGTGTATATGTAATATGTATGGAAAAAAGTTCAAAAATTGAGCATTTTTGGCTCTATTTTACAAGTTTTCCAGGCTCTCAGAAGAATAATAAACATGGTCGTAAAATTATGAAATTTTCAGTATTCATAGAAAATTTTATGTAGATTTAGAATAATTAATGGATTAACAGCTTAAATATTCTGGTTTTGAAAGGAACTGGATTTTTTGAACCCTTGTTTTCGCACGATTTTTCATGATAGTTAAAATGTGACCTACAGATTAAACTGAAGTCGTAAGGCCAAAATGGTCTATATTTTTGCGTTCTTGGCCTTTTTATTAGTAAATCGGGGTAGTTTCATTAAAATCGGTGAATTGTTTGAATTTCATGAGTATACAGTATGTATTTTTTATCATTGAAATTTTGAGAAAAATTCATTCTTTATTAAAATTTCTGCTGGTTCTAAAATTGTTAATCCCGTTTATATTTCCCCAAATTTTCATACCGTTTTAAAGAAAATTAAGAAAAACATGAAAATATGGTAGACTTTGAATTTATTGTTTGATTGAAGTCCTAAAAATCAAAATGCGTTTCTATGGTAATATCAATTCGATTACATTCTTTGATACATTGTTATTCACAGAATTTGAACTAATCTAATGTTTTTAGTCGTTTTAAAATGTTAAAGAAGCACAAAAATTTTTTAGATCAATGCTACGGAAAGGGTGATGAGAGTTATCGGAAAATATGATACTTTAACAACAGCAAAGAATATAACATTAATCAAAATTAATAATAACCATCTATCAAAGAATGAAATCGAATAATTGATATTATCATAGAAACGCGTTTGAATTTTTAGGACTTCTACCATATTTTCATGTTTTTCTTAATTTTTTCTAAAACGGTATGGAAAATTTCGGAAAGTAGAGGTAAACTGGATTAACTAGTTTAGAACAAAGTAAAGAACTTTTAGAACTTAGTAAATAACAGTATTTTTTCAAAATCATTAACCTGACCAAAATAGACCCTATACGCTATGTATAGATGGAGCTTTAATTGATCAAAATATCTCAGCTCTTTTAATTTTTAAACGTAGTTTTTGTAGCGATATTCAGAGTCTCGGTATCAGAAAAACTGTGTACGATACATGCTTATATACTAGAATGATTCAGTTATTAAGCATCCTTCTTTGGAGATAAGCGACAGATATTGTATGAAGAATGTGCTAATCAAGAATAGCTGATTTTGCATATTTTGACTATCACGCGAGATTAGCAGCGGCAAACATTGGGATTTAGAAACAATGATAGCTTTGAAACGAAGCAAGGGGCTTATTTGACAAATTCAGAACAATGTCTTGGCTTGTCACGAAAACCTAATACGATTAATGTGGTAACAAATATTTTAATTTCACAAATCCAGGCTGGTACAGAATTTCTAAGTAAATATTTGAAAAATATTAAATTTAGAAAAAATTACGTTCTCAACAGTAAACATAATTACGATAAGGAATCGATTAGCACAATAACCACTCCAGGATTTCGTATTAATTGATGATTATTCGGCTTTTGAAGTTTACCCTTTATCGGTAGATTAATATTTTTTGATAAGTAAATATTTTTAAATGCCATACATACAGATATGTTTCGACAATAATCTCTCGGTTTAATATCCACCGCTATCCGAAGGTATTTAATTTACAATTACACAGATTTAATATTATACAGAGAGCGACAAACAAGTATGTATGTACCTACTCCTTCGTATTTCGTTGATTAAATGGTGCAATTGTTGCGTCTGAAATAAAATAAAATCACTTCCGTTTTGGCATTATGCAATGCTTAATTTTATGGGTAAAATTGAATTTTGGACGTTATATTATCGATACTTCCAAACCAATTTACCTGTTGTCTGCCCAAAGAGTCAGTGATATGGGTGACATTGATAAACTGACAGAAAATAAAATTTGGTTGTGAGTTAAAATGAAAGGCACAACAGTGACTGACTTATATTCATAAAGCGCTATCCAAAGGTTTTTTATTTACACTTACACAGATTTAATATTATACAGAGAGCCACAAAAAAAGCATATATGTACGTACTCCTTCGTATGTCGTTGTTTAAATGGTGCAATTGTCGCGAAATCCGCGTTTGAAATAAAAGAAAATTTATCAGTGACGTACATATGGGACTCGGGCCGCTCCGAGGACTTGCTTCCATATTTAAAATGAATATATTTTCCCAACTACTCCCTCGGGGAGGGAGACACTTCTTAAATAAACCCAAGTTATATCATTTGAAAACTACAAATCAAATCGATCCCACAAGATCTTCTGCACCGCTTTTAAAGCGAAGTACACAATTTAAATGTTTAAAATATGGCTTACGACTGTATGCGAAAGTATGGCTTCACTTTGGGCCTTGTTTGAAATATGGAAGATGCGAATGGTGCTTAATGGAGTGCTTCGTTTAGGACAAATGGCATGTTTAATATAGATCTATCAAAAAGTTTTACGTAATGGAAAAGTCTGGAAAAGCACACTCACAGCTAAATAGCAAAATACAATATATTTTATCTTAAAGAAAATCGTTACATTCTTCTCTATTCACAATTATTTATCTGTTTTTTATTTGCTGATAATAAAAATGTTAATTTAGATATAATCTCATGATCACCGCTACCTATAATGGAATTAATTATAATAACCGATTAAGTACTTACGTTGATCATTAATTTAAGATACCAAAAATATCGCAAATTGTGTTTTGTATTAATAAGATACAGTTTGCTCAAATAATATAAACATTATCAACAGCTGGTGTTGTAAAATAGTCCAGAACATATGAATAAACGAGCCAAAAGGAAATTGAAAATCAGTCAGTTACTTTTTTAAATTTTAGGCTGAATTTTCTCATTTTTTTTTCCTTATTTTTCTTAAGAAAAATGAGAAATTTAAAAATATTTAGAACAAACAGAAGAAAAAATAGATATTTAGGACACGTTACCCTTTTTTCTAAGCCTATTTGAATTGTAGATGACATCATCTAAACTGTAATGGATACATATAAAGTATTCAGTTCCAAAAATGCGTTCTTTGTTTTAATGCTGAAACTTTAATGAACACATATTCATTATATTAACGTACTAAATCATTGATGAATGAGTTGTACATTGTGACAATGAACAATGTTATTAATACAAGGAACACACTACATTATATTAATGTACGCGGTTATTAATATCAGGAATAAAATATTAGGACTTAAATGGTGGCCATCTTGATCGGTTACTTTGGCACTTTAATAACGTCTGTGTGGTTGAGTTATTCAGTGAGGCTTTAGTTTCATTAGAGCGGTAAGTGTTCTCGTCAATATTTTAAATATTTTAAATAAAAGTCCTATCATATTGTAGTTAATTTGTTGTGTTGTCAAATCAAATTCCGCTGTGTGAGATCTCTGGTGTGGGTATTCGTTAAAACAGCGGTTTCCAAATATGTTTCAGAAGATAAAAAACAAAAAGAAGAAAAACATAGTAACAAGTCGAGGCATGGAACTGATTATGGTAAATTCGAATGTTCTTTTAATATTTGGCATTTTAATTATTTTGATATACGTCTTTTAGAACCGGAAGAAGATGGTGAGACTTGCCTTCAAGCCATCAAATTCGACAATTTAACATCGGATCCACTTGATGCGACTTGGAAAGCCTGTTGCAAATTCGTCTAGACGTTATCAAGTCTAAGAATACAGCTAATATAATGAAAAAATGGTCTTTTTATAGAAATTCCTCAGGATATCGACTGGTAAATTAACTTTATTATTATAGTTTACCCTAAAATTAATAATAACATTACAATTCTCTTCGTCGATTCGATTTTTTTAATTTTTAATTTGTATATGCTATATCGAGTTATTATAATTATTATTAGTTTATTACACTTGTTTTTTTATTGCCCTAATGGAAAAATTTACTGTGCTTGTAAGTAAGTCGGCACTATTGGTAATTTTGTTACCTTTGTAGCTAAGGGCTTGTTCAAATGGAAATCTATTTATAGTAGAATTATTTTAGGTAGTTGACTGGGAAATGACTATCAATGACATTTTATATCAATGACAGCGATCTTCATCATCGATTATACGGTGTTACTAATAGTGTCGACTTTTAAATGTATAACAGTAATAAATAGGTTATGAAATTTTTTCATTGTATTAATGATAACGGTTCATTAATATATTGATTTAGGTACATTATATTAATGAAATCTGTTCATTGTACCAATAATGTGTTCTACAAATTAATGAACACTGTTCATTGATTTAATGAACTTTAAGTTCATAGAGTTAATGAATTACTTTTCATTGTGCCAATGAAATCGTTCATCGGCTCAAAATTAATGATTTAATTCATTATATTAATGAACTTTTTCATTATATTTATGTCGACTTTTGGTTCAGTGTAAATAAGCCTATGTCATCAGCGAATATTTGATGGATATATATATGTATACAACACTATATATACTTTCTTTTTTTAGAACAATCCTAGAGAATTGATAGAATGCATAGAGAAGCTGAATAAATTAGGCAAACAAAACAAAGTCCTCCTACTCTGGGTGCCTGCTCACCAAAGGATAGAAGGCAATGAAAAAGCAAATAATCTAGGTAGGAAAGGAGCGAACACTCCACTAACTGGACCAGAACCGTTCTGCTTTCCAAGTGGTAACCAACTCAAGGCGGAACTTAAGAACTTGGACGATTCCATCCGCAACCTGGAATGGAAATCTTGCAACGGTCTAAGACACTCGAAGAAGTTTCTGAGGGCTTATGATCAAGAAAAATCACAGATCTTCCTGGGTGAAAGTAAGAACAATCTTCGGATTGTCACGGGGTTTTTAACAGGACACTGTTTCCTCAATGAACACCTCAGTAGATTGAAACTAAGAAGAAACGACGAATGCAGATTCTGTGGGGAAGATGGGGAAACACCAGTACACCTCATCACTGAGTGCACCGAGACGACAACCATTCGTGCCATGAACTTTGGTACGACTGATATTGGAGATGGAGAACTACCCTCTATAAAACCGTCCCAGATACTGGCTTTTGTCAAAGCCCTGGGACTGTATGATGAGTTATGACTCAAGAAAGGGGGACACAATGGATCTGTAAGGTCGCAGTGATTAACCCCCCTCCCACTCATTGTAATTCTAATTCTAGAACAATCCTATATCTTATACTTACATTTTCAAATACATTCTGTAGATAGATATAGGAAATATTTTAGATGTTTTCAAATCACATATAGGGATGTCATTGACGTGGTCACAAAATTTCGAAATTTAGGTTATTATTTTTTTTTGAATAAGAACGAAGACAGACATATGCATCAGTACAAAGAGCAAACTGGTTGAATCTAAATTTAGCAGCGCCGTATCGAAAAGTAGTTAATCAAAGTAACTAACTCAATTAAAAATTCTTAGAAAGGGGTCGGTAGAGACACTGGCCGCTTCGCTGGCGAGGTCTATTCGGTATCGAAGACACAAGTCAACCCTTCGTAAAATCCATTAGCTCTCAGTAATAATGTCCGAAGTATCACAAAGAGCGATTCAACCATCTAAGAGCTCGGGCGGGACTTATGCCTATGCAACAATTAGCCGAAAAGGCTAAGTGTATTACTTACTACTTACCTAAAGGCTTTAAACTCTAAAACTCAATTTACACGTCTGCAATGCGTACGACTTAGGGCAATGATAATTTATTTAGCCTGCCTTTATAGCGCACGGAAAGAAATTACCCGTCTCAATTCTATCACGATCATTATTTTTAACGCAAGTTTCTTTTTAATTTCTCTCTGATTGTCGCGTTAGCCGTCTCCATTTCTATATAGTTTTATAGCAGTGTCTCCGAAACTTATATAAAGGGCGACCATTTTTGTTAAAAAAAATGTATTTCAGTAATTTGGAAGATGGCGACATTAATATAATTACAGTCGCAGGTCAAATTAAGGAGTTTATAAGAAAAATCGATCTATGGTCGATTTCTCTTGGCAAAATTGCTTACCAGTGAATTCAGAAAATTATGGAAGGTGTATCTAATTACAGTGCTACAAATTTTGAACCATGTTACTTTGCTCAGTTTTAATCAATAAAATATAATAGCTACAACAGTTGCAGAATCCATGTTTAGCCTATTCCTTTCCAGGGGCGTAGATAGGTGTATGCTATGGGGGTGGTACTATGATTAAGTAGCAAAAAAATCACCGTCGGAATTTTTTTGTCGAATTAAAACGACGGCGATTTTTTTGTCTTCAAAAATATATAAAAACATAACACAAAAATTAAAATATAGATTTGTAAATAACATAAACAAAAATGAAACAACGACGTTTATTAGTTAATTTTCTATAAACTATAAATAAAAAACTCTAAACTATAAAAAAAAACTATAAATAAAACTACAAAACAAAATCAAGTTTTCTAGTACGCTGTTTGGAAAACCTATCAATAACAGCATCAACATTTATTTCAATATCTTTATGGATATTGATTAGAGTTAACCCCACTAATCTGTCTCTGAATTAAGAACACTTTGTATGCTTTTAATTAGGTCGAACATATTATAAACGATAAATCAACATAATTAAAAGCATACAAAGTGTTCTTATATGTCGGATATTAATTAAAAAAAATCCTTTCATAGTCAATGACTATTTCAATTCTCGTATCTCGTCAAGCGTCAGGGGGGGGTACTGTCCCCCAGTACCCCCCCCCCCTTATCTACGCCCTTGTTCCTTTCAACATAAATATCGAAATGCCTCGGTGCCAGTATTATTTTGTGCTGATTTGAGGTCAGAAATAAATATTATTTAAAAAAATACCAATAAACACGAAAAAAAAACTCAATCAAAAAAAGAATATAAAATATAGAAATATCAAATGATGGAATAATGAAACCCCATTTTTTTTAATGACCGATCACGATTTCACAACCCGCAGATTCTCAGAATTTTGAACTTAATGATACAGTTGGGTACTGAAATGGTGAAAATGGTTCGATTTTTAACATCATGTTTATGCGAGTTACGTTTCTCGTCTATGACTGCTATTAAACAAAAGTGAGAAATCTGCTGGTGCTTGAAAACGATTAGGAAGGTCACATATCGAAACATTCACTGACACGTTGGAGAGACTTTAGATCAGCCTAAATGTATATGCAACAGGTAAATTGATTTGGAAGTATCGGTATGTAACGTGCAGCATTAAATTTTACCAATAATTAAAAAAATAGAGATATCACGACATGTCACCAAGAACGGGGGAGTGAAAAAATCCCTAAAAACTTGCTTCACGTAAATAATAGACGTCCCCTGTCTAAAAAAAGTCCGGATCTTAGAGCTCACATGTCTTGAATTTTCAAAAACCTGTATGGAAACCCTAGCCTGGTCTGGTCAGCCATTTGAATTTCGTTTTTAAAGTGAAATCGCTGGCATTTCCAAGATCAATTTAATTTAACTGCGGAGTATTAAAAAAAGAGGGCAATCGAGACCCCGGAGAATGCTCCTGAATATATTAGGGCGGGCGATCATTGAAGGAAAGAGTTGCTTCGCCATCGCCAAGCTGGAAGAATTATACAACCATTATACGAGGATTAAAGCGAAATCACGACCGTTCTTAGCTCGGCATTGTCTCGGACCGGGTCGTTTGGAAAAACGAATAAATATCTCTGGAGATGCTGCGGTACAGGGTGGCTCCGCTGTCATTTTTCTAATTCCCAAATACGCCACCGCTGCATTACGAGGATTTTCCTCTCCGAGTCGTTGGCTTTTATGGTTTCGCCGCTTTCTTTGTCTCCTTTCAATATCTTCCAGTGTTGGACGGCATAAGACGCAGCCATACTCCATTCCAGAAGACTGTCTTTAACGGACAGAAAGAGACTCGGTTTATTTTTTCCTTCCTCGTCCGGAATATAAAAAGGCCTGGATCACTCTGTAGATTTTCTGGCATGACGACTAATTCCGCCCCAAGTGCCATAAGACTATTAAAACTCTAAACGCAATGCGAACCGAGCTTTCATTATTTGTAATCTAACGGGACTTATGGAAAAAGTTTCCATTTATTTTTAATTCCTTATATTCCACCCTTTTATTGAAAGCCAAGAAATACATCTTACCTAAGGCCCCGAGTAAACCCCCGACACAACGAATTTACGTCTTTTTGAGTTCAGCAAAGCGTGTCGATTTAAAAAACCTTAAATAAAATACATGGGTTCTTTTTCGGATGTAATCGGTCATGCTAATATAAAAATTTATTCAATATTAAAGTGAAAAGAACTCAACTCTGGGCATATTGATCTTTCGCTTCTCGTTCTTTCTTTCGATATCAGCCGCGTGTTTTTTAAATTTGTCTTGTTTTGGCAGCGTTTCCAGATATGTTTTTGATTAAATTTTTAGGCCCCTATTAAAAAGACCGGGGCCCGTAACAGTTGTCTCGACATTCTAAAGGTGAGGGATTATTGTAACGCTTCAGGTGAGTCTGTTAAATTTCCAGACGAAACAATAAAGTTTTTATATAGAGAGAAGAATTAAGGGCCCTCCTGATTAAAAACCCCAAGCGCATCGAAATAAATTGATTCATCAAGCGTGCGGATGCTGTTTATTCTGAAAACGACCCCTCCGCTTTCTACATCGATACCTTGGCATTTATCAACCCTCTAAATGCCGTAATTTGGTTACTCCCAATTTTCCCTGACCCTACTCGTTTGTGTATGTCTTCTCTGGAACTAGGAACGGCGTCTAGCTACATCATCTGTCCCTAAATAAGGCATTAAGGTGAATAAAAAGCAAAAACGATGTTTATTAATTGCAAAGTGGTTTGTTTAATCGGTTCGAAGACGGTCCCCAGCGAGATCAAATAAACTTGTCAAAACGTATCGACAGATTAAAGGTTCCTTTAAGGTACGGAAGTATTTTTTCGCCCGCGAAGTAAAGCGGATTGCGCGTAATTTAAAATATCAGGTGCACTGAACTGAAATCTTAGCAATTAGTTCTTTGAGTTTGGGCGGAGACGTCTAGAAAGAAACGCAGATCATTAGTAGGGTTTATCAGAGATTATTTGAGACGCTTTGATGTTTATTAAATATAAAACCGCGGCACTGCAAAAGAAGCGCTCGCCGCTCTAAACATGGCCGCCTTTGAAAATGGAAATCGGCTGGATTTTTGAGGGTGAGGGGGGGGGGGCAAACCACCGCCATAGTATAAGGAAACTAGCAGCCTTACTTCTCGTCCTATCCTTTATTCTTTTCTGCCACATTCTATGACCTAGTGTTTTATTACTGGTGTATCTGTTATATAAAGAGTAGTGGGACTAGCGGGGCACTCGTCAGAGTTGAATTTGTGCAAATTTGATACATTATTTTATCACCTAATTGTTAATTTAGTTAGTAAAAAACAGTAAAATACTTCAAGATTTTCAACCCGACTCCATGAGACACTGAATATAGCCGAATAAGGTGTGTTTTCATCTACTGTAAAATTTTCAATGTTAGTTACAACAGTTTGTGTGGATATAAACCTTCAAAAAGCTTATGACAAGGTATCCATAAAAAAATGTGGAAACGTTTGAAATAAAAAATATAAATGCCAACTTATTTATAAAGCAGTTAAGAACTTATAACAGAGAACTACAGCTAGAATAAAAATACAAGATTAATAATTGTCAGAACACATAAATATTACAAAATGCTTCAAGCAGGGATGTTGTCTTTCCCCTGTACTGTTCCAAGTATACCTACAACAATGAAAACATTTTATACATTTTTTTCGGACGATCTGATAGTCTTAACCTATGACCACGACAACCTTGAATACATGACAAGGAAGCTGATTGAAGAGATATAATAGTATATACTAGCTATATGTAGTGATGGGATAACTCGAGCGAAAATTCGCTCGAGTACTCGATTATTGAAGTAACCGACATCGCTCGATTATGAAGGAGCGATGCAAGTGACGAGTACCAAGCGACGAACGCAAGCGATCCTAGAATGAAATAAATTGAAATCCGATTTTAATGTGACATACTCGATAAAAAGCCGAGCGAATTTTCTACATACATTGCAGGTAGCAAATTTATACGACGCCGTATATATATGTATCCGTTGGGTATCTGAGGGACAACATTTTACGACCTACATTCACAATGCTTTGAAATAATCTAAATCAAGCGATCAAGCGAATCGCTCGCCGCTTGCTATACTTGCCATTCATCACTACGCACGCAACTTACTGCTTGGCGCTTGGCGTTAACGAGTACTTATAACAAGCGACGGGTGAAAAACCGTATTTTTAAATACGAGTGATATTTCGCTCGAGCGATCACTCGGTTATTGCAATCACTTGAAATTTGTGTACCCGATTATTGAAATTAATCGGTTTTTCCCATCACTATACATATACTAAGTAATAATGACGAAAATACTGCTGCTTTCCGACAAAAGTGGTACCATTCAAAATTTTGTGATTTTGGGTTTTTCTAACCCATAGTAATAAAAAACGTCTTTTTAACGAGCAAACCCGTCCTAATTTAAAATTAAATAATTCACCATTAGGTGTCATTCTGACCAACTGTCTTTTGACCAACTTTTTGATTTTTGGAATATGATTAACGTGGAAGACCGTTATTATCCAAACCAATTTAGTTGCGTCATGATTGCATCGTGACAATTTTGTACGTTGGATCATACTTTCTTGTGAAAAAAAGTCCCAATCCAAAAAGTGCCAGTTTCGTGATACAATGGTGATACATATTTGAGATCCGCTTTACAGAGTAAAGGGTCGCAAAACAAAAAGTGACTGTGATTTTTCGGTCATTATTTATTATTATTATTTGATTAGTCAAGGCAATAGGTATTAAAAATGTACTTAAAACTATACTTATTTACTATCAAACCCCATCTTAAAGATTAGTTAAAAACTGGCTGTGTAAGAAAACATAATATGATTAAAAAATTGTCAATTGCCTTTACTGTAAAGCTTATTAATTTTGAGCTGTGTCGCTTTTGTCGGAAAGCAGCATATTTTACCATTTATGTATTTTCATAAAAAGCATACATAATGATGCACTTCGTTTTTGTTTTCTTGCGCAGCGAATCTATTTTGGAAGGCATATTCTCACAATTTTTGAATGAATATCAGCTGGTCTAGGTAACCAGTTTATCCTTTATCCTTAACTCTTAAAAAATCCGTTTTCTCCACATATACCGCCAAGATACTTACACTATACATACATATTTGATATTATACAACAGAACACATGTTAGCTGTTTGTACCTATATACGTAATCCCATCTCAAGTGCTCTACATGCTGCCAACAATCTGCCGAATTTTATCGGCTAAATATTTACAAGGGTGGAGCTACTGTATTCCTCATACTATGCTATCGCGGCCACCCCCGATGGCCGGATGCGACCGGCATTGGCAAAGACTCCCGATCGCACACCTTACGCCCTGACTAAGGTGTAATTTTTCATTACGTGCCCAGATCAAGCCAGGACGTGATCAGGTTTTAACTTCGCTGATAGAGTAAGGCGGCCAAAGCGACTAATGCCTGCCCTGGTTCGCGCCCTTCGCCCATTATAATTTTTAAGCCCCGATCTTTGTCATTATGCACTTAGCTTCGGCGGCCGATCGCACTTTTTACAGTTGGGGCACGTCTTGGCGGGTGGCGCGGCCTCGATCAACACCAAAAATGCCCCATTCAAATTAAAAATGTAATTTCGCCAGCGGAAGAGTTATTACGTTTTAATCCTGGGCCCGAGATTCGGGTCGGGCCGTTAAACATTCCAAGTAACCGGAACAAATCTTGGCAGGATCTTCCGACCAATTGCGGAGCGCCAACTTAATGTGCCTCGTGGGGCCCTCGCGCTCCGAAAAAATCTTTAATCCCGTTTTTAATTTCTTACTTAAGCCACTAAATAAAGAGTTTCGGAATTTTGTGTACAAGGCCTTAATTCTCGCGAAAGCTGCCATCTGAGGGTCGCTCTTTCGCCGATTAGAATAAGAATTCGAAAGCCTTCGACGAACAGGCTCGAATTTTGCGCAAACAAGTACAAGAAAAAGGCAACCTCAGTCAATTATCCCATGCTCCACTACACAATTAATAGCATAAGTGTTTTGGTTTGGTAAAAAATTGACTTTTTGGAACCCTTGTTTTCATACGTTTTTTCGGTTAGTTAAAATTAACCTAACCAATATACTACCTACAGGCTATAATGAACTCATAAGGCCAAAATGGCCTACGTCTTTGTGGTCCACACCCTTTAATTACTAGAGTAGTTTCAACAAAATCGGTAATCTGACCAATATCGAGAAATTTCATGAGTCTACTTTCATGAGTCTACCAGGTGCGTCTCAAAAGTGGCTCACCCCTATAACTTTTTTAGTTTTTTAGATAAAACAACGTGATTTAGTATGTTAGTATATGAAATAATTTAGGATTGATTGACGTATTCAATTGTGTTTGTTCACTTCCTATTTCACAACTTGATTTTTAAATGGCACCCTCGGTATTTTTTACTTTATTCGATAGAAAATGATACTCTGAATAGAATGACATATCATATGTCAACTTTTGACATTTTCGCATATGGTTTATTCAAAATTGTAACATGTGGTTCATAACGACAATTTGACTCGAAATACCAAGTGTGTGGTATCAAATTATTCGTAAAAAATGCTTTTTCCAAATATGCTAATGAGCCACCCTCGTTCCATTTGAAAAAATTGAGATTATATTTAAATACGATTTGGTCATCTTTTAACCGGTCAGGACAAGACACTAAAAACATTAAACGATCAAATCTATGTTCCCAAGGTTCCCAATTTCATTGAAATTAATGTTTTTAACACAGCCATAGCACTCTAGATTTAAATTTGAAATACAATTTGTTTTTGAGCGAATATGTCAAAAGTTGACATATGATATGTCATTCGATTCAGAGTGTCATTTTCTATCGAATAAAGTAAGAAAGTACCGAGAGTGCCATTTTAAAATCAAAAGTTGTAGTCATTTCCAGTGAAACAGGAAGTGACCGAAAACAACAGAATTGAATATGTTAATCAATCCTAATTTATGTCATATTCTAGCGTACCAAATCTCGTTTTTTTTTAATCTGAAAAAATAAAAAAGTTATACGGGTGAGCCACTTTTGAGACGCACCCGGTATATATGGAAAAAAGTAAAAAAAAAATACCATTTTTTGGTATTTTTTAGCTAAGTTTTCAAGGCTATTAGAAGAATAGTAAACACAGTCGTAAAATTACGAAATTTTCAGTATTGATAGGAAATTTTATGTTAATTTAGAATATATAATGGTTGAACTGAAATATTTTGGTTTTCTAAGAAACTGGATTTTTCAAATCCTTGTTTTCGCAAACTTTTTTAGTTTAGTTATAATGTTATCTACAGGCCTTCTACAGGTAAAGCAAACTCGTAAGGCTAAAATGGCCTACGTTTCGATTTTTACGCATTTTAATTAGTAAATAACAGTAGTTTCATCAGAATCGGTGGCCTGACCAAAATTGACAAACTACAAACTTCATGAGTATATGTATGGAAAAAAGCTCAAAAATTGACTCTTTTTTACAAGTTTTCTAGGCTCTCAGAAGAATAGTAAACATGCTCATAAAATTATGAAATTTTCAGTATTCATAGAAAATTTTATGTAGATTTAGTAATATCAGTAGTTTTATCAAAATCCATGGCCGGACTTGAAAAAGAGTCTCATTTTCTGTACATGCGGAAGCTCACATCTGAGGTTCGCTCTTTTACCGATTAAAATAAGAATTTGAAAGCCTTTTCACGTTTTGAACACACACGAGAAAAAGGCCACATCAGTCAATTATCCCATGCGCTAATAGAGAGATAATTAATATTTTGGCGGAACGGCTCAAAGGCGACCCTTGACTCGCTGGACCACTCATCCAGATCCATTTCTTTAATAGCGAACAACTTGGGGCTGGACGACACTCGTCGCTTGCGCAAAAAGTTAGTTTGTTTTATCCGCGTATTTAATTCGGCGGGTCTTGCTTTACGGCATCCGTAGATGCAAGCAATTAGCTAAGTGAGTCCCGATTCCAAACGGCTTTGATGCTCGCCTCGACAAGGAATATTTTTATTCCCCTGGAGTGGAAAATTTGCTAGACTGCGTATTTATGTCAACTAACTCTAGCGGGACAAATATTAGTTCAAGCCGCATAGGCCGTTATTACTAAAACGCAGTGGCGGCTGGCCCTAAGCACTTGGGGGCACCTGCCCCTCTTGCCTGTTCCTACATGTTGCGATTCACTCCTCTATGTCACTTATTTAATAATAATAATAATAAATTTGCCTTTGTCAGTGAGGTGAACCGCCTATTTAAAAATAAACATATTTCTTTAAATTCAAAACATTCATTTTCACACTCTGATACATAAATAAAATTATTGATTTTTAAAATATTATTCGCAAACTAGGGAGAGCAGAGAACGAATAGCGATGATAGGTGTAAAATGATAGCTTCTAGATCACCATTCGAAACGCATTGACGTTATTTTGCTTTGTAAATTCTGGTTATTGTGACAAAAAAAATGTTATTAAAGGTAAAGTAAATGATTCCTCATTATTCAACTAATGTTAACTAAAGCATATATTTTGTTTTTCTGTTGTAATATTCGGCGATCAAGTTTTTCCTTATTTATTTATATAACATGTGTATGTATTTAATAGATTCCATTTATGGCTGTGAATAATTTCTAGTTTAAAAAATAAAACCAATAAATGGTATAACTCATAGCTGAGTAGCCTCCTGCGTCCCAAGGACCTCAGTATCTGCAGGTGGGGACCTGCTAACTAACAAAACCTCTTCAATTATGAATGTATTAAACCTCAAACCTTGGTATGAAGACAATATTTATATTATTATTATTTCTCTTTAATTAAAGTTCAGAACAGCATAGTTGGATTCTCTGGAATAATGATCGGAGTTTTCTCTGCCGTGCTCTTTTACTTGTGAATTCCAGGCAGAGTACGGTACACCTTTCATTTCATTTAATTTAATAAAATAAGTAGGGCTATTTACAAATTTAGCGTTTGATTTACAAAACCTATCCTCCTCAAATTTTCCAAAATATTGCTTCTGTCGAGCGCATCCGAGGTAATCACAATAAAAAATATTTACCACAATAACACAACGTAGGTTCCTTTATTTCATTTAAATAGTTTTTTATACAGTTGGCAAAAATAATCCCTCTTCAACTTTGTTGAACGAATTTGGGTTGTTATACTACATCAGTAATAAAGTTAAACATTACCCTATGGTTTGGGCATTATTGGGAGGTTGTTTGGCTTAAGCTACTCTTACACCTAACCATAATGCGCCACGTATATAAGAGGCGGATTAAATCCAACTAATCTATTAATTAAGCAAATAGTAATATACACATGTAAAATGAATAAGAAAAAGCAAATAAACTAGCTAGAAAAGGAGCGAACAATAAACAATAACTGCCCCAGAACCGTTCTGCTTCCCAAGTGGAAAGCAACTTAAAGCGGAACTCAAGAACCTGGAATGTTTTTTCCGTAACCTAGAATGGGAATCCTCCAACAGTCTAAGACATTTCTCAGGGTTTACCACCGAGAAAAATCTAAGACTTCCCTTGATTTAAGAAGAATAATCTTCGGATTGTCACGGGGTTTTAAACATAACACTGTTTCTTCAATGAACACATCAGTAGAATGAAGCTAAAAACCACGGTGAATGCAGATTCTGTGCATGGGAAGAATAGGAAAACACCAGAACACCTCTTCAGGCGAATGCACCGAGACGAGAACTATTCATGCCATAAGCTTTGGTACGACTCATATCGGATATCGGAGGTGCAGAACTAACCTCTGTAAAACCGTCTCAAGATAGTGGTTCTGTTTGCAAACTGTGATGGACTTGATAGAGTGGTGCATCTAAAGATTCAGTCTGTGAGGGATAGTTGTAATATTTAAGTATCTAGATTTAGATTTAATTTTTGATGAAAGGTATTGTAACTGAGGAAAACTTAATAAACTGATTTGTCTGGATTTTCAATCATGAAGGGTATTATTCATTTCTTTTGTGCCACTAAATAACTTCCTGGGAGGGGTAATTACACCCCATTATCCTTCCCGTATATGCGCCCCTGACTTGAGAGAGAGTTTGGAGAATAAAGCTAAGCCAGTACTGGCTAAAGGGCCGCCACTGCTAGGACGAATCATACCCTTGTCGCGGCATTCTACGTATAGGTTTATTTGTTTTAAATTAGGACATGCAAGCAACTACAGCCTTCTGAAGCTAGTGGATCAAATTACCCTATGAAAAATCACTAAAGAGGGATGTCGAGGGAGTTTCTAATAAAATTAGAGACCCAGGTAGTCGACACCGCACTACTTCGGAACTCGATAAGCCCCATCTTATCTGCGTCCCTTGCCAAAGCGCGAAATCTTTTAATTTCCCCGTTGTAGCGTCGCCCGGATCGCATTAAGGAGCGATACGTGTCTTTCTGGAATTAGCCAAATGTGTTTTCGCATATTAGACATAAGACGGAATTAATTCTGTGCTCCCTTGCGGTGCCGAGCATAGTAAAAGCATTAGCATCGTCGCGTCTTACCTGAACCCGATCACTTCAATCTGGGAGTCTTGACGCCTCGGTCTCCGCAAGCGGATAATCGGCCTTCCAGTTCCTGGATAAACCATTTACATAATACGGACTGATACGCGCCCGTATCCACTGCCTGTCACTTCGCTCGCCGTTCACGCACATTGGATCGACCCAAAGCAATTTGCTGGACACTCAGCAATTATGCAAAATTTCTAACTTAAGACATTTTTTTGAATAAATGTGTTCTAAAATCTTCAAATTTGTTAAAAAATAGTCATAACTTTATTATAGATAACTTACTGAATAGTGCAGGGGTGTTTTCCAGAATATATACCGTATGATCGAATAAAAACGGCGTCAGCGATAGCTATGAAATGAACGATCGCTGCCATTTTATACATAAAATTATAAGGGAAATATCAGCGATCGTCATTTCCCAGCCAACTGGACGCCGTTTTTTTCGATCATACGGTATTTTATTTGAATTTCCGTATTACAAATTAAACTGCATAATTTCAAACTTATTCCAAAACTTAATGAACTTTTTTATCATATTTTTATTCTATATGAATTATGACCTTGCGATTTGTCCAGTTCTTTAATACCAGCATGTATTCAAAATTTTCTAAAAAAGTCTTATTATTATATAATGTATCACAAAAAAATTAAATTTTAGTCTTGAGTTTAAAAAAAATGCTTAAATATGCATAAACTATTTTTATATCTATTATTGAGGTTAAAGGTTCCTTAAAAGAAATATAAAAAGATTTACTGCCACTAGACGCCCCTTTGGAAAATATACAAGGTGGCGCTTTAGTGCGAGAAGGTCCAATATCGTCGTTGTTGACAAAGATATGAAAAAAAAAGTTCTATACAGTTGTTGTATGGTGTAAAATGGTGTATATTCTAAAAAATATTTTTTTGCGTACAGAGTGTCCCAAAAAAGTTATGATCAAGCTTTAACTACAATCCCAATTTTTCTGTGCATAATTGGATGCAGCATATAAAGTTTTGCATATAGTACCTCATAAATTTATAGACACTCTGTATGAGGTAGTAGTATTTTTATTATTGTAACACAAAATCTAGTAAATACAAAAAGTAAAAACTAAAAATTTAATAATATACAGGGTGCTCCATTTAAAGAAATACAGCTTTGATATTTTTTACTTATTTGGGACACTCTGTACGCTTTGCAAATAATTTTAAAGTGTAGGTGGATCATCAACAATCCCATCACTCAAAATTTCCACAAATCTAGTCATTTGGCTACAATACTCCATGTCGAATAGCGTGAACAACTCTGTATATTTTTTAACTTATAGCTAATGTCAGGCAATTTTTCTACTAAAAAATAAATATGACGAATGAAATCTTGTTAGTTAGTGGTCAAAGTTAATAGTATAAGAAAAATCTCACAAGTAAGTTTGTAAAAATCATCCATGCAATTAGGAAATACTTGTGGAGATACTGTATTTAGTATTATATAAAAGCCGCCATCTTTAGTTCTTGGAAAAATCAAATTAGAGACTAAAATTAAATACTTAATGGTCATTTTTCTTAACAAAAATCAAAATTATCCAAATTAGACTAATAGTTCTAAAACAAAAGCAAATGTCCATATTTCCGTATACCTCGATCCACTGACCCACTGTGCGCCGCGCCGGCGCCGTAGTGACTATATACTTATATGTTTCTAGGTGCGCGACGATTTGATTGGCTCCAATTCGTTTTGATGCATAAATTTGTCCTAAAATGCATAACTATAGTCACTACGGCGAGGTAAAATGTATGTTTTTACTAGTAGAACTCAAGAACCTAGAACACTCCATCCGTAACCTGGTAGGGGATTCCTTAACGGTCTAAGACACTCAAAGAAATTTCTCAGGGCTTACGACCGAGATCTACGTAAGAACACTCTTTGAATTTTCACACGGTTCTTAACAGGATGCTGTCTCCTCAATGAATTCAGTAGATTGAAGCTAAGAAACAAAGGTACGACTGATATCGGAGATGGAGAACTAACCTCTGTAAAATCATTATACCGTCTCAGATCTTTGACAAAAGCCAGTATTTGAGACGGTATAATGAGTTCTATTTCAAGAATATATAATATTATGGTATACGCACTCGTATCCACTGCCAATCGGCTGGGTTTTCCTCTTGGGAATGGCACACTGCTGGTGCTTTTCTCAAGACAAAAAAGAGGAAAGATTGCTACCGCAATGTTGGCCCTTGATGAGGATAAACGATAAAAGCCCAGCCAGGTGCCGATTTGGTAGACGGGTCGCTTTGCATAACAATCACCAGTTAAGTAGGCTTCGCTTCTGCCTTCTACTTTATTACCGGGGTATATTAGAAAGCACTCATAATGGAAATGACATTTTAATGGTTTCAGTAGGAGCTTTAATCTCGCGCTCGACCTCAAATATAAATGAATTTTTAGCAAACGGGCTTTTCTCTGTTAGGTTTGATATTTCACCTTAAGACGCGGCCAAACCTATTAATCAAGGCTTTCAGAGACGGCTACTTTTATATTTAATAACGACCCTATCTGTCGAAGCTTTTCGTCTTTTTTTCCTATGCACATTTACGTTAATTAATTAGGCCAAACGTATATTAAAGTAATTAACCCAACCTAAAGCCCCATCTACACATAACGTTTTACCTGTTCAGTCAAAACGTGTTAACTAAAACTTTGTGTGTAGACCAAAGGTGTAGACGAAAAGACAGCCTGTTTTACTTGAACTGTTTTTTTTTTCATTTTTGAAAAGCGGCTTTTAAAAATCTAATAGTTTTGCATACTTTTACAAAATAATGTAATTTTACAAAATTGTATAGTAATGATTATTACCAACCGATACTATTTTCATAATTAGCATTGCGTGCTTATAAACAAAATTTAAACCATAAATAAAATTTTGCAGTAAAATTCAATGTTTTTTCTTTTCAACTACAATAAAGACATACTATAATGGATAAAACCTCAGTATGTACTCTAGTTCTCAATCAGTCTTACCTGACACCTAGAACGGACGGTTTTTCCATTTTACCTGAAAGGTAAAACGTTACGTGCAGACGAGACTTTACCTATTAAGGTACTATAGTATGTGATATTTTAGTTTATCGTCTTCCTTCCATTAATTGATATATTAGGCAGTTTATTCTAAATAAAAGATTATAGCGCTAGTTTTACTTTGTCAGTGATAAAAACACACAAGGTTAAGAGACTTGAAGAATTTACAAAATATTTAACAAATTTAATTCGATTAAATAATTAAAATTTTCTTATATTATCTGAAAATTTTACAGAAAATAAAAACAATTAGTGAGCCTGAGAGGGCGAAGCCGCTCTGGGCTCAGCCACGCAGATCGAGAAGTTATTCGGTCAAGATTAAGTGTAATGGGAAAGGAAAAATAAATGGAAGAAGAGCCGGGACAAAAGTAAGAGGATAAAGGGATAAGATAAATATTTATTATTTGTCTAATTGTACAAGGTTAATGCCAGTGAATAGCTGGGATTTGTGCTGTAGCCATGCGACTCTTAAAATAGCCTCCCGGAAATTGAGAACGATTTTTCCATTCTAATCTGCGTTAAAAAGGCGCGTACAGTTTTTTAAGGCGCGATAAAAAATTAACGTCGAAGACGCAGCCAAAGCGAGCGGAGAAAATTGGCCTCGATCCCGATGTAATATCCCGGGGAACTATAGCGTACTTTTTGTTCTCGATATTCTCCATTCCCGAAGGTATTCGACTAAGTTCGGCTTTGAAGGGATTATTTAATTGCCTCTACCCAAATTTTCTTAATACGCTAGTTAGGCAGACTGCATAAAGGAGCCTCCCTTATACCTTTACTTCACCGTCTAATATTTCCTTAATACAGTCATTTTAGATCGATCAATTTTGCTATGGTAGATGGAAAACGGGCGTCCGCGTGTATAGTTTCCAGTTTAATACCAGGTAACGAATAGAAAACTTTCCAAGACGCTTTAAAAACTTCCCGTCGGAAGCCCTCAAGTTTTAGCAACTCTAGGCCGGCTTTAAGCCCAGTATTAGTGGACAATATTTATGCAATTACTAATTAAATAAAACGACCCCTAAAGAAAACAGGCCGTAATTTACGAGGATACTTTTTATTGCTGTTTAGATAATATTACATAAAAAATTTGATGAAAAAGTGCATGTCAAGATAATCGGAGAGTTCTGCAGTTCCTAGAAAAATAAACTGGCCGTATATTTTGTGTCGATAACGGACTTGCTCGGACTTTCGTATGCGATATTAGCTGTATCGCCATCCCAGTTGACATATCCTGAATTTAGTAGGGGGCTGTCTAGTTCCTTATTCCCTTACTGACCTCAGATTTGCATTGCTAAAACTGCTTCAAATATCGAACGGAATTTGCCTTATAGTATACAGGGTTCGGCAATAGTGCGTCGGGCATCTGTAGCTCCTGTAATAAAAAAATTAAGAATGTTGTATATGTGCAAACCTTAGCATGTATTAGAATGTATTTCAGGAAAATAATTTAACTTCTACAGGGTGACTCAAAAAAGTGTGAATGGATCGGGATGATTTTTTTTAACTTTTTTGGTTTTTTAGGTTTGAAAAAATATTAGAACACTCTGTGTATTATGCATTTTTGGCTTCCTTTTTGACCACTTTACATAATACTAAGATATTATTAAATTTGTTTTAATAGTTTCAGAAATATTAACAAATAAATTTTAAAAAAATGTTAAGGGATAACAATATTATCCCTTTATTAAAAAAATTATTAAAAATACATGAAATATCCTGAAATCAAAACTATACTAGGTATATATACTGGATATAAATATCGAAATCTTAAACCATACAGGGTGTTCAAAATTCTATGCCAAAATTTCTAAAATATATTTTTTTTTAAACGAGTTTTTTTTTAAACCAGAAACCCTGTATATTATATCTTTGTTAGATGGAGAATTAAAAAATTAATTTTTTATATTTTTTCGCAATATTTCGCATTTCGCAATATATTCGCAAATATTTCCATTTTTATTACATATGGCTCTTTCAACGGTAAAATATCAAACAAATATCATTAGATGATTTTCATAAAAAAATACTGTCGAAACACCCATCAAGGTAATATAACGAATATCCGCAAAACCGTTAAAAATTTTGAAATACTTTCAATACAAGAAATGTTCATTTTTTAATTCTCCATTTAACAAAAAAATAATATACAGGGTTTTTAATTTAAAAAAAAAACAAGAAAAACTATTTGAAGAAGAATGTTGAACACCCTGTATGGTATAAGATTACGATTATTTGCAGGAAAGTAAGTACAAACCAATTACAGTAAATACCAAGTACAGTTTTGATTTCAGGACATTTCTTGTATTTTTAATATTTTTTTTAGAAAAGTCTGAAAAAACATGTTTTTTATTTATTTATTAATATCTCTTAAACTATCAAAACATATTTAATAATATTTTTGGATTATGTAAAGTGATCAGAAAGGAATCCAAAAATGCAGTAATATACGGGGTAATCCATTTAAAAAAAATCATCGCGACCCTGTAAAAGTTAAAATATTTTCCTGAAATACATCCTAATACATACATTAAGTCTGCAGTTTGCACTCGAACAAAATTTCTATGTTTTTTATTATAGGAGCTACAGATGCCCGACGCACTATTGCCGAACCCTGTACCCTGTAGACTTTCTAAAATACTCAATCGTACACAATTCTGTTTGATAGTCTTTATTTCCATCGTGTCCGACTGTCTTACTCGAAGAAATCAATTTCCTGAGACGGTGCATTCAACAAAGTATTGTTCAAACTGGGTTATGTTCGCAATATAACAGACAGCCTGTTGATACTTTAATAGGCAAACGGTTTTGTTCTCCTATGCTTGCTAGAGAGTCTATCGCGAAAACTAGTGGCTATATGCATAATATGTTTTACCATTTGGCCTAAACCATAAATATGCGGGATACTCTATTTTAACGGACATATTTGTTCTATTGTCTAAAGTTCAGTTTCGGTCACATTTCTGTTGGCATTAGTGCCAGAAGGTGGGACATTATTTTCTAATAATGTTCGTTCTTCCTCGCCTCTATTGACACTTGCTTGAGTTTGATTAAGATCGTCCAGAGATTGTCCTGGAGATGCGCCATAGCGATTTATGGATGAGTTGTCTTCAAATATGCTTGCCATATCCGAAATGCTTTCTAATGGACTGTCCTGGTACAATTCTAGCCCATCTACGAAGAACACAAGAACGATAGAAAGCACTATCGCTAGTCCTATTAGTGCCAATGTCGAAGACAAAAGGAACCTTGTAAATAAGTCTGAATAGAATAAACATCTCTTTTCTCCTCTTATACCGCAAAAATTATCTGAAAAAAAAGTGTCACATTATAAATTGCAATTGCAGAGTAAGTCAACAATAGAGTAAAGTTCGTTATTTTATTTATATTGAGAATTATTAGAAAAATACATAGAAAAGTTTTAGGCTGCTATTACTCTATCAAATTTCTTTGTCAAAGATTTTATTTAGAATATATTTTATAAAGAATTTAACAGTGTAAAATATTACGTGATTTAATAAAATATTGTATATTAACACTGTCAAATTTTTCATAAAATATCTTCTATAGAAGATCTTTTTGACAAAGACATTTTTTGTGTAATACCCGAGAAAGTTAACATACACAATTAATAGTTATTTTTTATTTTTGAATATACAGGATGCTTTAAAAAAGTGTGGCTATAACAAAGGTATTTTTATATATAATATTATACAGGGTGGTCCGAATTGTACTCGGAAAACTTCAGCAGCATATTTTGCAGATAAAAATAAGTCAAAAAATTCATATAAATTTATGGTTCATTTGGGAGATACAGGGTGTAGAAGTTTCATTTTTATTTCGGTCTTTCCTAAATAATGTCTGAACTAATATCGATATTTGGATGAAAATTGGTGTCTGGGTATTTTTTACATGAGTATATGTCTTGTTGTAAAGGGTGCCGCCTCCGTGCTTTTATTAAACTACTGCGTGAAAAAATATACAATTTCGTCATTTTTTCCAAACCCTCCTATCCAATTTGAGTACCCCAACTTCACAAAAAATAGCACCACGGACAATTTTTAACATATCCCATTTTTTTCAAAGAAATTGGAATATTAAAAAACTAGTATTTATTTATTTTAGGTATATAATATAATCTTTTACGCAGAATCCAAAAATGTTAAATGTATTACATTAAAAAAAATATGTTAAATACGCATACCGAAAAGTAATTTTATATTGTGTATCTTAACCTTCCCTGTAACTTTTCTATTTAACATTTTTTCGAAATTCTCGAAACAACCGAGACAATGAACTTTACTCTATAGTTGACTCACCCTGTATATATTTAAACCATCAATTT
This sequence comes from Sitophilus oryzae, assembly GCF_002938485.1. Lineage (NCBI taxonomy): Eukaryota > Metazoa > Arthropoda > Insecta > Coleoptera > Curculionidae > Sitophilus > Sitophilus oryzae. The sequence goes on from NW_022146479.1 coordinate 9,673,852, forward strand.
ACTTGCTGCAATGGAATAAAGGGTCCGTAATATTAAAGAAATATGTCCTAGAACTGCAAAGTAGAAGCCAGTGGCTAGGGCTTTATCTCTACTTGAAATGCATCTCAGTGTAATGAGTAAGGTGGAGATGAAGGTACTGGCAAAAAGACCTGATGATGTGACGCTATTTACTTGTTCGATTACCCACAAAATATTACATTTCTCTTGGTCGCAGGAAGCAGGGAGAGCAGTATTATTTCCATTTCCACATTGACAATTATCGTATAACTAAAAGGATAATGAAAAATAGTTGGCTATACTTTAATATCTAATATATATCGTATGTACCTTTAAGTTAGCATTGAATTGAGTACAGCCAGCTAAACAGGGCGAAAAATAAGTCTCGCCATTAAGACATACAGGTTGAAAGTAAGCATCCAAAGTGCACAAACAATTCAGAGTGCAGTGGGAATATCCCAGCCTGTCCGAATAGTGTGTTTTTATATCCGTCGAACAATTAATAAAACCTGTAGATGCAAATCCCAACAAAACCACAGTAAAAACTATTATATTCCATTTGACTAAACTGGTAGATTTTGGTTTGGTGTACACAATGACCAATCCCGTGATGCCATAGCAAGTAGCTATCATGGGATGCTTCAAGAGGTTAGTGGTCAGTTGCACCAGCATGGGGTCGCTATATCCAGACAGATCTTTTGTTTTGGGCATGTGATATTTGGTCTGGTTGAAGTACTTCTCCAAAGCGGCGAAGCTTGTGAGAGCTGCTTCCATTAAGGCTATTATCAGCACGTTTAAGACAAGAGTTTTGTTTTTTAGCAGGCGGCGGATACTATTAAAAAAGCCTGAAAATGAGGCGTTTATTTTAAAACATTTTTAGTTAGAGCATTTTCTTACCGTCTGTATGTTGCATATTATCATTGTCCACGTTACTATTTCTTTTAGCGATATTTAGCAAAGACATTACAGATTTTTTTAAAAGAAGATTTGGTAACATTCTAGGAAACAGGCTTACAAGAATACCAATTACAAAAGTCAGTGCACTAATTGTCAACCAAACTAAAAATGATTTTGTACATGAAATAACTTCTAATATGTATTTAGACCGAGTTACCTGGTGAAACAAATATATTTTGGTGATGAAAAATATACGGAATCCAAGAAGCATATAATCCTGCTTGGTTACCAACAGATCTTGCTGCTAATAGAAGTGCTGAAATATGCATAGAATTAGATTTAAGTAAGTTAATAATACATGTATCTTCGTGGCGCGCATATTTCTTGAAAATAACTTGGATAATAAGAGGAATGTAAAAAATAAAAGACTTTTTCAAGGAAAGATTTGTCATTACAGTAGACTCTGGATTATCCTACTTGAGTTATACCGCCGCTGAAATTAGCGGCGAAGCTTCCATTGATGCGGACGATGCGTCAGATCCCTTCAAAATATTGTAATACGTTTTTATTTTAAAAATGTTACAAAATTAACTTCGGTGTTGACATTTAGTATTAAATAATACATATTAAAAAATATATAAAAAATAAAATTAAAGCTAATCGAGAATCTACTGTAATTAGAATTTTTATCTTACCAATATGTTTGGCACTTGTAGCAAATAAATGATCATCGATATACGTTATTCCGTGAGTTAGTAGTGAAATTGTGCACAGGGAATATGCCATTTGATATACAATAAAACATATATATGCTGTAATCTCGTTGTTGGCATTATTATTCACAGCAAAATTATCAACCGAATCCTTGTTAAGGTCTTGTTTACACAGCATTTCATCTAAAAAGTAACTATGAATAACATTTAACCATATCCACTGATTCAACTGTACCTTGTATGCTAGTTATGTTGGTTTCTTCGGATTTAAACGGTTGATAAATCTCTGGGATTATTAGCGAAAAAGCGGCAACCGCTAAGTATATAATCAATGTTCCGAGCCATTTGGGTCTATGATTTTTGTTACCCCAGTGGGACCAACCTAAAGCAACTGCCCCAATCAAGATATCATTTATGTACGACAATATATCTGAAATAAAAAACATTAAAATAAGACAGTGTATGACACAGCATGGGAAACGTTAAAATACCTATGAAACTTTCTGATATATGATAGTGGCTACACCATAATGATAATGTGCCATTGAAATATTGAGCTAGAGCTCCGTGAATAAAATGCGCAAAGCATAATACTCCGACAAAAAACTCGGGTTTAGCGTACCTCTGTAACTTGAGTCTATCGGTCAAACAAGGCAAAATCATACAGCCGCAATCTATTTCATCTCCGTAGTCAGCTAAAGGAGCGGTGAAACCCGGATCTCTTTCAGAATTTGATCTTAAAAGTTCGCTTGGATGCACCATCATTTAATTTTGGTTATTCATTCAACACTCCCTGAAAAAAATAACATTCTAACTAGACTTTATTGTATCCATACCATTCATTACTCAAGCCCAATAAATCACCTAAGATAAGATATAAATGATACCTTATCAGGATGTTTCGTTTGATGCATAGGAAAAGAAGAAATATCAAGTAATTATGAACCACATTTGTAACAATTTTTAATTTTTATTACAGTTACATTAAAGAGTGTTTTATTCCATTTTTAGACAAAATAAATTCAAAGCTTTTGGCGCGTTTACTTCAATACGTTTGTATTTAGAGTTGCCTATGTCGCTACGCTTAACTTATCAACGTGGCGTAAAGATGGCACTATCATTATGTTTTAAATACATTTGTAAAACGCTAATACAAAATTCAACTTTCCGGATTATTTGCCGTTATCTGTTAACATTAAAAATATAGCATGTGTAATATAAGGGCATTGTTATCTCACCCGCATTGTTGTAAGACTAGGCTTTCTCGATGTTTTCAATAAAAAATTATTACAAATTCAGTAGTAAATTAACGCTCGAATGAGGTGTTTAGAATGAATCTCTGGATTACAAAAGGAGGTAATTTTAGGATACTAATATTATTTTATAAATTATTTTTAAATATATTCAATTTCAGTCACATTTTGCCTCCACCAAAGTTCTAAAAATGTATCTATGCGTTTTCGCGCGCTACTTTTACGGATTTTATTTTTAAGCATACTGTGTACGTTAAGTTCAGCCGATTTCTTAGAACAGCGTGGACAACTAACTACAGCTACGACTATTCATCCCTTTAATTTGGGGTTTTATAGCAAACCCTCAAGTATTGAATCAGGCAGAATCACCATAAAACGATCTGCACCTTCAAAATATTACTCAGCCTACAGACGACTCAAATATAAGCCACGAAGAACGTTTCCTTTTGAATATTTCGATTATGATTACGACTATTGGTTGCCCCCAAGACTAAGAGACAGAGTACGAAATCGCGTTAGAAGACCGACAGGTTTTGAGGACGTCAATTATTATGAATATGATGAAGGATTCAGACCTCATAAATGGAAAGGACAAAGAAAGGGTAATAGAAATTCAAATAAAAAAGGGTCAAGTTTTTATAGCGATGAAGATTTAAGCGAGGAAGTAGAGAGGGTTACCCCGATCATTAAACCCAGGCAACGACAAACTACCACGGCCACCACCACCGAAGAACCAACAACTCTGCCTAGTATGGCCAACGTCACTAACGCCACCACTTCTAGTACTACAGCTACGCCAAGCACGACTCTCTCGTCTGGATATGGTGTGGAACATGTTTATTACTGTTATTTTTTTCAATATTATAACCTGAACGTTTTTAGGCTATGGACCCAGCTCCAACGTGAATGTTAGCATAACTTATGGTCCACCCTCCATTCCCAAACCTCTATATGGTATTCCAGGTGCCTCACCAGGAGCTCCTATAGGGTCCTGGGTACCCAGTTTCGGTTCTAGTTTGTCCTATCCAGCCGATTCTAGCTATTATTTTCACCCTTCAAATGATCGACCAATCAGGCCCTCCCATAAAGACTACACTGTCCACAATGCTGATAATTCTTATAAAACACATTACCAGATACCCCATCAGACTAGTTATCAATTATCAGGGTTTGATTCCGGACCGCCAAACAGCTATAGCTTCTCTTCGAAGGCTCACTCAGGAAGGTATCATAATTATCATTTGGACAATGATTGGCTCAAACAGACAAAAACGGAAAAGCATCTGGATAACCAGTATCTACAGAGCCACATTATATGATTTGAACGAGTATTTTTATTTTCATTGAAACTATACTTCACTGTAAAACAGGTGCTGGCTATTATTCGTCTATCACAAATAAATATTTTAATTCTTCACTTTTGTCTCAACATCTAGCCCAGTCTAAGTATAGATTAAGAAAGCTGAATATACAGGGTAAGTACGTTTGTTTTGAGAAGCGCGCAAAAATGATAAATCAAAAAAATCCGGGGAAGTTTAAGATATACAATTTAATATTATTTTTGTGTATCGTGTTTTATAGAAGTGTAGCGAATATAACATATTTATATGCTTTTTTAAGTAACGCACTATTTATTATTTTAATTTTAGATTGTACGTAAAATTTAGTAACTTTTTTATATATAATATTGAATACCTAAAATTAGTACTTTACAATAGTTTAATTTCTTTAAAAAAATGTCAAATTCTGTTTTTGTGGGTCCGCCAACTGTAAACCAGCCAAATTAGTTGTTTATTTCAATTATTTTCTTTACATATTTTAAACACGTAACAATTAACCACCAATTAACACTATCTGAGCATACGAAATATAAACACGGAAAGAAACTTTTATTTTTGTGGTATATTATAAAAAATTAAAGCTATAAAAGCGCAAATGGACGGTTTCCCGCTGATGTGAAAAAAGATATCGGTAAATTACAAGGACAGGAAAGAATGTATGTCCCTCATTATATTCATAAATTATCGTTAGTTCATATATATATATATATCGGTCACACACGCAGTCAAATATAATTTATAGAGAATTTAATACTGATAGAAATGTAAAACTTTGAACTTGTCCAGAACCAGTAGACCTAAATATCTATATTATTAAAAAAAAGTCAACGCTTAGTCGCAATGAGTATAAACTTTAGGCCGGCTGACAAAAATAATAAAAAAAAACATAATTGTGCGTAGATAATATAAGGGTGCATATGGGGAGGGTGCCATGCCAGGTGTGCTCTATGAAGACTCGCTAAGTGTAGCAACTCGTACACGGGGTAGAATCACATAGCCGTAGGTACGGTAGTTTTGTTGGGAAATATTTAAATGGAAAATTTAAAAAATCATTCAAAACTACCGAGGTGACTGTTAATTTTAACCTGGCGCGGATACTTTTTCCCGTGCATCTGAAGGTCTACAAATCGGTAACAGCTGAAAAAAGACACGAGCGTAACATTTCGAAAAACGACGCTAGGTATATAAATTTAATATCGCGCTTATCGCGGACCTCCGATAAAAATAAAAGATGAGAATAAATAGAAATCGGGACGCGGTTTACAGACTGAACACATGGGACCGACGAAAAGACAGTTGGGCGAGAAAACGTGTGCTAATGATGGAGTTTATTTTGAGACACATTTAAAACATATTATTTTCTAAATTAAGATCGCGAAGACCCCCGATTGAGGTTGTTCTTTTCGCGTGTTTTATTTTGCTAAAACGTACACACGGCCAGTGGGCGTTTTGCACGTTGCAAAGCAAAGTTGCTTTAGGCTTATTTTAGGCGATTATTGATTTATAAATCGACCAACTGCTAGGAGGGAGTTCCGGCTAGCCGGTGGACGGCTACTGCAATAAGATGCATCTAGTGGTAACGGAATGGTACTGGATGCATTCCTAGTGAAGAATAAGGAGTATGAGCGACGAGTGAACACGACGACTTGCATTCCGACAAAACGCGCGACGTGGACTCGGAAATTGGTCGCCTAAAAATAAATTGCGTTTGAGCTAAAAAGGGAGCGGCGCGGCGCGCCGCTGGCAGCACCGCGTCTAGGGGGTTACGTACTACTGTCCCGAGCTGCTGGCACAAGCAGGGGGCGCGCGGCCGACTACCGGGATCCTCACATTCGCATTCGAGCAGCCGAGCCGCTTGTGACACGTCGTACGTTGACAACCGTGTCCGCAATTGTGTTCGTCCCCGTCGCTGGCCCTTGCCCATAGCCCTACGAGCGCTCGTCATCGTCGTCCAGTCGCGATTCGGCCAGTGGCTCGGCGCGTGCACGCCGCCCCCTCGCGGGAAGTTTATGTCCCACTTTCCAAGACCTGCTCCCCTATGCGAGATCGCCGGAGTAACTTCACCAAGGAGTACATAAACAACATCGTCAACCCCCTGGGAAGTCGGCCCGCCAGACCCACGGAGATCGCGCGCGCCAACGAAGAGCGCGCGGCCGCTGCCTTAGAGCCCGCTGAAGAACCCGCCAAGGTAAGTGGAGGCCGCAGGCCGAGGTCCGCTCTAAACGCCGCACTTTCTCTTTGTAGACCATGCTGATGCCGAGCGCGGGCCTAGCCTCGCCGGACACCGACACCCTGGGCCTCACAGGCCTGGGGGTCATCAGTGCCGGCGCCACCCTCAACGGTACCGCCGTTCAGAACAAGGACACTACATGGACCAAGCTGTTCGTCGGCGGCCTGCCCTACCACACAAGCGACAAGTCCTTGCGGGATCATTTTGCCGTGTACGGCGATATAGAGGAGGCTGTTGTCATTACTGACCGCCAGACTGCTAAGAGCCGGGGGTATGGATTTGTAAGTATGCCGCTATGTCTTGATGTCTTTCAGGCTGCGCCGCGGCCTCCCCTTCGTTTCGCTTCCCCGAACCGATAACAGTAGAAGGCTCTTATCAAGGTACTGTTGTCGGTATTCGTTCTGGGTACTAATAACGTGTTACGACTTTCTTATCTAAAGTTTATGTCGCTAAACACCGACTAGGTAGTACTTGTTCTATTTATAAACAGTCGCGCGGGGAGATAATTTCTTTGTTAACATTTTTCGTTGGTCGCCTATCAAAGGCATGCTCAAAACACATGCGGCCAACATTTTTTATTGCTAAGGGCGCGTTGAATTGGTCGGGGGTGGACGTTACTATTGTGTTGGTAGGTCGGTACCAGATGTTCCGACCGTTGTTCATAAAAATAGAAAGCGATGCCAGGGGCACTAGCGCCAATAAGAAGGTTGCTCTATTGCAATCCGCTCCATAACGGCTGTTGTGTAGCTTTAAAAAAAAACTATCTTACTTCGGTCGCAAAAACAGATATATTTATAAATAAAAGTTGAGGCGTCATTTTTAAAATGTGTTTTCAGTTGGCTCGAAAATATATTCGAGTGCGTTTAAATTGGCGTTCACGAAAAAATCGACCGTCGACCGTACCAAAGTGACCCTTCCAGCTGAAGGTACGACGCGACCTAGGTAGTCGGGGTGAATGAAACGAACAGATGTTGATTTCAGAAAGGGGACCCTAACGGTATTCTGAAATATTATTCTATTGCGTGATTTTTTACGTCAACTGCTGCGAGCGATCCTCTTTTCATTCGGCGGAGGCCTATATATGTTTCAACGGTTCCTCTTAATTATTCCAGGTTATTATGGGAGACAGGGCGTCGGCAGAAAGAGCGTGTAAAGAACCAAATCCAATAATAGACGGAAGAAAGGCCAACGTGAACTTAGCTATTCTGGGAGCCAAACCCAGAGGAAATGTAACTACCAGTGAGTATTATTTTTTTTGCCTCTCTCGGTTTGTTTCACAACGTAGATACTATTTTAACTATTTCGAATACTATTATGATGTGAAGGGTAAGCGAAGAAACCAACGATGGCCATTTTGTAGGAATTTTAAAGTAATCAAATTAATCTGTCGAGAATAGGCAAGTCCCAGATACATGCTAAATTGTCACTGAATATAACAAACGATGTCCCAATAATAACGCATAAATAATTTTTTGTGTCTCTGAAAAAGTATGTTTTGTGATATCGTCTGTTTTTTCTCCTTACCCTTCAAGTATTTTTTGTATTGCATCTTGCTGATAAACAGGGTATTTCGAAATGCTAAAAATAACCTTTTAAATTACGTCTCAATAAATATTTCTTACTAAATTAACGTCATGTAGTTCGGGACACCCTGTATATTTAATAGCTATTTGTATATATGTGTTTTGCCTGGCGACGTGTAGTTTACTTCAAAAAATTGATTTGAACAGATACCAACTGTTTTTATTACCTACGTGTTTCACGCAGATTTTTTTTCGACCGATTTACGACAAATATGTACTATATACAGGGTGGTCCGAACTGTATTCCGGAAACTTCGGCAGCATATTCTGCAGATAAAAATAAGTAAAAAAGTTTGTATAAATGTATGTCCTAAAATGCGTAGTTTCGGGATACAGGGTGTTAAAGTTTCATTTTTATTTCGATTTTTTCCAAATAATTTCTGAAATAACGTCAATATTTGGATGAAAATTTGGTATATGGGGGTTTTTTGACATGAAAAATTTGATTTTGATATCAATATGACTCCTACGTGTAGAGGGCGCCACCTACATGCGTTTTAACTGTTTTGAAGAGTAATAACTTTTCGTCCGCACCTGTATAAAACTACTGAATAAAAAATTATACATTTACGACGTTTCTTACGTAGAAAAAGTATCTTGGTAAAAATCGCTACGAGTAATAGTTCTCGAGATATTTGGAATCGAAATTATCAATACCTGTCATCATTGACATAAATTAAGTATGTTGGCTAAATAGTTATTAGACTGAAATCATAAATTTGAAATGTTTTTGTGCCAAAAGTTCAACCGACACTATTTTATTATCATTTCGAAGAAAAATTTATGATTAATTTAAAAAAATAAAATGTTTCGAAATTTATCAATTTAGTCAAATAACTATCTACTCAACATGTTTATTTTTTGTCAATAATGACATGTATTGACTGTAACTATTCTAAATATTGTAGTGCGACCTGGTTACCCCACAACTGTTCAAAGGGCGAACATGTGTTTGATTTTTCCCGTATTGGAATGAGACATCACAATATCTTGAGAACGGTTGCTCGTAGCGATTTTACCAAGAGACATTTTTTACGTAAAAAATCACGGAAATGTATATTTTTTTACTCAGTGGTTTTATACAAGTACGAACAAAAAGTTATTACTCTTCAAAATAGTTAAAATACATGTAGGTGGCGCCCCCTACAAATTGGAGTCATATTGCCATCAAAATCAAATTTCTCATGTCAAAAAAACCCCAGATACCAATTTTTATCCAAATATTGACGTTACTTCCGAAATTATTTGGAAAAAATTAAAATAAAAATGAAACTTCTACACCCTGTATCTACGAAACTAAGCATTTTAGGACATACATTTATATGAACTTTTTTAGATATTTTTATCTGCAGAATATACTGTCGAAGTTTCCGGAATACAGTTCGAACCCTGTATATACCGGGTGCGTCTCAAAAGTGTCTCACCCCTCTAACTTTCTTATTTTTTCAAACAAAACAATTAGTATATGATATAAATTATTTATTCAATTATTTTTGGTCACTTTCTGTTTCACCGGAAATTACTACAACTTTTAATTTTTAAATGGCACCCTCGGTTTTTTTTTACTTTTTCATAGAAATGACACTCTCAATAGAATGACCTATAATATGTCAACTTTTGACATTTTCACATATGGTTTATTTGAAATTATAACATGCGGTTCATAACGACAATTGAATACCAAGTGTGTGGTATCAAATTATTCGTAAAAAAATGCCTTTGCCAAATATGTCAATGAGCCACCCTACAATATAGTAAACAACTACATAGAAATCAGACTGCACTGAACGATTTAAGGTATACAAAAGCACATAAAATAAGCAATAATCGATTTCGAAGCGATATCTCAAAATGGCGCTAAAACTTTGGTTTTTGATATATTTAAAGATATTTAAATATGCATGCTATAATAAACCAGAGAAATAAACTTTGCTGGTCTATTTTAAATATTTATGTTACATAAAAACTTCATTATTTCAAATGAAACTTCATTATTTCAAATTTCACTCTGATTTTTTTAAAACAAGTCCAAGCAGATTTAAATGCTCTTTCTAACTATATTAGGGTTTCCTATACCTATCTGCTTCAGATTTTGAATAAAGAGCGGTTTTTCAATAAAATGGCAACAACGAGCGCTAGTGTACTAAGGGCTAGTACAGTACGTCTGTCCGTTCTGTAGCTACGGGGTATCCGTGAGAGGGGAAACGATATTCTCTCCATGTTTTTCGTAAAAAATTAGACGACGCGTCCCATCAATAAAAATTCGACAAATTTGCAAGTAGCCAATACAATGAGTGGGCGGAGCGATTTGCGGTGACGTACTCGTAAAGTCGACGTATAAAATATATTGTTGTTTATTTAAATGTTTTTTGTCCGCATTCCTTTCATAGACACAGATCCAGCAGACGTAGTATACCTAGTAGTGACAATTAGTAGTAAATTTTCAAAATCGAAATTAGTTTATAGACATTAATTTAAATTTATGGTAGTTTACTTTTATTTAAATTACCTACAATAGTTGAATAAATTATTTATAAAATATTATTTACAAATATAAAAAATAAAGTATTTATTATTTTATCAAGAAAAACGAAGAAGTAGTTCTTTGCTATATTTTAGGATGACTTCACTTTCAGCAACAGGTTTCTGACTAACATATTTTTCATAAACCACACTATCAGCTCTGCGAAATAGGACAGTAGTTTTTCAAAGGAACGCTTATCGAGGAGGATTGCTATTTGGATATCTTTGTGCATAAATAAACCCTTCAGGCCAACAAGCAATTTTCCTCACAAAATAAAATCACTACTACTTACTTTATTGTAGGTAAATTAAATAAAAGTGAAGTGTTATAAAATTAAATAAAGTCCATAAACTAATGTCAATGAAAATATGAAAATAGCTACTGTCATTAGAAAATTGCCATGGCGACACGAGCCATTTTGATTACAATGCTATTAAAAAATAGTTTTTTATTCAAAATCTAAGCCATGAAACCCTAATGTAGTTTGAAAGAGCATTAAAATCTGCTTCTCTTTATTTAAAAAAATAGAGAGTGTTGCATTTGAAATAACAAAGTTTTTAAGTAAAATAAATATTATATATAAATAGATCAGTAATTTTTGGTACCCCTGTATACATTTAAGGAAGCAATGAATCCAAGAATTCAAAAATGAAATAAAATACCGGGTATTCCACCAGAAAAACAATTTTAAATTATGCACATTGGCACCTCCATTGGTGAGTCTTAAATAATTGCAAATATTTTTAGGGCTAGTATATTTCGACCCCAGAACCACGATTATGAGTTTTTTCGCGAAAAAAAAATTGTTTTTAGTTTTTAGTTAAAAAACATAATTTGTTGATAATATGGCAACATAGGTAGTACATTAAATTTACAAGAAAGAAAACCCAGAAAAGTTCCAGTAGTTCTCAAAATTTAAGCGAAAAATCTTTTTTTTTGGAAATTTTGAAAGTAAAATAACTCGGTTTTTTTAGACTTATTTGAAAAACGGTAAAGAGAAAATATGCTTCTTTTATCGAGATCTACCAGCCCTGAAAACATTTGCGCTTATTTAAGACTCACCCTGTATAAAGGTATTATCTCTGAAAAAGGGTATAGCCGGATTAATACTCACACCTAAATTTTTAGCTCTTTAACTCAAACGGTTTTCGAGATTTTCAAAAAACCTGTTTTTTCAAATTTATTTTTATTTTTGTAGTAAAATTCAAAATTAATTAATGATGATTTTTTTCTAATTCTTAGAAGTCTAAGACATGAAAAAATTAAATGATCGTGAATCTTAAGCAAAAAGCCGATTTTTAGAGGCGGAAAGAAAATTAAAATCTTCATTTTTTAACCTTTTTGAAATATATCACTCACTATAAATCATTAGAAAATGTCTTTTATACTTCTTTACACTCAGGAATTTTTTAGAATTTTTTGAAGTGGTGGAACAATATGAAAAAAATTAAAAACTCATTTTTATAATAATCTTTATGTTTATTCCTGGCAAGGATGAATTTTTAATGAAAAAATATTTTCTTCTCATTTTTTTAAATTAAACACAAATATAAGTTTTTAGAAAAAAAATAGTTTTTAATTTTTTCATATTGTTTCACCACTTCAAAAAATTCTAAAAAATTCCTGAGTGTAAAGAAGTATAAAAGACATTTTCTGACGATTTTTAGTGAGTGACATATTTCACAAAGATTAAAAAAATGAAGATTTTAATTTTCTTTCCTTGGCTAAAAATCGGGTTTTCGTTTAAGAATCATGATCATATTATTTTTCTATGTATTAGAAAAAAAATCATCATTAATTAATTTTGAATTTTACTATAAAAATAAAATTGAAAAAACAGTTTTTTTTTTGAAATCTCGAAAACCGTCTTAGTTAAAGAGCTAAACATGTAGGTGAATTATTTTGATTCGACACCAAATCGATCCCTTGAGTGCAAGTCAAAAAAAGCCGCGGGGCAGATTTCCCATATTAACCCGACAATACCCTTTATATCTTTATAGTCACAAGCAAAAAACGGCAAAAATTAAAATTTTTTACGTGTCTTAGCATTCTTTCAATATTCCGTCACGAAATATTGTTAGTAAACATCAAATTCGGATTCAGCGCAACATAAAAAAATAAATAAATCAGAACTACCCCAAAACTTTCCTCCGAAAAAATACAATTTGACTAGACTAAGTCGCCGTAGGACAAAAACGCTGCGAGCTAGAAAAAATGTTGGAAATGTAAATCGGCGGAAGTCTTTTGGCGCATATCCGGGTAGGCCGGAACCGGCGAGGGGTAAAGCGCCGGTACGCCACCCAACAATGCCTCGTGCCCCGTTCCGAACCAGTGGCTTGCGCCTCCTTTTGCCGCTCATACCACTGGTCTGCATGAAAGTCGGCCCTGACAACACCATTCTTGTCGATTCTCTTCAAATCACCTGAATCCAAATATAACCCCCCATTTTTGGCTATAAAACCCCCTACCTATTTTTACTGCCTTTCGATAGTTTCGTGGGATGAAAATGATTATTTTAGCCTCTACATTGTTATTTCTGGAGTACTAGAGACTACTTCACTTATTAGGGTTTCGTACCCCAAGGGTAAAAACGGGAACCCTATTACTAAGACTTCGCTGTCCGTCCGTCTGTCACAAAGCTCTATCTTATGAACCGTTATAGCGAGACAGTTGAAATTTTTACAGATAATGTATCTATGTTGCCGCTATAAGAACAAATACTAAAAACAGAATTAAATAAATGTTTATAAATAAAAAAGTACTTTCACTAAACATTATCTTTTAAGTAAGAATTTTACATAGAATCTTTCAAGTTCTCGGTGGCCGCGTGGTTTAAAGCGTTAGGACTTTACGCTGCTATGACGTTGGAGCCGTAGTAAGGCAGGTTCGAATCCTAGTTACGGCGACTTTTTTTTAATCGTTTTTTTTTTATTTTTACATATTTATTTTTACTTTTTACATATTTATTATTGATTAATACAATTTTTAGTAATGTGTTTCTTCATGTTGATGTATTTTAAAGTTCGTACCGATTTTGATGATTTTTTAAGCAATTTGTAGCTAAATTATTTAACTTTTTAGTGTCTCTTTCTAAATTAAAAATGAAAGTTACCATCTATCAATTATACGAGGGAAAACAAAATGTTGATATTTTGGTGAAAGTCTGAAACACCCTGTAGAATATTTGAACAAAGCAAGGAATTTAAAAATGATTTTATCATCTATAAGATGCATCTTTACTCGATAGGTAGTTTATTTTTTAGTTCATCTCAATAGCTTTATTTTTTGGAGATATTGGTTTTTGAAGAAGCCATTTTTACATTAAAACGATGTCTTTGTGTGTGCTTTTGGTCTTCAACAACACACCTGAAAAAATATTTATTGTATTTGTAAAATCAGTGTCATTGAAAAGGCATATATTATAATTGTTTGTTGGCAGTTACTCTAGCAGAGACGGTTTTAGGTGGAGAAGTTGATCTCTACCATAATCAACAATTAAAGCAACTATAGCGGATACAAGTTCTAGACTTAAAACCATCTCTACTAGAGTAACTGCCCAACAGACAATAATAATATGATTTTTCAATGAAAGTGACATTAACACACTTTTTCAGGTGTGTTGATGAGGACGAAAAGCAAAGGCATGGTTTTAATGTAAAAATTACGAAAAAATGTTAATGTCTTCTTCAAAAGACAATATCTCCATAAGAATTAAATAAAGCTATTGAGGTGAACCAAAAAATAATATCGAGAAAGATGCACCTAGATGATAAAATTATTTTTAAATTCCTTGCTTTTTTAACATACTCCACCGGGTGTTTCAAACTTTCAATAAAATATCAACATTTTGTTTTCCCTCGTATAATTGACAGATGGGAACTTCCAATTTTAATTTAAAAAGAGATACTAAAAAGTCTAACAATTTAGCTACAAAAAATCATCAAAATCGGCCCAATAGAAAGAACTATATTAAACTTTAAAATAATTTAATTATTTTTTTTTTTAAATAGATGCAGTTTTTCTTAAATTACTTTACGAATCGGCTTGTCCAAAATTGTTTAAATTTGGCATGTGTATTCAGCATACGCAGACCTTTGTAGAATGTAGGATGTAGACTACGCAGACCTTTAAAATCATATTTACAATTTCGCTGTAAAGCAGGGGAGCCAGTATCTGGACAGTTCAAAATTTGTATGCTATTTCCTATTTTCCAACGACGATGCACCACCCGGTATAAAGCAGCATATGTTATTATATAAAAGTATATAGAGCATATAATAAATTTTGCGAGAAACTTTTACTCCCGGGCAGAAAAATGTCGCCCAGAATCCTTTGATCCTGAGGGAAAATATTTACTTGGCGCGTTTGCACATTAAACTAGGGTTGGCCAAACAATTTGTGAAAGCAACGGACAAAATGTCCTCGCCTTAGTGATGCTAAAATCAAGGAGTTCCAGATTATACAGCTTTTCCAAGAGTCTACGTTCATTGCAAAACATGTGTAAGAACTTTTTGGCTATCAAAGAAAGTGATGATTATGTCTCGCTCAGGTCAGGGAATTGCTTAGCGTTGTAACATGACTCTTAAAGTGCGTTTCCTTCAATCGCACTTTTTCAGACGTTCTACTATTTTTATGTCACTTAAATTTAGGCTTGAACCATAAGTACACAAGTACACATATTGTCTACAGCTAAAATAATTCTTTTCACCTCTTCAAATTATATTCATATCTATAAAATTATCATTATTATGGAAAAGTGACAAAAATTAGAGAGGGGCTGCCCTGAAAAATGTGGATTGTAGAAGTAAACGGGAGGTATATTTGGATTCAGGACGTTATTTGACATAAGGATCACCAGGACTGGTGCCGGGGTTCGAGAATTTTTCTTTTTTTGCAGACCAGTGTACTCGATCATGTATTTTATTTCAGGTTTTCCATTTCCCACGGTGAGGGCCGGCGCGTATCCAGCTTTGTTACCCAGCCAGTACGGGTAAGTGCAAAATCGTTCCCTTTCTACACTACGATATAAACAGTCGACATCGCCAGCCGAACCAATGTCATAATCAGTTATTTCATGTTTTCTAGCCTCTTAAGCTCGAGGAGTTGGTGATTCCGTTCAAATTGTTTTATCGAATTTGGCTGACGCAAGAAACAACTCGAACATAACGTAACAGTTAGTCTTTCGATGAGTGTGCGTGTTCGTGTGTGTGTGGATTTTTAATTTTGATTAGTTACTGAGTTCCACTTATCAATTAAATTTGCCGGTGCTTGTCAGGTCAATGGGACCGGGCTCCAAACGTCTCGTTACGCCATTAATAAGAAGTAAAATCAGACGGTCCTTTGAGCAACTTTCGTTAAACAAAAATACTTATAAATGGCATTTCGAGTTTTCGTTCCAGCGGCTTGACAAGTATCACCAAAATATATATGCACGATGTCCTCCAATCATAAACCGACTTTCTTGTTTTACTGTTCCCTTTTGCAAACACTCGTTCGCAAGTAACATTAGATTTGTTAGTTTTGAGAAAATTTAACTACTTTTTTCTTAAATTTGGCACTTGCTCCTAACTAGGGTAACTACAGTATAACTTCAATAGTCCAGGCAGATCGTTCCGGCATACAGCCGGATTATCGAGGCACCCGGATTACTGGAGCCACTTAAATTGTCAAAAATAACTATAATAAATTTGTTAATCAAAATTATAGATAAAAACTATTTTTCCCATAAAAACCTGATTCCTCGCTGCATTGCAACATTGTATCAACGTAAATCTGTCTTTGGATCTTTCAACATGGAGCTGTTTTTTCATCTTGACGAACTCATCTGCATTGTATACTTGTTCTTTGCTTAATATCGTCTCTGGAAGAACAGATCTAAACTTTTCCTGAAACAGAATCACGGCTGTAACATCTCTGGAAAGCAGTAACATTTCTGGCCAAATATTGTAAGAAAACGTACTTCGTTTCTTAAGTTTGGTTTATCTGGCAATCCATAACTGATTGAAAATACCGCTTCGATTCATGAAATCTCTGATGTACAATGGGAGTTCAAGTCCAGGCTATTCTGCTCTTCTCATTTTGTTATTTGTCTTTGAAACAATACGACGTCATCGATAATGGTATTCATACGGTTGGTATTCCTATGGTTGAAATTATTTTGATACAAAAGTTCTGATTTTATCCTTCATTTTGTTTATGTCATACACTGCAGATTTTGAAACCATAATGTATCTGCTCCGCAATGTGACGAGTATTTTTCCCGATCAAGATAATCTAATATTATAGATTGTCGTGTGTAAAGAGATGTGGTAGTTTTATTGGAACCATTACGGTCTAACAAGATTAAGAATCAAATGCATAAATAAGACTTAGTTCATAAACAAAATATAAACGTTTCTGCTTATCCAGATTTGAAAATTATGAGATTTCGCGTATGATTTTTTTGCGTCCGAATTTCAGGGGAAATAACAAATAACAGTATCCGGATCACTGGAGTGCCCAATCCAGAGACTGTCCGGACTATGAAGTTATAATGTATATGTTTACCAGTAAACAAAATCCAACTTACATTGATGTACTTAGTTTTAAACGTTTTAACGGTTACAATTGTTGATCAAACTTAACTCGATTGGCGGACGACATATTACTGTTTGCTGTGGGGTTTTTTGTACTACTTTTATTTTGGGCTGATTATTTTTGTACGGTATTGTTGTAACTCACGACTGCAATGTAACATTAACGCGACGCTAACAGGATTTCGATGTGCTTGGTTGTCCTTAGGAGAGCCAGTGAAGCGCTTATAGAATAGAGTACTTGTTTGAACAGTGTCATCTCGAAAATTAGGCGTAAGCACTTCACTGGATCTGCGAATCGGAGTAGGTTACAGTGCAGCCGCGTAGAGGGATGGCTGAGGTATGTGAGTTGAAAAAGGTCTTCGAGTCCTGGTTGAATCTGACAAACCAATAGTTTGTGGGATTCGATTATGAACTGGTAGACACTGAATGACTGAATAGACTGACGCGGATTGAATCGAAGCATTTCCGGTTAAGGTAGAATCGTAGTTTTTTAGATTGTTTTCTCTCACTACTGTTGATTTTACCGTTACATAACCCCACCAGAATCTATCCTATTTCAATACTAACCCGGTCAAAGGCGAAATCTCTGGCAGAAAGTGGCTTTTCGATCGCGTCTTTTTCGGCATCTTTAGAACTCACGGCGTGATCGATATCGAATAACTCGCCTATATCTCCATGCAAAAAGATGCTCATGAGTAGGGTTTCCATAACAGTTTTTGGAAATTCCGGGCAAGTGAGAGCAGTGAAATCCGGACTTCGTTGAAAAATAGATTATGGCATTATTTATATAAAGTTTGTCTGACGAGAGAATACCTGACAGTGAGAGTTGTCTGTCATTTTAATTCACAGATAAATTGTATTTTCTATCATCGTTTGGATACCGTTGTCTATTGCATATAAAATTAGCATGAGCAAAAGTCTGTCCAACCAGTCAGGGAAGATTTCGAAAGATGACAGAAAATCCAATTTACTTGTGAACCTGACACTGTCATGGATCGTTGGATAAATGTGAGTTTATCCAACGATCCATGGCACTCTGTTTTTCCGGCACTCCAATCATTCAAGTATACTGTCATTATTGAAATAAACCAATAAAATTGCCTAAAATCAACGACGGACGATGCACGGATACATGTAAACCCACACAGTATTCATAAAGCGCACGTAATCATAACAAAATAAATTTAAAATAATTCATATCCACGAGTGGACCGAAGACGAAAAAAACTACCAGATAGATATGTCGGTTTAGTGAATATAATATGACATCGTAACGATTAAAATATGGAAGAAAGTTAAGTTGTTTTTAAGCTAGATTTTCCGGACATTTTTTTGAAATTCCGGCCGGACCACCTGGACATCGTAAAATCCCGGACGTATGGAAACCCTACCTATGACGGTTGCTTGAGGAAAAAGTTAAGTCCGCTCTACCTACATAAATCTCTAATAAAAGAAAACGTTGTCGCCAAAGCCAGCCCGAGCCAAAAGTTTGAAATGCGTCAGAGTTGGCCGTATTTGTGGACGATGTAAGAAAACGAAAATAGCCCGAAAATTAATTGGCCAAGTCTTGTTCGGTTCTCCACGCATGGTTGTGGAACTCTTTGACACGGACTTTTATATTTAGATCGCATCTCGAACGGGTCTGGCTTGTTCTTCTGGCTAGTGACCGCGTAGCGCGTTCAATTAAACAATTTCCACGACGAAATTGAGGCTCAGCTGACCAATAGGCGCCGGGGTGACGCTCTTCAGCTGCTCCAGATTGGAAGAGAATGTCTTATATGGGCCGAACCGGGGTCAATAAGACCTCGGGAGCTTGGATCGCCGGAATCCGGAGTTTGCCCGGAGCGGCGCGCGAACCTCGCAACTTTACAGCTAAGTCTGGATTTGCGAGAAGATTATCCAATAGTCGGCTGACGCCGCCTTCGAGGCCGGCTCTTTTCTCCTTTTTTTCCGCTAGCTTTCCTCCGGCTCGAAATTTTTACTTATCCAGATCGCAACCTAGCCACGTTTTTAATTAGACTTTTAATCATGACTAGGAAAGCAAAAGACTTTCCTACAAACCGCATGAAAATATGTATGCCTATTTCGTTGCTCTATTTTATGTTGAACAAACATTATTTTTACCGACTAGTCAATATAAGGGAAAATCGATAACACATTAGGCTGAAAAGAAGCGTATTGTGCTTAGAATATATATGTAATGGATTATTATTTTCTATTTGGAAATCCCTTATGCCAAGGGCGCAAATGGATTTCCTTCTAATCACCACCGCACTCAATTACTCAACTATTAATCATTTTCAAACGGTCGCCTCGAAAAAAAAAACAATGCGACAATCGTAGTTTTTTTTTATTAAAATCCGTGACGTATAGCAATAATAAATGTCCGATGATAGACATTTTTAGTGTCCTAGTCCTGTGCTATTCCACTTAACTGTCATTATCGCATTTGGCAGTATTTAACAGCCGAGAAAATATGTCTAATCAATGCCATATCTGACTGCGCGGTGGGGTCACTATAAAGATAAAATCCACTCATACTGAAACATCTTACAATCCATTAAATTAATAAAAGTATAAATAATCGTATTAACATAACAGATTGTTTGTTTAATGACTGAATACTTGTAACCACATTGTTGTTTTCTATATTCTATGTTCTTGTCTTTTTGTGTTTTTGCTCGTTGTTGTTCTTATTATCTTCTGTATGCTAGTGTGTTATGTTAAGGTTTGTTTATCGTATGTTTTCAGGTATATTTTCAAATAAATCAACTCGGAAATAGAAAACCGTTTACTGTTTGAATTGAAACTGAAAAATACAGTCACCCTCCAAAAAGATTACAACATATGGGAGATTATTTGTATTGTTGTGTGTTGTTTTTTAAAAAATGAAGAATAATTTAAAAAACAATTTTTTTGAATAATACGTTTACATGAATTTTGCTATCAATAAATTTCATAGACTTGGTTATCAAACCGTGTTCCCGTAGATTACGTAAATACCTACAAATTTTCTAAAAAAATAAAAATTAACACATTTTTTGAACACAACAAAATAATATTAACTAAACAAAACTAGAAAACGTCATTTTTACTATACATTAAAAGCAAATAAAAATTAATACGTAGCCAAGAGTCATAGGTGAAAAATTAATGATATAAAAGAGTATTCATTTTATTTTATGTAATTCAGATGAAAAAACTGTTAAAATTAAAAGATCTGGTTTAAGATGGGCTTTAATCTGCTTTCTTGGCGTATGTCAAAATAAATTTTTAATTAATACTGTATGCGTATTTTCATAATTCAATAATAAAAAAAGACCATTCGTTGGAAACGTTGAAGTCTCTAAAAAATTTGTAGATGCGCCCCGCGAATAAGTGAATAATAAAATGCTAAAATTTCGAATCTCACTTCACGACACTTTTTCTCAATAGTTCTTTTAAAAATCGTCGAATCCGTCTGAGAAATGTATTTCTGACCGTATTTCTGGTTAAGGAGACACCTTCACGACTCTTCGTAACCGTGCCAAGTCTATTTCTGTCGCCCCTATTTCATATTGTTTGTGCTAATGCATTATTTTTAACTCCGATAAACTCAACACTTGGCTTTTTGTCTTTAAAAATCTCGTCATTAGCGTGGCCATTTGTTATGATGACGACCTTTGGCCGCTGGAGTGTATGAGAAAATAATAGCTGGTCAAAATACTGACACGTGGAAACACTATCCCCTAGAGCCACGTCTCAATACAAGACTTGCGCCTCTTCGGTGGGGCGTCGCTCCTAATACCTGTAACAAAAAAATTCTTAATAATGGACAGAAATTCTACTAATCGAGCCAAATGCAAAAGTCGTATGCGACGGAACAGCATTAACCTCTTTATGGTGCGTGGCTAGGAAAATGGGAGCCAATCTGTGTCAGAAGCTGAAGGAGCCCGACAGTTACGTACAGCACAACTCATACGGCTTTCGTAAACGCTTTCGGCACCAATCGTTTTCCGTAGAGCAAGCCAGAACCGGTGCCCGGTATTCCTTTATCCGGCCTTAACTTGCCACTTCAGAATACTGCCAACTATTGTTCTTTGTGTCTCTCGCACCCGACAAACCGACGCGGCGACGGACCGACCGACGCATCAAATCCTAACTGAAAATTTGACTCTATCGCGGCGTCCAAAGTTTTCCTTCCGGTTTTATTTGGCCTTTCTGGTGTTGCTTGCTGTGCTCGGTGTCCTCGGACGGTTCTCGGTACCAGTTTTATTTTCTATTTTGTTTTCAGGATGCCTCCCAGCTACATGTACCAGTCACCGTACCTGGCAGCCACTGCCCCCGGCAGCCTAGTGCCCCTACCCACGACGCAGCTGACCCACGCAGCTGCTGTAGCCGCTGCGACGTCCCAGTTTTACGAGTACCAGAACGCGGCCGCTATAGCTGCAGCTGCGCCTTACACTAGCCAATACGCCAACGGATTTGATGCCTACACGCCGTACACTGGCGCAGCAAGTGAGTATGCGCCCACCGCTAACACCAAGCGACTCTAATTGTTGTTTTTCTAGGTACGGCGAACTACATGCCCTACACCTATGCTACTCTCCCTCAGACACCCGGCATACCAACGGCTGCTACTACGGCGTTTCCCACCATCCCCTACCAGGCCTCGGCCCAAGCTCCTACCTTGCAGGAAGCGAGGTTGCAATAGGCCAGCCATCAGCATCCGCAGTTTAGCAACACAATTTATATTTATTCTAGCATCCCCTTGACAACGCCGAGGCATAGTTTCGCGTTTCGTATAGTGATAATTGTCAATTGATTAACGACCTCAGACAAAATGCTCAATAAATCCCAACAAGACTTAATTGCTGCTCTTTTGCAGACCGTTACTTTGTTCAATCTGCAAAAGGAAGTGCAATATACTTAAAAGATATAGTTAGTATATTATTTAAAATGAAAACTGTATAGTTCTAGTCCTTAGTTATAAAGGTATTTTCCTTAATATTTTCTTTATCCTTTATGGGACGGGGAATAATAATTATTCTTAATATTTTAACTTAGGTTTTGCATATTTAAGTTTAGCATTTGAAAACTAGTTAGATGCCGATTTACATTTTCACTATTATTTCTTTAGTTGAATTCATTTCGTCTGTAGCAATATGGAGCATTGTCAGTGCCTTCCGAAAGCAAATGTATAGAGACCGCGTTTTTGATTTCCGCGTTAAAATGGAAACACTCGACGGCCTACTCATGATCTAGTCAGGGTTCAGCACCATTTTGAATATCTATTTCCGTCCATCATCCGATGCGACGCTTTCGCGTCCACCGAAGGGAACAAAACAACTCAAGTCGACACTCACCATCAATTTCTGTGAAAATGTAAATATCTTTATTATATACTGTACTTCAGTCATAGAGACTATATGTTTATGTACACTTATTTATATAAAGGTTATTTTAGTCTAGGTTTTTTTATTAGTCTGTAGTCAATTGCCTATATACCTACCAATCCGCAAATATTTCCATCCTTTTTTGCCATATTTCTACTCAAAAAAATACATTTCTTTGAATGTGGTAGACAATGATTCAGCATTGAAACTAAAAGTTCGGACCTCCATTATCTTTATTTATATTAACTTACAGTCACACAGAGTGTAAATTAAAATAAATAAAAACAGTGGAAGGCTGACTTTATTTTAGTTTCAAAATTACATTATTCTCTTAAATGCCTTCTTTTTTTAGAAATACATCCAAGAAAAATTAAAACAACGTTTAAATTGTTCACTTTATTTTCAAAATGATGTTCACAAAAAAAATGAAAGGTAAATGGTTATATCAAAAATATAATAAGGGTGAGTTTGATAAACCTAATTTTAGATGTCACTAAGCATTCAAATAAAAATACTCCTCACTTTTAAGTAGAAATAACATTATCTCCAAGGCCACTTGACAAAATAATTTCCCTCCTGTATGTCTATGCTGTCGCTCATTACTGTTTGTTAATACCTTAAAAATTAAAACAATGTTTTCGCTCTGTAAAAGTGCTCTTTATGCCCTTTTACCTTATCAGCTCTCTTGTCTGAATATTGTGAATTGTATGTTTATACATTACTCTAAATGTTCATCTTTTAAAAGCTAAAACAAAGGACCAGTAGAATGAGGACAAATACTAAATACAACTACCTACATTTAATAAAGGATTGTCATCAGAAGTATTATAACTATTCAGAATATTTTTTAGTTGTTCCAACTCACTTTCTGTCTCATCTAAATGAAAGAGATTATCCCTGAAAGTCAAAATGAAAATCTACCACCTTAACAAATGTAAAGGGCTTGCTTACCTTGAATTTAATTTAATTTGATTGTTGGTTGTTACTTGCATGTCTGCCTGGTTAGACTCCAGATTGTAGGTATTACTTGCATCTTTAACTGTACTTTTACATGGGATGTTGAATTTATCTAAACTTCCTGCAAGAGAATTTGATTATTAAATAATATATTCTGTTATCTCAGCATTCGCACTGTCACCATATAGATTAATGTAAATCTCAGAGTCTTAATAAGAGATATGATACGTTACCTACAAGTCCTGAGAAGTCAGATGACTCTCCATAATCTGATGTATTATCTGCGCCATTATTACTTGTGACGGAAGATTCAATGTTGTTCTTTAAATTGAAAGAATCTTATTAAAAGAAACAACTTTCTGAATAAAAAACCAACTTACTAAAAATGTTTGACCTACATCATCCTCTGGAACAAGAAAATCATTTCTGTTATGAAAATAATTCTCAAACTCTTCAATTGGAGAACTTCTAATACTAGGTTGGCAATCAATACTTTGCTGAATTTTCAGTCTCTTGTTGGGACTGTCTTGTAGTACCAAAGGGATTCTTTTACCTCCACGTCCCATTCTACTGTTATGATTTGGTTGTATTAACGTAACTAAGAATTGAATGACCTTGCAAATAATATAAAATGATAATACGCACTTTTACAATAATATTAATAGAAACTAACACTTGCCTTGTCAACAATTTGTTGCTGCTTCATATCTTTATGTCTAAGTAAAGCCAATTCTTTCCATAGCATAGTATTCTCTTGTTTCATTGCAGACAACTGTGAAACAATACCAGATTGCAGACCTCTAAGATGCTTTACATCTGTTAAAACCCTAGATAAATCATTATACTTAAATACATCTTGGCCTTCATCAAATTTAGTTATGGTTCCCTGGAAATATATATAAAATATTTCATTTGAATAGGTACACCAAACTTGATTACTTTTCGTTTAATATTTTTTAGATCTTCTGGGTGCTCCCGTTGAAAAAATGTATGGCAAAACTCCATTTCTTCTTTGTCCACATCAGCGCAGCCACTTTCAACAGTACATACTTTATGGAAGCCATCTGAATTAACCCAAAAAGAAACGAAATTAAAACCAAAGTTCAACCTGGTTTCACTGCTCATGATTCTTTTAAGAAGGTTACATACCTAGGTACATCCTGTTTTAATTTTCCAACTTAATAAAATTAGCAAAAATGACACAAATAACTAATTATACTCACACATATTAAGTTGTCGAATAAAACTGCTCATATTGTTATGTCTATAGTACAAAGGTAGTAACTCATACCAAAACTGGGTTTTATTTTGGATCTTAAAACCATTTCCCGCCTATAATAAAAACAGATAGATAAAATGAAAGTTATAACTTTTTCACAATTTTCCTACTCTGTTCCAACAAATTAACGAATCAGTATTTGAATCATTAACCATTTTCCATAATTTAGTCAGAAAAGCTGGGATAAGCAAATTGTCTAAATGAGGCTGCATTTTCCAAATTTTATGATTATTTCTATAAAAGAAAATAGATACCTCGTCTAACTTATTATAATATTAAATTAACTTTGTGATTAACTTTGTTTTTATAACTTTTATAATCATAGGTTATGTTGGGTTATGTCATTTGACATTTGACATTGACCATTGACCAGCATTAACGTAGTCCTGGAGATATAGAGGTAAGAATTTTTCATAATGGACTTTAAAATGATAGGCAGCCATACATACATAAACCAATTATTTGGTGTCATATTGTACATTAATGTTCTCGTTGGAGTATTTATTTCTATTATTCTAGTCTATTATCTAATTCCAATAATCGTTACTAAAAATAACAAATACTTATGAATGCAGTGAACAATAAGTCAGTATTGATACTTAAGAAATTTCTTGTTCTTATTCCATTTAACTTACACAACGTTTCGGTCAATGATACATATCTGACCTAAACTTTGTGTAACTTAAATTATAGTGACATTAGGTAGATTGAATGTGAATAAATAATTATGAGGGTAAGAATAATAACATTTTATGCCATCGCATAAATTAGTTATATAGTATAATCTACTTATTACTTATTATCCTTCTACATCAAACAAATATTTTCAAATGAGTCGAGTCCTAAAAATAAAACGGTTTAAATCGGAAAAACCTTCCGATTTTTGTAACAATTGGTATGAAGTGCAAAATACCTATATATGTTAAGAATTTTCATTATCAGTGATGGATTATTAGAGACAATCGACAACATGTCAGTGTATTGTGATAAGGTGTCAAATGAAGTGTTTAATCCATTAAAATCCCATAGAAAAAAATAAATCGGTATTACAATATGCACACTTTAATTTTAATCTATTAAGTATAAATTTACCACTTTGTTTTTATTTATTACTCATATACTGTTTTTATCTCTCTACATTGTCCGTATTCATTTTAGAATCTCAAAAATTATTCGCATATTAAGTATTGTATGATCAAAAAAAAATCGGAGTCCAGTTGGCTTGGAAATGACGATCGACATTCCCCATACAATTTTACATATAAAATCACAGTTGGTTAGGCTTGCATAGCCATCACTGACGCCGTTTTTTTTTCGATCATATGGTATATCAGAGAATAGGTACATTAATGGTATATCTTAATATTAATAGTACGTAACTTTCACTAAACTTGACATTAAATCACCAATCGCAAAGGAAGTGAAAGTGTTTGTTGAGTCGTTATTTCAAGGTGCACAGCTAATATGGTACGCCATTAAATTTTAAGTTGTGATTTTGAATTCGATCTACCTGGCGACCTCCAATTAGTTCCTAAACAGGTTGAAATATTTTAAGCCCCCGTAACAGTAAATTCTAAAGAAATTTCAACCACACCAACAAATCTCAAGCCTTATGTGATATTAAAATCTGTTAATCGCGCGACTTTAATTTCCAATCATTTTTGATTTTTTACCGGTATAGGCGAGCGATGCCGCGTTGTCACGTTGTAGAGAAATGAGATACGGTGTTTTATGCAAACAAATTCGTTTTCAGTTTATTCGAAAGTCAGTTTAAGTAAATGAGTAGCGTGGTTGGTAGAAATAAGTGGTGTGGTGTTGTACCTGTGAAGCTGTCGGGTTGAAAGAATTTTGTAAAAGAAAAAGAAAGGTCATCGAAACTTGGCCGGCTCTAGCGAAACGCGCGAAAAAACAATGCCATTGGCAACTATATTCATTGAATAAGGCTGGGCTGAGCTCAAGAGTACCTGCAGTTCGCCATTTGATTGGAGAATGTTGGTTTGGAGTGGCATTTAGAAGGCAACAGCCAGCGTATTGCGATAATCCTCACAATAGTTTTCAACTTCGACAACGTAAGAAAGCGCGCGTGTGAGTTTAACTACGATGGTCTCAACGTTGGATCAATTGAAAGACGAGCTTAACTCTGCCAGCCAAGAACATGTTCTCCAGTTCTGGAGTGAACTTGACGATCAGGAAAGGGACGCCTTTTGGAAACAACTCTCGACAGTTAATTTCAAAAATAGCAACCACCTGTTCGAAAGAGCGCAAAGATCGCTCGCGACAGATACCGAAAAATTAGACGAGCGTATGGAACCAATTCCCAGCGAACATTTCGCATCGCAACTTAGTGTAGACGAGGCAGAACTGGAGCGCTACGAAAATGCCGCCCTAGAAGAAATCGCAAAGGGTACAGTAGCCGTGTTGCTGCTGGCGGGCGGACAAGGAACGCGTCTAGGACTGTCCTATCCAAAGGGAATGTGTTCTGTGGGCCTTCCTTCCGGTAAAACGCTGCTGCAACTGCAAGCCGAAAGAATACGAAGCGTGGTCAACTTGGCGAAGCAAAAAACGGGCAAAGAGGGCGGGATCTGCTGGTACATCATGACGAGCGGCGCAACCAACGCAACCACGAGGAAGTTCTTGGAAGCCAATGATTTCTTCGGACTGCCTGCGACCAACGTTAAGCTGTTCGAGCAGGGACTGTTACCGTGCTTCGACTTTGACGGAAAGTTGCTGCTGGAGGATAGGAACGCGGTAGCACTCGCTCCAGATGGAAACGGCGGTGTCTATAGGGCTCTGGAAACGAGCGACATCCTCGCAGACATGACTCAAAGAGGCGTCAAATACGTCCACGTCTACTGCGTGGACAACATACTGGTCAAAGTGGCAGACCCGCTCTTTATTGGCTACTGCATCACGAAGGAAGCGGAGTGCGGCGCTAAGGTGGTAAGCAAGGAAGAAGCAACCGAGCCAGTGGGTGTGGTGTGCAAAGTGGACGGTCGCTTTCAGGTGGTGGAATACAGTGAAATTACGGAGAGGACGGCCAAGTTGCGCGACGCCTCGGGAAACTTGGTATTTCGCGCCGGAAATATCTGCAACCACTTCTTTAGCGTAGACTTTCTGCGGGCCGTGTGCGAACAGCACGAGCGCAACCTAAAGCTGCACGTGGCCAAAAAGAAAATTGCCCACGTCGATGCCCGTGGTGAGAAAGTGAAGCCCGACACACCCAACGGAATCAAAATCGAAAAGTTCGTCTTCGACGCGTTCCAGTTTGCCAGCAGATTCGTGACTTGGGAAGTGCCTCGGACCCGCGAATTCAGCGCCCTAAAAAACGCAGATGGCGCCAAAAAAGACTGTCCCTCTACAGCTAGACGCGATCTGTTGCACCTGCATCGGACCTACGTCGAGCGAGCTGGAGGCTTCGTTGATCCAGGGGTGGACGTGGAAGTTTCGCCGCTTTTGTCCTACGGGGGCGAGAACCTTGAAAAAAAGGTTAGAGGGCGCCGTTTTCAATCTAGCACCATTCTTCTGGCGGACAACGAATGACTTACAATAGCTTGCCAACATTTATTACCCTCGCCAGGATTTGCTTTGTTCCTAAATTATCCTATATCATTAAATTAAATTATCCTATATGTCGTATTTAATATATATGTACTAATGTACTTCTTGTTTCTGTTTTCCTTTCCATTCGAACGGTCGTTAGCTATTTTATCAACTTTTAATGGTCCTTAGCTATTTTATCAACTATTAATTGAAAAATTAGTGCACTATTTTTAAACAATGATATATGTTTATACATTTTAGCAAATTTAACTGTAATAATTCATGTTTGCTATCGTTAATCCGACACTTGAAAGTGCTTTTGATTGATCAACCAGATAAGTCAAGCAGCAAGCAGCACCAAATTTATCTACTCCTCATTTTTTCAGCATTATCTTACATTGTACCAAGGCATTATCTTAAATTTCCATCAAGTGTTTAGTAGAATTTCTGTTTACTAACTGCTTAAATTAGGGATTGGCCGTCACGCACCATTGAAAATATTGATGACACCTCGATACTCCATATCTCATTCCGATACTTCCAACACAAAGAATTCCTATATATTCGATTTTTGCAAATTTAATGTGACAAAAGGATTTGACCAAAAAAATATTGAATTTTAATAATTACCTACTGCGTAGGCTGTAACCCATGTTTAAAAGAGCGTAGCTAACCCTCTACATAAGATTATTTAACTTG
The DNA here is from genome assembly GCF_002938485.1 of Sitophilus oryzae. Taxonomy (NCBI): domain Eukaryota; kingdom Metazoa; phylum Arthropoda; class Insecta; order Coleoptera; family Curculionidae; genus Sitophilus; species Sitophilus oryzae. The sequence continues at coordinate 9,702,814 of NW_022146479.1, forward strand.
GATGATTACATCCTCTTCTCTTCTATTAAAATATAATAGCCTGGAAAGGCTGTCAGGTGTCAGGAGCTTATAGATAAAAACTCTTAAGGACTCGGTCTTAGATCGGTCGTCAAAAAATAACAATATAACTTTATTTATATTTTGCAGTCTTTACACTAGTTTTATACATCGTAAAATATGAAACCTGCTGCACCAAAATAAAATAACATATTTAACTTCAATTTATTTTTTCCTTTTGGTTTATCTGCTTAGGCATTCGCATATATAAAATAACGGTGGATTAAAAATTATTTTATACCTAGTCACAATTTTATGTATTTTTTCCTTATAAATAGCCAGTCACAATGTTCTTATATTCTGGCTTGCTACGGTTATGCACAGAACGCAATATACATATGTGTATTTAACACAGGTATTTAACTTAATTATTGTTCGGGTGTAAAGGAAGGTATAAATATAGTTCGAAGCATTACTAAGCCTTGTTCTGTAACCCGTTCAATTATCCAAATTTTTCGATTTTTCTGTTGTTAGTGCTATTTTTTTCTTTATGTTAATACAGATATATTTAATATATCTGATATCTGATGTCTATATACAGTATAATAAAACGGTGGTCCACCTTTTTCAAAGGCATCCACTGCCGTTCTTTAAAAGATCAGCCTGGGGGCGGACTTTTGGTTTACTTCATCAGCTGTACATACTTAGATATTGGGTTAGATTCCGTTTCATATTTTGTCGGTTGATTTTTGGTTTTAACTCTATGATTTTTGGGATTATTTATTATTGTAGTGCAAAAAACTAATTATTTTGGTGTTTAAGTGACATAAACCACTACCAGATATATGGCCACTCTCGGTTTCGCATAAAAATAGAAAAATTGAAAAAATTACACGTTGTGTAAGTGATTTAACCTAAAAGTGCCCATACATTTTTACTCATCGTGAGTTTTGTGTGTTTTTTAAGACTCTAACAATTCATCAATAAAGCTTAAGTGGAGTGTGTTTTTGGTGCTATGCCTCATCTTTGTTGTGTTCCTGTTGGAAAGGATAGTTATACTAGGCAGCCTAAAGTGTCTGGAAGAGCAAGAAAAGTGGGTAACAGAGTTATAAATCAGAGAATTCTATTGAAAATATCTTTAATAAATTTAAAAAATAATATTCTCCTATGATAGTATTAATGAAAATTGGACAATTATGTTTATTTTATTCATATTGTGGAATCTCCACTTCAAGTGTTGTTGGTTCAGCTTCGATAGATTCAAACACGTAAGATAAACATGTAAGTAGGTATTATGATCTAGGGAAAATAAAGAATATGTGTATTAAAGATCATGAAAAAGATTATTATTTTGAGTTCAAATTTTAAAAAGATTTTTGTAAAGACATCGAAGATTACAGTTGAGGGTTGGAACCTATTTGGTGTTAAACAGCAAAATAAAAGGAAACACTAAATCACCACAATACACCAAAGACACTTTTTACTTTTACACTGGACGCGCGTTTCGCTAACCATGTTAGCATCATCAGCAGATGATGCTTTTATGCTGATAGTTTATAATCGTCTGCTGATGATGCTAACATGGTTAGCGAAACGCGCGTCCAGTGTAAAAGTAAAAGTGTTTTGGTGTATTGTGGTGATTTAGTGTTTTTATTTTGCTTTTTATTTTGTCGAATATAATCCAAAAAATTACATATAAAATATTCACACCACACACATAATGTTTACTGCGTTCTCCATAGTCAATGTAGATAATTTTAGTGTTAAGAATAATAATTTTAAAAAACATGTGGTCATCTTTTGATAAGTTTATATTAGTTTATTAATTGCAGTAAACATTATGAGGTGTGAATTATATTGTATATGTAATTTTGGATTATATTCGACACTATTTTTCTCATATGACACAACACTGATGAAGGCTATAGTTAGCCGAATCGTTTTTAAACCAAATAAAATAATGAAAACCCAAAAATGAAAACTTAAATCAGCGTTTTTCCCGAACCTAAAAATCCCAAGAAAATCAAAAATTTTAGAATAATTTTACATATAAAATGCCAGCGATCTTCATTTCATAGCCATCGCTGACGCCTTTTTAGATAATATTGTATTATTTGTAAATATAATTTTTCGAACATTGATACTTGCAAAATATACATATAAATTTTGTGAATGCAAATAATAATACATTACTATTAGTAGATATTGAATGTTTTTGTTAAATTAGATCGATTTTCAAACCCCAAAATTTAAAATATATTTACATTTTACCCATTATCTTATGTACCTATACATTATTTGTACAGCTGGTTCCAATAAAATTGAATACGATTTAAAACATATTTTTATTATTTCGGGCAGTATATTCTATGATACCAGTCCCCATTTCTCTACTCATGTCATACTGACGTTCTGACACAATGACCTCAATGTCACAATAACTTTAACATGTCAAAATACTTGACACATAAATATACACTGCCCAAATATTCTAAAAATGTGTAAATCGTATTCATTTTTTGGAACCAAGCTGTACATTGTAAAACATTTGTTGCATTTGTATGGTTCATAGTTTATTTCCCAAAGTATTTATTACTATAAATAGGTATATATGTTGTAGTTATTAACTGTATATTATGTATATTTCATGTAAACTATATCATTTTTAAAATACAAACCAAAAATCTGAGGAATAATTATGTTTTCCATGTATTCTACAACATATTTATTAATCCGTTATATCTAACTAGCGTGACGTCATAAATCTCACCCGTGGGCTGATCTTTTAATAGAAGGCACTGAGGCATCATTCTGTGCGCTCTTTTTGGCAGAAAAATTTCTTGAATGTTTGTCTGGTTGCCTACACTAAATTGTCATTTTGTTTGAAAATTTAACAAACTAAAGTGAGGTTATTTTTCTCGAGTAATCGTAACAGATCGTAATTGTACTGTACTCGTAGTTTAGTCAAGTCTCAAGTGTAATAAATATTAAAAATGTTAATAACTTAAATATGAAACATGTTTTGGTGTTTTTGTAATTGAACATTAATAATGGAAGTAAAAATTTTTGCTTAGTTTATATAAAATAAATTGTTAACACCTTATGAGCCATATGAGAAGGAATATCAATGTGAGAGATTTAGAAAGTTGTTCTGAAAACTATGTTGTTATATAAGTGATCTTATTTGATCTTCTGTTTAATTTAAGATGAAGCCAGCTGGTAAAGTTCACCCTACAGTTTATGTAGTGTTTATATCACTTTTATTGGATTTGTTGGCATTTACTATGATTCTACCACTACTTCCATCGTTATTAGATCATTACAAAGAGAACGATAATACAGGGCTGTATGATTGGCTGTCCAAGCAAGTAAAATACTTTCAGGTGTTAGTAGGAGCTCCAGAGAGATTCAATTCAGTGTTATTTGGTGGATTCTTAGGATCAATGTTTAGTTTTCTACAGTTTTTAGCATCACCTATTATTGGTAGTATATCCGATGTTATTGGTAGGAAAAAAGTGATGATTGTTTGTATGGTATGTTACTATATAATATAGATATTTTAATGTTAATGAGATTTGTATTTGTCTAGATTGGAATATCGCTGTCATATGTATTATGGGCTATTTCTGCTAATTTGTTTATATTTGTATTGGCTCGGTTTCTTGGAGGACTCAGTAAAGGTAATGTTTCAATAAGTATGGCTATAATTGCTGATGTATCTCCAGTGAGCACAAGAGGCATAGGGATGGTAAGTTTATAATAATAATTTAATAACTTTTCATTTTTAACGTATTATCTGTTTAGGCTTTAGTTGGAATAGCATTTTCACTGGGATTTATTATAGGACCAATGATTGGGGCTCTTTTTGCAGTATGGGCCAAGCAAAAAACAGGCCAGTGGTTTATAGCTCCTGCTCTATTTGCTCTATGTCTCTCCATTGCAGATTTGTTATTTTTTTTAATATTTTTTAGAGAATCTTTGCCTAAGGTATTACCTTTATTAGAGTTAATTCAGTTAATAAAGGTAACTGTAATATTATTTTTACAGGAAAAGAGGACAAAACAGTTTTTAGCAAGTTTTAGAAATGCAAAAGTATTATTAAATGTACAAGATCTATTTAAATTTACAGCCGTTACAAGTATTAAAGAAAAAGACTTAAAGCAACTTCAAAGACTGGGACTCATATACTTTGTCTATTTGTTTATATATAGTGGCTTGGAATTTACATTAACATTTTTGACACATCACATATTTAATTATACATCAATGCAACAGGGTTGGATGTTTTTTGCAATTGGTAAGCAAGTTAATGTATTATACATAGATATATTCAGATTTTGTATTAAAATTAAAGGTTTGACCATGGCTCTTATACAAGGAGGATATGTAAGAAGAATTCCTGCTGAAAAAATAAAATCTACAGCTATAATGGGTTTATGGATTATTATCCCATCATTTGTAAGTGTCGGGTTGGCTAATGGACCTACTCTATTGTATCTTGGTTTATTTTTGTATGCAGTATGTAAGTTTTTGTTCTACACAAAGGAAAAAGCATATTACCTAACTTTTTTTCTTTAGCTACAGCTATGGTTGTTCCTTGTTTAACCACTTTAGCTTCGGAATATGGCAGTGAACAGCAGAAGGGTAAAGTTTTAGGGATTTTTAGGTCACTGGGTGCCTTAGCAAGAGCCGTGGGGCCTGTTTTTGCGAGCATTGCTTTTTGGAGTCTAGGCTCAAAAGTCACGTATCTATTTGGAGCAGTATTGTTACTTTGGCCTGTATTGGCATTAAAAAAGTTATGATATATAGTAAAATCATTTTATTTTTTACTAATATAATTGTTATTTATTTATATGTACAGTTTTATAGAACTTTTTGTATAAAGAGATGTAAGATATACAAGGTACTCAAGGTACCCATGCATTTTTAAATACTATTTATTATAAATACTTGTATATTATATCAAAGCAGATTAAACGTAAAATTTAAAAATGTTTGAAGCTATTCGCTTATTTTTAGAACAATAATTGTGATACGCATTTTACATTCATCTTTTGCTAGTAAAATACCAAGAGTGTTGATATTATTTGTTATATTCTTGATAAATGTTTTTATAGTATTTCCATTTTTTTAAATATATTTACCTATATTATAAGTCACTATGCAAAGAAGTTATTTTTATAAATAATATGTTTTTAATTATAATTAGCTAAATAAAAATACAATGCAAAAGAAATGGCATTAGTTACTAACTTTTTAAACCTATTTTACAATGTGATTATCATAATATATAACTTTATATTTTTTTCTATGTCTACTTTCTATATTCACTGCAAAATGCTAAGATAAATAATAAGCTGTAATTTAATTTTAAATGTTTAAATGTTTTCTATTTACATAATTTTTAGGTTTTTATTTTCTATGTTTGAAATATATTTTACTTAATATAGTCTAGACATTAGATTAAGAATAATATACATATATTAAGGTATACATCCATAAATTATATTAAATCGGACTTAAAAAGTCTATAGATATTATTTTTAAACTCTGACTCAAGCCCCAAAGCACACGAGACGGTTTATATGCGTTCCGACCTGTGGTTGCGACTTTGATCGTAAACGCTTGTGCAGGTTAGGGTTAGTTGCATTACCGTGTGTTTTGTAACATTAAAGCACAGCATAGACAACAAAGTACTATTTTGTTATCTTCGACTGTCATTGAAGTGTGATCGAAGCCGACGCCCGGACGCCGCGGCCGGCTGCACAGGCGTTGCTCGTGTGTTTTGGCAATATAATAGTTCTATAATTCCATGAACATTTATACAATGCATAAAATATCCACATTGTCATTGGCCGTTTAAAATACATAGCCTATTCCAGACTTACTACTAATTCCTTATTTTCCTATTTTTCCCACCAAATAATAAAGGTAGTAAAGCTAAAATCCTCGTACCAAATGGGTTTAAAATCTAGTAGAACTCGAGTTTTGTGTATGCTATTTTAAAATAGGGTATAAATTCTTTTAAATAAATAGAATATACATCAATAAAAATAAAAAAATTAGACATTTTTTATTTTATAAATAATAAATCTAAAACATTATATGGCTTTTTTTGGCCCACTTTTTAGTAATTTAACCCACTATCTAAAATTAAAATAACAATGTTAAATGTTAACAAAGACGGCTGTGATTTTTGCTATATGAAGTACCTCCTTCTTATTGGTCAAGTCACATATATGTCATGACGAAGATCGGAAATTGGCGTCGGACATATTGATTTTTAATGCCGAGAGGTCCGCGTGTCTTCGGCGCCGGCAACTAAAATGTTCTGCTTTTTTAATAGAAAGTGAATTTTGTGTACACTGCTTTTTCGAAAATTCTTGTTTATGCATCGCTCAGCCTCTCTAAAAAGTGAGTACTTAATGTTTGCTTTATATTTCATTATATCTCGATTTTTGTTACCATAATGGCGTCTTCGCTATTCTTGTCTTAGCAATATCATCAATTGATAGTCTTCGATTTAACTTAAGGCCATTATGGATATAATCTACCTAATACAGTGCTTTAAATATCGCATATTTTCTGAACATTTTCTAAACTTTTAATGCTGTTTATTTCATTCTATTATGTAATTGGGACTTTTTAAATGTTTGGGAATATTATAAAGAACCAAAAAGCTATTATCCTACCTATTAATAGTTGTTAATTTGTTGATATTAATGCAGTACCTCTTAACAAAAGGCCTACTTATCAGTTTGAAATTTTTCTGATGTTCTAAAACTACTAATATCTTCCATTTTGTTTAATGTTTACTGATGATTTTTTTATTGTATTATTACGTAATAACTTGAAGATTCTATGTTATGAAAGAGAAAGAAATAGTGAGGGAAATGTATAAAAAAGAAGAAAAAAGATTAAACGGCTCAGCCCTCAACAACTCGTAACCGTATACACCAGTGTACTGTACACCAGTGCAGACACGCACACCCACACACTCACACAACCACACCTACACTAGTGCACACTGATGTAACTGCCTTCAGGCTTCATCAGTACGGTAAGGATTCAGGAAGCGAAGAAACCGATCCCAAATCACAAAAATCCAGGAAGCAAACGATGCAATGAGGCACCGTGTGCAACCCAGGAGATGGAAAAAATAATTTGATGAAGAAACGAAAATAAATTATGGAAAAAAAAAAGGAGCAAACGGGTTGTTGAGGACTGAGCCGTTTAATCTTTTTTCTTTTTTTTTATACATTTCCCTCACTATTTCTTTCTCTTTCATATTGGTACCAAGGCTAAGGGTACTGCGGCAGGTTGCTGTTGGCTACCTCCGCGGCTGTTCTGGACGAAGCCCACAATCCTGGGCGACTCTGGTTCTTGGCTGCAAATTGGGGCTTTAGGCTCCCGTTTGCTCCTTTTTTTTCCATCATTTATTTTCGTTTCTTCATCAAATTATTTTTTCCATCTCCTGGGTTGCACACGGTGCCTCGTTGCATCGTTTGCTTCCTGGATTTTTGTGATTTGGCATCGGTTTCTTCGCTTCCTGAATCCTTACCGTACTGATGAAGCCTGAAGGCAGTTACATCAGTGTGCACTAGTGTAGGTGTGGTTGTGTGAGTGTGTGGGTGTGCGTATCTGCACTGGTGTACACTGGTGTATACGGTTACGAGTTGTTGAGGGCTGAGCCGTTTAATCTTTTTTTCTTCTATTGTATGTTATGTTACCTGACTGCTTAATTTTTGTGTTATTTATTAAAATGTTTGTTTTGGTGTACACTGTTCTTCGAAAATTCTTGTTTGTACATTGTTCAGCCTCTTCAAAATGTGAGATTCGATAGATTTTTTTGATTTCAATCTTTATTTTTATTCTCGAATCGTTATTAGATTATTAGGGATATATTTATATATAGCTTTAATTTTTTATATAAAATATATTATTTATTTTTCTTAATAACTGCTATTAAAAGCGTTTGTACCTATATCCTTACGTAACAGCGATTTCATGTTTTTTATTGGACTATTCGATATAACAGTATAAATAAAATAGTACCTATCGAAAAATCCGTTGAATAATAAAGATATTTTTTGATATGAGATTTTTTTCAATTTATGACTGATACATAACATTTTTTGTAAATTTTCTTTTTTCCTTTTTATTTTCACAAAGCCCCTTCAGTGTTTTTGCTTTTCTTTTTAGACGCGATATAATACTACATATCAGCACACTGTCCGAAACGGCAAGATGTTATTACTTAACTCGAGGGTAGTTCCTATGTTGTCCGGACGATATGGATCAAAGTGTGACGCTCCAGAGCGCGACGCTCGAATCTCTTCTTCCGAAGAGGAGACCCGGATCACCTCCCAAACTTGATGTTCTGCCTTACGATGATCTATGTAGCATGCATAGGTACCTTAGTGGCCACCCTCTGGTTTACGAGCTAGGCATTCTAATGCTAGAGGCTTTGGCTGAATACGCTTTGGCACTTAAGCTACGAGTCTTCTTCATGCACGTATTGCGTTGGACATGAAGAATTTTTTGTACTTCATCTGCCTGACATCGATTTATCGGTTGAGATTCGGGATGGAGAGGCTAGCATATCCCAGCTCAGCCTAAAACCAACTAAAGTAAGGATAAAAAATGTCTATACCTATGTGGCGGATTCATCTCTCCAAAAAAATCTTATATGGGTATTTCGCCACTGCAAGAAAATCTACAAAATAAAATAGTTAAGTGCACAGATAAACAAATTTGCCTAACGAACAAAAAAATGCTTAACGTTTCGGAAAGTTTATCTCTTTCAGTAGTCGGAAGCAAACAAAAATACAAAGAATAAAGAAAAAAAATACTTAAAATATTTAAAATTCAACTATTCAAAAACACTTTAGTTTTTTTTAAAACAGATACGTCTACAAAAAAAACCGTTGACATTCTGTTAAAATGACATATCAAGTTAAACTTGAAAATTAACAATTACTACTTGATAACAATTACTTAATAAGGTAAAACCAAAAAGCCCAAAACTTTCTATATGATTATTTTTAATTTTTACGTATTTTATGTTTATTTATGTTTTGTTTTTTAAAATTAAAGAGGGATTGCCGTACATTACTAACATCTACAGATGCATAACTGCATGAGCAATACATTTATTTTTATTAGATTGTATTAAAAAAGCCTCTTTTATTTTTTTAGAGGCTACCGCTTCTTTCATTATAATTTTGGCGTTGTTAAAATTTATTCTGTCCCCTGCGTCCTATGAATGCTGGCAAATCTTAGATTTGTGAGAATCTCCCTTTCTTAAATAATCTTAAGGGTCTAGATGTTTCACCAATGTAAAATTCATAGCATTTTTTTTTATTATAATTTTTGCGATAAACTTTCCGAAACGTTAAGCATGTTTTTGTTAGGCAAATTTGTTTATCTGTAAACTTTACTGCTGACAAGTAGTTTCCGTTGGATTAACGCAGCAGTGTTTACAAAAAATAACTCTTTTATTTTGTAGATTTCCGTGCAGTGGCGAAGGAAATACCCATAGAGGATTTTTTTGGAGTAAAGTAAACATTTTATTTTTTTCTATTAAGGTTTCGGAAACTGATTATTTTTTTCTATTTTTCTAGGATTTCGATTTCGTGGCGCGTTTAAATCAAAGAAGATTCCAAATGAAATATTGGAAGATACGTGTGATTGATCCTAAAGATTCTTCGAATTCCCCCAGGCCCAGGCACCGTCGAATAACTGGTTACATGTTAAGTACCAACTTTAGAGGATCGTCCGATATCCAGGGAGTTGGGGCATTACCCATGCCACCCATGCCCAAGTGCAGCTTGACATAACTGCTTTTTCATCGTTTATTGATAACGTGACTGAAGAAATACAGCCGAAAAGATATGGATAAGAGGTAAGTTCATAATACATTTTATACTTGTTGGGGTTATTCTAAAATTCTAATACGGCATTTCTCTATCTGCAGATAAAGCAGCTCAGCCCTTAAAGAAATGAAAATAAAGGTTCGCGTCGCGCCGTGGTTCCAAAGCGGTATTTAGGTGCTTTCACATAGACCGTAATTTCATTCTGTTTTTAATACTGCAACTTAGACATGGCTAATACCCCAACTCCCTGGACATCGGACGATATACTCATTATTTTTGCTAATTTATTCACTGAAAGTTTACAAGCGTTTGCATTATTATTGTTTTAATACTAAAAATAATATTAAAACTAACTTTAATATCTGACGAAATTATATACCGGGTGCGTCTCAAAAGTGGCTCACCCCTATAACTTTTTTATTTTTTCAGATAAAACAACTAGATTTGGTATGTTAGTATATGACATAAATTAGGATTGATTGACATATTCAATTGTTTTCGGTCACTTCCGGTTTCACCGGAAATGACTACAACTTTTTATTTTTAAATGACACCCTCGGTATTTTTTTACTTTATTCTCTACACTCCATAATTAGAAATTAGTGTTTTTAACACAGCCATGTAAATTGAAATTTAAAATACAATTTGTTTTTGAGCGAATATGTCAAAAGTTGACATATGATATGTCATTCGATTCAGAGTGTCATTTTCTATCGAATAAAGTAAAAAATACCGAGGGTGCCGTTTAAAAATCAAAAGTTGTAGTCATTTCCGGTGAAACAGACAGTAATCGAAAACAATTGGATACGTCAATCAATCCTAGTTTATGTCATATAATAACATACCAAATCTCGTTTTTTTATCTAAAAAAAAATAAAAAAGTTATAGAGGTTCACCACTTTTGAGACGCACCCTGTAGTAACTGATAAATTAACTGAGTTGGGTTAAACTGCTTTACAAAATTATTTCTTTGATCTAAAATTTATTTTACAAAAACTTTTTTCCAACATTTTTATTAACTAAGCCCGCGGTTGCATTGGACGCGGGTCCGTGCGTTTTTTTATACGTACGAGCTCTGACGGCATTTACTCGCACGACTATTTTATTTTAGTGGTTACATTAGATGCGCGTTCATGGTGTCCTGTGTGTCGAATTTGTCAAAACGGGCGCCATTACTGTGATGCTGTCTGAGGATATAATGTTAAAATAACTAACTACTTATGAAAAGAAGAAAATGTTGAGTAAATGATTTATATGCAAGAAGAGGAGAAGAAAATTAATAAAAACACACATTTGGTGAATTAAGACACGAAACGGTGAAATTTTTTGAATACTTTAGAATGTCTCCATCAACCTTAATATATCCCAAATAAAATTAAACGCTCGGACGTGCACGTATTAAAAAAAACAGTTTGTTTTCACCCGACCAACAGAAATTGACGTACGTGCACGGACGCGCAAACTCCGATGCAATGTAACCGCCTGCATAGATACCATTTGTTTGTTTTTTGCTAGGTGCACGTCCGAGGACGTACGACCAAAAAAAAAACGACTCGCATCCAATGTAACCACGGGCTAAGTAAATTACTATTAAATTTATTTAACCCTACTACTTTTTTTCATTTTTTTTAAGTTTTTTTAAATGTTTTAAAGTTCTCATTAAATGTCCCTCTATAAGAAAAACGAAACCACCTTATTATATTCAAGCTAAATTAAATTAACTATTTTTTTTCTTAAAAATTAAATAATTTTTTTTTCTATTTAAAATTCTAATTAGTTACTTTCGTATACAAAAAACAATGATAATTTTTGAACATAACTCTCATTGGTACTTCTTCGGAACGAAGATTATTGTTGAAAGCATCTGGATTAGGGTCATTCTCCAGAAGGGCAATAATAAAAGAAGAAAAAAATATATGCAGAATGAAAATAAAAATTGCAGCTGCCTTTGTTCTACGTTTTGGTATTTTTTTATTATCTCTACCGTATTTTCTTTATTTGAAGGCTGTCTTTTGTCCTTAGTATTTTACACTATTATAAAAATTCTTTGAGTAATAAAATTTAAATATCTTCTTATATATTTAGATAAATAGATCCTCAGTATCTTATAGAAATACTTGTTACTTATAGTATTTTTACTTGTAGGTATACATATATTTTGAAGCTTCTGGCTCTTTTCCTCCTCCTCTTCCTCATCTTCAACAGGATTCAGCAAAAATTTCTCCTGCTCCTTCACAATATACCAAAAGGAAAAAGGTTGGTTCTACTGTATATTATATGTATAGGCGTCTATTTTTATTCTGATACTGTTGTAAAACTTTGATAATCTGTACAAATTTTAGACTTTAAAAATGCCATTGTACTACATTTTTGACACCAAGTAACAATTTTAATATACTGACTACGCTGTCATAATAATTATGACAGATAAAATAGAGATATAAAAATAATTATTATTTTTATATCTGTATTTTATTTAATAACTTTTGTAGTGTATTTCTTATGACAAGATTAACACAGTTCTTTGGTATATTTTACTTGCGCAAAAGCGACGCTATAATGTGGCAATATGAAGACATTGTTTTTTAAGGACATCAAAAATTTTGTTTTTAATGTTCTTGCAGTTTACAGTCTATTGCTTTCAACTGTGCATATGGTTTTTAAATCTGACTAACATTTTGCTAATGTTAATTTATACAGTTCTAATTCCAATTTAAATTGTTCATACATAGAAAGAAATATTTAATATATACATATATAGACTGTACTGTAGCATATCTAACATTTTATTATCATTATTAATTTTTTAAGTTTTTAAAAATTATATATACAGGGTGTCCCAGAAATAAGTGCAAATGTTTTAACTGGTAGTATAGTTCAACCCTAAAAACACGCCTATGAGGTTTTTTTCGCGAAAAAAAAAAATTTTAAATTCGAAATTTTTTGAAAATTTTTTTGGAAATTTTTTTAGTTATTAGTTAAAAAACATAATTTCTTGATAATATGAAAACATAGGTATTAGATTAAATTTACAAGAAAAAAATCCCTAAAAGATCCAGTGGTTCACAAAATTTTAGCAAGAAATCATTTTTTTTGGAAATTTTCAAAGTAAAATAACTCCGTTATTTTGGACTTATTTGAAAAACGATAAAGAGAAAATATGTTTCTTTTATCGAGATCTACCACCCCTTAAAATATTTCTACTTATTTCTGGGACACCCTGCTATATTATATTAGAGCTGCAGATTTTTAGTGAATTTCTTTGTCCTCCTTTTTTTTTGGAACTTTAAAAAATTAATAATTATAGTTCAAAAAAGGCTAATTTTATTTGGAATGAAGAATCTAATTTCATTAAAAACATTATTATTTTTTTATTTAAGCAACTAGGTAAATTATTATCAGTTCATTTAATCAGTTTATTTAGTAGGTTTCAAAGCAATGTACTGTTTAATAAATTATATTTTGTGGTATTTGTATTCACAGAGCTACTTTTAAAAATTAAAATAAGCACTCTAGAGGTTTTTAATTGTTTATCATAAGGAGATTTGTTGCAAATTTTCAATAAAATACTATATTATATTAACATATTATTAACTAATGTAAGTAATTTAAACTTTTAAATATATATTTCTAGGTTACAGTTGGGGGTTAGAACCTTAGGTATACAACAGCAAAATAAAACACTAATTAATTTTTATTTTGCTGTATTGTACAATATATATACATAGAGTTTAAATAGTATTAAAAAATACTATTTAAAATTTATTATGTACTTTTTAGAAAGGTATATTTAATAATTTAAGTTACGTTAGTTAATTCTGTGGTTAATTGTTATGTTAACAAAGTATATAGTCTAATATAACGTCGATGGATTTGTTTGTCTAATATGTATGCAACTAAACATACATCCATTGTATAACTGTATACTGTATGCCCATTAACTTTATTTCTTTATATTTATATTCCTTTATTTTATTAAAAATTATTAAATTCAGCTAGAGTACTTATTTTAGTTAAGTATTATCCATGCTAATATACTTGATCAACTCCATTTTTTTGTACTCCACAATGTGATATTTATTACAACACAATTGTAAACATTGTTACATATGAACTTTCAAGTTCATATGTAACATAGTTGAGTATGCGCACTATGTAGTTGTAAGTACCGTATGATCGAAAAAAACAGCGTCCAGTTGGCTGGAAAAAGACGATCGGTGACATTTCCCATACAAATTTACATATAAAATGACAGCGATCTTCATTTCATAGCCATTGCTGACGCCGTTTTTTTTACGATCATACGGTACATTGTGCGTCGTGTATTGTATTAATAAACACGTGTGTGTGTGTATGTGCGGTATGCACATGCAACACGGACAGTAGATAGATACTATTATAATAAATAGTATCTACGTATCTGTATGTGTTGTGTGTAGAATAATATAAACCTTATTGTTTTTTTAATTTTCAATAAATCCGTTTTAAAGAAAATTCTGGTTTTAAGACCAGAGCCACCAGAGGGCGCAACATGTAGCGTTTAGTCCAATGTTTTATCGTTAGATGGCGCCACAAACGCGCTTTCAGTTCAGCCTTTTGCCACCAGAGGGCGCCACATATAGCGTTTAGTTCAGTATTTTATCGCTAGAGGGCGCCACAAACACACTTTTGGTTCAGCCTTTTGCCACCTGAGGGCGCCACATTCGCTCAAAAAAATAAAACAACCAATATTTGGGAAAATTAATTTATTATACCACTTAAGTTAACAAAAAGAGCTTCAGGCTAAAGTCTTATGTTATATTTAAGGGTTTTTGGTGTTCGTCAGTGTATATGTTTTAGACACTGAGGACAACAAAGTTCTTGTGTTGGTGTGATCACATATACATACAGCAGTGAGTGTGGAGATATATCTCCATATCTCCAATGTTATAACATTCACACAAACTACTGTGTGTATATGTGTGAGACGTGTACTAAACGCACACGTACAGGAGTATGGGTGTGCCACACCCCAACACAAAACTTCTATGGCTATACCGAGAAAAAAAACAAGGTGGCATAAGTTCTTCCAAAGCCGCCTTGGTTCCTGGCTCGGTGCAGCTGAAATCATTTCTATAAAAACAAATTATGTTAAAATCAGAACTTTGAATTAAAAAAGTTAGCAGATTCTGGACCTCTACATGTACTATATATAAGTATTAAAGAATGACCATAAATAAATTTAATAAGAAGTTATTAAACTAACATAAAAATTAGAAAAAATAAAACTTTATAAGTAGTAAGTGAAAATAAAAATGTAAGAGGGAAAAGAGTTCACCCATCAACAGTTCTAAGGTGCATTATACGAGAATTGTAAATTAATTAAAATAATAAATAATTATTTAATTACTGTAGTAACTAGCACAGACTATACAAATGCGACGCGCAAAGCAAATGTTAAAATTACATATTGGCGAATGCGCCGGGCCAATTTAAACTTAGTTTGTAAAGTAGTTACTTAGGTTAAATTTTTCGTAATAAGATTTAATTTCGTCAGTGTAACGTGATAACTTGCTAACTCCATTTTTGATTTTAAGTAAATAATACATTTAATACATGATTTTTATGTAAAATTTTTAACGAAATATTAAGTTTTATTGTTCCCCAACAAAGATAATTGTTATCTCTATATCATATTAACGTATGAAATATATACGCACAGATGTTTTTGTACCGTTTCTTTTCTCTCTTCTAAAATTATGAATAATGGAGTTAGCAGTTTATCACATTTCACCGACGATTTATTCTTTTTTGTCATATATTAAGCTATGCATATATTTTTTATAAGGCGGGTTTTGTATCTTGATGCCTCAGAGGTATTCGACGGTGCCTGGGAGAATCCGAAGAAGCTTTAGGACCAATTCACGCGTCTTGCAATATTTCATCTGGAATCTTCTTTGATTTAAACGCGCCACGAATTCGAATTATCCTAGAAAAATAGAAAAAAATAATCAGTTTCCGAAACATAATAGAAAAAAATAAAATCCTTACTTTAGATGGTTTTAGGCTGAGCTGGGGTATGCTAGCCTCTCCATCCCGAATCTCTACCCATAAATCGATGTCAGGCAGATGCAGAACAAAAAATTCTTCATGTCGCCTCCGAGGTGTGGTTGCCCTCTTCTGTAGATTTGACCTTTTTCAATGATTATGCCTTGCCTCGTCTGTTAAACAGCCTTATCTGAGATCAACCCCTGTCCTATCGAGCGACCTATCGGTACCTATGCATGCTACATAGGTCATCGTAAAGCAGAATATCAAGTTCGGAGATTATCCAGGTCTGCCTGTTCGGAAGAAGGCAGCGTCACGCTCTCGAGCGTCACCCTTTGATCCAAACCGTCGAGACACCATCGGCAAAATTTACTTACGTAAATTTCATTAACTACCTTCGAGTTAAGTAATAATATCCTGCCGCTTCAGTCGCTGGGCGACAGTGTGCTGATGTGTAGTATTAAATCGCGTCTAAAAAGAAAAGAAAAAACACTGTAGAGACTTTGTGAAAATAAAAAGAGAAAAATAAAATTCACAAATTCACAGTATGTTACATATCACAGTCATAAATTCCAAAAAATCTCATAGGTATCATAAAATGTCTTTATAAATCAACAAATTTTTCGATAGGTATTGTTTTATTTATACTGATGTTTATATCGTATCACAGTACAAGAAAAACCATAAAATCGCTGTTACGTAAGGATATAGGTAAAAACGATATTGAATAGTAGTTATTAAGAGAAATAAATAACATATTACATATAAAAAAAATTAAAGTTACATATCACGTCATATACCCCTAAATTAATTAGACTCCATAACGATTTAAAAATGTACTCATATTTTGAAGAGGCTGAACGATGTACAAACAAGAATTTTCAAAGAAACAGTCTACATCAAAACATACATTTTATTAAATAAGACAAAAATTAAGTAGTCAGGTAACAAAACATAGAAGCGTCAAGTTATTTCCTAATATATAAAGATCATCAGTAAACATTACATAAATGGGAGATATTTAATTTTTGAACTTCTGAATAATTTCAAACTGATAATAAGGCCCTTTGTCAGGAGATACTGCATTAATATCAACAAATTAACAACTATTAATAGTAATATATTTTTTCCTTATAATATTCCGAAACATTTAAAAAGTCACCACTTAGCTACCTATTACATAATAGAATGAAATAAACAGCATTAAATGTTTTGAAAATGTTCACGAAATGTGGGATATTTAAAGCACTGTTAGTAGATGTTACACTGTTAGAGTTGTTTATAAAAATCTATATACAAGAATAATATCTATAATGACCTTAAGACAAATCGAAGACTATTAATTAATGATATAATTAAAATAGCCAAAAAGCCATGACGGTTACAAAAAATCTTAATCGAGATATAATGAAATATAAAGCAAATACCTATATCAAGTACTCACTTTTTGGAGAGGCTAAGCGATGCACAAACAAGAATTTTCGAAAAAGTAGTGTACACAAAATTCACTTTTTATTAAAAAATATCACAAAATTTCAGATCAGTACCAGAACATCAATATCTTAAAAACTTACAAAATCAGAACTCAGAACGCCAAGAGATGCATCTCTTGGCGTACAAAATCAAGATGTCCGACACCAATTTCCGAAAATAGTCATGACATGTGACTTGACCAATAAGAAGGAGGTATTTTCATATAGCAAAAATCACAGCCGTCTTTGTTAACAATGTTATTTTATTTTAATTTTAGATAGTGGGTTAAATTACTAAAAAGTAGGTCAAAAAAATGACTCAAGGAGAGACACATAATAGACTTGTAAAAACGCGGTAATTAACTATTAACACCCCCCATCCCCATACATTCTACATTTTACTCTTAGTTGTTACTCTATTACTCTTATTCCAACCACGCAATACAATTTAAAGAGCAAATAATAAAATTAAACTTACATTTTCTCATAGAATGCTTCTGTTTTTAAATTGTTAGAGTAGTTGAAAAACTAAGGACATGAGATAGCACATCTGATACTACTGTTCTACAAACATCAAGATCATCCAACACTTCCAACAGTATTTGAAAAATATTCCCTAAAAAATAAATTAAATTTAGGTTTTCCAAATAAATATTTCATTCAAAATATTTCTATAATAAATTGCTAACATGAAGGGCAAAAGAAAAAAAACCGACGATGTCACAAAACCGACTTATGGAAAAAACGATGAATTAATATTGCCAAATACCATGTTAAAGATATAAAAATTTATTACGGTATGCTTTATAATTTGCACATCGTTCGTTATATTCAATTAAAGTTTAACATATGTTGAGACTTTTTTTGTTCTATTCTTAACAAATAATTGGATTGATATACTTAAAAATTCTATAAAATGGGCATCGTCGGTTTTTTAATAAAATAAAAAGTATAGCCTGAAAAAATATATTCTTATTGTTATATTGTCTATATAAGATAATTTACACTTATATTAAAATAGCACATACGCAACTCGAATTCTAGATTTTAAACTCATGTGCGAGGATTTTAGTTTTACTTGCTACTATCTTTATTATTTGATGGGAAAAATAGGAAAATAAAATAATAAATGCCTGGACATAGGCTACGAATTCTAAACGGACCAATCACAATGTGGAGAGAAAGGGAGACATTTAATAAAATTATATTCACACCCATATCCAGGGCCTATTTTACCATAAGGCCCGGTGGTCTGGGGGGCCCGATAAAGGTTGTAAAATATTCATAATTTCTTGAATTTTTGAACTTTATTGGAAAAGAGGGCCCGAATTTTTGCTTGGGCCTTAGGGCCCGACCAGATGAACCATAGACCCTGCCCATATCTCTTCTCATATGAATATTTATATGGGACCCCAATTATTTGAAAGATTATGGGGAAAAGTCTTTCATTTATGCTCTTCTTTTAGAAGCAGAACTTCTTAGAGAAATTCCTCAAACAATAGTTAAAGAAATAAAATTATATTAAATTTTATATAAATCACTATACAGGGTGTCCCAGAAATAAGTGCAAGTATTTTAAGGGGTGGTAAATCTCGACAAAAAAAACATATTTTCTCTTTATCGTTTTTCAAATAAGTCTAAAATAACGGATTTACTTTGAAAATTTCCAAAAAAATTGATTTTTTGCTGAAATTTTGAGAGCCACAGGATCTTTTCTGGATTTTTTTTCTTGTAAATTTAATCTAATACCTATGTTGCCATATTATCAAGAAAGTAGTTTTTTTAACTAAAAACTAAAAAAAATTCCAAAAATTTTTCAAAAAATTTCGAATTTTCAAAAATTTATTTTCGCTAAAAAAACCTCATAGGCGTGTTTATGGGGTTGAACTATATACTACCAGTTAAAATACTTGCACTTACTTCTGGGACTCCCTGTATAAAGCTCTTAGATACTCTTTTAATTATAAAAATAATAATTATGTTCGAGTGCATTTTCAACGGAAATAAAAATATATAAACAATAAACAAAACGTTACTTTTTAAAACAACTTTATTTTTTTGTGCTTTTAGAAAAATTATGTATGTTACTGTTAAAAAATACATACCTATTAGACATATTGTCGACTTCTTATATTATAATCAGCTGGGTACCCGTTAGTTTTAAATTTCACCATATTGAAAGGTTCTTCTAGTCTCTTGAGAAAAGTTCTGGTTAATTAGATACCATAGTCTTCCTGGAAAATAGGTGGGATATGGAAGGAATAATAAGGTTGTGAATGAGATGAAGGACAGGACTTGATTTCCCCCTAGTATTAGGAGATAGAGGAGAATCAAGACTCGCGTGGGCAGGGTCGTATCCCTGAAGTAGTCTTTCCTCCACCGGGGTCGTAGAGAATAGGCTACCCGCTACCCAAATAAATAATTACTTAAAACATTACTTAAAGTACCCTACGATAAAAAAAAACGCCGGCCGGAATCGATGATAATTTTAGTGAGGTCAAGCCCTAGACGTCATTTACTCTTACCGTGCCCTTCTTTGTTTTTTAATGGCACTTACTGCTGTATATACTATAAGAAGGTTGTAATTTATTTTTATATTGAGTAAGAATGATTTTTAAATTCTATAGTAAACTCTGAGAAAATCATTTTTTGGAAATTACAAATTTATACATTTGTGTCTGAGAAAATCATTTTTTGGAAATTACAAATTTATACATTTGTGTCTGGAACCGTTTTGCATCCTTTTTAATCTTTATAATTTAATCTAAGTTTTATGACAGTTTTTAGTAAATGACGTCTAGATATTGACCTCGCAAAAACTATCAGCGGTTGTCATTTCCCATATACGGTATAATGAAATAAAACAGCTTATTTTATTATTATTTATTGACTTTTTAAAATCTTAGCTATTTTTCTTGAATAATAGAAAAAACAAAATTCAATGTATATATAATTTATACAAACACAATATATAAAATAAAATCTCTACAAAAATATTGATTGTTCCAAATCGATCGATAAACTTTGATGCTTTAAAATAAGATTTTTGTACTTTACTTAAGTTTGTATAACAGTTTTCACCACACTGCAAAGCACAAGGTGTTCGTTTCGTAAAGTTAATTAAAATTATTTGTATAAAGTGCGAAATGTATTATTTCGATTAATGCTGTCCCTCCTTTTACTCTAAAATATTTAAAGATATGTCTTGAAGTCGTAAAAATGTACTAAAATCGAATTGATACATTTCGCTTTTGTTGTAAAACTTCTAATGTTACATGTAAGTTAAAATTAACTATTTATAAAAAAAATGCTTTTTTACAAACGTCGTATAAATTAATCTGAGTATAGTGACCACTAGACAATAAGAGTAATTTGTATAGCAACATGCTCTTATATAAATATACAACATCTTGGACGCCACAACACTTACAAAAAACCAAGTCTTATTTATAACTTACTTAACGACCGTTAAGACAGTACGATATCAATAAATTACAACATATTCGTCCTTTTGCGTATCGAAAACCCGGATACCTATTCAAATGTAGTATCAAACATGTTTAGGTCTCCAAACGGAGCTGCCCCTGACCCATCTAACATCTGCAGCATGTCCGTCAGTTCATGAGGTTGGGGTTGCGCAGGCGGTCCAGAACTGCCAGATCCAGGACCTGCTTCTGAAGTTTGTGGCGCTCCTTGCCAGTTGGCCCACTGGTAAGAAGCGGGACCTGGCGCGGGGACTCCGGCCGAAGCCGCGCGCCCTCCTCCGCTCAACTGGGTGTACGTGGGCCCAGGAGAGCGTGGACTCGGCTGACCGTACTGATAGCCGTCTGGGGCTGACTGCGTTTGGGGCTGTGACTGGCGTAGGCTCCAGGCCGCCGCGGCAGGAGTTGGGCTGGTGGTGCTCCCTTTACCCAGCCGCGCAAGTACGGCAGCACCCCCCGAAGTTGCTGGTGTTTGGGAAGGTGATCCGTACTGGATCGGCGATTGCGTAGGTTCATAGGCGCTATAAACATTTTGACCGCTTCCAGGGCGCTGCTGAGCTTGCTGAGGATCGGTCATAAGCCTCGGAAATCTTTCGTCCTGCCGTTCACTGCAGCCCGAAGATGTCATTGGCAGATAATCCCCTTGTAGGTGGGCTGACGGTAATATGTGCGAATAGAGTCCTGCCTCCCTCCGCTGAAGGCTGTAATCCAGGCCGGGTTGTTGGTAGCCTACTTGTTCCGTAGCTTCGGTGCTGTTATTTCCGCTGGAATGCAGCGATTTAGCTGTGGTATTCGTACAGACAATGTATTCGACATCGTCCGTGTAAGGGTTCAGGAAAGAGAACGCACTTGTCCTAAGCCAGACCCATTCTCGATTTTTTGCTCGGAACCGATACATCACCGACAACACTTGGCCTTTTAGTTTCAACACTGAAAAAAGGTCTCATTAAATTCTGCTTCTAATAAAAACAAAGAATTAATAAATTTAGAATTTTTACCTACCCTGTTCAAAACTGTCCTTCATATGTGTCTGGTCTTCAGGATGGAACATATCAAAGCAACTCTTCCCCAGCAGTTCCGGCGGGGAATAACCTAAAAGCCCCATGACTCTCTGATCCACAAAGGTGAACTTGCCATCCGTCGAATGACGTGATATAAATTCAGCATTGCTGTTGGATCCCGACATGTCGCTGGTGTTGGGCGTTGACGTCACTTGGAGGCGCCCGATCGCAACTAGGCAACAATGCGCCGAATGCATGTCATCCTCCGCTTGTCTCTCCATTTGCACACCTGCGAACATATCTGATATTTCCTGCGGTTTAATTTCTATAGCAACAGAATAGTTTGATATGAAAAAAAGGTCGAGGGAGCCAGTTTCATATTAAAGCATCTGCACCACTTACCTGTAGGAGGCCAATTTTTGATGTAGCCCGTACAGTGGACTACAGCATAGTTTTGCCCATCGCGACCAGGCCCTAAACTATTCCTCTGTTTCAGCCTGTTTAAGTGGCCCACACCCATGTTCTCGGGAGACAAGTTGCCGATCTTCATTCGACAGATAAAGCCTCTTCGGGAACCCATGCATAACCTCATGGACGCTGGAATTTAAGAACAAGCATACATAGTTAAAATAAAAACAGGACGGATAGGAAAAGCAGTATATGTGGACCAACAAACATTACTTACACTGATGTCCTTCCTTTTTAACTGTTCCAGTTTTCAGGTCTAGTATCCTACCGGTTTGTGGCTCTTGTGTAGACAGCTGTTCCCTAACTTTTTCAACGTCTTCGGGATGAATATTGTCGTAAATGCAAGACCCATACCAGTCGCTCTGTGAGTAATTCAATACAGGAGCCACCGAATCGGATACATAAATTACCCGACCTGTATCACAACTAACCACAAAAAGGAATCCATCAGCTGCCTCGAGGATCAGATGCTTCAGCTCTTGGTCAGTTAAGAAGGACGGCTTGTAGGTTCCGTCTGTACTGGTGTTTCCGGTACCTGAAATCACACGACATTCAATCCATTAAGCAATTTTAGCCTGGCCGAAGTAAGTTGAATTTCGAAACAATTACGTGGTATATCAATTAGTCAACGCGTCGAGTTTTAGTATTTCAGACAGGTACAGTATTTTGAATAAAAATTATTGACGTTCTTAGAAGTCCCTATCGGATATGTAAAACGCACTATGCATAAAAATGAACTAACGAGAACATCGCCTTGTCTTTCTTTGTATACCGTTTCATTAATAGTTACTTTTTGCATAGTAATAATAAAATATGGCGCCACACTATATCGTTTCTTTTTCTTTTCTCTAGCGTAAATATTTTTATTAATTTAACGGTAAAATAAAAAAGAAACGTAAGAATAAGACATTTTAAGCAGTTGTTGCTACCATAGTCTGTAGACCGGAGATACCACTAAACCATGCAAAATAAATTATTTATTACAGAGGTAGCTCCCATTTTTTAAACAGTGTATTTCATTTTTTTCTGTATTTTTTTTTGCATGCAATTGGGTTTGTTGTAGAAGTATATCATTTACTACCTTATATATAGAGACTGAAACTGTAGTCTGGCCGACTAACTGAGACTCGAAGTCTCAATACATATACTGAGACTTTCAAAAATGGAGAACAAATACGTTCACGAATTACAAAGTATTAGTATGAGTGAAAAAAAATAATTTTAGCCGATGTAGTATACTGGTCCATACATGCATACATACATACTGGTCCACCAACCAAATAAAGGTGCATTTATTATTACTCCGATTCTTTAAGTTTAGTTGACCAGTATATACATTTGCTTTGAAAGGAATGTTTAGTTAAATATTTATCTAAGACATGCAAGACTGAAGGTCTGGCACATTACCATTACTGCGCAAGTAGGCTTTTCCATTAATGCTAGTTTTCTCCGTGGATGACATTTCCCGACAAAGCTCTTCCTCTGTAAGGAGATACAATATTTTTAGTAAGCAATCACTGTGTCGATATCATCATACTTAAAAAATACATGCACATAACAGTTTCAATATTTGCATTAAAAATATTGTAATATTTTACGGAAAAAACTCTACTTGCTCAATAATTAATAACGCGAGAAACAAAAAATATAAATTCCGTGCCTAGAGAAATGTAGTCTTTTTTATATAATTTAGGAAGTATTAAGACCAAAATGAAAAATAAACGGACCCATAAATAACCAATAAAGCTCCATTTTCTTAACTGCTTATCGACAGACTGTCCGTAATATTGTAGCGGTAAAACGTGGCAAAATTTTACGGCAGAATTTTCCAAATGTAATTGCATCAACTTTGTATTTTATGGGTCGTTTAACGTTATCAGCCCTAGCATGAAGTAAATTCATGTCCGGCAAAAAATTATTACGTTTTTTAAACCATAATTATCTGGAACAGGTACCAACAACGTAAAGTAACATCAATACTAAACCTTCTTGTTTAAAAAATAAATAGTAACGTGTTGATGATGCTAGACAATATTAATAAACAAAATATTATTTAGTTTTAATCGTTCGACATAGATTGAATTTGGAAGTTGACCTGTCAATTAAAACGATTAATTAAGACTGACAGGTAAAAACTTATGTCACTGTGTAGACAAAAAGTTTAACTATTTCTCACCGATAAAAATCGCTCCTTAAGCTCATATCTTTTTCATAATTTGTGTTTAATAAAGCTATATAATATTTTACTAGGGTGTTTATACCATACGATAAAAAAAAACGGTTTTGGCGATGGCTATGAAATGAAGATCGCTGTCATTTTATATATAAAATTATATGGGGAATGTCCTCGATGTTCATTTCCAAGCCAACTGGAAGCCGTGTTTTTTTTTATCATATACCGTATGAATCTACAAGTATGTTTTAAGCAAATAGTTCTTTATGTAGTTAAGTAAAAATAATGTTTTAATAAAAAATCAAGTCACGCGAAAATTCACCAAGTTTAGTCACATTCTTTTTTATTTTCCCTCTACCATTTTCCCTTTATTGAAACAATTCATTAATGAGTAAACACGTGAATGTGTGTGGATTTTCCTACTGCCTCGATGTTTGTTTTCCAGTTCAGAATTGAACGTTATCGTCCATTATTTTATTTGGTATTTGTTTTATTTAATTTTTTTTTCATAAGCTCCAAATTCAACGCCATTTTTATTTTTCATTGCGCTATTACGTAATATCAAGAAATTAATGATCAATGAAAAGCTTCTTTATATATGTACAAATAGATTTTAAAAAATGTGTATATTTGAAGAGAAAACTCTTCTTACTTCCGTCTGTCCCTCTGTCCGTCTGAGGATTCAGTTTGGATACCTCTATCCACGTGCCGAGTTTGGTTCCAATCGACTCATAATTAAGAAAAATCCTGATGATTTCGTCCACTTAGAGCTATCGATTCTGATAGCTCAAAAAAAAACATAGAAGGCGTCATCTTGTAGTCCGTCCCCAATTATGCCGAAATCGACCCATATTTTTCTTCAATATCAAATCCTTAGTCCCACCCTGATGAAGATGTAAACGAAACGTCGTATCCAACTTTGCAGGGTGGGACCGTGTGCACCGTCGCTCACATAGCCTACCCACCAAATTTTGTTGCGAACGGACGACATCAACTTTTGACGTTTCTTACGTCAATACTAACTGTCACACATATCGTACATGGTCAAGCAATGACTAAGGAATATAAGAACATGTAACGCCCATATACGGGCTGCAGCAGAATTTGTGACCTTAGTACCTTCATCAGCTGATCATCAGCGACAATTTTAGCGATTTTTAATAGTTTGTGTATAGTAAACTTTGTATAAACTTTATTACACTGGCGATTAGTTGTTCAGCTTTCAAGTGTAAAAGCCGCAGCGATAAGAAAGAGCCAGGAGTTACGTTTTTCATAGATAAATAAACAGTCCGCTCCACCTTTTTAGCGTTTTCTTAGTTTTCTTTTTGAATTCGATAATTATTTTTCTGATGTTATAAGTATGTACTTGATGTGTGCTATACGTCGATAATAGTTTTGTACCTTTTGTTAACATTTAACACCGTATACACCATAGGCGCAGTCAAAACAATTATCAAAAAATATAAATATCTCTTCAAACAGCTAAGTTAAGAAAAATATGTACCACGGCACTGTTTGGTGACATGGTAACAATTTGCTCTCGGGTGTTATTTGTACTTGAATTCTTTAGTCATTGCGGTCAAGTTGGCCTTGGTCCAATATCGACATACCAATCGTGGCTCCTCGAGCCCCATCTACATTCCGAGTTTCAGCCCCCTAGCTCACATAGGGCCAGAGTTATGGCGCTCCAAAGACGCATCTCAACTTTCTCATAGTATTACCACTTTTTTACTACGCTAGCTCATTTGTCAAGGCCGTGTCGTGTCAAGGCCATGTCGTGTCACGGCCTTGAATTTTTACTCCGATCGCGCGTAAAGACGTCTCACTTCAATAATACGCCCATTCAAAACTTGGCATAATGTGACAGAATTTTTCGTAGAAAATAATTTTTTGTGGGCGTGTTTGTCAAAGTTTATCATTATAAATCATGGAATATTTGTAGTAAAAAAATATATATTCCAAGAATATCCGATATAGTCTCAGTCTGAATATTTTATGGCTAACGTCAGTCCAGTTTCACGATTAGTGTGATAATAAATTGTCCAATATAAGTGAGATTGGCTGTGCAAGAATAGTAGCTCTAGTTGAAGAAGGTGAATAATAGACCTAGGAGCGGTCCAAGATCAGTCTAATTTACCACCCAATACGTGTATAGACTGAGCCAACGCGAGCTGAGCAGCTTATTCATGCTCGCCCCGTGCCACCCTTCGCAGGAGGAAGTGCCTTCTTAATACTTGACCCCAACATGGGTCAGGTATTATGTCCGATGGCCGCACACAATTAATAATATGATCATCATGGCCGCATATAATTAATCCATGTTGAAAGGATAATGACGGATGACAGATATTCTTCATCCTTATGTAAGGCTATGGCGGCAAGCAGCTTTTAGGGATGCTTATCGTACCTTATCGTACCAGAGCTGTAAATGAGCATCTTGAAACTGAAGGGATCAATCGCTTGGACTGACCTGCCCTATCTCAAGACATGCACCCCATAGAACATGCTTGGCAGGGCTGTTTCACCAAGTAGAAATCCACACAGGAGTCTTCAAGAACTTGTACATGATGCACCGGAAGAATGGCGAAATATATCTAAACAGCATATCATCTGTTCAACACCATGGGTAGCCGTTTCCAGCTTGCATTATTTCACGTTATGGAAATACCCTTTTTTAAAGATTGACAGGTTTGCTTAAAAAATACTTTTTTATAAACATACGCTTTTATGTTTGAAAGAAATTATTATCAATAATAAAATTTAAAAAGGATAGTAGTAAACGTATATCTAGCGTTCTATTAAGCGAGAATGGCATGCCTGTAATGCCTCTTCGGTGCCCACCACCAGTAAAGTTCTTCGTCGGTCGGGAGGCGAAAAAAACCTGAAACCACCTCTGTGTAGGTCTAGGTTGGATGTACAGCGACTGGGGCCGTATTTACTTACTTTACTCCTGCACGGAGATGCTATCTCCCGTTAGTTATGGGCCCCATAATGCCTACTCCTCGCTAACTAGAATGAATGTCCTTATTATTTAATCCCAGTTGAAGATTTTGCGAAGACTACAAGCACGGTCAATCTTATTGGTCTCGAGAAAAAAAAGAAGTTAAAAAACAGCGTCTTCGGCGACCTAATAACTCTCTTTATCCAGAGCACATCTCTTTGGAAAAAGGGAAAAAGTTTATTGGAGCTTTATTGGTTCAAGACTTGCAGACGTTCTTGTATTTCTTATCTATAATTTATGTCTTAAGGAATTCTCAATTTGACGTTCTCGATATATAAGGCGTCAGGAGATTATGTACTTTTAGAATATATAAACATATAAATACCTAAATGCTCTGGTTTTGTGATAAACTTGACTTTTCTAACCCTTATTTTTAAGCAATTTTTGATAACTGTTAAAACTTCGCCTATTCTACTACGATACTCGTAAAGCTACAATGATATGTTCGCAATCTACGCCTTTGTATATATGGAAAAAAATCGACACAATGTCCATTTTTGGCTATTTTTTACACATTATCAAAGGCCTTAGAAGCATAGTAAACAAAGTAATAAAATTATGAGAATTACAAAAAAGATTCGATACGTCCAGTCTACACCTTTTAATTAGTAAATAACAACAGTTTTAATAAAATCGGTGACATGACGAAAATCGCCAATTTTCATGACTATATGTATTATGTATGGAAAAAGTCGAAAAATTGTCAATTTTTGGCCATATAGAAAATGCCATATCATATCTAGGATTCCAAGTCTACTGTGACATCACTTTCAACCTATTAACGATTCCTCTGAACGTGTCATCTTCTTACTATATACTGACTTTAATAACATTAAAGTTAATAATTATAATTATTAATAATAAATAGCATTAAAATTTGTATTTTTGTCTGAAAAATCTTTAAGTAGAATCATTTTACCAAACAGTATGTTCAGAAAGATTACTTCAAGCAATTCGGACACCCTGTATATGCGATATGGATATACATGAATATAAATATATGTGAATAAATAATATGTCATCGGTAGCAAGTTTTAAATATTCTAAAAGAAAAATAAAAGTGGAACAATATCAATGCCCACCAGTCTGTTGTACGTTACGAGGATTTTTATTCGAGAAGAAAAGGAAAAGCAAGAACAAGGTCCAACGTTTCCATGTATTGTTCGCCGAAGAAAAAAGTTTGCTCTATTTCAAGAAGGCAACTGTATAAAATATAGGTATGCGTGGGCGATACATGCATATGTGCATATAGGAATGGTAAAGGGCATTACGAATTTTGTAAAGCACCCGGTCTACTCTGCAGTTTTTGACGGAATTTTCTTTTTCTGCCAATTGGAATAAGTTAAATTTTAGTAGTTTAAAAACTGAAAAACTTTTGTTTGCTTTTAGTCTTAAGCGCGGTCCAGACGCAACGACTATCTAGCTAGATTTGCTAGAGTTGACAAAACGTTGCAGATAAAACGTAGGGTGTGGACAGCAAGCTTGAATATATTTTAGAACTGCACCAACTCGGAAGGCTGAGTTAAATGAGCTGAACTCCTGGGCACATATTTTGGCGGTTTGTACAGACAAGTCGTAGTGTATGGATGCCCACAACGATTTGTTGGTGGTTTTATTTTAATTTTAGTCAGCTAATCAATGGACAAATATGTCTGACATACGGCAATGTTCACACGAGTTAATCAGTAAGTTCATTGAACTGTACAAGAGTTTCCCTTGTTTATAGCGAGATCAAAAGAATACAGTGACAAGAAAAAATAAAAATCATGCCTACAAGATTATTATTGAATCAAGGACGTGAACCCTCAAGCGACTAGGGATACAGTAACAAAAAAAAAATAGAATTGTTTACGGAAAAAATTATCAAAACAATAAATATATTCGTTCGGGTGCTGGAGATGAAGATATATATAAACCGTGATATTTTAATTTACTTAATTTTCTGAACGATCAAGACAGTCCAAGAAAGTCTAGTAGAGACGTAGTTAAGACGTTAAAGCCCTTTTTAACTTATTTAAACAATTAGCAAAAACTAAACACAACAGTATTTCCTCCATGATGATATGCCAGAATACAAAAGACTGAACGACAAGTCGTTGTTATGTGGACAAAACTTGGTCTGTACGTTTTATCTGCAATATTTGCATACTTCGTATGATATGCTTGCTTCGACGATATATTTATATATTATGTTACTGTAAATGTCCGAAATGCGGTAAAACCTAGGTTTGGTTTGGCAACGCATTTCGAGTTGGTTAGCGTGGTTAGTTGGGGGGCGTTAATTCATTAGTAAATCCTAGGTTTAGCACGCTTATCCTAGGTTTTACCGCATTTCGGACATTTACAGTAACATATATATCAAGTCGTTGCGCGTAGACCGCGCTTAAAACATTTTACTGATAATTTTAATCAAAACATCTGATCTAGACAACAGAACATAAAATCGTATTTTTAATAGGTAAAATACAATATGTATAATCAAAAAGTTCGTACGATGAGAGCTTTTTTTAAAGAACCGCGAAAATCAGTCTTTTAGCTTGATAATCAAATTTTTGGATCACATGTTACGTCTAGTATATTTACAGTCTAAAGCCCGGTCTAAACACCCGGTTTTACTTTCTAGGCTTAAGGTTGTCGTATTCAAGTAAAAGTTTAAAAACGTGTAATTTTGACGCTTAAACGTAGAGAGGAAATTAAAAAACTGATGGTGTTTATCTATTCGATCTTAAAAGTAAACTGTCTTACCTCTGAGTGCTTTCATGTGCGCTACGGCCATACGGAGGATGGTGAGCTTGTCAGGTTTTCTGGCAAGTGCGCTGCAGGTGGGCACCATGTCTGACAGCTCCGTAATGTAGGCTGTCATCTTATTTCGGCGCCTTCTCTCAATTTCGCAATGATTCTCCCTACAGTAAGTTGTAAGAAAAAGCCAACGGTCATTACATATTTTGTCTAAGATAATTTATTTTCTTTAGTAAATTTTATTTTAAAAATGTAAACAAATCATCCAAATCACCCATCAATCATTTACTGTAAAAGTAACATATAAAGTCTATTCGGTATACAGGGAAACACTAAAATACTTACAAGAACTTTTACCAAACATCTATAATTTATTACTATATGCGTATATCTTTACATTTTGCCAAGCTATTTCAGAATGTCCTTTTGTCCTTATATCCATAATTCAGGCGCTAAGCTCGCCACTGTCGTCACATTATCAAGTTCTGTTTTGCCAAATCTGCAGATTCGGCCGACTCGGACAAAGACTGTGTTGGAATGGTGAGGCTTCTTAGAAGTTGACTACACATATTTGTTGTAGCACAAGTTGTAGGTGAGCTCAACGAGAATTTTAGAATTTACCCAAACGTGGCAGAATAACATAAGGGGAGAAATCTTGCACTCTATTAAGTACCCCCAACATATATGAACCTTTTATACAGGGCGGTGCGTGTAAGGCAGCCGATCAGGGCAGTAAAAAAATGATCGTTAGAAAAAGTCGAGCGCGTCAGTTTAAGGCTTAGTGAGTTAATTACATGCTGAAAAGTGGGCATTGAATCAATCTGACGATTTAAGCATGACATAAGAAAATAGAAGAGTCAAAAAAAGTCACCTGGACATTCTCGAGTGTAGTTATTTACATTATGTTGAAAAAAATCATTCGGGAATAAGATAATTTACCGATTTCTACAAGCCGATGTATTTAGAATTATCAATAGTGTGGTGTGCTGGGAATTATGTGTTTCTATATAATAAATCTATTATGACTTTTGGTCGCGTCCAAGTCGTCAGTCTTTTGAATAGGATTTTTTTTTGGGTTGTTCCTCATAATCCTCCAAAAAATCCTCAAAACCGCATCACATAGTTTATGGACGCCCCTAAAACGAAAATCTGTTGTGTCTGAAACACTAACTGTTTTAACGCTATTCATTTAGAATTAAATTACAAACTTTAAAAATAAAAACAAACTGAAATAATTGCTATGATCGGCATGCGAGAGGCAACTTGAATTAATCCAAAGCAACATTTTAAGCAAGTAAATTACAAAATTCCACGGAAAACTAAACCGAAAAGAGAAGAAAAATAACGGCAACCTTCGTCGGTAATGTACGACCGGCAAAGACGAAAGTAAAGATATTATTATTGTTACACGACACACACCTACATATTAAATGTAATTGTACCTGTGATTGAGACTTCACATCAACCTAACGGCGTAATTTCAGTCTCTTGTAAATAGTATTCTCGCTCAGCATCCCAACACAGTATACAAGGTGGTTCAATCTAGTCTTTTGAACTTTTGATTCACAAAAAAGCATCAAAACAAAAAAACATGGTTGGATAATCCCTTCGGTCACGTCGGTTAATAAATTTTTATTAGAGATAAACAGTATGGTTTGTTTGAGGACATTGATTTGATGGATTCCAAAAATGTCTTCGGCTGTTAAGTCAATTAAAGATCTTGGTATTTTTATAGTTTATCGGAAAAGGTACTAAAGATACCCTGTTTAGGATCAACCGCACCAGTCAAGTGCGAAGGAATTTTTACGACCCCAGGGACCAACTTGATACAATTTTATTTATTAGTCATGTTTATTATAAAATTTGATTTCAATTAATAGGAGGAAGTGTGCCTCAAAAGTAATGTATAAATGCCAGATCAAGACTCCCTTGGTATTGGTCTTGGTATTGCTGTAAGACTCCTTCAAATCGTGCATTTTTTTAACAGATTTTTACTAGACTCATTTTCTACGTAGAAAGTCTTTAAATAAATAGTATTTCAATAATTTAATGTAAATCTCTGTCAATAATAATATGTATTGACTATTTCTATTCCAAATATCTTGAAAACGGTTGGGTTGGCGTCTAAGGCGCGATTCTCACTGTAACGTCCCGCCACCGTCACGTCGCGCCGCCAGCTAGCTGCCGGCCACCACGGTAAATATTCTTAAATGGACAACAAAAAACATATTCACACTACCCGTAACGTCGTCGTCCCGTCGTGGCAACGTCCATCACCCATTTATTTCATGTTATCTGTCGAGACAACGCGGCGGCTCGACGTGATGGTGACGGGACGTTATAGTGAGAATTGTGCCTAAGACGTAAGGTCAAACGTTATGTGTAGACGGATATTAGGAGCACAAGAATAAAATATAACGCAGACGAGTACCGGGATTTAAAGCAAAATAAATATAATAAAGCCCCATCCTCATTATGCGCTGATGCAGTTCGTCAATGCGTCAATTTGCTGCGCCAAAGCGTCGATGCGATGGCTTGTGCGGCGGATCGGCAGAATGTCGGTTTATCAAAAGAAATATCACGAATACAATGGACGAATTTCCAAACGAACTAACGAATCGAATTGACGCATCAGCGCATAGTGCAGTGATGGCAAACCAATGACAATGTCAATATGACACGCAACTTCAAAGATAAAAAATGTCACAATTCAAATATTAGTCTCTCATAACGGCCAGAGTTAGTCATTAATAAAAATATGATTACTTACGCGTTAATAATGATTAATAATTTAATTCCGAAACCAGACGTACAAGACATTCTCTGTGTCGGAGAAATATCTTCGGTATGTTTGAATCTTATGAAACCAGTAGTCAGTGCAATAACATTAAATTAATATGTAAGAAACCTATACCTTTTTATAAAAACGCCGTGATTTATACTGATTTGCTTTTGCAGCCCTGTGATGGAGAATCAAAACAATAAAAAACAGAAGTAGCAGTAGCCGTCCACTTCAAGACATATGGACGAAATGTATGGGATTGTTGAATGAAATAACAGATCCCTATCATTTTTTAAGTCTTTACTTTTGTGATCTGTGACACGCCACAAAAATTATGTTTCGCTTTTTCAAAATGTTGACACACCGAACTCAAAAGGTTCGCCATCACAGACATAGTGAGTATGGAACTTTATAGACAAAATATTCCCGAAAATGTGTCCGCAATACACTGTATACGTAACAATTCCACAATAACACATAATAAAAATAAGTACACTGAATAAACACTAGTTTCTATGAAACTTGCTTCGGGGGACGCCCAGTTCTTCCTGTCGAGATCCCTGGCAACATCCGGGACCATAGAAAAGCGCCGAAAACGACGAGCAAGAGGCGAAAGGCGTCCTTGCGGGCGCAGGGGGGCCTCGCAGGGGGCACGGCAGCGTGGGAAAGAGCGGGTCCCCGCCCCCCTTTGGCCCGGGGCAGGTCACGACTGCTCGGGAACACGATCGCAGCTCCTCGGGCCCGCCGTTCCAATACCGACAGCGAAAATATTCGGACTCGTACCAACGGGAGTCGTATTTTCTATCATACCAGCCATAGCACAAGTTATCAATAGAAAAAACCGCGAAATTACGATTAAAATGTAACATTTACGCGACCTAATCGTCCAAACTTGAATCAAATATCGTTGGGGGCATTTTTTTTAATCTGAAATCACTTATAAAAAAACAACAAAACACCCCGTATATAGAAAGAAGCCTCCCCAAACACAAAATCATAAAAATTTATCTGCGGAAATGCACCATTCTCTTTTTCTCGACCTTAGAATAACTGAATTCATTTGCATGAAACCATGTTCCTGCTTTACATCCCAAACACTTTTCTAAACATAAACACACAAAAACATTCTGCTTCAGTCATCTTCATAAAATAGTGTTAACTTTAGAATAGGTAACTGAAATCAGTTACAAGAAAATATGTTCCTGCTTTGCATTCTTGCAAACACTTTTCTTGTGTAGGTATGCACTTAACCTAGTAGATACTGTAATTTGGACATCAATACCGTATCTAGAAAAAACGAAAATAAACAAAAACGAACCAACAAACCAAAGCAATCACAACACGCTGTAAGCTAAAACGTGCCTGTTTACCAATTCCAACTGCCCAGTGCTTTTCAAATCTTGCTATATTCTATCTTACAATATTTTATCAATAAATGAAAATGGTACGTACGCCTCCGCAAGAAGTTTTTTACCTGTCTATATCTAGAAAAATTTCTAGACATAACAGAAACGTGTTTTTATGTAACTGGTTTCAGCTATTCTAAAGCTAAAAAAACTGTGCATTTCAAAAACTGTGCAAAAAAAATTATGCATTTCCGCAAAAAAATCATGACTTCCTATTTGGAAAGGCTTACAATAAAGTAAATAAACAAGAATGGCTACAAAACTCTTCACTAGGGCAGAGACAGGCAAAAAAGTTCACAGTACAACATTCACGGAAGACCTGAAAAGCAAAGACGGAAAGACAGTCAAAGCTGTAATAGGTCTACTAACAACAGGGAATTTATTGTAAGCTGAATAGGCATATCTAAAGATGATGAGATTGGCGAACGAAGCTATGTGCAGATTCTGTCAATTTGAAGAACAACCTGACAAATGTGCGGTTCTTTGTACTATGCAATGATAGAGCATTGGCCAGATTTTGTAAAAAGGATAGGACTGGAGAATTAACCTAAAGATCAGAAGAGGATCCCAACAGATCTGAAAAGGTCGCAGTGGAACAGGCCGATAGCCACCTTGCCGAATCTAATCTTATCTAACTATATCTCTGTTAAGGATCTATTAAGCTCCCGAAAAAAATCAGATCTACAAAAATTTGAAACTAAAGTTTCAAAAAAGTCTTGTAATTACATAAACACCATGAAAAAAATTGCACAGCTTAAATTTATCAAGTTTTTACTTCAGTACATCTATAGCAGATGTACAATTTTCCCTGGTTTGTCGGTAAATAGTTGTCACAATGTTTTATTTCCTCAGTTTTTGGCCAGAAAATTGAACTCGTTATAGAAACCTAAAACCGCAATTTGGGATGATTTGTTTACATCTAAATTTCAAGTCGGAGTTGATACTTACCTAGCAAACCGTTCCTTATCTTGAATGGTTGGATCGTCATCCATCCTAGCGTATTTGTTAGAGCTGGGGTCGTCTTCATCTGACCTAAAATAATAAAAGGAAACTTATTTCTATTAAACCAAATATAAAAAACGGATGATTAAAAATAATTCTAAACCTAATAGTCAAGGTACCCAAGCAGAGATTTTAGAATATACTCAAGCGCGACAGAATAACATAAGGAGAGAAATCTTGCACTTTGTTAAGCACCACCACTGTACACGTTTTATACAGGGACGTGCGTGTAGGGCACCCACTCAGAGCAGTAAAAAAATGATCGTTAGAAATACTCGAGCGCGTAAGATTAAGTCAAGGTGAGTTAATTTAATTAGATGAAGAAAAGTGAAAAAAGAAAGTGGCAGTCACAAAGTTGCAAACAAAACTTTACTTGGACATTCTCGAGAGTGTATATTTTTCTCATTTTGAAGGAAATAATTCCAGAATCACGGGAATAAAGTTATTTGCCGATTTACATAAGCCGAAGTATCTAAAATCATCCATAAAGTGTAGTGCTCAGAACTATCTGTTTCTAAAGTCAGTCGCCTCCAAATCGTTAGCCTTTTGAATAGCAGCTTCTTTAGGGTTCACTTAACATCCCTTCGAATATCTGATGTAGATTAATATATCTTCGTTATCAGAAACACGTGGGTACATGCACT
The DNA here is from genome assembly GCF_002938485.1 of Sitophilus oryzae. NCBI lineage: Eukaryota > Metazoa > Arthropoda > Insecta > Coleoptera > Curculionidae > Sitophilus > Sitophilus oryzae. The sequence goes on from NW_022146479.1 coordinate 9,738,883, forward strand.
ATTAATATCTGAAGCGCACAAGTATTTCCTTGAGAGATTTTACAATATTATTGAAAACCTGTACACGCTCCCTAAACTTTTTGATTGAAGCCATTAAATTTCTTATTCTCATTCTCATATTTCCAGTACTGTAATATCGTGTATGATGATAGCTTTGTAATTGTAAATTTAATTATCAAGTTACATGCTTGTTGGAATATTATATGACCTGGTTAACAGCTTTAGTTATTAAGCATAACTGAATAACAGTTAACTTACAAAAATTATAGATATCATAAAAAAGCGATTACCGCATTCACACAAACGCGCACGTCAACTTAAAAGCCAAAAACAACACTATTATTCACTAAGCCACACAAAACATTTATTAACAGTTAATTTAGATGCTATGCGGTTTGAATAATTGAGTGTATACCCAGATATGAGGTGGAACTCCCTTAAAAAACTTGTATAACTTTAAAGAAAATGTTATTCTCTTAGTTTTGACCCAGTATATGGATGACCCCTATTTTGGATTACACCCCTATTTGGATGAAAATAAAAAAAGGAATCCTATGGTTTTTAATCTCTGAACAAGAGAAAAAGAATACTCGATAAAAAAATATACCATGTTACTGCACAAACACACGACATAAACAGTACAATACTTGTGACAATACAGTGCCTTTTCTTTTTCGTCGTATCAGTAAATATACAGGGTGTTTTGGCCGATTGTTGTCTGGCCTTTCACAGAAACAACTCTTAATAAGAGTTTGTTCTGTTGCAATTCAACCGCAAAATATCAACACTATTGTTAAAGGATCTGAAGTCGATGATTTGCAAATTTATCGCAATAGCTACTTTCGACAAGCGGTAATATCGCTTTATATGCAAATAATGACATAACAATTACGAAATGAAGATATCTACAACCGTTAAGGTTCCATAACGATCAGGGAAATTATTATTAGACTATCTATGTAGTAGATGATGAACAAGGATAAAACCAAGGTTGAAGGCTTAGGTCCAAAGGTATTCCAAATTTGAATTTCAAATTCTGAATCCAAATTCTGAATTTTATTCTAAATTCTGAATCTACATAAAATTTCACTATTTAATTATTAGTTATTCACTAATTAAAAGGTGTAGAATAAGAAAATATAGACCGTTGTAGTCCTACGTAAACAGTAATGGACGTAGAGGCCTTTTAATTTTTGTCAAATAAAAAAATAGCTGAAAAATAAAGGGTCCAAAAAATTCATTTTCCCATAAAGCCAAGGTACCTAAGCACCCAAAGGTGTGTATATTAAAACCCACATTTTTCCATACATAATACATAATAGTCTTGAAAATTGGCGATTCTCGTCATGCCACCATAAAAGGTGCAGATTAAGAAAATATAGGCCATCGTAGTCCTACGAGAACACTAATAGACGTAGGGGACCTTTTAACCTTCATCAAATTAAAAAAAATACCTGAAAAACAAGGGTCCAAAAAATTAATTTTCCCATAAAGCCAAGCTACCATATTCAAAAGTGTATATGTTCTGAATGAATCTACATTATAAAATTTTCCACAAATTCTGAAATTTTCATAATTTTAGGACTATGTTTACTATATCTTTCTGAGACCTCTCTTATTAATTAAAAGGCCTACAATAATAAAATATAGACCATTGTAGTCTTAGAACAACAGTAATAAATATAAGGAACGTTTTAACCATCATCAAAACTAGCTCAAAAAGAGAGATATAGAACACTACTCAAAATCAAGTGAGCAACATATTTAGGTTTAATTATTTTAGTAACTTCATTTATACAATTTAATGGAAATGCGACATTATAATAAGAACAAAAGCTAAGAGGACACAATGAGCTCGGCCAATATGAATTTTCTAACCTAAATACTCGAGTAGAAAGTACGCGGTTGTGTACACAAATTACGAGCATCGAAACGATTCAAGTTTGAAATTTAGACACATCTTGATCTAGTTTAGCGCGTTCCCACGCCCACGCGGCATAATTCACCATAACTTTTATTTCAAACGAAGAAAGAGCAACCTATCTCTATCTGTATCTTTGTAATAACTCCATGGGCGGACACAATGGAATAATATATTATCTAGTTTCAACAATAATTTTACAACTTATGTAATAGGAGCTCGCCGCTGAAAGATACGATGGTACTCCATCATTACTTATGTCGTTTCTATCTGTTAAGTTTATTGTTATCATAAAACACTGGGCACGGAATTTCAAATAAAATAAGTCTGGTTCGAAAAGCTGATCAAAGATCTTAAGCCCCGTTTACATATAACATTTTACCTGTTCAGTCAAAAGCGTATTAACTAAAACCTTGTGTGTAGACGAAAAACCGGTCCGTTTTACTTAAACTGAATTAAGAAAAAAGACCGTCTAAAGAATTAAATAAATAATTCAGTTTTAAACGCCCTCTACACTATGCGCGAAATAGGCCGAAGTATGTAAAGGTCTAACAGTGAAAGGGGTTATACCGTATTTCCTCGTGTATATCGTATTATTCCGTATTTCTTGTGTCGTACGACCGTCTTGAGAACCGTCGTCAGTTTTACCTGACATGCAATACTGACAGGTAATACGTTATGTGTAGACGGTACTTTATTAAAAAAATGTACCTATCTATTTTTATTTGTGTGCCTATTATAAAAGAAAATCAAATATAGTGTCATAAGACCTACAACATATGTATATACCGGGTGCGTCTCAAAAGTGGCTCACCCCCTATAACTTTTTTATTTTTTCAGATAAAAAAACGAAATTTGGTATGTTAGTATATGACATAAATTAGGATTGAATGACGTATTCACTTGTTTTTAGTCACTTCCTATTTCACCGGAAATGACTACAACTTTTGATTTTTAAATAGCACCGTCGGTATTTTTTTACTTTATTCGATAGAAAATGACATTCTGAATAGAATGACTATCATATGTCAATTTTTGACATTCTCGCTTAATAAAAAATTGTATTTTAAAATTCAATCTAGAGTACCATGGCTATGTTAAAATCACTAATTCTTAATCAAGGAGCCTTGGAAAAATAGACTTGATCGTCTAATGTTTTTAGTGTCTTGTCCTGGCCAGTTAGAAAATGTTCAACCCGTATTTTTAATCATATCTCAGTTTTTTCAAATGGAACGAGGGTGGCTCATTAGCATATTTGGAAAAAGCATTTTTTAACGAATAATTTGGTACCACACACTTGGTATTTCGAAGTCAAATTGTCGTTATGAACCCCATGTTACAATTTCAAATAAACCATATTCGAAAATGTCAAAAGTTGTCATATGATATGTCATTCTATTCAGAATGTCATTTTCTATCGAATAAAGTAAAAAATACCGAGGGTGCCATTTAAAAATCAAAAGTTGTAGTCATTTCCGGTGAAACAGGAAGTGACTAAAAAGAAGTGAATACGTCACTCAATCCTAATTTATGTCATATACTAACATACCAAATCTCGTTTTTTTAACTAAAAAAATAAAAAAGTTCTTGGGGTGAGCCACTTTTGAGACGCACCCGGTATATATAAAATATATTACAAATAATCCAGGAAACCAAAAATATCTTTTAAATCGCCATTTTAATTTAAGAAAAAAATAGAGAAAGGACTGGCAAAATGCTGATGACGCAACTGACATTTTGCATCTCTTTCAAAGCCTTCAATACTATGTGGAAGTCTACCTTGTATTGAGACGATAATAATTCAAATAATTTATTGAAATCCTTTGGCATTTGCGTGCAAGTGAAAAAATAAGACAAGTTTTTTAATAATTTCCGACAAATAATATGCATCCAAAGTGGATTTTATTATTCTAAATAAATTCCCTAAAGATAATAAACAACTTGTTAAAAATAAGTACTATTTTTTTATCGTTAATTTATACAGCCGAAAGCAATAGATTTAAAACTTTATGATTGTTAGAGCAACAACAAATTACACTTGATTTCTTTCGGATAATTCAAATAATATAAATTATACATTACATGCAATCAGGCATACAACATTGATTATTTTTCAACGCTATTACCTAGGATTTTAAATTCTTCCATATAGTAATTATTTTAATCTTACTGCATCACTTTTTTTCCTTTTAATTACTTCTCATACAAAAACCAGAAAAAAATTCCGTAGTGCTAATATTAAAAAAAAACAATAAATTATTTTCTTTTGTAACTTGATACATTCTGTCAATCACAGTAGATGATTTACTACCGTCTTAACACACATTGTATAGTCATAACAAGGTTTATTACTATTATAAATCTAAAGAAGCAGTAGCTAACATCAGCTAATACCCTGAACCATTCAGACAAGCTATTCAGTATTTTTCTTTAGGTTCCTTTCCGAAAAAAAATCCCTTTCTTCAAAGACTAACCGAACGAATCCGTAGATTTTTTTTAAAGGCATGTGATAGTATGAAATGTCTTTGACCCTAAACCAGGGAGGTCACTGTTTTATTGTCTTATAAAAATACCGACCATTTTTTTGCTAATAAATCCAAATAACGGCTTCTCAAAAACTTTTTGGTTGATAGAACAATTAACTAACCAGTACTGTTTTGTAACAATAACTAAAATAAGTAATAACCTTAGTGGCGGGTTCATTTCTTGAAAAGAATTCTAGGTTTTTCGCCACTAGAAGAAAATTTACATTCATAATTAACATTAAACTAGGGAGGCCACTATTCTATTGTCTTATAAAAATAACGAGCGATTTGGTAATAAATCCAAATAACGGCTTCTCAAAAGCTTTTTGTTTGAAATTGTTTCCGAATGTTAATAGGGGTGGCTAATTTACAGTGGTAGTGTGAGGGAGGATACTATCATGCGATATACGGTTTACTAATTAGACCTCTATCGGGCTATTGGAGCACGTATCCTAGATTTAGAACTGCAACAGTATAATCTCTGGATCTGACTAGCAAATACTAATGCCCTTTTCCCCTTTTTTAATCGTTTTTCTCAATTCAAATTACATTTTTGTAGGCACACTTTTAGATGTATATAAAAACATATTGAAAACACGATTTTCCATAAGTAGAATTTTTTTTTTTTAGAATGAGTGGGAGGGGGGTTAATCACTTCGACCTTACAGATCCATTGTGTCCCCCTTTCTTGAATCATAACTCATCATACAGTCCCAGGGCTTTGACAAAAGCCAGTATCTGGGACGGTTTTATAGAGGATAGTTCTCCATCTCCAATATCAGTCGTACCAAAATTCATGGCACGAATGGTTGTCGTCTCGGCGCACTCAGTGATGAGGTGTACTGGTGTTTCACCATCTTCCCCACAGAATCTGCATTCGCCGTTTCTTCTTAGTTTCAATCTACTGAGCTGTTCATTGAGGAGACAGTGTCCTGTTAAAAACGCCGTGACAATCCGAAGATTGTTCTTACTTAAACCCAGGAAGATCTGTGATTTTTCTTGATCATAAGCCCTCAGAAACTTATTCGAGTGTCTTAGACCGTTGCAAGATTTCCATTCCAGGTTGCGGATGGAATCTTCTAAGTTCTTGAGTTCTGCCTTGAGTTGGTTACCACTTGGAAAGCAGAACGGTTCTGGTCTAGTTAGTGGAATGTTCGCTCCTTTCCTAGCTAGATTATTTGCTTTTTTATTGCCTTCTATCCCTTGGTGAGCAGGCACCCAGAGTAGGAGGACTTTGTTTTCTTTGCCTAATTTATTCAGCTTCTCTATGCATTCTTTGACCAATTTCGAATTGATTGATACTGAGTTGATCGCTTTTAACGCTGCTTGACTATCAGACCAGATGGCTATTTCTTGTTCCGATAGTTCCTATCTAAGATAAGTTGTACGCATCTCTCGATAGCGTAGATTTCTGCCTGTAGGATACTAGGGCCCATTGGTTCGGAGTAATTAGCTCTCGGCCCAAACACTCCGATCCCTGTTCCCGTATTGGATTTGGAAGCATCAGTATACCAAGTTATGGTATGGTCTTTTAACTGCTGGGCAAGCGTTTCGCTCTTCCAATCCTTTTTATTGCTCAATACTACATTGAAATGTTTCTCAAAGTTGTACGTTCTTGGCATATCGTCCACTGGGAGTTGCAGGAGTGGTATTTCCTTTATGAGGGTGTTCCAAGCCCCTGATCTGACAATTCTCCCAGTACTAATTCCGTAAGTGACCATTCTAATCATTGTCGCATTGGCATATCTACCAATGACAATGTGCAGTGGTGTTAGATCTAGAATGACCTCCATTGCTGCTGTTGGACAGGTTCTCATGGCTCCTATGATGCAAACGCATGCTAGTCTCTGGACTTTGCATAGGTTTAGCCTTGCCGTCCGTTGCTCTAGTTTTGTGTACCAGGCAGCTGTTCCATAAGTAATCATGGGTCTTACTATCATGGTTACATCCAGCGCAAAATGTTAGGGGAGCAGCCCCATCTATTTCCGGCCAGTCTTCTGCATATCATGAGAGCCTTTATGGCTTTGCTGGTAGTGTTCTTAATATGCCTGTTCCACAGGAGTTTACTGTCCAGGGTTATTCCCAGGTATTTAACTTCCTGTTCCATAAGTAACTCTATAAACCGATTATCTCAAGAAGATATCAAATGATCCAAATTCTAATAATTTAGATCTATGTGTTTTAATATTTATGATTGACTTCAGCGGGACAGTTACATATAAATAATTTTTCTGCTCCTCGTCTTGTACAAAGTTTTAAATTAAAATATCCCGTTGAAATGGTATTATAGAAACTGTAAGCCGTTACCGTTACTTAGTTTATGTCGCTCTCTCAAAACAATGTAAGCTACTTCGCGAACGTTTTGCCTTCTTAAGTAACAGTGTATCCCTGGAATATATGAACTACCTGTAACCAATATTATTTTTTTGAACTGTGTAATTTAATACGGCATTTCATACTTTTTAAGTTTACTTTTTTTTATTTGAATTACAGTGAGTTTTATTTTAACGAAAGAATAGCCAGGGAAACTGTTTTTTAGTTTACTATAGGAGAAGAGATAAAATTATTGTATGACGTGCAATAGAAATCTTTCATTAGGTATTTGCTCTTAAACTGATGAATCGGGTACTTTAAATGATTAGTTGTACGCAAGTTGTACGTTAATCTATGATTTCGTGTTCAGCCGAGCTGAAAATCTGTAATTAATACCGGCAACTACGGAATTTTGCTAAGCCAACCATTAGGTATTTCATAATTTTTTGCGAGGATGCATCTTAGAAGTTTAAGTTTATTAAAGATAGTATAATACGACATTTCAGTGACTTTTTGAAAATAATTCTGGATTTTTCGTCACTAGAAGAAAATCGACAAAATAAGATAGTTGTTTTTTGTAAACACCACTGCGTTGATTCAACTGAGACCAATATGGCAGTGGAATTACTAGTAAAACAAATTGGCCTGAAGAAATTATCGAATATATCGGATATATATCAAGCTATTAATATCACATGATATATATCCTCCCAACTCTAATTATATAGACTAGAAACATTTAAAACAAACCATTTTGTATAGCTAAAAGGCAAATCATTAAAAAAAAAACGGATTTTCAGGGAAAATAATGTATCAAAATTATGGAAATAATTCTTAAAAAAAACATTTTCTTTAAAATCACTGACAAGCACGAATATTCGTTCCCAAGTAATAAAAACGATAAATATTTTGTTAACAAAGCATGTACGGATTTTTAGGGTTCAGGAAATGAGTATAATCGACGAAATAAGAAAAACCAAGAGTTAAAATGCTTTACGTATACCTCATAATCTTGATAAGGACAGAATTTTGACTAGATCTTTTCGGTTTCTCCATTTAAATCTATTTTATTACACCAGTTATAGCTGCATTTAAAAAAAAAGGTCTAATACGTGTAATTTAAAGACGGGAAATGGTTATTCTAATATCCTAGTTGTGGTTATTTATTTTTATTTATATCATATGAATGGTTCCGACCAACAATTGTTTTCAAATTACTAAGCAGTTGTTTAAAAAACCTTACATTATGTATATTTTAGTTTCAATAGTCGCTGATTAACATATTCAATACGTTTTAGAAAACAGTACTCTTGCAAGCGCGTCTTAGAAAAATGTTTTAAATAAATTAACTGTTTGGATTCGTAGCTCTTATTTAGTCATGAAACATGAAACTTAATATTGATCTAAGAACATTTAAAACAAACCATTTTATCGGATTTTCTTACAAAAACATTAATGAGAAAGTGCTGATACGTATTTACAAAAACTTTTCTAGGTTAGATAAACAAATGTTAAGAAATAATAATACCAAGTGTCATTGGCTCAAGTTGTTTTATTTCTTTCATCTTTACAACGTATAATTGGTATAATCACAAATTGTATTAAAATATTCCTGTAAACCAATTGTAATAGAAAATCATGATTTCTCGATTAAACAGATTTTATTATTTGAAAAACATACCAAAAATAATAGAAATATTTTGCTGTCTGTGTATTTCGACAACAAAAACGTACAAAACGTTAACATAAAGATGTGCTGGATATGCATATAATACAACCCTCTAAAACTGAAAAAGAATTATCCTGATAAGCATCGGACGTATCCTCCACTCGAAGATCAGTAAATCAGATAAACATAGAACTACCGGCATGTTCTTGTGTCAACCCTAAATTCCTAGCAACAACCCCACCAACATAACGGTAACTGACAGCTATAAAAACATGTGCCAGACTAAACTAATCTATACTCTCGATCCCCATACCCTTTTCTGTTGCTAAAATAAGCTCCTTTTTATTATAACAACTAAAATTTGTTTTTGCTACATACATATAAAATGATCTGGTAACTATAGAGAAAACTTTCTTATAAGCAAATAACATATTACAAGAAAAAAAAGTTAGCGTATTTAACTGAATAAATTATACATTTATATTGAGACTATTATCATTTTATATAATTAATAGTAAGGGAGCCCAAGCGGTGATTATAATAAGTAGTAAAGGAACTCAAGCGCGGCAGAATAAGGGAAGAAACCTTGCAATCTGTTATGTACCAGCACCATACATGAACCTTCTATACAGACAGGGTCGTGCGTGTAGGGCAGCCGATCAGAGCAGTAAAAAAATGATCGTTAGAAAACCTCGAGCTCGTCAGATTAGAGCAAGGTGAGTAATCTGACAATTTATGCCTGACATAAAAAAATGAGAGTCATAAAGTTGCAAAAAGAACTTCACCTAGCCATTATCGAGTATGCATGGTTATTTGATTATTGCAGGAAGTCATTCAAGAATCACGAAAATAACAAAATCTGTCGATTTCCAAAAGCCGAAGTAGCTGAAATCGTCAATAAAGTGTGGTGTTCAAGAATATATTATTTCTGAAAATCTGTCATGAGTTTTGGTCGCGTCCAAATCAACTGTCTTTTGAACAGGAACTTCTTTAAGGTTCACTTAACATCCCAATGAATATTTGACGCACTCGAATTATTTTTTTCTTTTCTAATTTTCTACCCCTTCGAGTGGCCACCCCCACCATACAAACCGGAAGATTAATATCCCTTCCTTTTCAGAAACACGTGAGATGGGCATTCATTATTAATATATTAAATATCCAAGTATTTCTTTGTGACTTTTTGTACATTTTTGAAAACCTGTACACGCATCCTCGACCAGTGATAGAGCATACATAATTTAACCTTTTGGCATCTAATTATCACAATACAATAGATCCCCACGAGGCTCGAGTACATCCCGATTTAGCCATCTTGGGCTCCCCTACTATAATATTTTCTGTAAATCACTGTAAGATCTCTCAGCAACAATATTTTTAAACCCTGCTAGAACATTTAAAACAACTATTATTACTTAATTGTCATTTTTTTAGATAGAAAAAGCTAAAGATTTTTTTTTGAAAAATTATTAAATATGTCAATATGTCACCAATTGATTCTGTTTCTGAATATGAAATTAATTTATTATTCCAATTTCCAATAAAAATTCATTGAAAAATTCAAATCCTGATGGTATTCCCAATAACATTAGGAAAAAATATGAAACAAAAAAGAGCAGTAAAATTTCTACGGGGATTCCCTGTCATAATTCATCCCCTATAAAGAGCTAGAGGTAAGAAAACCTGCATAAATGGACAATGAAAATTTACCTTCTTTTCTTGGAATACTGGGGTACGGGGTTGGATTCTTGGGCCATTGCAACAGGTGGTACCTGCACGTGGTGCGTAGGCGGCGGAGGGGGCTGTAAATACGTCGAAGGGGGCGCATAATGGGGAGGCCCGCTCCCCGCATACGCGTACATATCCACACTTATTTATTTTATGAACCAAAAAAAAAACTGACTTTCCCGAGAACTATCACCTCATCATCCGTATTAAAGCGTGATTTTCCGCAAATCGAAATGAAAAGATAAAGAAACGAACACACATCTGAAAAACTGATTAAGAGCCTGGTTTTTGGCCGGAGTAAAGCTCGATCGCGATGAAAAAGCTATCGGCGACGAAACCCAGGTGCACAAAGTGTCGGGCAACGTGGAGCACTGTGAACGCGAGCCATGATGAAGTCGTCTCCTCCGCAGAGAGACATGGAGGAACATGGTGGTGGGGTTGTGCCATGGGCTGGTTGGTTGGTGGTTGATAGCGATAAGAAAAGTTCGCGGATTTGTAAGTAAGGTGCCTTCCTACCTTAGCAGCTTCGGCTGGCATAATCGAGCTTTCGGAAAACGATTTTAGTTGGTTTCTGTCTGTGCCAGGAGACAGATTCTCCTAAGACGGAAACAGTGTACAGTTTCGCTTCTTTCGTACAGTTTCAAACTATTTCTGGTATGTGTTTACCATCATTTTATTTAAGCTGATTTTCGGAGGCTTATTTTCATACAAAAAATCAGTATTCCTAAAATTATTCATATCTTTACTCGAATTGATATTTGATATAATATTAATTAAAATACCGTATGATCGAATAAAAACGGCGTCAGCGATGGCTGTGAAATGAGGATCGATGACATTTATATGTCATATAATTTTACATATAAAATGACAGCGATCTTCATTTCATAGCCATCGCTGACGCCGTTTTTATTCGATCATACGGTATTTATTAATACTGCTGAAGCCTAACGAAAAGTGGAACTTCAATTAGGTATATTTTTTTATAAAAAGAATATTTTTTTTAAATATCTATTTTAATACCATGAAAAAATACGAATCTCCAAAATAAAAAGGTTATTTGTTGTTTTAAGAGTGGTATTTTACTAATAAAGCAAATTTGCCTAACCGACAAAATATGCTTGACGTTTCAAGAATTGTTGTTTTATTGTAAAATATTGTTTTATTAGAAGTAAAAGTGGTACTTTTTTTTTGGCGAGGCTGTACGTTTGACATTACCAGGCGAGGCACAAAAAGTAATTTTTACTCCAAATAGAACATGCTATTTTATTTCAAACCCTACAAATAGGTTTTAAACAATTTCCAATGCAAATTAAAATATTTAAAAGTAATACCTTGTAAATAATTATATATCGAGAAACTATAGTTAAACTCTTAGATTAAGAATGTTAAACTCATTGAATTTTATGTCACTTTAATAATATATTTTTGTACTTTTGTACTTAGACGTAAAAGTGCTTACTTTTATGCTTATCTATATAACCAAACCAAACCAAACCAAAACCCAGAAGGCTTCAAGAAATAAAAGGTATATAGACAGTATTTAATTCCTGTAAAAAATCATACAAATCGATATTTTAATCTGGGGCATTAAAATACTTAATACCCTGTGTTCCTTCCAATAATAAATTAATTATTTTCTATCGTTATTTCAATACATTTTTCACAAGTATGTTTGAAAACTTTATATAGCCGTATATCGAAGCAGTATATAGAATTATTATATTACATTATATTTTCTCTTTTGCTACAGATATATTTGAGGTCATTGAAAAAAATTAAATATGACGAAAATAAATTTAAACTCTTTAAGGTTTCTAAAAATTGCTGATTATTTAAAATGCTAAGAAAATTTAAAATAATATAAAATAAAAATAAAGGGTCATAAAAATTATCGACGACTATAAAAATACAAAAAATTTGATAAATTACCCGTAAAACTTTATGGGAAAATGAATTCAACAAGCAATAAAATTAGCGATTATCAATTTACTTGTGGTTAAATTAACGAAAAAACAATACATTTTATATTTATTAGTCAAATGTTATTATTTATTTTCCAGATTAGAGTAACAGCATTTCATATTTTACTTTATCAACGAAATTCCAAACAAAATTGAAATAAATTAGTAACTAGACTTGACAAACAAGTCTATTAGCCCCATTAATAGTTCATTTCGAATTAGTTTTAATGACGTTGTATTTAGGTTCTTTTATTTAAAAACATTTTGAAAGAAAAAAATTCTAATGCATTGTCTAGATGAAATTTGACCTCAAGATTATTAAAAAATCCACTGAAACCAGAAAAATTAGGCTCTAAAGTAATAACATTTGCAAAACGTGACCATCGCCTGATGTTCTTACAATATTAAATTTCCTAAAGGTATATTCGCAATTGAGATGTAAAAGTGCATTCAAATTTATTGTTTTCCCCATTGTATTTAAACGAGACATGCCGTTTAAATGCAGAAATTCGAGAAAATCCATACATCACATTACTTTCTCTAAAGTGTCATATATTTTCTCGATAGCAGAAGCCAGAAAATTTAAATACTGCATTTTTAGCTGAGAGCCAAAACAATGAATTATTGAAAGAACATCTGCACGATTCGTATTTTATTGAGTACAACAAAAAAAATAACAGTAAATATTTAAATATATGGATACAATCGGCGTTAGTATAACAAAATAGTCAAAAAATACAAGGTGAACACTAAAATCTTTATCCTAATAAAACTCAAATTTGTTAAAAAAGTATAAAAAATGGCGTTGAAAGCCCAATCCTACATTAAAATGCGCCTGTATAAACTTCAGGTCATTTATAAGGCCTTATCATATCCCCCATATTATAAAATCCAGCAACTATGTACTCTCATTCTTCATACAGGTCACGATAACCCAATATGTCGCTGAGACGACCGGAAACATTATGTAAAAATCCTTAAACATATTATTTTAATGTACTTTGTATCTCCAAAGACAAAGAGTTCTGTAAAAATAGCAATAAACTGAAAACTACTGCACAGGAATTTTATTACAACCTACATATTAATAATCATTTTTTAAAACGAACTAAGTTTGGCTTGAACTGATAAAGAAAAGATGTTCTAAAAGTAATATGAAAAAAGCATTAAAAGCTATTCATTAAATGATAAGACGAAATATTTACATGTTATCGTAATTGAATCTAGAAGACGGTATGAAGCATTTTCAATTTACATAAATACCGACACCTGATAGCTATGATGATAAAAAATTTACCGCTGATAAAAACGGGAATAGGCGATGTTCGCCTAAACACATTTATTAAATGCCCCTAAAGAAAAAAAAAACCTTTTGTTATTACAATGTTAATACCTTAGATTAACAATGTTAATATGTTCAGAACCCTGCGCATCCGCCAAAACTTTAATAATGTAGAAGATTATTTTGAGTCATTTACTCACCATGCATTTTTCTCATCTCATTCATCACTCAATAAATTCAAATATTATGTAAAACATTCATTGGAAAGAACAAACACTAAGTAATAATGAAATATTGACAAATTTGACACACTTTGACAAATATTCTACAAATAAACTTGAAAATTAATGTACCTTTTCTCTGCTTGAAATTTTACAGAGATAATATACTTTAAGAAAAAGAAAGATTTTAGTAAGCATGCTGTAGTATAGCTGATTCTATGACCTAATATTAGTACAATTCCAAATAGGTTCCACAGTGATAAGAACTAGGAAAAACTCACCCTATACTAACTGCACGCCTCTTTTGGATACCCTTTGTGGGATCAGCACCTGGAAAGGAAAGGAAAAATATATATTATAAATAAAATTTGTATTTTATTTTTTAAATATTTATAAAATATTATATAGGTAGGTTTATATTTTTAAGTAGTGAGTAACCAAACTATTATCTTATTTATTACAAAAAAGGAGTTTACTGGCACACTATGGTATATTAATATACTGGATAGTTTTAATTAGTCCATGAGAAAACCCCACATCCAGCAGAAATGCAGATCACTTCAAACGCCTTATTTAATTATTTATCAGTAATCTCGGATAATAAAAAGCCTATATAAAATGAAAAACTGCAAATCAGCGAAAGAACCTGAACACTTGAATAATATACACTTTTCTTTTATAGAAAAACTACCCCTAGTCGAGACTAACCTGATACTGAGTGAGTAACAGCTGACATCTGAATAGAAAACCATGCGGCCTGCAGAGCTAGGCTTTTCGCGAAACCACAAACCCCACGAAACAATTCGCAACCCTAAACGTACGGCATTTTCATTTCGAAAGTGTTATATAGCCAACAAAAAACTGTGTTTACAAGAGAACCACCGCCATGTTCTAAAAATCGTGACACGGTGGGAGGAGGGCACAGAACACAGAAAGGTGGGTCCGATGACATTCCAGGGAATACGTTCAAAAATTTCAATTACTTGTAATTATTAAGCATATAGTTTAACAAGTCTAATTATATAATTCTGTTGCTTAAATATTGAATCTTCATGTTAATTTTATTTATTTTAAACATGCTAATAAAATATTATTTTATTCCAATAATCTGCCACCTGTTATCAACTCTACCAACTACAGAAAATGCCTTGTTTAAAGGGTTGCATAAACCCTTTAAACAAGGCCTTAGAACAAGGCATTTTTTTCAAAAATAAAAAAAATTCGACAAAATTTTATGTAATTAAATGAATTTTACAGGTATATATGATTTATTAACATTAAGACTAAGAACTATAATTTAGGTAGTTTTATAGGAAATCACAATTTTTGTACCAATTATCAATAGGAAAAGATAACTTTTCAATATAAATAAAATACCTATTATTCTATTATTACTCATTATCTGAAATCACAAGAAAACTAATTCAGTACATTGAATGAAATAACTTCTACTTACCGATATGTTTTAATTTCAATACAGAAAAAAGTCGCAAAAATGTTTGTGGAAAAAAATCATTCGGTACGCACTAATAATCACATTATTACACGCATGTCGACTATAGAAAACCTAGCACAAAAAAATTAATGAATTTTATTTTCCTCAAATTCGGTGTCGGTGTATTATGTAAAATATACTGACGGTCTGAATAAAAAAATACCAGAAAAATAAGGTTTGTAATTCCCAAATGCATATAAGAGAAATTGTTGAAGAAAACTTATCTTGTATCTGGTCCAAATTTATTGCAAATGTTAGAATTTTACGTGGTGATAGCAGAGGATGTAAATTGTTAAGTTATCTTATGAGTATATTTTTATTTAGTGGATTTGGTAATTTATTGCAAGTAAGTAAGTGTTTTCTCTAATACTAGTTTTTTTTTAATTTGTCAAAACATTTTCTTAAGGTGAAAGTTTACATTTGAGTATAGTATATCTTCAATTGGTATAGTATAAGTAAAAATGAATAGGATTCATCTAAAATAAAGGGCAATGAATAAATGAGTAAACATATACATTATAATTTTGAATTCTACAACAGAATTAAACTACGATTGAAAAGATATGTCCAGAATAACATAATAAAATCAGTGTTTAATGTTCTATGACCAAATGTAACCACATACTTTCAGTTTTACACAAAAATTATTTATAGAGTGGAAAATAATTTTCTAGTCCGGTATAATGAAAATTATTGTAATTCCTTAACAAATTAAATTGTAGGTACTTCTACAGCTTTTATTCTATTACCAAAGTTTTTATTCTTACTGGTACTAATAGAATAAGTTTTAGGAAGGGTATCAGAAGCTCTTGGTAAGGAACTGAAAATTCCGAAATTTACCTAACAGGGACTGTGTAAAATTAAAGAGGAAATAGTGTATTTAGCATTTACTTATTTTACAATATGCAATCATACATAAGATGAATATACCTACAGCCAGAAAAATATCACCACATATTTTAAACTACAATTTGAGTTCTAGTTCAAGACTGTCTTTTCTAATGTATACAGTCCATCCTTGTTCAATCAAATAACAGATTTTTTAAGTGTAACAGCTATAATTGGGATGTATAAAACATTTCTAAATATACATAGAAAATTAAACTTGTATAAAAACACCATATTCGGTACTTCCTTTGTACATTTATTTAATTAAATTCATTATCAGACATGTATAAAGCATTCGCACAGTAATACCAAACATGAAATAAATTGAAAGAGGGGTGCGCATGGCGCAGAAAACTGAATGGTCACCTCCCCGGCCACGCTCAAAACTGGACAGTTGCAGTTACAAACATACCGTTTCTTTTTTATATCAAATAATAAATAACATAAAAATAAGTAACATGGATGTATGTTTAACATTTCCAGAAAGACATATGTCGCTTAATTTACAAAATGGTACAATTAGTGGGTTACACTAAGTGATCGATTACTTACAGCCGTGGTCGAAACTATTTACGTACCCCTATAATATTATGCCATCTCAAAATTCACTTTTAAGAATTACACACATTGTTGTTCACTAGTTGTAATCGAAACACATTTTAAACAATTTTTGTAGTAACACATCAATTCTTATTTGTTTGATATTTGAACAAAATAATATCCACGTAGCTAACTCAAATTCCAAAAAACAAGATAACTGAAACTTACAGATCACAGGTTTTATTTGTAGAAAAGTTACGATTTGCATGCGTCGATATTCCATTATATATAACTGTTGTTTAAAATAGTGTCTTTATATAAGTAAAACTACAAAAGTATGATTGATAAAGGAAAGATTAAATTAGCATGGTATTACAGTGGCGCTTAATATTTTTGACCAAGGCTGTATATCGGAGATACGAATCTCGTCGCTAGTCTTGGTCTCGATAGAATGAATATTCTGTTCTCACCACACACTTACATACACACTCAGCCCTCTGCATATGTCCGTCACGTCACACTATACATCGTTAATCTGTACACCAGCAAGGCCGCTTACTTAAATAACAAGTCTCGTATATCTACATTAGCTGCGGGATATCTGGAACAGCACCTTCGATATCAACAAAGCCACCTGCTGGTCCAAGATCTGGCTCATAACGAGGGCCAGCAGCCGTGATTCCTGCTGCACTAATAAGGCTTTGTTCTCCGGGTGTTTGGAAAGGAACACCAAAGTGGCTGCTGCTCGCCTCAGCATATCCAGGCTCGTGCCCATGGAGTCTGGGTTGTCCCTCAGTGCCGATATTCCGCGCTGGTTGGCCACTTCCAGGGCGCTTTGTTCCGCCTGCTCGATGAAAGCGACTAATAAGGAGACGCAAGGAGTCTGAGCAGCCACCACCCTAGCCATACTGCTATCGGCCGCCGCCAGATAGTGCAACAAATTGATGGAGAACTCCCTGAGCACTTGGTCCTCGGACCGACACAAGTGCTTTGTGAGCACTGCGCACAGTTTCTCTAGTCTGGAAAATGGAGGAGTGGCTATAACTAAATCTACGTTGCTGTTGGTAACGCATAATTTGCACAGGGCTTCGAGAGCTAGTCTTTGCGGGGATAGAAGAGACGTGGGGCCTATAGAAGAAAACGGGTCTTGTGCGGTGGCCGAAGGACAGATGGCCCAATGCAGGAGACCGTCCAAAAGAGGCCTGGCTACTTCCTCCCCGTAGACGGACACGTCAATTTGACCGGCGATGTTAGAAATACATACGAGTATATTCTCTCGTACTTGGGCTAGAAACTCCCACCACCACTCATGTTCGCCCTGCAAGCTACTGCACGAGTCGGCGAAGTCTGCATCTTCCTGCAACGAAAATATCTGAATTTTAATATTAAAACCCCCATTTTTACTTCCTAAATACAAGGCTGCCATATTAAAATATACACGATATATTTCAAAATAGACAA
This sequence comes from Sitophilus oryzae, assembly GCF_002938485.1. Classification (NCBI taxonomy): domain Eukaryota; kingdom Metazoa; phylum Arthropoda; class Insecta; order Coleoptera; family Curculionidae; genus Sitophilus; species Sitophilus oryzae. Next base: position 9,756,890 of record NW_022146479.1, read on the forward strand.
TTTAAATTTGTTGCAGTTTGTTTCTTTTATAGACAAAAAAAATTCTTGTTGTAACAGTTATGATCTTTCTGAAACTAAATGATTGTTGTACATAAAAAAAATATCAATGAATAAGACAATGAAACACAATGGAACAGATTAGCTATTTCAACTCACCTCGCGATCATAATTTCTAGTCTTTTGGGTCCTTGGGGGATGCTCATGGTGTAGCAATAACAGTTTTCCTACAAGCGCTAGGAAGCTATAGCTTTTGGCGAACTCTGGTTCATTGCCAGGAATGAAGGTAAGGCTTCTAAGTATGTTGGATATACAGACGCACCTTTTGCCCAAATTATCTTGGCTTTCAGTCAGCAAAACCAAACTAGCCTCGTCCCTAGAATAGGATTCGTCTTCATAATCTGACAAACGTCTGCGCTTGAGCGAGCCTGCCGGGTCGTGAATGGGCTGGCCCTTGACCCTCTTTATGTCGCCGCTGTTCTCTGTACTGTTGCTGCACTCGCCATTTACACTAATGTTCAGATCTACACTTGAGGAAGCTGATTCCTCGCAGTTCAAACTAGTCTCACTCACTACCTCAGTCTTCACATTGTCCAGTTTTGTATTTGACTCCATCATGAGGACACTGACAGCGTTGTCTTCCGGCGACTCCTTTTTAATTCGAGATATCACATCACTTAATGTTTTTGTCCTACAACGCTTTTTATCACTCACTTTAGGAGGAGAAACGTCTTCTATGAGCGACGTCGCTTGTCTTTTGCTCTCATCCTTCACCACCGTCTCGGATTTGGAATTCTTCTCCTCCAGTCTGGTATGGAATGGTATGCGGCCGAACTCTGCCTGAAAGTTAGGCAAAATGTGTTCTGTGCTAGTATACCAGGGGTCCGCGGGTATCTCTGCCGAAGTGTTAGCGATATTTACATCTCCGCGGATATCCCAGTCTCTCAAAGTATCTTGCACAAAAATATCGTCGTTCCTTTCTACAAACTTTACTGGGTGTCCTCTTCGTGACATCAGAGTGTAATTAGTAGTTTTATTGAACACTACAGTTTTAGAGCTGGGGTCTATAGGACTTGTTACGCTGCCTAAATCAACTTCAGTTTGCTCATCTGCATTATATTCCTTAGGATAGGGACCGTCAAACATATCAGACAAGTTCTTCTTGAATTGCTCAAGCAACAAATCTAACAGCCCGGGCCATTGATTCACTGAAAAATACCCTACTGATGTGTCGTCATAGAGCAAAATATTCAACATGTCCAAGGCATAGGTCCCTTCAGTGAGAAGTCCAGACCGGAGACACATTATCAATCTCCAAGCATCCACAGGACCCAAATCTTGCCGGCATACCTTTTTTCTCCTATACAACACAGGCGTCACATTTTCCACACTATCCGGCGGAAAAGTGATCTCCCTTTTGGGTAGCTGACCGTGTCCGTAAGAATTACTAACTGGTGGTTGGTTGGGACCCTTGGCAGCGTTCCCTGGTGGCATGATGGGTGGAAAGGGCTTTCCCGGCCTATGCACTGGTCTCATTGGCGAGCTCTGTCCCGTTTGAGTCGTCATGGGCTGCCACTGATTCTGCCCAGGCTGAGATCCCTGATAGCCTTGATTATTTGGCCATGGGCCACCACCGGGACGGGCACCCTGGTTCCATTGCTGAGGAGCGACTTGATTACTCCCAGGGGTGCCATACTGAGGAGGCCTATATTGGTTATTATTATTAGTCCAGCCTCCATACATGGGCGTCCTAGGTTGTCCGTAGGGAGGGTAGGGTTGATCTTTGGCGAAATCTGGATGGCGCCTAGGCGGCTGAGGTCCAGGGGGTGGCATGTTTTTGTTAGGGGACGAAACACCAGGATAACCGCCACTAGCAGAGTTCTACAATAAAATATTGTCAGTACACCTAGTTTACAAACCATTTTTTTTTCATAATTACCTGATCAGGTCTGTAATAATCCTGATGTCCAGGATAAGCACCGGGACCACTAGGCTGCGATGAAGGCGGTCCTCCAGAAGGCTGAGATCCCCCGTATGGAGGCCTAGGAGTGTAACCGGCGGCAGGGTTGACATTATACCTATTGTAAGGATCCTGTGACCCAGACGAAGGTGGTTGGCCGCTGCTGGGTTGTCCTGGAGGGGCACCTGATGAATCACCTGAATATGGGGGATACATGGGTCTTACGGCGGGCTGATAACCTATTTGTGTATACACATGGCATTCTTAATCACATGCAAAATTAAATAAACCAACAGAAGCAAAGCACAGAAGTGAAAAATTAAAAATTTAACGAAACTAAAAATTCAACTTAAAGAAAAAAATAAATATTTACCCTGAGTGTTTGAATACGGAGAATACTGATCTGGTGGAGCATTTTGGCCAGAACCTGTTGAATATTGATACCCTGGTTGATTAGAGTAATTTTGACTTCCTGGAGGTCTTGGTGGGTTGTCTATAGAGATTAATATTGACAATTAAAACTCAGGGTTAATACATTATTATTAACGATATACAGAATTATTTAAAAATACATCTCGTATATTCTTGTTCTGTTACTAGTCTCATCTTTTTAGAGATGAAAAATTTTAAAGTGCCCTGTATACCGTATCGTATAAAACTCCAAAACTAATTGATACTCAATTGAAAATAGGTAAGTTGTTACAAAAAAGCCAACTAAAAAACAAACTACAACATATATAAGCGTTATTCAACATAAACAGCAAACTGACTGAAAAAGAAAATAAATGGACATTGAACGTGGTACATGAATGGGTTAGTATAAAAAGATTACGAGTACTTAACCTAATAGATTCTGTAGAACGACATCGATAACATTTGTTAGTAATTTACCTAAACGCGTACAGATCAAAATATTGAAAAGATCCTTCTTATGCCAACCCGTTCATATGCATCGCAGCTTGATTTCGCAGGAGACAAGTTGACTGACTTACTTGTTGGATATGGTGGGTGAGGCCCACTCGGAAATGGGCCCCCACGTGGCGGGGGACTCGGCGACACATCATCGAAAGGATTGGAAACGCTCACGTTGTCCGCAGCCCCGCCTGCAGGACTTGGACCCCCTGAAGCTGTGCTGTTTAGGTGATTAGCGGATCCAGGCGCTGCAGAGGCACATAATTTATCCGTTAATATCATCAATAAAACACATACACACAAACACTGACAACAACAAACAAAAACCCTCCGTAAAATATCTCAACTGCATTTAAATCATTCTTTTGGTAAGCATTTCGAGCCTGATGTCGAAGCAATCTCGTTCTAGACAGAATTCTATAAGAAGAAGTATTATTTTAATAAAGCTAGATACATTCGTTCCTTAAGTTTACATGCCCTAACAAGATAAAATGATAAGTTATCAATTAAAACAAATGTGTCAAACGTTGGGACATAAAAATTAGAGAAAAATAACATCAAAAGTGTCAAGATAAGCGATCATTTGGCACTTTTACCTTACGAGATAGAAATATAAAATTCTGAAACTACCTGCGTTCCAATGATGATAAAAGTGATAATGATAATTGAAATAGTCGCAATACATGCTGCTGCTTCGCACCGAATTGCCGGAGACATTGTAAAGAACGATAAACTGATGAAAAATATCCTCTAGTCCTATATACGGTCAGCCATGGCGCAAAAAAATCTGTTTACGATGCAAAAACGAAACTTGCCTACACGGTGAACTAAAAAGCGACGCTGGTAGATCAACGAAACCTGATTTTTATTTTTATTTTAAAACGAATACGATTATTTGCCATAAGATAAAAATAATTCGAGTATTTTAAACTGATAAGTGATAACTGAGAGATAAATACAGAAGGGTATAATTAGTTTTTAAAAAATATATGATTTTCACCAAAAAAAAAATAAGGGACAAAATACATTCGATATAAAAAAAACGGCGTCAGTGGTGGATGTGAAATGAGGGTCGCTGTAATTTCATTTTATATGTAAATTTATATGAGAAATGTCATCGATCGTCATTTCCCAGCCAATTGGACGCCATTTTTTTTGTCGACCGTACGGTATGTAATCTAATAATAAATATAGGTAGTTTTTTTAAAAAATATTTCAGGAAAAATACCTAAAATTCAATCTTTTTTTATCTTCAATTGGTCAACAAATTCTTTATAGTATGATAGTAAAAACACATTTTCTTTATTTGAATTGAAATTTGAATATTTATTTATTATCCAAACTCGCATAAAACAGATTTATATGTATATAGGCCTTAAACATCATATTTATTATTTAATAAATATATATTTTTCTTAAATCAAAACAATACCTGAAAGTAAAAAAAACGATATAAGCAGAAAGAGGAATATAGTTTAAGAATGTAAACATAATAGAATATAATCAAAACAATTACGTCGACGTCGCGCTTTTAGCCTAAAACCTATTACGTAATGCGGTATATGCCGCGTTGTTTCATAAAATGCATAATCTCTTTATATTCGTTTGCATTTATCTCTAGATAAAGTTGACATTTTAATTCCCTTTTATGCGTTGGGTTAACCACAAACATATATATCACGGTTGGCAGTTAGTAGATTAATTAAAAAAAACAGTAGTTTTAGAGTTTTATGGCTTGGAATAAAGAAAAAAAAACACTACGGCAAAAGGCATTTTATCAAATAAGCTCTGTTGAAAAATGCGTTTTGCTTATAGAAAACCCCCAAACTTACCGCCATGAGGCGACGGAGCGGACTGTGACGAAGGCCTTTGCGGATAATCGGGATTCCCCGAAGGAGGGTATCCATTATAACCTCCATAGCCGTCCATGGAACCACCTCCGCCACCCGGTGGAAAAGAATCCTGAGAATTGGACGAGCCTGGCGATGGTACGGAGGCGTTCTTCGAGCTCTTCTTTTTGCTGCTAGCCTCCACTTGGTTTATAATGGGCTGAGGATCGATTCCTCCCCTGTCAAACTGGCACTCGTAAGCCAGCAAATTTTTCGTGTAGTGTTTCCTAAGGGTGTAAGCTGCGCTAGAAGATGCCCCAATGCCCAACAGTCCTGCTATGTCCTTCCACGTTTTGTTTTTCGTCACCTGAAAGCGATTGGTGTTCAGTTATATTTCCCAAGTGCAGCTAGACTTGTTTATTTCTTTGTACAGCCGTCATGACTATGCGTCTGTCGATAAGATGTATCTCAACTTTTCCTGTGTGGAAGAACCCTCTATAGGCTAGAAATACCCTCGATCGCACAGAATATATTTTTAATATGAAATTGCAAGTGAACGTTACTGAATTATTTACAGGAAACTTAGCTGCTCATATTATCTCCATATTCCTTGCGACCACAGATATAATCATGCAAACGGTAAAAATATGTGGAAAGAACAAACTGTCCAAAAATCCTTCAATAAAAACATCCATGCATTAGTCATGACGGTAATTAAAGGGCACGAAGCGACGTAACCAAAAACTTTAAAGAAACGCCGCCAAAAGTTCAAGGTTAGGTCACCCAAGGTCCACAGAACAGGTACAAACCTCCATAAAGCCACCACGATCCTTAACATACACATACAAGCGAAACAAATCAAGAGGGTTCTTGGATATGGTGGGACACGTAGTGATCGGTGTCCTGCGATCGTCCATGAAGGCGAGTAACTTGTCTAGCCAGGCCCTGCGGTCTGGACTCTCATCCATCTCGTACAGTTTGCTCAGGCTGTCGGTTTTCTGAAATTACACCACACCCAAACGGTACATTTAAACAGATCACGACAGAGGGAGTTGCTAACTCTAGTGTTAGTCTTGCTCTACTTCAATGCCCATTTTTTAACTGTTTTAAATCTTAAAAATCTCGTTAGAAAAAAATACACTCCACTACAACAGACACTATCATTTTTTCCTACATAACGAAAACATAAAACTGTACCACGATCGAAAATAATTTAATATTAAAAAATGGGACATTTTACTTAACTGACCAACAAAAAAATAAGTTAAATAGTATAGTTTTTCCTATATCCCAAACGAAAATACGTTTATTAATAGAGTGGAAATTTGAATTATATATTAATCACTTCGAAGCTTGAATAGATTATCTACCTTCGTAACTTATTTTTCAAATATAAAATATAATTGTGATCAAAGCGACTTAAAAAACATTATAGTAAACATCATGCAACAACGGTGGGGAAAATGAAATTAAAGATTAGACAAAAGCATCAAGAAATTGAGAGTTATTGGTCAGTTAGCTAAATATTTCTAAATACAAGCACTAATCTGAGACATGCTTAAAACATGCTATTACCAATTACATGCAAATTATTTACCAATTTAAGCAACCGACAAAAAAAATAAAAAAAAATATATGTATATAAACCTTAGAGCGATATGTATCCTGGGGAGGCACATGACTGTTAAAAACCTGTAAAGACCCGCTAGTTAGCTCAAGTTGTCAAAAAATGTCTTAAAAAGGAAGATCGTCAGGTAGTTGTGCCGATAAGTCTTGGTAACTTTTTCTTGTTAATTGTTTCTATAATTTTTATACAATCATCAGGTCATCAATTAATATTTTTTGATACCTTGTTGCAAAAAATATTACAAGCCGTGTAATTACAAGAGTGTAATTATTTTTACATAATCGCCAATCAAACATATACAGCGTACCGAAAAGTAGGAAAAGGGGGGTATACGAAAAAAATAAGGAACTCACCATTCACAAATATTAAAAGTGTGCTACACAAACAGGCCAAATTTGCTGAACTAAACAATAATCAAAACTTCCAAAAAACATCTTACATATCCCACAAACAATTTTGAAAAAGTCATACCATCTTTGGCATTACAAAATGTTTTCAAAAAATAAAGCTTAATAGCGAAACACAATTAACTAAGCTAATTAGTGTTTTGATATTCAATTAAATGTATAAGTAGTGTTTATTGTTTTGGTTCACTTGTTTTTTTCGCAAATCCAACAAATATCAGATTGTGATATATTTTGAAAAATAACAACCTACCCAAGCGAGAATATGAATATTCAAAACTACCAATAATATATCGGCTAGATTTGATGTAAATAAAACAGGAAGGGGCTATCAAAAAACTGCGACACAACTACACCAACGTTAACATCTCCAAAAAATGAGACCTGGCTATAATCTACCTGTAAAATTAATAAAATACTTTTATTATTCTTTATTCCCTTTAAACAGAGGCAGATATAACTAGCTCCCATTAAATCCACCGTCTTAAAATTAAGACACTGAATTTTTTTATTTTTTTCAAAACAAAGTACAGACGCCTGAAGAGATAAATTCATTACTAAGAAAATAACGTATCGTATCATCGTCAAGCATCTCACCTTCTTCGTATCAATCAAAAAACAGTTATTGAATAAAAAAATACACTAAAATTGACAGTCATATTTACATGTCTACTCACTGGACTAGCTGGAGTGCGAGGCCATGTAGGACTTATGTCCCCATAATCATCATGCATCGAGTTCATACTAGCTCCAGGTGACGGTACGGTATTTTGAGGAGTAGTCGGATGACCGTAATGACCCATGTCATTTTTTCGGTTAGATTTAGGAGTCTGGGGACACGCAGGATCCTCACCAGAAGCTAAAATATTTTGTAAGGTATGAAGAGGTAATTAAAAACAACCTATAGTCCTAAATAAATCTTATTAAACAGAGGTCCGAATAAAATAAATGTTAAATAAACTCTTATCAGTTTTTCTAAAGAAAAAACTATGGACGAAAAAAATATTCAAAAATAAATATGAAACGATTCTAAAAATAAAATTTTAATCAGTTTAGACAGATGGGAGCCAGACAAGCATGTGTGTTAGTTACAATATTTGAATAAATTGAAACTCATACGCAATAGATGACGACACATTTTTACTGATTATATTAACCGATTAAATGTTGACTGTAAAACAGGTAGAAACGTAACTAAATTTAGTTCGAAAAACATCATGTGCCTGGTGTGTATATGCAAGTAAAGTTTCATGCGAAAGTGAAAGTTACTCAAACTTTTATAATTTCTCTTAAAGCAACAAAGTTTCAACAGTTCCAGAAATAGAGACTTTATAATCATAAAACTACCGTTACTTATTTCAAATGAACATTTCTGTATATGAAAAATTAGCTTTTTACAGGTTGATCATATTGCCGCCCTCTGCTGATCTGCCTAAATCACGATTTAGTTGAATCCTGAAGGGATAATTTATTTTTGATAGCTTAAAATAGGAAATAAATATATCCCGTACAGAAACCAGAATTATGTATATAATTATTATATCATTAACTCGAAAGAGTGTCGAATACGGTTTTAGTGAAATTACACTGTAAAACTTGCAACTTTTTATATAACTTTCGATGCTCTAACGCATTTTTATTTTTACAACCACTTTTATAGAGGCGAATCTGATTTCAACAACTCCCGATCTAGCAATCTTGGAAAAACTTTACGGTAAATAAAATGTATCGTAAAATATCCCCCGATTTTAGAACGCCGGTTGTAAACTTTGTAACTCAGTTTCAGCCACTGGCAGAAGTTCGATTTTAGTTCTTGATCTTTTATTTACTTCGGCTTCAAACTAACTACTGTAAATTACAAAAAAAACGAAACGTGACTCTCACCAGCTGAAGCATTGGATAGAGTAGATTGTTGAGATCCCTCATCAATGGGCGTTCCATCTGGTCCAGTGGTTACCACAGAGGTAACTGAGCCACCTGAAGCTGCACTAACATGAGTGTTAATCGATCCTTGAGGTGTCGTAGTAATTCCGTTATCCAGCATATCGTTCACCATCTGCGAATGCGAATTTGGAGTGGAGCTTGGTGGTGGCATGGGCCCTTCATGAGGATGGTTGTTGGTCAGCATGGGACTACTCGAAGGCGGCATGTTAGGAGGTCCCATAGATGGCGGTGGTCCCATCCCAGAGTGATGATGTCCCGACGGAGGCCCCATGTGAAAATTCTGCGGCGGACCTGGACTGGGCGGTGCTGACCCAGGTCCGACTCCTGCAAACCCCATTTTGTGTTGCAGGTGGTGCTTGAGGTAATGCGGAGGTCGCAGGTTAGGCCCGGGAGATGGACACCCAGGTCCTTGAGGCCCTGAAGGATTCTGACCGTTGGGACCTCCAGCGGTGTTCGATTTCTGACTCGGAGAGGGCGAAGAAGGCCACGGCTGCTGGTAGGGAGAGAACTGCGAGTTTTGCATATGGTTCGGAGGTCCAGGCCGGCCAGGGAATTGCTGCGGGGGCATGCTATTCGACGTCGGCGGCTGGCTGCCCGAAGGAACGTATCCCTGTCCAGCTGGACCAAACTGAAAAAAAAAATCTCGATAAGAAATAAGACTCAATTCTTAATTTTAGAAGGTATAATTATATTTCCGAAATCAGTTGGAAGTACTGGGACTTTTAATTCGCTTGTCCTGACAGTTCCAATCTATTCCAACTGACTCGAGAAAAACTTTAGCACTTACGTTTCCAGGAGGGCGAGGAGAGTAGCCTACAGCCTGCCCAGGGTACTGTCCAGGTTGGTGCTGATAAATGGGAATCTGGGACGAGTTCTGAGTGCCTCCGCCAGGCCCCGGCACCACGCCTTTGTAAGGAGCTTGGTGTTGCGATTGCTGACCCGGCGGTCCGTAACTTCCTGGACCTGGTGGCATGGGCGAATGGCTCAGCCTTGCGGGGATGCCCCCGCCGCCACCGCTAGCACCGCCACCATCCGACTGGCTACTCGAAGGCCGAGGAGGCATAGGAATGTTTTGGCCTAAAAGATATAGTTCATTCCCATTTAGTTTCATTCATAAATAAATTATCGAATTGAATTTCAAGGTAGATTTTTTTTGTTATTTACTGTAATAATGTTATGTTTCCATGTGGAATTAACTGTTATTTACACACACGTATTATGTAAAGAACTGATTTTTAATGAATGAAATCAATTACTAGATTACTTATTCTTCATTCTCGTTATCAATACCACTATTGAATAATACCGCATAAAAAGTGCAAGTGGTTTATTTTTAGAATACGGAAACTATATATTACGTAGAGATAAACGTTTTTTTGTTTATTGTTTATTTCCATAATAAGTAATGAAATTTTTACTCGCCGTGGCCGTTTCAAGGTCAAGTAAATTTAAATCAACCTATTTAAACCATATGGCGGAACAATGTAAACACTGAAACGTATAAATGTAGAGTAATTCACAATAATTAAACACTTTGAAACCTGCTACCTTGACTGATTTATGTGTTATTATGTTATTAGATCATATTTTCACTCACCTACAGCAGGTGACATGGATCGCGAACCTGTGGATCCTGTCGGTGAGGGCGTTGGACGCATACCCTGTGAATTAGGGGTGCCAGGAGCAGGTCCTCCTGAACTATCATTGCTGTTGCCACCACTAAGATCCTGCAAAAAAAATAAGCCTTAAAGTCCAGTATGGCCAGATAAATTTTCAAGTCCTCAGTTTCAAAGTTCCTTGAATCAATAAAATTATATATCTACTTGAGACACGACCCGTTCATAATCTTAAGAATTAATAAGATTACCAGTAAACAGTAACATTTTAAAATTTTTATCACTATCCTATACATAGTCGAACAAGTTTTTTCTATTGAACTTATTATTTATAGCTAAATGAAATGATAATTTTGGTCATGTCACCGATTTTGACAGAACTACTGTTATTAACTAATTATATAACGTTTAACCATCATCAAAGTTAAGTCCCAAAATTAATTCTCTCACATATCCAAAGAAATTACGCTATGTTGTCTTATAAGGACCGTAATGGATCTAGTGGAAGGTTTACCCATCAAAAATAGCTCGAAAACAAGAAGAAAACTATTGATTTTGAAAAAACTAATCTATTAATTACAATGAATTAAAAAAGAAACTCTCTACATAATCCCTTTCTCTATAATTCTAATTAAATAATCCCAACGCTTCCGCTGGACAAACGGTTTACCCCTCTCAAAACCTGATTAAACAACAAAAGGACAGCCGGACAAGTGCATAGCAAAAATGTATTATCTGATCTACCTGACACATCGACTTCCAGCCAAAATAAAAACAAGTTTACACAATATAAAATAGCATAGGTATGCGTAAAGCCATTACGGCTCTTTTATTTGTATACCCTCAAGTTCGGCAACAGCTGGTCTGAAAAGAAATAAAGTAGATCAGCTGATTTGCATGTGTTTTTTTGGTATATGCCTTTTGCTTTCTTCGATATAGAACAATAAATTTTTTTTTTCAAAATAGTGAATTATTTAGTATATTTTAATAAGTTCTTTTTTAACTAGTATATAAAATTATATGGGGCGGATATCTGCAGGCAGTCTGCATGGAATGTAGGATTATTTTTGAAAAAATTGGTATAGAGAATCTGGTTCAGTTCTGTGCTAGAGAGATAATGGAATACACATTTTGAACGCCATGTAATAGAAATTCTATGATAACACTTACGGTGTCCTAAATCACTTATTGATTTTGGTCAGCTACTGCGCATTACGACCTTTTTATTCGTAGCGTTTTACTTGCTGTGGAAAATGTACAGCCGAACTGAAATTCTACGTTCGTTAATATTTTAACCAAAAAAATATTCAAAGACCTAGAATTTCATATAGGAAATTACCTTAATGAAACAGTAAGAACGTATATTTGAATTTGAACAAGTACACTAAAGTACGTACACATTTCCTTTCTATCATTTGTGGAATTGCTGACCTGAACATAGGTTCCATGTAAATTTTAACAGCGATAAATACAATATGACCATTTTATTTAGCAGAAAGAATTATTTGAAACTCTTTAAAACCTATTAAAATGAAGCAAATTGTTTAGTTTCCATGACTTTTATGAATTCCTTAGAAATCGAAAAAATAATCCTGATTGAAACAAGAAACATGCCACCTTCAGATTCAATTTTTAATGTCAAATTGATGTTATTGTTGCCAATAACAATGGAAGTGTCCAGGGGAAAACTTAAGCGCCAATTTCTTAATTTTAGGATTTTAGAATATTATAGTAGTAAAGTCGCTGTATAAAAAATGGGAAACTTTTATCACCATTTTTAAAACATACAAGCGATTTTCTATGTTCAAATCGGCGATACAACATTAGGTACATGGCATACAAAAATCTAAAAAGAATAAACGAAAGTAAAAGTACAAAGTGGAAAAAAAATCCTTGCTAACGATGCCCATTAAAGAGCTCCCATTGATCTTTTCTCCCTTTCATTCAAAAGGTTCGCTTTATTATACAATGGGGCCCATCCACAGATAATTTAAGGACGATATTTCGACCTACCACAATATAAATTTATACAGCGGCTAGTCTGAGCAACTAACTACATTGGTACACTGTCTAACAAAGCTTTTCTTACTGAAAGATGGAGACCATTTTATTTCTAAAATCGCCTAAATTAGAAAAGCCCCTAGTTTTATCTGACTTCTTTATATTATGGATGATGTTCATTTTGGGGAAGAGCAACGAGAAAACAAATCATTTATGGGGTTATATTTTACATAATGTGCAGAGCAAAAGCCACCTGTTTGGATTTATTTATATAACAGCTTCTGGCCGAAATGTTTTATTTTGTAGAATAGTGAATGAACATTTCGCAGTTTTTTTACGCTTATAGAGAAATGAAACGTTTTTACAACATAGGTCTAAAAATACAGCACCATAGGCGAATAAAATACTACACACCATTTTCATAGAATACTTTTGAACGACCCCGTATTTATCCCACACCTTTTACATTCGCCGTTGACGAGACCTGTTGATTATCCTCATAACAAGAGAATAATAAATGAACAGGCTATAAAATTCAGTAAACTGATAAAACTGCCTTTATTATATCGATTTGTACCAAACATAAACTCTACTTCATAGGTCATAAAATGAGTAATGATTTCTAAAATGGTTCTGCTCTATAAAGGATAATATTGAGACGTAAACTACTCACTAAACTGGATATATTTCCAGATAGAACACAGAATCTTAAATGGTAAAGCAAAGACTTGCAAGTTAGGAAGAAGAAAATATATATAGTGGTATATGTATATGTGCCAAGGCCAAATATTTCACCTTGGGGATAATAAATGCAGCATGTCAGTTTCAATAAAATTTGTCGAGTTACAGGATATATAAATAAATCAATAAATAAATAACTGTGCGTTACTTTTTCGGTATATAACGCGATTTACATATTAATAACAATAAACAAATAAGCTGAATGAATAGATTAAACAATACTTGTTGATTTGCTCTGATAACACTAATCTAAAAATAGAACTATTAGTAGTATTTTTTTATTATTTTATTTAGAAATTCGTTCACTGACCTTAGAAATTTCGAAGTATATAAAAATAGACATTAAACATTGGATATATACCAATAACCCCAATAACAACACATAAATATTAGGAAGTCAAATATTTTTATTATGTATTCATGACCTACCGCATCCCATATACTATGCAGACGTACATATATGAATATTTTGCGAGAAAATACTTTTTTCTTATTTTCGCCAAAAATAAAAGGAACATGCCCGAAGAAAACTGCAAAAATATTCCTCAAACATTTCCCAGTTATATAATCGCTTTTACCTCAACTTTCGCTTTCGAAAAGAAATATCTCTCTGCCAACTTAAGACCTTGCGGGACCGTCTTTTATAAAATAAACTCCGTCGGTATTTTCTTTTATTTTTAGAAAAGAATTTAAAAAGATCAAAGTGAATCCTTATAAAAGTCCTTGTTTTTAATAACCTATTTTTAAGGAAGAATACTCCATCTATAATTTAAAACGAAAGTAAAATGTATATAATATACGATATACAATATACAAAAACATTAAAAAAAACAATATTGTACTCCTGTACAAACGTTTCTCGACAAACGTTTTTATTGACATACAGGGTCCGGCGAAAGTGCGGCGTAGATCCTATTAATATACCCTGTAACAAATAATTTTTGTCAAGTACAGGTATCGTCTGAGCGCGCCATTGATTTGTCAGCATTCATGGGACACAGGACACAGAGTAGATTTTACCAAGGCAAAAATTATGATGAAAGAACGGATAGCATCTAAAAGAAAAATGAAAGAGGTTTTTTTAATCCAATCTAATATAATATCTATCGCTTCTATGATTTTAATAAACACTAACTAAAACTAATCATATACAGAAAGTTTGGATCTTTTTGGTTTTACCTCATTAAGTAATTATAATATGTTGAATTATTTTTATGTAAAACGAATCAGTTAAAAGAAAATTGCTTTTATGTTTTAAATGATAAAAGCGTAACGTGAAGAAAAAACAAATTAATTAATCAAAGAGAAGTAAAACAACAAATTCTAGGGTACACCCTTCGAAAAAAAAAACACGAAAAATCTATCAGATCTCCCTATCGAGTATCATATCCCATTATTATTTTTAATTTAAAGGGACGACCCTTTTCAATACTGGCACACATACACAAACGCTTAGGGCACACATTTTTGCCAGACTAATTCTCTTCAGCTCAGCCCTTATTAAATTTAACCCCCAAAACGATAAGCAGGGGCGAATTTACGATTATTATTTGTAAAATATTCAAAAACTTATCTCTAAGGACAGTAGCAGCGTTATTTTCATTAAAAATAAAATTTTAAAGCCGGTACCTTTCGTCTGAGATATTTTTTCATTTCTCTTGAAACATACAGAACTGATCACTAGAGTAATATCATAACAGCTATTTTGTCATGGCTCAGAGTGGAACTAACTGAACGTCAATTCTTTTAGCCCTGAACTCATATTTCTATTTATTATCCTGAAAATTCATATACGTTGGCAATATTATAACTTTTATCAGAGAACGAATAATGGCAGCAATTGTCAACAAACACCATTCACAAAAACAATTAAGGATTAATAGGTTTCATAGTATCGAACAAGTCGGGGATTGAATTTAGATTTTAATAGGGACCATAAACCATAATAAGGTTGTCAAAGACAAATTTTATTACATCACTTAACACAAAATTAATATCGAAAATTAGTATATCTACAAGTAATTTTAAGTAAATTGTACAATAAATAGTAAACTATAGAATCCAGTACTTCATTAAAAGGTAATTCCTATGCTATTCAGATCTTAATGACATATTGTCATGCAGCTAGTGTAAACAAGCAATTTTGAAATATTTTTAAACGTTAAAAGCCCGCTGAATAAGTGCTAAATGTCGACTGCGACAGCTGAAAAAGCTGGCCACACAGCCTACACATATCTCCAACATAGGAGGTATTATATTTGCCGAGAAACCAAGTACCGCTTAAGTGATTGGCAAATTGTGAAATGGCAGACATACCATGTTTATCTTCCAGCGTTGTCTAGTTTCTTAGAACGATTTGTAACGACTTTCGAAAGAAAGAGAATATCTTCATCAATAAAAAATCGATTTTCTATTGAACTAAATGCTGAAAAAATTCTACGACAAATGACTTCGCCGGACGCAAACATGACCTCAACGCGTTTTCCGATCGGCCTTTGGCAACAGTGCGGAATAACTTGAAAGATGTGGCAACGTAGAAACGAAAACAACATTAGAACCGAGCCTCGATTCCAAGCGCGGTTGTCGAAAAGCTAAATGTTTCCCTTTAGTTCTGAGCAACTAAAACCGTCAATTTTACATTATATTAAAAATTATTTAAAATACTTCTCAAAACATATTAATAAAGTAAAGAAAGACAGCCTAAATCCAGATATCCTAAACTATGAATATGTACAATAAAAATGCAAAAGACTTTCTGAGAATTTTGGGCTCATCACTTGAAACTCGTAGCGTTAACTATACATAGAAGACAGTCGACTCATTCCAGAAATAAGCTAACAGAAATAACGTTATCTACAAAGTTGTCACATATATGATTGAAACATTTACCAAACTATAAATAATTATTAACTAAAATACTAATCAACTATATTACAAAATATTATGGTATGACCACATTTATAGAATTAACCATTATGTGTATTAAAGGATATACGAATACATTTAAAGAGATACTATCGAGCACGATTAAGACATTTTGGCCACGCTGTATCGTCCTAAAACCACAAATCGTAGGTAGTACACAGAGTAGAACTTTTACCGCTGGCTAAATAGAGAGAAGAGAATAAAAGTAGGCACTAATTGAATTTAAATAGCGTTTTTCAAAATAGACTGGGACACTCTGTATAAGATAATAAATCCCCACGTGTTTTGCCGGGTACGTAAGCCATGGCAAAATACGGTGCAGCGTACTGTATAACTGCGTTGCCACATCACCCTTCTCCAATCAATAACGGACTAGTGTCGGTAGACTTGGTTAGAATCGGCAACGTGGCACGACGGCCTAGCTGGCTATATTCCGCTCGCCATAAGGAACCGATGGTATATTATTGCGTTGTTGTCGAAGAACATGCCCAGCCAACTTTCTAAAAATTTTACAGTGAATTTATTTTACTGAAACACCGACTCGACGAACTACCCAGCGCTCCAAAACATTCCTTTTTAAATCTCCATCAAGCCAATCTCAAATTTCCAAGCACAAATAAGTCTACAAAATTTAAATTTAATGGATTAAAAAGTTCGCTTTAGATTTTGCGAATTGCAAAAACTCCCAGCAAAATATTTTCACATTGAGCATCAAATAAATTGAAACATCCCTGCAAAAAGTCGATTTAACAAGCGCTTAGAATGGGTGGTCTATGAATAAGACAAAACATAGAGATGTTATTATTTCGGAATGAATTAACCAACGAAAAAGCTGAGAACATACATAAATAAGTGAAATAAATAAATATGTGTATCTCCTATGCAATTAAATTAAAATTAATTAATTAATGCACACTAGAACTGGAAGAGGATAAAATACTCATGAAAGGTTACTTGAAATAAGATAAAGAGACGGATATTTTAAGCCTAGTTAAATTGATAAGTCGAGAACGCTGCATATTAAACAAATACTGAGAGATAAGGCGAAAAATTTACGGCTTTTTGACGACAAAATTGTTTAAACCAAAACTGACAGTTCCTCTATAGAATAAAATCGATATAAAGGGTTTTTGAACTCTCAATTTTTGGAGTTTTAGAGAAACATGTCAGAAAACTGCTAAACATTAGATACATTATACCGTATGATCGAAAAAAACGGCGCCGAGTTGGCTTGGAAATGACGATCGATGTCGTTCCCCATCTAATTTTTCCTATAAAATGACAGCGATCTTCATTTCATAGCCATCGCTGATGCAGTTTTTTTTTCGATCATATTGTAAATGAGACATGCAAGTAGGAAGGGAGAATGGACATACAACCTGCACCAGTGAGTCCACTATTTTCCGAGCTTCACCTCAGGAGGCTTTGATACGTTTTTTGGATAATACAAAAGGAATTTCGTTGTGCTTTATGCAATAATTAAATACAGGCTCGTCATTAAAAAAGCAACCAAATTAAATAGAAAATTCTCTTTCTATATTTAATACTCGAAGATAATTAAATAAGATTTATTTAACTGCGAAAATTAACGATAAATTCTTTAACTACCTCCGTATAACTTAACCCCTAAAAATGGTGAGCAGTATGATGAAAATTTTCTGAAA
This sequence comes from Sitophilus oryzae, assembly GCF_002938485.1. Lineage (NCBI taxonomy): Eukaryota > Metazoa > Arthropoda > Insecta > Coleoptera > Curculionidae > Sitophilus > Sitophilus oryzae. The sequence continues at coordinate 9,774,510 of NW_022146479.1, forward strand.
TATCGACGGTCCAAAGAAAAAACAGAATTGGCAAATGCATGTCTACGTAATAAACTGTCAACTAAGCGAGGAACTTCTTGTCCTGTCCTTTTGCGCCCCCAACCCACTCCCACATATCAAATCCACAACAATACACGTGCTGTCTAACCAATCTGCCCGAGTGTTACCAAAGGTCAAGATCGTTTAATTTAATTGCACGTCAGCCTGTATTGCGTTACGTAACTATGTTCATATTTTATCTAATTTACCCAAAGTTAATTGCTCTCTCTGGCTGATCATCATGAAAAACGCAGCAGTAAATATTTTAAAGTGTTTGGAAACTAAACTTATTTTATTGTACTTTCGTACAATACTATATCACAGGCATGATTTATTAAAATAAAACAGCCATAAATAAAACTTAAAGAAATAGAATTCAAAATTGATAAGCAGAATTAATTTATAGCATATTTATAATACACCCTGTATATTTAAATAAACTAGACAGACTAAAGAAATATTATACCACTCATTTGGTCAGCTGGTAAAAATAAGTTTCCTTATAATTGTTTGGACAGTATATTTCTAAAGCCCCATACCCACTATGCGCTGGTAGAGTTGTCGGTTTTTGAGCGAACCGTCAAAAGAAATATTACGAATACAATGGACGAATTTCCAAACGAAGTAAGGAATCGCATCGACAAACCGCGCGACGAACGATAATCAGCGCATAGTGAGTATGGGGATTTTCAACCTTATTTTTCTGATTCGACCAAAACAAATTGATAAATCATAGGTTGCAGATAAACCATAAAATGATATACCAAGAACTAACCAAGGTGCGTTTTTACGAGTCAAGTGAAGTGATCAAGTTACAGGAATTCAACAGGGTTGAAAGCATATTCCGAGTTTACACATTTCATATCAAAAAGCTTCTGCTAGTTGATTCAAAAAAGCAACAGTGCGTAAGGCTGTACTTCAAACTGTCAAAATATTGACAATAGAATTGACACAAGGCTTATTGCCTAAAATAACTAGACGTAAAAGAATATAAATCCAAAAGTGGATTACTTACACGTAATTTAAGACCTAAGCTATAGTTAGGAGATCCGAGATGAGAAAAAAAATCAGGGGGGATGTAATTGACTTGATTTGTAAATTCAACTGATCAAGTCACTTGAAATGAATTCGAGTGACTTGATCAGTTGACTACACCTGTAAACACACATTTAAGAAAGGAAGCAAAAATGAAAGAAAAATATTTTACCGACTATAGGACGGAGAAAAATAAATTACAGTTAAGCCCCGTACACACTATAATATGTCGATGCGGTCCGTCAATGCGTTGATTTAGAGCGCTAACGCATCGATCCGATGGTTTGTGCGGGGGAATGTCGGCTTTTGGGCGAACCATCAAAACAAATCTCACGAACAAAATGTACGAATTTCCAAACGATACAACAAATCGCATCGACAAACCACATCATACTCAGTATGCGTGTGTATGCTATGCTACACACCTCTGGTGGTAATGCTAAAAGAAACACTTGTAGATATAAGTTTTTATATAAAAAGAGGCATTTCAGTAAAATTTTTGAAAAAAAAAACTTACTGCAGCATCGGGTGCGTGCGCATTGGGTGTTGTAGGTGGCGGTGGTCGACTGGGAAACCCCTGCTGGTGTGCCCCAGGTCCTTGGTGTTGCTGTTGGTGCTGACCAGGAGGCATCTGTCCTGGCCCAGGTCCTGGACCTGGCGAATGGCTCACAGGTGGTTGAGAGGGTTGCGGAGAAGGTTGACTAACGGGCACAGGCCCAGAGGAGTTCTGCTGGCTTTGCGCAGAAGATTGTTGGTTTGGGGGCTGAGATTGTTGTTGCTGGGGCGCCTGGCCTTGTCCCGGACTGCTAGGCCCGTGCGGAGACAGTCCAGAAGGTGGAGGACCCCCAGGCCAAGTCGCCCTGGAATCGTAGCCTCCTGGACTTGGAGCCGAGCCGTACGCAGGTGACAACTGAAACAAAGGAGATGTGGCGGATGATCCATATTGACGAAAAACTGCACTCCACCAATATTAGCCTTAACGACCAATTTATTCGATACATCTGGTATGTTTTATTCATTCTAATAATCTACCTATAACCATAGAAGAGACTTTTAGAAGTCAGAACATCTGTAATTAGTTTTAAATAGTAAAAAAACGAATGCTGAGATCTCTGAAAGACTAGTGTTTAACCATTTACCTTTCAACCCCTTGACTTTTTCTAAATTCGCGTAATGAAAAATATAAATCCTATATTTGAAGACGCTAGATTTTCTTAAAATGAGTGATAGTGACCACTCTTAATATGTTACTTTAATAATTCCCTGTAAACATTTAAAGAATAATTCTTGTTAAGCCGGTTCCACACGATGTGGCAAACGCCTTCCAACGTTGGACACACGGACATTTGCCATATCGTGTGGGAGACGCAATTGCCAAATACGTGTATTGTATAACATTGTCGAAAACTCTGCCAAATGTTGGTTTTGATGGCCGATGCTTCCAACGTTGGAAGTATCGTGTAGGACCGGCTTTAGGGAAGTTTAAAGAAAAAATATTTTTCTTTTTAAGCGTTTAATGTTTTAATGGCGATATTCCCAAACACATAAAATAAAGTAGCATTTATAATTAAAATAGTTTACGTAAATAATACGTATAAGGATGTGGAAAAATGTATTTCTTTTTTTCTTCCATATACATAGATAATTTTGCTCTAAAGAAATACCTGTAAGGTAAGCAAAACGTTGGGTTGCAAACCGTCCTCTAGTCCAGAGGACAGTATTCTTTTTGATCGTACTGTCCTCTTGTCTCTCATGTATAGAAAAAGTCCCCTTTTTTACACACCAAACTCAAAATCATAAAATGTTTGGACAGGCAACAATGTGTCTTTCCTGTTAGTTTTTTTATGTTTAATTATTTTTTGGAATAAAATTTTGTAGAAAATCGCTGGTTCTATTTTAACAAGTTTTGACTATAAATATTTATAAGTAAGAAAGACCAACAAAGGCATAACATTTAAATTTCTTTTGGGTAAATTCTTGACAACATTTGGGAGGATTTTCCCCTCTCATCCTCTTATTTTTTAGTCTGAAAGCTGCCAACCCTAACAAAACGTAACATAAAAAACATCTTTGGTTGCAGTTGTATACATATACAGTTTAATAAAAGTATTTCATTTAATTATTTACCTTCACAGCTGATCATAAAAATTGTGTTTACTAATTTCTCATAAAAAATGATTTATTGAATGACCTTCGAGTAAAAATACATTTTTACGTTTATTTTGATTGGTATAAATAACTCAAATACTACTTCATTATTCGATAATATATCTATTTAGTGCATACATTTTTATGCATTTTTCGGTTAAATTCGTCACGTTTCCGAAAAGAATTAAAAAGAAAACGTTTTTTTAATTTTAAGCGGAGCAAGAAAGCGTCGCGTGGTCTTAGATTTGCGTTTAGAAGGAAAAATCTCGTAGGCCAAATTTGAAAAATGGAAATTTGTCACCAGAAATAAATACGAGTAGGTGTATGAAAATGCGGAAGGATCCAACGATTGCGACACGTCAGCTGACTGTATAATAACAAAGTGGGAGGAATGTAATCGTATATTAAAGCAAGTTCAAGGTCATTAGTTGCATGACCAAAGGGATTTGGAAACATTTTTTTCAGGCCTACGTCCCTGCTCTTTTATCTCACGTGCTCATCTCCTGCCAAGTTTAATAAATATTAGGAAATAGACGTGTTTCGCTCACCATTAGAAGCTAGTTTTTAAGAAATCATGCAGCAAATACAGCTAATGGAAATTTAATAAGCAAAGAGCAGTGACACTGGTCCCTGATGGGGCACAACATTCCACACTAACAAAAGAAAAAAGGCGGCAACTTACAGTTTGCTGCGTCCTGTAGGGCCCCGGTGGCGGAGCTGGTCCGTAGCCCTGAGGGTGCTTTTGTGACCACTGGTTGTAGTGCTGGTCCGAGTGAGCGTAGTTGTTCTGGTAGCGAAGCGGCACAGGATTATTACTTTGCAACAGCTGGTTGAGCGTCGGCGTGGGGCCCGAGGGCTGTGACATCGGACCCGGCACGAAACGGTGCGGCGGTGGCAGCTGCTTGGGCCCCCCGAAGGACTGCCGCGGCCCGAACGCGTGATCCGGTCCCGCCGATCCGTAGGGAAATGCGTAACCATGCCCGTCAGACGGTGGCCCCGCTGTTGGCCCCTCCGTCGAGTAAGCATTCGAGTCTGGCGGTAGTGCCGCTGAGCCAGGGCCCGCCGTTGGCTCGGACTCGCCTTCCGAAGACCCGTTTGGGCCCGTGCCGGCAGTGGAGGAGCCCTGAGCGGCGGCGCCGGGCACCGACGACCCGCCGCCTCCATCCTGTCGATATTGACTCATTTCTATGGCGAGGTTTCACTGCCGGTCTTTTTAGCCTTTGTATAATCGTTGCCAACACCCCGCCGTTATAGTCAACAACGGATGCTTTCCTTCATTTTGGGAGACCGTTTCGCACCCTGGTCTTTGTAAACACATACTAAAATTATCGTCAAAGTCACCAAATCACTTCATAACATCATAAAAATCTATCACAACGACACTTTTCGTATATTCCAAAATGATGGTCACATCTGACATACAACTTAATTCAGTATCTACTTCAATAACACGAATGGAGGTTATAGCGGTTATGGGTAAAAGTCCGTTTCCTACGCCATCGTTTTGTCGTTGAATTACTTCAATACTGCTGGTCCTACACAAACGATAATTACCCTGAACGATAAAAGTAACCCTGCTGCACCTTTCTAAGACAAAAAAAGTTAATATTTTTCACTTTTGCCAAGGAAACACTTTCAAAAACTGCGGAACTACTTTTCCCTCAACAAGCACTTTTCTTACAGAGAGAGACTCAGCCTAGCGGACACAGCGGTAAAATGCTGACAACTTTGACAACTGTTCAACATCGCGCGAAATTACTTCAATTTTAAATGTTAGAATAGAGGCACGTGTATAAAATAAAACAAATCAATTTATTCAAATCTCTTTACGTCAAAGCTGTTATTTTAATCACATAGATATACCGTATGATCGAAAAAAAAACGGCGTCCAGTTGGCTGGAAAATGACGATTAATGAGGGGCCCATCGTTGTCATTTTATATATTTCCCATATAAAATGACAACGATCTTCATTTCACAGCCATCGCTGACGCCGGTTTTTTTCGATCATACGGTATAAGATATAATATATTAAAATCGAAAGAATAACAAATATATGGAAGCTTAAACTAAAAATATTTCATATTATACTTAAAAAATTCAGGTTATTTAAAAAATATACATTTTTATATACATATTTGATGCTGGAAGAAGCCAATTAAAAAATTGGCATGAATAAAACAAACAGTATTCAAAACGTTATTTATTTTATCAGTAAGATTAGTGTACAAAATATTGTTTTTAATTAATATAATAAATAAAATATCGGTATTAGGTACTTAACAAAATTCAAAATATATAATAAATAAAATATCGGTATTAGGTACTTAACAAAATTCAAAATAACACTTACGTTAACTTCACTACCATAACTAATTGCCAATAGAGAAATTCTATTAAAAATTGATAAAAGGCACATATTATAACCATCTGCTAAACATTTGAGCCTGTGAAAATCTGAACTTTTATAACTTGAATTTGTGGCTTCTAAAATTTTGGCTTTACTAACAAATTAAAAAATTAAGCACATGATATATTAGGAGAGGAGTTAATCACCGCGACCTTACAGATCTATTGTGTAAAAATATTACAGCTCTAATTAGTAAATAGAGTATATTTTTCAATTGTTGTAAATGAAGATAAAGATAAAAATTATTAACGATACTATCAAGAAGAACCAAACTCATTCATCCACTTTTCATATTTGTCCAAATCTTCTTTAGAAACACTCTTGTTATTTTTGACAATGGCTTCTTCAAAATCCCTTGTTGTAACTGGTAAATCTAATTCTTCTTTAGGGAGCTGTTTTATTTGATCAGGTCTAAGACCACAAATTTTCCTCCTCATTGACATCATGGATGCATCTCGGCATACATTTGTAACATCCGCACCTGAATATCCACTCAGCTTCCTAGCAATACTTTTTAAATTGACATCTGGATCCAACTTCACTTCCCTAAGATTAATCTTTAGCAAAGCTTCTCTACCATCTAACGTGGGTAAAGGTATATAAATTCTTTTTTCAAGTCTTCTTCTTAGTGCTTCATCAATGTCCCATGGAAAGTTTGTGGCAGCTAAAACCATTACTATTTTTCCTGGTTCATCATTATTTACTGTTATACCATCCATTTGTACCAGGAGTTCTGATTTCACTCTTCTTGAAGCTTCATGTTCTGATTCAGAACCTCTCCTTGAGCACAGTGAATCTATCTCATCTATAAATATTGTGCTAGGAGCATAAAATCTTGCCTAAAACCATATTAGTATATAATTACAAAAGCTACTATTAAATGTTCCTCTTCATACCATTTCAAATAGCAACCTGACCATTTTTTCAGATTCACCTCTATATTTAGAAGTTAAAGTTGATGAGGATACATTAAAGAATGTGGTACCACATTCAGTGGCTACTGCTTTTGCTAACATTGTTTTACCAGTTCCTGGTGGTCCCACCATTAATACTCCTTTCCAAGGTCGCCTAATACCTAAGAAAGTACTTTTCAGTGGAACTATAAAGATTTGAGATAACAAATATACCTGTAAAAAATTCTGGCATTAACATAGGTAAGACAACAGCTTCCTCAAGTAACCTCTTGGCTTCATGAAGATCAGCTATATCATCCCATCTTATATTTGGGTTCTTTTGTACTATATCTCTTTCTAAAACATCGGCCAACTCTCTTTCCATGCCATTACACTCAAACTTTTTTTCTTCCTGCTCCTCAATTTTGTCACCAACTTTATCTGTTGATTCAGAATCTTGTCTCTCCTTGACAGCATCAACATTTCTATTTAAGCACATTTAAAGTAGGAAAATTGTTGAAATTATTTAAATATAAAACAGTACCTTTCTGACTTTGAACTTGAAGGTCTATCCTCCTTCTTGGTGATCCTACTTGTAATTTTACCAATGTCTGACCTTCTAGTTGTAGATGATGAGCTAACTCTCGAGGGCTGAGTTTTTTTTCCTCCTTCTGATCTTCGTGAATTTATAGGTTTAGTTTTTAGGGCATTTGATCTATTAAAGGGTTATATAAAAACAAACTTAAATGTTAAAAAATATGAAAAATTACACAACAATACCTTGCCAAAATACCATGATCAACTGGAGTCGGTGGTGGCCATACATCAGGGTCAGTAATACCATATGTACTCTCTGAACCTGTGTCCAATGGAATATTATCACGCCTTCTAACACCAATGGGCACATCTGTATTACATTCAAGTTTAAAGGTTTCAAGTAAAGCTTTTAATTCTTTTACCTCTTGATATTCGATGCCGACTTTCTTCTGGACCTAGTGTAAGTATTTTTTACCATTATTAATGTTATCCATTAACGTATTCAGAGCTACTTAGTACCTGTTGCCACTTGGTTTTCCTAATGGGGTCACTTATGTTTAATATAAATCTAGACATAAGCTGCAAGGATCCTTGATAATAAACCTCTGCATTTTCATAATTGCCTACCATGGTCATCTCCCGAGCTAGTCCCACATTATCCACAATCTCTCTAACACTACCAGCCATATCTCCCATAATGTTAATATAGAAAAATAATATCAAAGTTAAATAATATTCTGGTTTGGTTTGATATTTATTCTTTAAAAAACGTAACACAGAAGAGACAAAAACAAAAAAACAGTTATTTCTAACAAATAACTCAAATCACAGACTCAAATGACAACAAAAGCCATAAAAATTATTGATAGCAAAAGCCAAAGACAATAGCCATAGAATCAATAGCAATGACAGTTGACAGATATTATTTATAAATATCTCTAGTAAATATCAATGACTCTAAAGAGAAATAAATAATCTATACCCCAAAAATAAAATTAAAATTAAATACATGTAAGAAACATCTAGTGGTTAATATCCAAAACTTAATGTTTTCGATCATCAAGTAGAAATAAGTAATTTACAGTACCCTATCCGAATGTCAAATAAAAATAAATACAAAAGGCACTAAATGTAACCTAACATTTTGACATTTAAAAGGACTAGTGGTGTGCTTTGCCAGTTGGTGTAGAAAATCTGGAAAAATTGTTTTTATTTTATTAATTTCCTTAATTTATTTAAATAATTATATAATGGGTCTGTAGTATATTTTAGTGCCAATTTCGAAAGTACGTTTCATAGTAATTGGCTCTTTGCTGTTAAATAAGCTGATAGTACAAATCTGGGATAACTTTGAGCTGAGTTTATTATTAGTTTGCTGAAGAAAATTAAAAAAGAGGGTAAAATTAAAAAGAGGCGAATATGGATGGCCATGATCATATGTTTCGACAACGAGTAGCTCAGCGTTATTCAAGAAGGTACACTTTTTATTTAAAATTTTATATGATATTTGAATAGATGCCAAAACTTTTCCTTCGTAGAGTAGTTGTAAATAGTGAGACTTATTACAAAAGCCAATTTTTTTTAGTTCTCTAGAGAAGAAAAGACTATGGTATTGTATTCTTTTCCATTACATTTTATTCATGGTAATGCTGGCTAAGTTGGCCCCTTCAATTTTAGATTATTTTAGCATTTTTATATTAGAAATCGAAGAACTGGAAGTTCCTGAAGTAAGTTAAAAACATTTCAAATATTGAAATCTTAATTTGATTTATTTTAGCCATATCTATGGGAATGGATTTGGCTGTCCAGTTTTGCCTTGTCATATTTTTTATTAGAGGCAATCAAAAGAAATAAAATTAATTCCCTGAAATGTTACATATATGGCATTATTTTATTTGGCTATTTGCCGTTGCTCTATTGCATTATTTTGTGGTTTGGTGAAGTCTACACATTCCTGTTTTCTGAAGATTATGCGGAAATATTAGATATTGTATTTTGGAAGGTCAGTTTTCAAGAAATTCTATTCACATTAAATTTATCTTTCTTATATAATATCAAGGATAATATGAAGAAAGAACAGTTTACCCTATTTTTCTATTTAACTTTACATTTTTTTTATCTTTTCAGACTTATCCTTATGGGCTGTTATTGTATTCCTTTATTTTGCTGGCTCTACAAGTTCATTCCTTTTCAATGTACTTCAGCTACAGCCTTCTGGTATCTTGGAAAACGCGAAGTGTCAGAAAAAATGATTAAAGCATAATTAAAAAAATATTTATTTTGTACATACATATATAGTGTATGATTGAGAAAAAAATGGCCTTGAAAAGCCACATTTTGATGAGCTTAACTTTTATGATTGTTTATTCTCAATCATATAGTATATTTTTTTTGATGTTGCCAAAGTTTTTATTGTGCTCAATATTTCCTTTAAATGGCATCAATTATTTGCTCTTTTTAAACCATAAATTATACAAAGGGGTTATTTTACAAAAGTTTACTGTTATTATTAATGAATCGTTTATTTTATCTGATGTTATACTTCTGAAATGAAAAAATACAAATATTTTTATATACTCTCTTACTTGAGACAAAGATTTAAAGTTAGACTGATAAAAAATGATATATAACTTTAATTCTATCGTTTTCAATTAAATTTGTAAGGAAATGATGTTTCTTGAGGTTAAATGGTATGTAGGGTGATATAAATATGTGCTCACTATATATTGCTATTTGTTTTTCGGACTACTCTAATAAAAACTGTTTTTGCATAGCTGGAATTTTAGTGATATCCTTGTTTTATTTTTTCTAACGCAGATTATACAATATGATCGAAAAAAAAACGGCGTCAGCGATGGCTATGGAATGAAGATCGCTGTCATTTTGTATGTAAAATTATATGAGGAATGTCATCGATCGCGTCATTTTCAAGCCAACTGGACGCAGTTTTTTTCGATCATACGGTACTATTATTGATAATACTGGATAGTTATGAAAAAATATTTTTGCACATAGTTTAGAAGAAAGTCCCGTATCTTAAAATGTATTGTAGAATATCCTTTTAAACGCCCGGGCATTGAAACCGCGTTATTTTGGTTGCATAATGTGACAGAACCATGCAATCAAATATATTATCATGCAATAATTTTTTCATTTTTGAACGCCATAAATAAGACTAGAAAAGAATTTAGCGACAATCGTTATCTATAATCTATTAAAAAAGCTTGCAAAATATCCGACAATATATCTTTTGTCGCTCCTTGTTTAGTTCCAATCTGAATTCGCCATGGAAAGACCATTAATTTGTTTGATTTTAAAAACTGCGAATGGAATTTAACGCAATTATTTGCAATGGCAAAATATTGTAAGAGTTGGGATGGCAGATTTGGTTAAGTATTAATTGGTTCGCGTCTAAGTTCGGCTGAGAAAAATAAAAGCAATTAAAAACAAATCGACTGTTGTATCACTAGTGATTTGATCGTTTGCGCTCAATGATTTTTAACGCAACGGTACCGATGGCCTTCGAAGTGTTTATGGTGCACAATCGGTAGTTTTATCTGGTTCTAGCAGACAGACTGTTTTTCTTTTCCCTATCAAACAAAATTCGTTCGAATTCAGATACATATAATTCTGTTTCTGTAGTACCGTCGTTCGAATTCCAGTTAAAAATCGATTTCAAACCGCTACCTCGTCCAACTGGCGTCCACAAAAGGCAACAACGCTCTTTAAACGACAAAAAATATTTTACAACACACAATAGACACAGAATCAGCTGTTGGGTTCTTTACTCTTTGTTGAACTTCACGTGTGATGTGTATTTCTGTTGTTGTTTTGCCTGTATCGGTTTTCGCGTTGCTTTCCTCGATTTTTCCGTTAACTGAAAATGAATAGTGACACCAAAACAGCCCAGAATGGGGCTGGCGAACCTCTTCTCGCCAAACCAGTCAAATCAATCAATTTACAAAAAAGCCAGGATGGTCAACAAGCCAAAGAACAGAAACCGACTGATATAGTAAGGAATAAGAGTGAGTATATAAATATATATATTTTATAAATTTTTGTATTACTCTTTTTTCGTACGTCTCTGTAAAATTAAAATATAATAATAAATGAACTCATTAGCTTCATTATCACATAAAATACTGTTATTTAGCGAAATGGACAGGGAGAAAAAATATTTGTTTAATTTGTAGTTTTGTTCAACACTTGTGGAATCTCTCAATAACTAAACACGTGATGTTTTTTTTTCTAAATCTATCAGATATAGATATAATAAATGAAAAGATTGTATTGTTCATTTTAATTCTCCCAACGGCAACGGCTAAAAACTTCCTTGTAGGTTTCAACAATTTTAACACAATACTCGATGAAAGATAATATTTTTATCATTTACCATACAACAGAGTATTTGCATTTAAATATAAATATATAATTCTTGGTAATTCATTGTTTGTCGGCTTACGTATGTACTAAAATGATTGAAATTATTATAATTAATATGCGGCTACATCTGCTGCTAATGCCTGAATAAATAAAACGATAATTTTTGCAATGCCTCATTATTTTTTACATACATAATGAACATTATTGTTTCTATTCCTGAAAATTGCGTAAATAATGTTAATAGCTACATTTATTATTGTTTTTTAAATTCTATTTAACCAGTGGCATTTAAACTATTACATTACTCCTTGCACCCGCATTTGTAGTAAATGTCTTTTAAATAGCGCGTTTCCTAATAAACTTAATTATCTCAAGAGATTAAAAAAATACCCTGTATAAAGCGATCGTTCCCATTTTTACAGTTATGTATTTACTGATTTGAAAAGTAGAAATACAAAAGCAAATATTGACTCGTCTCAACATTTTCAACACAGACAGATGTTACATTATTATATAACTTCATTGTATTTTATTGATGTAAGCTCCCGTATATTGTCGTATCAAGTCCGAGTCATTTTTCGATAGTACGCCAATGGTTAGCTGGACGTGTTTATATTTTATATGCATAATTAAATACGCCATGACGTTATATGTTTCTTTATCAATTAAAGCCGCAAATAAAAAAAATACATTTCGTTTATTTGCGATTATTTAGCGCTATTTACCAAAATTTGCTCCTAAATAGTTTGCAGGAGCCGAGCGCTCTTCTAAATATCACATGTTATTATACAATTTATTTCAATTTTACTCTTCTTCTGTTACTTGCTAATGATAGCCTTTTGATAAAAAAAAACGCAAATGACATTCCACTGAATAAAGTGGGCGAGTTTCCAGTAGCAACCCCAGGAACCTGGTGACAGGTCGGTGGAGCTAAATTTATATTTAGAAACCAGCAAAACAGACATTTAACCCTGATTTGCCCTGATTGACATAGACCTCACGAAGAATAGAGACCATTATCAATTTAGGATTAAGTAAAAGTAAAAATTACAATGTCAAGCTTGTTACAAATAATGTTCTACTCAAGTTTTACTCTAACTAGCCGTTAATAATCACTTATATGCTAATGAGTTCTGAGATTATTAAGATATCTTCTATATTTTTTTTCATTTACAAAAATTTTTCTATATATATATATATTTCTCTACAAAAAAATATGTAATAATTGTATCAAAATAAATTATTTATCAATTCAATTTTTTCGAGTTTAGAAAAGTTATATTTAAATAAAATTTTTGAGACATGTTTGGGACTATAATTTTGTTTGAGATGCTCTGTACAAACTGTATAAAAATTACCTCTATTTATTTGGAACTATTATTTTGTTTTTGGTTTGGTTTGGTTTGGATATTCCAAAAAATATAATATAATAATTATATCAATATATTTTTTGTATTATTTTTTTTCGAACTTTAAGAAAGTTCTAGTTAAACGAAATCCTTGAGAGTCTATTTTTTTGGGATACTCTGTATTGTTTTGGGATATACTGTATAAAAAATAATATAAATAAAAATGTCTTGCTTGTTACATATGCTATAATTTTCAATCTATCTATATATAATAATCACTAATACGTTAATTAGTTTTGAGTTTATTAAGACCTCTTAAAATTTTCGCCTTGCCACAAGCCATTGTCATTTTCAATTTACACGACCCCTGTGCCTAGGAATATGGTCAGGTATGTCTTAATAGTTATATCAAAATTATATTAATATATAATAATTTCTTATCATCACTTTGTCTGATGGTTAAATTATTCATATGAAAGTAACAATTTAAATGTATAATCATCATGCGCGCAGATTTAATAAGAAATCAATAACATAAATCATGTGATTGCAAAATTTCTAACCTACCCCCTATTTATTTTCTTTTTTAATTTTTGATAGTCCATCAAATTTTTTAATAGTTTCAATGATAACTTTGGTGAGTTAAATATAACAATATCTTCTAGATTCTGTGTATAAATATTGGAAAAAGGTAGAAGTCCTTAAAAATACAAAATCTCTTTTAGAACTGGTTTTCTTTGCTTCGTTTCAGGCGTAGTTTTATTAGATAGACGAAGAAATGAAAAAGCGATGGCAAAGTGGAAATTGGTTCCACCTGACGGCGGTTGGGGTTGGCTGGTCCTTTTTGGGGCCACTCTGGTTAATATTTTGGTACCTGGAACGGTCAAGTCCTTCGGCGTACTGTTTGTCGAATTTTTAGAAGCCTTCGAAGCCACTCCTTCCCAAGGCATGTGGATTCCAGCCCTCTGCTATTTTTTATACAGTTCCTTAGGTAAGAAAGATACTTCAAGGATGGAAAAATCTAGGTAGTTTGACCTGATTGATGAAATTACTCTATTACAAAAAATATCTGATACAGTTTTATAAAGATATTTTTTTCTTCCACAGGCCTGTGTAATTAAAATTATGTACATTTGAGCATGTTCAAAAAGTTGTCCCCACCAAAGGCGCTATTACCTCCTCGCTTTCCCGGGATTTTATTGATTACTTTTTACCGCCTCATATCTTTCTTATTTCATATCAAACATTCGTGTGTTGCGGAAGTGCTCATAGTGTTAGCTCTGAATAATTCGACTAACTTAATTAATTATGTATAAACATTAAAGAAACTGTTCAGTGCGTCTATTTATTCGCGAAATCAAATAACTAAACGTAAGCATTGGTGTTGTTCAGTGTCTTCTAGAAAATATAAATAAATGTAATCTTATTTAATAGTTAAAGCTTTTTTCTGTAATTTGTTTTTAGTTTAAATGGAGTATGGCGATATTATGTCATTCGGATTTTGTGAAAGAAAAATTTGTAAGAACGCTTATTATGAAAAGGCTATTCAAGAGAAAAAAATCCCTACTCAAAATAATAAGTAACAATAAAAAGAAGAAATGTTTACATTGGTTTTTTGATATGTCGTAGATACAGTAATCTTCAGGTCTAGTAAAAACAAAAAGTAACTGTACTCAAAATACAGCTATAAAACTAATCTAAAAATGATGTTATCCCAATTACTTTGCAAAGAAAACAACAAAACTAGCGTCAATGTATGTATCTGCGTTGAATATATTTCTAAGAAATGTAGGATGTAATAGATGTGTTTTGTTTTTATTAAGCAATTTATTTGTTTTAATTAAAAGCTGGACATTTACAATAGTAACACTTAATTATACGTAAGTGTTTTAGGTATAAAAATGTTAGGTTTATATAATAATTAAAAACAATTAATTCATTCTTACGAGAATTGAAATTAAGACTACTGCTAAATTGTACCTGCAACAAATGTAATATAATATTATTGTTGTTTGTGTCAAATATTAAAGACTATATATATTTTGTGTCAATATTTTGAAAGAATATGTAAATTTGTAAAACGTTTACCTAAAAAGACAACACTTATATGTAATGTTTGTATAAGTTAAATGTTTATAAACCTTTAAAATAAACATATTTATCTTAACAAGATCATTCTTTTTATCCCACATACCTTGTTAAGGTTGAAAAATATAATTTTGAAATGCTGGAAGTCAATCAGGTCTAGGCTATAGTACGAGATACGAGATTTGAATAAAATAAATAGGTACTATATAGTTATTTAAGAAAGGGTCTAAATTTAATATTACAGTTAATAGTTGAAAACTTTGATGGTGCAGTAGCAAAATAAAATACTAATTCACCACAATTCACCAAAACACTTTACTTTCTAACACCGACTAATCATCTGCTGATGACGCTAACATAGTTAGCGAAACGCGCGTCCAGTGTTAAAAGTGTTTGGGTGTATTGTGATGAATTAGTGTTATATCGGACTGTCTAAAATAAAAGTATTTCTTGTTTATTTCAGGTCCAATCTCAAGTATTTTATCTGTAAAGTATTCATATAGGACAGTAACATTTCTGGGTGGGATTTTCGCAGCTGGAGGAATGATTCTTAGTTTTTGGGCAAGTTCTTTACCGTACCTCTACGGCACTTACGGAGTTTTAGTTGGTTGTGGAGCAGGCTTATCCTTCCCTCCCACAGTTTACATAGTCACAAGTTATTTCGTAAAGTTACGTGGTGTGGCAAATGGAATTTGCATCTCTGGCTCCGCTTTTGGCTCAATTCTTTTACCACCCTTATTGAGAGTCTTGTTAGAGACCTACGGATACAGGGGTGCCGTTCTGATAATGGGAGGAATTACCTTGAACGTTTTCGTAGCAGCCTTGTTCTACGACCCAGTCGAAGTACATTTTAAGAAAGTTAAAGAAGAGGAAGACTGTGCTCTGGACGAACATCCCGATCCCATACAGACAAAATTCATTCTCAGCGAGGACAGTATGACGTCCTTACCCCAAATACCCCACAACAATTCGTTTTTGGAGCAAAGCGATCTAACTGAGTCGGGTTTCAACAGGAGTGCTTCCAGTGCGGCTGTACAGAATTTGAAAAGTCCCCATAGGGAACGAAAAATAAGCGTTCCCATGGGAAAACATGAAGTGATGAGGGCCAAGCAAGGGTATGCGGGCTCCGGGCAGAACATGAACAGCAATTCGGCTTTACACTCGGTGCCGGAGAAACAACAAGAAAATGGGGATATAGATATGTTCTCCCAAGGAAGATTGCCCAGCTCGAGAAGAACGACACGATCAGGTAAAATATGACATTTTTTATATAAAGAAAACGTGTATTGTGATGACTACTATTCCCTTTCATCAGCCAATAAGTCATAAACAGTAAAATGAGCAAATACTTATTCCAAAAGCATAAAACAAAAATGCCCCTTATCAGTTATGTCACCCCACTAGTTATCTGTTTCCATAAAATGAGTGATAAGCTATCGTAATTAACAAATATGTATAGATATATTATTATATTTTGTCCGAAAAGAACCGCCAGTGAATTTCAGAATAACATGAATATCAAAAACTAAAATTCACAATGCTAAAATACTAAATTGAAATTAAAACCTGTACTATTACAAGTTCAGGAATATATTAATATTTTATACATTTTACAATGGTCGTGATATTTATATAACTTGTTCTTTTTTATATAGGAGCGCCTAGAAGAAGTACTTCAACGAGTTCCTTCCAATACGTGAGCACAGCATATCACGGCAGCACTCTAACTTTACAACCAGAAACTTTTGCCAGCTCCTTCAGTCTAAGATCGACATCGGCGAAAACGAAACAATGGGACAGGCCTGAGGCAGAATCTCCGAAAAAAATCAAACTTTTCGATGTAACTTTGTTAAAGGACCCTCTGTATCTCATCATCCTCATTTCTAATGCCACCAACGCCATTAGCTATACCAATTTCATTATTCTGCTCCCGTCCTACGCTCAGAACTTGCATTTCGACAAAAACAGCGGAGCTTTGCTGCTTTCTATAGTCAGTGCCCTGGATTTGGTCGGTAGAATAGGCGGTTCCGCGTTGTCTGATCTTACAACTTTCCCCAAGTCGTGGTACTTCGTCGGGGGCTTGTTTATTTCGGGGATTTCTCTGGCTCTGATGCCCTTTTTCCTCAACTACTGGGTAATAGCAATATTTTGCTCTATATTTGGTTTAGCTTCGGGAACATATGTGGGTATAACGGCCATTGTGATGGCAGATATGTTAGGCGAAGAACGGCTACAGTCAACCTATGGAATATCGTTGTTTGTGAACGGTATCATTCAATTAATAGGCCCCCCATTATGTGGTCTCTGGTTTGAATCAGCGCAATCATTTGTTTCGCTGTTCTGTAGCTTAGGAATCATCTTATCGGCGGGTTCCTTGTTATGGGGCTTCGTGCCTTGTATTCAAAAGAACAACAGCGAAGTGATCTAAGAAGGGCTATATTTTTTTTTTCTTCTAGTATTGAAAAGTGAGTAAATTCTTTTGAAAATATCAAGCTTCACTTTGACCTAAATGTGAAGAAGCTTGCTACTCTAGAGCCCAAACAATTTTAAGTAAATGTATTAAGACTGCTATTGCAAATTATTAGTAATAATCAAATTAAATAAGATTTTTTTATTAAGTTCATGTGCCAATAAGTGTATTCTTCACTCTTATTAACTTTGTCAATTTAATCGAATATATATATAGCAACGTTATATTCCTAG
Source organism: Sitophilus oryzae (assembly GCF_002938485.1). Lineage (NCBI taxonomy): Eukaryota > Metazoa > Arthropoda > Insecta > Coleoptera > Curculionidae > Sitophilus > Sitophilus oryzae. The sequence continues at coordinate 9,792,094 of NW_022146479.1, forward strand.
TTATTAAACGATATAAAGAATCTTAGTTGAATTAATTAGTTTTGACCACAATAACTTACTATCAAACCAGTGTGGTTTTCAAAATACCTGTAATTTACCTTGTATAGTAAATTAAGAAACATATCAAAAAGGTGGTCTTGAAATGAATTTGTATTTTTCTACAGAATAATGTACAGAAAGCTTTTTATTAGTAGAATAGCCGATTAAATATTTTTACAAAGGATGTAAACTTGATGTATCAAATCAATGTGTGAAACTAATATAAATATTTATTTTATATTTTTTAGCTTATTTGAATATTCTAGTCTGTACTAGAGAAAGTACAATTACATTATGAATACAATATATATTATATTTTATATATATTTTACACTTATTGATATATTGCTCTACAGTACAGTTGAAAAAATAAATCACTCCAGTTTTAACAGTCTTGTGTGAGTTTATTACCTAAGGTTTTTCGAAAATGAATAATGTTTTCCTCAGCCAATAAAATTTATATTTCCAAAAAATATATATATATAAACACCCACTTTGAAAATATATATCATTATCAAACCAGCACAGAATTTCTGAAATATGTGCAAAACAATAATGAACTTATTTGATTACTAATATACTGTGAAGGTTTTGTTATATTGTATATAAAAATTTAATTAGCAGTTATGCAATGCCTAAATTAATTTAAGTGGATTATTAAAAATATTTAAATAAATAAAACAATCTATTACCAACAATAAGCACAATAGCATAGGTAAAAATAATCTTAATTATACAGTGATAACGAATAATTATACATATTAGACAAAATATATAATTAAGCACTCTATAGTATTATAAAGATCCTATTATCCACCCTGAAAAAACATATGCCATACAACAAAAGAAATTCCATAAATTAAATACACAGATTTTACACTGTTATTATTAGAATTTAATACAATTGATCAATTAAAAAATACTACTATGTAGGTATATTTATGTGTGTACAGTTTAGGAACTATAATAACTAACAACAAACCCAAATTTGCAACTTATACAAAAAAAATACCATGCATTGTTTAGTCCTTTGGTTTCCATGTTACCAGTTGAATTTTACTATTGATGTGCTCCAGAATCATACTACAATGGCTAACCATATCCGGAGTTAATTTTAACATTGGATCATCTTCATCCTCCTCCTCAACTTTTTTTTGCTTTTTCTTTCTCAATTTCGATTCCTTTTTTTCGATTACTTCATCGTCGTCGTCGTCATCGTCATTTCGGGACTCGCTTAATCGTTTTTTCAGCTAAACACGTCTATATCATTATATACTTACAGCTATGTAGTATATATAACATTTAACATTACCTTTTTTATATGCTTATCATATTCTAATGCATCATAATAATTTGGTTTCTCTCGCCTAACTCTAGCGGTCCTCCTCAAATAGTCTGCTTCTATAGCAAATTCGCGAGCTATTCGTCTAGCATTGTAAAAGAAATGACCACAGGAACATGACTTGCAAGCTACAGGAACCTAAAGTACAATTCCAATAAGTAAACAAAATCAGAAAAAAATATTTTGTGTAAATATACTCAAAAATTATTAATAAAAATTAAAAAAACGAACCTGAGCCTTACAAGCAGGGCAAATTTTTGCAATCATTTTTGCTTTAGGCATTGTGGCTTTTAAAGAATGTATCAGATGAAGTCTTAGTGGAACTTGAAACTGTACTTAACTATATTTGTTTCTTATTGCAAGATTTTCCAAACAAATCTAAATTCTTCTTTGGTATAAACAAATATTTATTATTCTAAAACTATTAATATAATTTAATAATTGGAATCAATAAAAACACACAACCTACAACCAAAACAAAGGGTGACAATTTGAAATTTGTCAAGTATTTTTTAGTCATTGGTCAAAATCATGTCAAAATAATACATGTAGTGTCATCTTTTGACCACGTTTCTAAGATATATCTGTAAGATATATTAACATAATTTAAAATGGCACAAAAAACATGATTATTTCTATGATATACTCTTAGTGAACACATTAATTTCTTATTTAAAAAATACTAAAGCTTTATCAAATAAATAATTTTTTTAAATTGAAGTAATCTAATTTCAATGCACTAAAATTTAATTTGAAGTTAATTTGTGTTCAAGTATAGGCAACTTACAATACATATAAATTTCAAATCCATATGATCCAGATATGACCGAAAAAAAAACGCGTCCAGTTGCCTTGGAAATGACGATCGATGACATTTCCCATATGATCTTAAATACTAAAGGACAGCGATCTTCATTTCATAGCCATCGCTGATGCCGTTTTTTTTTTCGAACGTTTCTTGTATTATTTATTACCACCACAGAATATATTACCACCAGCTGCCACCAGAGACCACCTTATTACCACCACAGAACAGATTAAAATTACCACCGTTTTACCACGTTGGAAGCTTGCATACTTGCCAAATTGTCCATTTTTCCACACAAGAGGTGAATTTAAATGTGTGCCAAAAAGAAAAATAAATATTAATTGTGTAACCTATGTTAAATGCTTAAACACATTGAATCGTATATTAGTTTAATATTAAAATGAGTAGTTTGCATTAATTGCTAACGTGTCATATTACTTTTTATGTTATATAAACTTTTAAATATAAATAAGAACTAGATATATAACAACTGGCAACATCGAATTCGTTTTTCTTCAAATGACTGCTGTGTTGGAAATATTAGGTTGGTTTTCTTGAGGACGTGGACATCAAAAAAGGTGAAAAAGTAGGTTGATTCGTAGTAAAGCAACAGTTATAACTAAGAAGTCAGTTTTAAAAGGCATTTGCGAAAGTCAAGTGATACTTTAGTGCAAGAATATACCTATTATTCAATTAAAAATGTCGAAATCGTCATCAAAAGGAGGTTTCACCAAGGAAGAAGAACTCCTGTTGCAAGATTTTAGCCGAAATGTTTCAACAAAATCGTCAGCACTATTTTACGGTAACGCATTTATTGTATCTGCTGTGCCCATTTGGTTGTTTTGGAGAATTCACATGATGGACATTTATTCATCTTTAATACTCTTTATTGGAGTAACAGCTGCCTCTACGTACCTTCTTGCAATGGCTTATAGAAATACTAAATTTACCTTGAAGCATAAAATAGCTATAAAGAGAGAAGAAGCTGTTACCAGAGATCTACTGAAGAAACTTTCTGATGACAAGAAAATGAGCAAAAAGGAGAAGGATGAGAGAATTTTGTGGCAGAAAAATGAAGTTGCAGATTTTGAAGCCACCACTTACTCAATTTTCCATAACAACGCACTGTTTTTAACAATAGTTATTTTAGCTAGTTTTTACTTTTTGAGATCACTGACTCCAGCTGTTAACTATACATTATCGATAGGCACTGCTTCCGGGCTTTTAGCACTCTTATCAACTGGATCAAATTAAAATAGTTTTTAATAAATATCATTTTCATTTTTAGTAGGTATTTATGACCATTAAATAGTTTTTGAATGGCTGATTTTTTGTAGAGCATGATTTTTTTGTATGCAATGTAATAATTTATTTAAGATTATTTTCCAAAGCATCTATTTTTTTGTATAAAATAACAGTTGTAACAAATAAAGTCTAATTCCAATGAACATTTTAGTTTATTCTTATAATCAACAGTAAATCATAAAACTAATATGAAAGTAATGTTTTTATTGTTAACTCAAACAAATTATTCACACGAACAAAATATTAACAAATGAAATAATCTTGGAAATAATTAGTCAATTTCATTGTCATGATCAATTCTGTAGGGGCCTGGGCAATTCTCTTTTAAATCTTCTATATCTATACCAGTAATTACACAGTATAGGCAATAAAGGTGTTTACTCCTAATATAATCAATTATTGCAAATAAGTTTTCTTCTGTTACATATTGCTCAAAATCTTCATCATCCTCATCACTGCTATCAGTATCTTCTGATGACTGCTTTTCCATTTTCCGTCGTTTCTTTATTGTAGCTTTGGTCCAATAGAAATCTTCAGTAGGATCTTTTACATTCTAAAATATAGATGCATATTATTACAACAGAACATTAAGTGAATAAACCATACTTACAATTCTATAATCTAATTCTTCACAGATTCTTTGTGCTTTAAAAAAGTCCTTTCTAATTTGAGATATTTTTGTTCGTTCCTTATTAGCAAGCCTGAATTGTGTTTCATAATGTTTCAGGTTTTTAATTTTAGGTTGTTTCCTTGATAGCATTTCTTTTATGTGAGATTCCCTTCCAACACCTGATGTTCCCTGCTTTAGTACTATATCAATAGGTTCTTTAATACTGCTTCTTGATTTTCCCAAGCTCTGACCAGATATCAACTTATATTCTCTTTCTATTATTTCTTTTATGTGTGATTCTCGCCCAACACCTGATGTTCCCTGTTTTAGTACTATGTCAATAGGTTCTTTAATACCACAGTTGGTTTTGCCCAGGCTCTCGCCAGATTTAAAACCCATTTTTTCTAACATTTGAAAGCCTTTATTATCACTAGTTATTGCTGTAGCCAGTCCTTTCTCTCTATTTTCTCTTTCCATATCACTACGCCCTTTCTGTTTCTTATTAGGAGCGTCGAATTTCTTTTTATATAGCTCGTGTTTGCGTTTTTCTCTGTTAACTAACAGGCTAGGACGTACATCTTCACTAGAATTTGTAATTTTATACACTAGATATTTTTTTAAAAAGATACATTATATTAAAACTCACCAATCAACCACCACAAATGACATGTAATCATCATCTTCCGAGTCTTCTGACATTTTTGATTCCCTAATTTTTTAGATTCTTCTCAATTTAGTATTTAAATTCTTTTTCTTATTAAAGAAATACCTACTTTTATTTTGATTTTTCCAATAAAAGCTGTCAGTGTCAAATTTTGAGGTTTGGGTCACAGCCATAGAATAAGTCACAGCGTTCAGTAAGTTCAGTTAATTATTCTATGGTTCATAGTTCTATGGTTCATAGGTTTGTTTCGAAAAGCAGAGATATAGAACATATAGAAGGGATATACCTCCATATCTCTGGAGAAAAGTTAAAAACATAAAAAATTAATGCAAACATTTCAAGACAGATGGCGCAGAGCGCAAAACAAATATTTTTATTGTAATATTTTTGTTGCAAAATAGGTAGATAAGAAAACCATAAATATTTAAAATAATTTCTTATTATGTTTTAGAAAAAATATCACAGCGTAATTATCTTCCTAAGATTGATATGAAGTGATACCCAGTGATACCACGGTTAAAGCCCTTCATAACCACGGTGTGAACCACGGTATACACAAAACACGGTATACCTCTGATTATGGAGTGTAGAGTACACTCCATACCTCTGATATACATCCGTGCTCTGATCACAGGCATTTCGGTTAAGAACAGCCATTTTTGAGACATGTGACTTCCAACACCCAATTAGAAAGCAGCTTTAAAGCTCCACGAGATTTGGAGTAATTCGGAGTAACTCAAACCGAACAAAACACCTTGAATGAGATATTTGGAAAGAGTAGGAGAATCCTTTTTCCTCAATTCTTATTGAATTATTTTCCTTTGAGTTTGAGTATCGTCGTTTTCTACAAAAGGCTGCGGCCTTCGGAAGCCTATTTATTAATTTGTTTTCATCCAGGGCAGTTTTTTATATTTATTTTCACAAAAATGACACGTGAGTACTTATAATTAATACCCCAATTCCTTTCGGTTAAGTTGGTTCTTGCATTGTAGGTGGAAACCAGCGCGAATTAGCTAGGGCAAAAAACCAAAAGAAACAACAAGAACATAGCAAAGGCAAAGGCAAAAATGACGGGCTAACTTTAGAACAAAGAAAATTTAGGTAAGCTGTATGGGTCCCTTTTAATATCTCATGTTAATTATTTATAAATTTACACACCAGTAAGTTGAATGTATAATTATTTATCTGGTTCAACTTGCAATATAAACAATTCATTGACATTCGTCTAGAACGCATCAAAAATGCATGTATATTCTGTAATATTTGAATTTTTTAGTTTATAAGTTTCAGTATTAAGAAAATATGTGTTTTTTTATATTTTAATTAATTTTAAGTATGTCCACGTAGTGACATGAGATAATATTTTTGTTCTAGGTACTTGTAAATTGTTTTTCAGTGTGTGGAATTTTTGATAAGTGAAATACCAATCATTCTTTAATTATTATCTTATTAATCAAAATCTTATGTTTTTTTTAGAGATGCAGAATTAATGAGAGAAAAACAAAGGAAAAAGGAAGAGGTGAAGCAAGCACAGCCTTGTAAATAATATTACTCCAAATTTTATTTTATATTTTTTAACTAATCAGTTATACTTTATATTTTTCCGGTATTGTTCTGAAGAAAATAGGTACTAATATGCACTTTAAATGCTAAATTAAAAACCATTTCAATTTAGAGAATTTAAAAGCATTATTCTACACTTAATTTTCTGTCATTTCTTTAAAAATGTATATTTGTAATACATAGTATTAGTATTTTAAAATTTATTGTCCATTTGTAATAAATAAAAATGAAATATGTAATCTTCCTGGCTTTTTTTTAAGCCCGACCCTTTTATAAAGCATTATTATTGATTTATATTAAAAAATTAAATATTTTGTATAGTAGGGTTCATAATTAAAACAAAAGAATCTCAATTATTTATTTATTTATACAATATAAATATTTTTTTGCACCAATCCTGTCTTAAAGAGAGCCAGAGTCAGAAATGGACTTTTTATAAATTTCACCACGACTTTTGAGACATTAAAGTGCAACAAAAGATGGACATTATATTTGATGCTCTTGATGTATCTTAATAACATGAGACATTTAAATCACAAATAATTTCAACCTGTATAATATAACTGCGCGTGAAGATATAGTGTAAAATTGATAAACAGATAAATTTCCAATAGTATATAAAATAATAAAATTAAGGTGCCAGGGAATTACATCACAGCCAAACCAATAAGCATGATCACAAAATAATGAGAATATGCAAGTTAGCTAAATATGAAGTCCTAAACATTATTCTGAAAAAATGATCACATACAGAGTCTGATCCAGGTTATTATGTGGTGAAAAATTTATTAGTTATTATATTGTTAAGACTTAGTTTTATCTATAAAAATAGGTAGTAAGAATGCCGTGAATGAATAATTAACTAAAAAATGTAACAAATTCATATACAGTAGATTTTATAATGTTTTAAAACACAGTTTCATAACTTCTCTTAGTTATAATATATGTACAAACAGGTAATTCAATACAAGCATCCTATGGGGTACATTGGAATTTAAAAAATATACTGTAAACAAATCTGCCCAAATTATCAAAAAACAAATTTTTGTAAATGCAAGATAACATACTTGATTTTTTTGTTTTAAATGTAATTTGTAATCTGTCATTTAATACTGACTACACACACATCTTGCAAATAGAAGAATATGAACTAAATAAATTTGATGGTGAAAGACACACAATACAAGAAAAAATTAGCGCTTTTAATTCCTAGGCAAAAATACCTTAGATGACTGAAATAATGATCACAAAATCCCCAAAAAGGGGGATAAAAATAAGGAAACCCGATAAAATTGTAAAACATAAAAATATTTTAGTTATTTAAGACGCCCTGTTGGCCTAGATCACCTATAAAATCTAAAAAGAGGAACTTATAAAAAAATCGATTTCTAATGAAGCTATTTCCATTTTAAAGCCTCTAAAAGTATTTATAAGACTATGGAACGCATGGGTCTATGTGTAAGAAGCCAAAGAGAAAGATGAAGAAAAGATAATGGACATTGCAGAAATGTCACTGACGAAAAAACTAGAACTCTTTTTCAGTCACTTTACTTCAATATCCTTTAATCTTTCTCTTTGGCTTCTCTCCTAGCTCTCGTACACTTAGACTCATATTTTTCATAGTAATTGATATATACATATGTATATAAAAAAGTAATGAGACCAGGCAATTTAAGACGAACTAGTTGACACTGAGATTTCTTGAGGAAGCATCCTTCTACTTAAGGGAACAAATTCTTCAGCTTCTGGATTAAGTTTAGAGTTTTCCACAGACTCCACAGGTGGTAATCTACAATAAATATTCATTTATAAATTAATTAACTATTAAAATTAAGTTTACTTAGTAATTTACCAAATTGCAATCAATTAAATGAATTGATTACTTATACAAATTAGCCAATGAAATTACTTAATATTTTACTCACAAACATGTATGATGTCAAGGTTATAAACAAAATATACTAACACTGAATAGAAAATATAAGTAGGTATATAAGTAAGTAAATTATCTTTTTTGTTCTACATAAAACTGATAATAAATAGAATACCTTCTAACTCTTGGTAGTTTAGAGCTAAAAAAATAAATATATATTTTGGCATTCTCATCCAATGTTTACAGGATAAGGTTGTTATTTATTAGGCTTGAAAATGTTTATTTTTAGGTATATGATATCTTACTAAGAAACTGTAATATTTGTTTATATCTTAATAATCTTAATGTGCTGTACATACTTATGTACAACAAATTTGAATGTAATAAAAGGATATATAGAAGATATACATACTCCTGTGTTGTATTGTGGTAGGAGTCACTTTCATCATTCATAAAAGCTTCAATACACTCTTCCATTAAAGCTTCTTCTTCAAGTTTTTGCATGACCTATTTTTGAAGCAAAAATATATTATAGAAAAATAACAAAAACGTTTAAGGTAATATAATATATGTGTGATTTATTCTATAAACTTTTTTATAAAATCATTTTTTCGCTACGTTATTTTGATTTATATGTACAGATGCACGTTGCTAAAATATACTTACCTCTTTGTCAAATTCTTCCTCATTCTCCATCCACAAGTATTCAGAAAAGTCATTTTCGGGGGGCTCGTTAAAATCCTCTACGGCGGTATTTTCAATTTCATCGGTGGAAATGGATAACGAATTTTCATCGTAGTGATATATTCCATTATCAGTCGAGTCATCAGCCGTAGGTGGCATTTTCATAGCCTAAAGAAATAACAGGGTCAGTTTGGCCGAGCATATTTCCACCATTTTAGCGCAGAGGCATTTCCTAAAATTATTTTCGCAGCCTGGATACATACCTGGGTGTACGCACGACGATGTAAAAAAGCACTAAACGAGTTCTGCGAAATATATTAAACGAAAATTATTCGCAAGAAACGTCCAAATACCTAATTTTTTGTTGAATCGCAGTAAAAAATACTTCTTGTTGTCAAACAACGAAACGACAAACTAGAAGAACCATAGAGATAGAGAACATCCTGAAAAATCTTACCAGGCCTGAAAGTAAACTGTAATGGTTGTAGCGTCTAGTCACCGCAGATTACTACTAGATGGCTCCCATGTGAGAATTATAATTTTTTTGAAAATTTAAAAATAATTGTTATAATTAACAAAGACATAGAATTGTTAATCCCGTAAATAGTTATCCAAAATTTATCAGAAAAAATATATTAAAAAAATAAATGAGTTATAATAGTCTTAAGTAGATTGCGGTGCATAATATCAAAAATGCGCACTTTCCTGCAATTCAAATTCTATTAATTATTTAAGAAAAACGGTTAAAAATTACCATATCTAATTTATTCACTAGTAATATAGATACAATAAAATTAATATTTAATATTCTGCTCTACTATGGCTTAACCGCAAAGATAATAAAATGAAAAATAAACTACAATCTACAATACATCAAATACGACGAATGCAGCCGCCAAAAAAATCCTTTTAGCAAGCAGCCCCTCCTTCAGACCATACCATACCACCACTATACCTTCAGACCATACGCCCACTCATCCTCCCAGTCCAGGTTTTCCCGTGTCGGCAACCACTATGATATCCGCGAAACCAACTAAAATAACCACCAAATCCATCGCTTCTAAACCAACAAGCGAAACAACTGTATCTTACGACTTGGGGACAGCTTCCTGCGGTGCGAAAAATGGGTTCCAAGATCAAGGAAAAATCGTAGGAGGACACAATGCTGACTTGAACGAATGGCTCTGGATAGCTGCTCTATTTTCTAATGGTCGACAACAAAGTCGACAATTTTGTGGAGTATCTCCCATTGACAAAGTCCATATACTATCAGCCGCTCATTGTTCCCCCAGTAAGTCTTAAATAACACTGGACAACATTCAGTTCATTGGTGGTATATTGTATGTACAGTGCATTTCTTAGCTAATTTTGAAGTGCTGAATACGAAAATAACAATGAAATTAAAAACTTGGGTGTAGTTTTCAGAAAAAAATGTTTTTCATCTTATTTTTCATAAAGTAAAAAATGGATACTTTTATACCGCGTATCAAAAGTGGCTTATCCCTATAACTTTATTATTTTTTCAGATAAAAAATAGAGATTTGGTATATTAGATTATGACATAAATTTGGATTGATTGACGTATTCAATTGTTTGGTTTGGTTTGGTTGTACATTGTGCGTGTTCAGGGAACACAGCGGCTGACTGACCGCTGAGTATTTTGCTCAGCGGCTGACTGTTTTTGCATGTAAAAAGAGACCGTTTAGGGAAACCGCTTACTCAGCCACTCAGCCGCTGACCATCCCTGAACGCGCCCATTGTGTACAGTGTCATTTTCTATCGAATAAAGTAAAAAAATACCGAATATGCCATTTAAAAATCAAAAGTTGTAGTCATTTCCAGTAAAACAGGAAGAGACCGAAAACAATTGATTACGTCAATCAATCCTAATTAATGTCATATACTAACATACCAACTCTCGTTTTTTTATCTGAAAAATAAAAAAGTTATAGGGGTGAGCCACTTTTGAGACGCACAAGGTATGTTTTGGGTCACTAAAAGCGGTATCTTTTTGTAATCCTTCTGTGAACTGTTTCTGGAGCATCTCTAACAAGAATCCAACAGTAGTCCGCAAGCACGTCATTTCCAAGCCAACTGGACGCCCATTTTTTTCGATCATTTAAAAAAAATCTTAATTTGTTTAACGCTTTAGATAAAGGTTTTTTCTTTAATACGGCAGTATAAATGTGTTAATGCAATATGATCGAAAAAAAAACGGCGTCAGCGATGGCTATGAAATAAATAAATAATAAATAAATATAAATAAATAAATAAATAAATAAATAAATGCCTTTATTGTCAAAAAAATTTTCAATTTGTAGACAAAGGTAAACTAACAAACAAAGTAAACAAACAAGGTACACAAACAAACAAACAAAAGATAATACAAAATATTATACAAATAATATTGTCAGTCTTATTGTTAAAATAAACATTTATAAATGTTTATAAAGTCAAAGAACAAAAAATAAAAATAATATTATTAATATTATGAAGAATGAATATTATGAAAGAAATGAAGATCGCCGTCATTTAGATGTAAATTTATATTGGAAAAGTCATCTATCGTCATTTCCAAGCCAACTGGACGCCGTTTTTTCGATCATACGGTATAAAGAGACACATAAACGTGTCTAAAAAATGTCTATACCTATGTGGCGGATTCATCTCTCCAAAGAATCCTTTATAAACGTGTCCCTAAAACTTCAACTAATATTAAAAAAATAACTTTATTTTCAGTTTTAGCCTAACCAAAATATTAAGATTTTGTTGATTTTATTTAGGATACATTTTGGCTTGTTGCCCCGAGTAATTAGTTAATACAAATTTATTTTTTCTTATAAAATTTTAGTATGACATGATGGGATGTAGCGAAGCTGACCGTAAGACTTGGAGACCATAAATTTTAAAACTAACACAGAAGCATAGTATAAGGAAACTAGTAGATTTAACCACAGGATTTAACTCTTTGTCAAATCCTTTGTTCTTTTTCTGCCACTTTATATGACCTTGTTCTCGCCTCCCGTGACCACTGACGTAGCTGTTAGTTGTGGTCTATTAACTAGGCAAAGTATAGTCGTAGCACTCGCCGTAGTTTCACAGATAACATGTATTTAGAAAAATATGAGTTCCCAATAAAATAAAATAAAATAAATTGATCATCCAGTAAAAACTTGCTTGAAAACAGAATGTTTTCACATTTCGTGTGGGTAACAATTCTTCTGTATCGGAAAATCTTCTGATGGGAAGAAATGCGGAAAATATATATAATGACATATTTTTATATTATTATCTATTTCAGAGATTTTCTACAATTTTTTTTGATTTAAAACAAGTTTAATTTTCTGTAGATAACTGGATTCTATTTAAAGCACGGTGTTGCCATTCTATTTCTTATTTACTAAAAAACTTTGGTTAAAAACATTATATATGAAAAGTGGCAAAAAACTAGAGTGAATATAACTTTATTAATACTTAGCTATGTTTTCTTAAACATGACAAGGACACCAGAATAAATTCGTGTAGAAAAATTTACTTTATCGTATACAGGGTATTTTTTATGGCGTCACCAAAATCGTAATATTTAAAATGTTGTATCTCATTTTTTTTTTAAATGCAACACCTAGTATATTATTTTTCTTTCAGATGTAGAATTAAAAGAACATTTTTGTATTTAAAAGTGTTCTTAAATTTTTAGGCGTTTTGCAAATATTTTCTGTATTTCATTACATATGGGATTTTCAACGATAAAATATGAGACAAAGATCATATTAGGTGGCTTTGATAAAAATTTACTGTTGAAAGAGCTATATGTAATATAATACTGCGAAACCGTTAAAAATTTAGAGAAACACTTTAAATAAAAAAATGTTCACTTTTTAATTCTGCATCTGACCGAAAAATAATATCCAGAATGTTGCATTTAAAAAAATTGAGATATACCATTTTAAATATTCCGATTTTGGTGACGCCATCGCCATAAAAAATACCCTATATAGAATAATGTATATAGAAATGATGTAAAATAATTTAAAAAAAATAAAATTAACTTTACCATAACTTTTTTGTGACACCCTGTATATAACAAAATATTTTAGGATACGACCCTTTATAAACCTTGAAACATATGAATAAAACTTTTTTCACATCTTCGACAAGAACGACGATATTGGACTTCCTCGCAATAATGGGCCACCCTGTATATTTACGGTGGTTTAAAGCTAGGTGTGGCACTTTTCTTCCCTCAAATATAAACTCAATATTTTGTCTATAATATTTTGAATATTGTTATATTACGACCACTTATAAGAAAAAATAAATAAAAATAAAAAAAACATAAAAAAAATACAGTCCACTAAATTTATAATAGATTATGCTATTATAAAATTCTTCCATTTAAAAAATATGAATAATTTGCGGAGACTTTAGATGTACAAAATATTTACTCTAAAAATTGTTTCAAAAACCTATCTATATAAATTATCTCGGAAATTATTATTGGAATGAAAATTTTATGGCAAATCCCCTGACCAAAGAATATTTTCATGCGCATATTTGAGACAACCTATATATCTAAAAAACTATTTCTAAGATTTGCCCACATGCTAAAAAAATAATAACATTTAATTAATTACATAATATTTCAGCTTCTAAAATAAACAAATATAATTAAATGTTTATTGATAATTACTATCAGCTTGCCGATTTACATCCGATGGAAATCTAAAAAAACTCAAAGAACAATTTTTTGAATTACTACTACAATTAATAGCAGCACACAGTAAGGCACTCATTTTTTGTCAATCCGTCTCTGTGCTGGGACGCAACACGCAACGCTCGAACTTCGACTTGTGTCTAGCCCCAGCAGGCAACTATTAAGCCCGACCACTCACGTTAGAGCAGTGCCTTCTATTAAAAGATCAGCCTACGGGCGAGATTTATGACGTCACGCTAGTTAGATATAACGGATTAATAAATATGTTGTAGAATACATGGAAAACATAATTATTCCTCAGATTTTTGGTTTGTATTTTAAAAATGATATAGTTTACATGAAATATACATAATATACAGTTAATAACTACAACATATATACCTATTTATAGTAATAAATACTTTGGCAAATAAACTATGAACCATACAAATGCAGCAAATGTTTTACAATATACAAATAATGAATAGGTACATAAGATAATGGGTAAAATGTAAAATATATTTTAAATTTTGAGGTTTGAAAATCGATCTAATTTAACAAAAAACATTCAATATCTACTAATAGTGATGTATTATTATTTGCATTCACAAAATTTATATGTATATTTTGCAAGTATCAATGTTCGAAAAATTATATTTACAAATAATACAATATCATCTAAAAAAAGGCGTCAGCGATGGCTATGAAATGAAGATCGCTGGCGTTTTATATGTAAAATTATTCTAAAATTTTTGATTTTCTTGGGATTTTTAGGTTCGGGAAAAACGCTGATTTAAGTTTTCATTTGGGTTTTCATTGTTTTTATTTGGTTTAAAAGAAAAACGTTTCGGCTAACTATAGCCTTAATCAGTGTTGTGTCATATGAAAAAAATAGTGTCGAATATAATCCAAAAAATTACATATAAAATATTGACACCACATAATGTGTACTGCAATTAATAAACTAATATAAACTTATCAAAAGATGACCACATATTTTTTAGAATTATTATTTTTAACACTAAAACTATCTACATTGACTATGGAGTACGCAGTAAACATTATGTGGTGCGTGGTGTGAATATTTTATATGTAATTTTTTGGATTATATTCGACACTGTTTTTTTCATATGACACAACACTGATGAAGGCTATAATGTTAGCCAAAACGTTTTTTTTAAACCAAATAAAAATAATGAAAAACCTATCAGCGTTTTTCCCGAACCTAAATCCCAAGAAAATCAAAAAATTTAGAATATTTAGAAACAAGGTTCAAGAATATCAAATTTTCCAAGATTGTAAAATTCTAGTTAATTATTTTATATGTACAATTATTTAGGGAATGTCATCGATGTTTATTTCCAAGCCAACTAGACGCCGATTTTTTTCGATGATACAGTATAATTCTTACACATAAAATGTAAATAACATTCAACCAATTAAAACAAAGAAATATGAATTTCATAGTATTTTTAGTAACACCTTTATTCTTAAATCTTAATTTTGTATTGCAAATATACCAATTTTATTGTTATTTTATTCATATTGTATTCAGCCATCACTTAAATATTTGATATTAATTTGGTATTATAAATAATCAACACTATTCAGTAAAAATTACTGAACAAATATAATATGTTTACATACATTATATTATCAACCAAAAACACGTTCTTCTTTTAAACTTTATCATTCTTGTCTTTACAAAAATCTTTTTTAATGTTGAACTCAAAATAATAATCTTTTTCATGATCTTTAATACACATATTCTTTATTTTTCCCTAGATCATAATACCTACTTACGTGTTTATCTTACGTGTTTGAATCTATCGAAGCTGAACCAACAACACTTGGAGTGGAGATTCCACAATATGAATAAAATAAACATAATTGTCCAGTTTTCTGTAATACCATCCTGGGAGAATATTATTTTTAAATTTATTAAAGATATTTTCAATAGAATTGTCTTGATTTATAACTCGTACCCACTTTTCTTGCTCTTCCGGATACTTTAAGCTGCCTAGTATAACTATCCTTTCCACCAGGAATACAACAAAGATGAAGCACAGCACCAAAAACACACTCCACTTAAGCTTTATTGATGAATTGTTAAAGTCTTAAAAAACACACACAAAAATCACGATAAATAAAAAATCTATGGGCACTTTTAGGTTAAAGCACTTAACAAAACGTGTAATATTTCGTGTTTTTTTATGAGAAACAGAGTGACCATCATAGTAACCATATATCTGGTAGTACTTTATGTCACTTAAACACCAAAATAATTCGTTTTTTGCACTACAATAATAAATAATACCAAAAATCAACCGACAAAATATGAATACAGAATCTAACCCAATATCTAAGTATGTACAGCTGATGAAGTAAACAAAAGTCCGCCCGTAGGCTGATCTTTTATAGAGGGCATTGGTTAGAGTTTTTGACAAACACAAATGAATTAACACCCTCCAAATAACCACGCTAACCAACCTGATTGGTCAAGCTTAATAGTTCCTTGCTGGGGCTAGACACTTCTGAACTTCGCAGCTCGACGGACGGAATTCAACTGAAACCATAGACTTAAAATAAAATATTTTTTTTGCAAGCTGCCGATATTCGGCAGCTTGCAAAAACTGGCAGAAAATATTTGCGAGAGTGCAACTACTCTTTTCCTTAAACTATGACAGAAGTTAATCATAGACATAGAAAAACGAATTAAACGAGTTGTGAGACACAGAGGTGATTCAAGAACACTGTACAGAGGTGATTCAAAAACACTGTACAGAGGTGATTCAAGAACACTGTACAGGGTGTCCCATTTTGGTTGAAATCATTCGGTATCCCCGTTATTCGTGAAGATAGAAAGGTGCGGTTTGTACAAACCTGTGCCACTTTTTTTGTCAAACGGAAGATGCTGTCAAAAAATTTTCATAGACCTCTACGTTACTGAGCTACAGTTATTATGGATGATATCGAGAAGATGAAAACTGATTCTTGTAGAACTTTTTACGTAGAATACAGTGGCGTAGTCTGTTTTTCTACCAAAAAATATTTTTGTAAATATGAACTAAAGTTATGTGTTTTTCAAACGGAACACCCTGTATATTTATAAATCATATGATTCGCCTTGTTATGAGCTTCTCAAATATATATATATATATATCACTCTATATTTCACTATTTACTGCAATATTTAAAATATATAATTTTCTTATTAGAAGGCCTTGATAAATAACAAAAAATCAAAATGTTATTTACTAAAATAGTCATATACATATTAAAATTTTATTTGGAATTGATATATTTTACTTTTGAACTGTTACCACTGAATCTCTGTACGAGTAAAGTATTTGATTTAGTGGAAGTTTTAACCATTATCAAAAATAGTTTAAAAACAAGGGTTAAAATAATGAAGTTTCTTAAGCCGGTCCCACACGATGTGTCAACCAACCTTCCAGCGTTGGACACATGAACATTCGCCACATCGTGTAGGAGACACTTGTAAACTGCAATGTTGTCGAAGCCTATGCCAAATGATGCCTCAAAGCACAGAATAGGTAAGATTTATTTTAGGTAAGAAGATCTTACCTATTCTGTGATCAAACGTTGGGAGCATCGTGTAGGACCGACTTTAAGCAACCAAAGCAACCAAAGCAATTAAGGCTTTAAAGATGTTGTTATGTTATGCTATTCATCTATAGAAAGTTCCCCTTAAACTCTAACATTTTCAGATTTTTGTCACTATAAAATAAATACAATTTTTCTAAAATCTCTGAAAATAAGTTAAAAATACCCAAAAAATGAAAAAAGTCGAGAAACTGGCGTCTCGACTTTTTTCATACATATAATAAATTGCCATTTCGTAAGTAAAATCGTTGAATTTTTTTTTAAAAAATAGCGCTTTAAAAATAACTCTCCTAATTGGCTGACCGACTCTGGCAATGACAATAAATGTGCTGTATATATCACTTTCAGTGAATTGGTTGAAACCCGAGAACGCTTGTTTAAAATAAAATCAATGTATCTTTGTTTTTTCCTTGCCCTGCCTCTGAAGTGGGCGTCAATAGTCAAATTTCTAGAGGAAATTTAATACCTGACACTTTTATTTTTCTAACTTACTCGGAACGCCTACTAGAGCCCTTTATTTATCGTGTCTGATTTTCCGCTTGTGCGTTATTTTTAAACAATTATCTTAATTATTTTAATCAAGTACTAAAAAACCAAGAACTCAATAAAAATTAACTGGAATTACGTTTTTTTTTATTATAGTAAGGAGAAAGCTTGCATCTTGTTAAGTACCCCTGGTGCCCCTACCACATGAACCTTTTATATAAGGTCGTGCGTATAGGGCAGCCAATCAGAGTAGTAAAAAAAAGCTTGTCAAAGTTGCAAAAAACGTCACCCGGATATTCCCGAACGTGATTATTTTTTTATTTTAAAGGAAATTCCTATTTAGCCACACAATTTTCCATAACACAATAGGTCCCATAACGATAAAGTAAAGCCTCATTTAGTATCTTGAGCGCCCCTACTATTATATTTATATTTTAGGGTGTGTATAGTATTTATATTAAAATCTCATTTAAAACGTAAACAAAACATAGAATAGGAGTAAAAAATAAAATACTGCATTTTGTATCTACAAACAATTTTATTCTTAAAGTTAAAAAAAATCGATAAAATCAATCTTTAACTGGCATAATACTATTCTGGTTGTACAAACAAATTAATAAACATAAACAAATCGGATATAAAATATCTAATTATAAACTTTACTATAGTTACAATATATAAAACTCTTAAGGTGTATGTAAATGTATACATTAAGGGGCCATGTGGCAATGTTCGGCAAATAGATAAGATATACAACTAAAGGAAACCTCTGGAGTGAAATTACTTACTTCCAGGTTAGTCTGAACGATTTATTTTCCATTCCTATGTTTATAAATTCTTGTTTGTTTATTATTTGCACTAGCAATGGTGTTCTCTAAAAAACTGACTAATTCAGATCGAACATTAGTTTTCATTATTTTAAAAATCATTTAAAATAGGAAGGAGTTCATTTCTTTCATCTAAAATGGTATATAAAAAGATGATCTTTCAGGATAGATAATTTTTCAGCCAAAATAAGGCGTTTATAAAACTTATAACGCCTGTTCTTGCTTTAATTCTAAAGCCCAAACGTGTTGGGGCCAACCAGTGCGACCTTTCTTCGTCGTACCTTCTTCCTGGACAAACAAATACAAATTATTAATGACAGGAACTTACCAAAAGACTCCTAACACAATTAATCTAGTCGAATTGTATTTTTTAAGCAAAGTTTTGGGGTAGTTTTGATTTTTATTTTGTTCTTTATGTTTTTTGGGGCGTTGAATCCGAATCTGATGATCTGTTGACAAAATTTCGCAAAAAATGCAATTTCTGCGGTTTTTTGCTTATAACTCCAATTTACATTTTTAGAGTTTTAAGAAAAAAAAACCGCAGACGTTTATTTATTTCTATTTGTTCCTATTCAGGAACTAAGCTCGAATTGCAAAAATGTATTAGGTATCTGAATGTTTTACCATTTCAATGGAAAAGTGTAGTTGGATTGTAATTATAAATCTGATTTCTATCTGTACAGACTTAATTATTATTGCAAGAGGTTTTACTATTTCATTTCATTTAAATTTCATAGTTTAAGAATTACTACCCATAATGCGCTCTATACTTTTCCCTTTTAACGAGTGGCAGTTGATTCTTTCATCTGCAACTATTACCTGTACTTGTATTTACACAAATTTTATATATACCAAAAATTTGATTTTTTTTATTATCGGACGTAGGTAATATAATTTTTGAAATCAATGTCTACAGGGTTGTTCACCACATACGACACGGAGTATTGTAGCTAAACGATGAGATTTTTACAAATTGTAAGTTTTGGGTTCGATGAAGGACTATTAGAGGTACAATTTAAAAATAATTTTACAAGATACAGAGTGTCCCAAATAAGTAAAAAATATCAAAGTTGTATTTTTTTAAATGAAACACCCTGTATATTATTACATTTTTAGTTTCTACAATTAAAATAAAGGCTTAAACCTTACCGTTTTTGAAATATTTTCAATTTTGTGAAATTGCAGTAAAAATTTTAAGGCTTCATTTCTCCAAGGGTATCAAAGTTTTTAAAACTAAATATTTACTGAAGTTTATTTACTGATCAGTTATTGTGTTGCAATTATAAAAATAATACTACCTTATACAGAGTGTCTAAAAATTTATTTTAAATAATTATTAGCTTCAAACGGCAATAACTTGTTTTATTTAAATGGAACACCCTGTATATTTTACGAGAATCAGATGCACAATTTAATTGTCTATCAAATTATATTATACCATTTTTTACCTATCTCTTTAAGTTTCTGTGGAAAATACATTTTCTTGTAATTTAGAACTTATTTATCAATATACCCATGGACTATTGACATTTTAGATTATTTTTAAAGATGTACCACATTTTTAAAGAGTACAGATACTAATATTGTCGATATAATTTGTTTATTTTATTAAAAAATAAAAAAAAACTGTTTAAATATTTGTTAAAGAGGACCAATTAATATGATTTCAGTATTCAAACTACATTAACTGACTGTTTGCGTTGATTAATAATAATTGCTCCAAATACTAAAAAACTGAATTTTGTATGGGCATTAGACAGTGTGATAAAAAGTAACACCTTAAAAATGATATTTCATTTTTTAATAAATGCTTATTTATAACTACAGAGACTTTAATTTGATAACTTATTATTATATTGATTTCTGACTCAAATCCACATTTATTTATAATAATTTAATAACGAACACAATTAAGTATGTAATTAATTAGTATATGGGCGCAAATAATGGTGTTATATTTAATTAATGGTATACTCTTTTATAAAGATTTAAATAGTTTTCTTTTTGCATACAAATGGGCTAGTAATATTATCGTTTTGCTAAAAACGATAATATTACTAGTCTGTACATTTTGTACATTTGTTGCTTTAAAAACAATCTAAAATGTCAATATTCCATTGATATATTGATAAATGAGGTCTAAATTATAAGAAAATGCATTTTCTACGAAAACTTGAAGGGATAGGTAAAAAATGGTATAATACAATTTGATAGACAATTTAATTGTGCATCTGATTCTCCTAAAATATACAGGGCATTCCGTTTAAATTAAAGAAGTTATTGCCGTTTGAAGCTAATAATTATTTAAAATAAATTTTTAGACACTCATAAAAATAATACTGCCTTATACAGTATTATTTTTATTATTGCAACACAATAACTGATCAATAAATAAACTTTATTAAATATTTAGTATTAAAAACATTGATACCCTTGGAGAAATGAAGCTTTAAAATTTTTACTGCAATTTCACAAAATTGAAAATATTTCAAAAACGGTAAGGTTTAAGTATAATAAACCTTAATCAAATTTACCTTTATTTTAATCGTAGAAACTAAAAATGTAATAATATACAGGGTGTTCCATTTAAAAAAATACAACTTTGATATATTTATTTATTTGGGACACTCTGTATCTTGTAAAAATATTTTTAAATTGTAGCTCTAATAGTCCTTCAACGAACCCCAAACTTACAATTTGTAAAAATCTTATCGTTTAGCTACAATACTCCGTGTCGTATCTGGTGAACAACCCTGTATATGAGATATAAGTTAAAACAAAAAAAAAATACGTACTAGACTTTAATAATAAATTAAGAGTACAAAAAGTAAGTAGTTGCGGAGACAACCAAAAAACGATAATTTTCAAATGTCTGTTGAGCCCGAACCAGAGAAAAAACTTACTTAACAAAAATTATAGGAAATTATATTTACTTTAATTTTGAGCCCAAATATTATTTACGAAAAGTTAATATTTTTAAAGGTATAAACAAAAAACCGTAAAAATCCACTTTTTTCCATTTTTTTTTGTATTTTTCTCAACTCGTTAGCAAACATCAGATTCGCATTCAGCACCTTAAAAATCATACTAAATAGAAGAAATCAGAACTACCCCAAAACTTACCTCAAAAAGTTTTTTTTTGAGTACAAGTTGACTAGATTAAGTGTAATAAAAAATAAACTTGAACATAGGTAATCCCATGTAAATTTTAAAAAGATTCTACAAAACATGTGTTTGAAACTTTTTAAAGAATTTATTAAAACGAATCAAATTGTTTATTTTCAGTAGTTAACTTTGAAGATCAAAAAGACTAAATTAAACGAAAAAATAATTCGTATAATCATTTATTGTATTAGAAAAAAGTTGAGGTTTAAGTCTCAAATATATTAACACCCTTAGACTTTTATTGAATTAAAGGCTGATAATCAAGTTGTGGAAAAATAATAGTTTATTGGGGTTGACTGGGAATAATAACGTCCCTTTTTACTACGTAATCGCCTGTCTCTGGGACATGCCATCCTACTTAGATATATTTGAGGGGTGAACTTTAATAGATCATTATCACTCATAATAAGATTACTGTTTCATTCTAATTTTCCTTAACGATATTATATCATTTTCTTCTCGAAAAACAACAAAACTGATCTGAAATCTTTTTCTTTTCAATCAGGAATATTTTTACGAGTGTAAACGTTGGCATAAATGTCGACACTTCCAACTCAATATTTCTGAATAGCTGCTATTAAATCGTCAAAAAGAAACCAAGCGATGAAAGATATCCTTCAAGAGTTTTGTTCGATTTACCATTAAATGTTATAGAAGCACGTGTTAATTACGTTTATTGAATGATAAAAAAACTTACCGAAGAGTCACTTTTAGGTGAATTGTGACCATTCATACAACTATTATTGTTATGGTGATTTTGCTGGGTATTTGCACTATTTGATTTCCGTGATAGTGTTCCCAATTCAGCTTTAAATGTACCTGGTGTGTCTGTTTCTAGTGCCCTTGTCAAATAAGCTATATACGATGTGGCAAGTCTTAAGGTCTTAATCTAAAAATATACGGGGTGGTTCGATAATACAATTTCCTATAAACGCTGATATTTCCAAACTTTTATGCCTATGTTTACTATTTTTCTAAGATCTTCAAAAACATGTAAAAATAGTCGAAAATGATTGATTTTGATAAAATTACTGAGACTAGCTAATAAAAAGGTGTAGAACAAGAAAATATCAGCCATTGTGGTGTTATGAGTGCAATATTAAATTTACGAAAGGGTTTTTAATTAATCATCAAAAATCGCTCAAAAACCAAGGTTCAAAAAGATAATTTTCTTCTTAAAGGTCTGCATAGTCTGAATCTGCATAAAATTTTCTATAGAAGCTAATATTTTCAAATGTTTTATCACTATGTTTACTACTTTTCTAAGACCTTCGAAAACATGTAAAAAATGGTCAAAAATTACCGACTTTCTTCCATATAATATATCCAACAAGCAATATTTTGCCACATTGCTGAAACTTCGGAAGGTGTAACATTGCTTTTTCATTGCAGGGAGGTTATATGCAAAGTACAATGTTGAAAAGAAGTTTGACGCAAGGTTATTTGAAACTTTGTCACAACCTTGTAAAAACATTTCACTACTTTTTCTAACAAAAATTTGTGACGTGTACTAATAATTTATTATTTTTTTTTAATTGCGGTTCAAAAACAACATTTAGCAATCAACTTTGCCTAGGGTGTGCCTAGAATGTTCACTCCTCACTCCATAATGTTTCTTTAGCAAGTTCTCATTAAACCAGGACACAACGTTTAGTTTAGAAATGAATATTATAAAGCAAGCTCTGTTTGAGGATTGGTTGAAGTATTGCAAATGTAATGTTGCTTGTTGGGTAGTATATTCAGGAAAACTGCCGATTTTGATAAAATTACTGTTTATACTATGTATATGTATGTATAAAATAAATGTATATAAATGTTTTTTAGTATCAGAAAGCTCACTTTAGATAATTTTGTATCGGCAGGCACGTTTGGAATGCAATCCCGCAAATTAGCGTAACCATTGTTTATGCTTTGTGTTCTTCTTCGTTCTTTTTTGTTTGCTGTCGTTCGTCGTTTTATTACTCGGACAAATGGAGTACCAAGACTAGATTGAGAAGAAATTGTAGTATAATCTAAAAATATACATTTTCTCTGATTTCTCCGTTTACATATCTGGACACAGGAAATAAGTAGTTAAGTCAAATAAGATATCCTTAGGAGTAAGGTTTCCAGACAAGTTTTTGGAATTGCATTTTCTTTTGACTCAAATACTTATTTTCTGTGAGAGATCCATGCACATACTAGATCGATATGGCCCATAATGGGGGTTTGTATTTGAACATGGGGGTGTATTTCCATATAATTGATAAGAGTTATCTATTGGACTTTGTAAAACATTTGGAGATGGTGATTCGGATCTTGGACTGTTTGACCAAAAATTTGACTCGTCGCCACCTACGGTACTACCATCTAGAAAAAAAGAAATATTTCGAAATACTGTACATTGTACACACAACGAAAGAATCATAATTATATTTTATACTTAAAAATGTGCAATTATACCTTTCTTCCTATAAAAAGTGCAAGTAAAATATATATGTATACCTACCTACAAAAATTATTCCCGCGCATATTTCTAAAGATATTAAAATGTTTATAAATACTAAATATGATAATCATAATACATATTTAAAACTAAAAAAATATATAGATTTGAAACATTGAAAAAAAACTAAAGACAATAGTAATTATCGATTTTTGAATTATTACCAACAAAATTTAATAAAAAAGAACGTAAAGGTATTAATTATTTAGAAATAAAAGAAATTTAAGTCTAATGTTATTAATTAGTCGGGTGTGTATATAGAGTGGATTGTGATAATTGTGATGCCGAGTAGCCAAACAGATTAAAATTAGATATAAGAATTATATATAAAGAACATATTAAATGTATTAATAATCTGCAACAAAGTTCCAGTCTAGCAACACACTGTATATGAAATAGTCACACAATTAATGTAAATCCAATTAAATTACAACATAGAGAATCAAAAACCCCCATAGCAAATTTTTTCATTACACTGTAGATAGACGGTTAGTTTTAAGAAACTGTCTAAAAAGGCCTAACAAGCCGAAACATATGTAGAGATACAATTAGTCCCATTAAACCCTTTTTTCTTAAAATACAAGTATTTCAACGATGTTTCACCATTTAATAAGAAAAAAAATGTTTGTTAACAGACATCCAGAAAATTAGTTAAACAATACGTATCCGAAATGAATTAACCAGGTATCTAAATTTATCTTATTTTATATACTATATACAGGATGATGAGGTCTATAAAATTTTAATGGCACTGGCTCAAAGGCTTTCTCAAAAGCCAGATTTTCTGTTTATCGAATTTTATTAACTCGACGACCGTTTATGTAAACCCGAGTTATTTTTATTCGGCAAGGAAAAAATACTTAATGAAACAAACTATAATCTTAATTAGTCTCCCACCAAAACCGACAACAAATTGTTCACATGTAGAAAAGAATTAAAATTAAAAAAAAACAGTATTATAATAGCCTCAGTTTGTTTATTTTCCTTGAGAATTTATAAAGTCTTTATAGCATTTGTCTAGCAAATGTGATAAGTTTAGAGGTAGAATAATTGTGTGCATATGCTACGTACCGTCAGTCCATAAACATAACAATGGGAAGGAAGAATATTAGTGTAATGTTATAAACACAGATTTAATATTACGTGATTTTTTATTAATAAAAAAACATACTTTTTTGATGTTCTTGTTCTCTATAGTTTTTATAGTATTAAAAAGTGTTTCAACTATTATTTTTTAAACATCTAGACCCTTAAATGTCCGA
This sequence comes from Sitophilus oryzae, assembly GCF_002938485.1. Taxonomy (NCBI): domain Eukaryota; kingdom Metazoa; phylum Arthropoda; class Insecta; order Coleoptera; family Curculionidae; genus Sitophilus; species Sitophilus oryzae. The sequence continues at coordinate 9,817,527 of NW_022146479.1, forward strand.
ATTAAAGAACATAAAGATTATTTTAAAAAAATTTCGATTTTTTTTGGCGATTTTTACAATTTATAAAATTTGCCAGCATTCATGGGACACCAGAGCACAGAGCAGATTAGATTACCAGCCCAAAAATTATGATGAAAGAATCGATAGCCTCTAAAAGAAAAAAAATTATCTATTATTTTTAAAAAATGGCCTGATGATATACATTAATAGTGGACCCTAAAATCTACATAAACATAGTCCCAATCTGCAGCAAAACCCGTCTTATCCACTTATATTTGCTTTTTATTGTGATTATTGTTGCAAAACCCGCATTTTTTAATAGGCTTTTTACACAAATATAGTATTAGGTACTACTGACGTCTTATCATCCATTTCAAATCCTTACCTAATAATAAAATAGCTTAAAGTTAGGATGCAAATAGGTATCGTGCTGTAGCAAAACCCGCAAAACAAAACGCACACAAAAAAACGTGTCCTGAGTGGAATCATTGTTTTGTGTCTGGTTTTTGTAGAAATAAAAATTAATATTTAATTTTTAAAGAGAAAAAAATGCAAAAATAAGTCGGATAAGGCGGGTTATGTTGCAGTATATGCTTCAAACATTTGCTAAAACAGTTTTTGCTTATTATCTCGAAACAAGGTTTTTGGGATAAGGCGGGTTTTGCAACTTGACGCCTCAAATGTATCCCTCATTCCTCAGGCATCTCTAGATGTTAGTGATGCCTGGCTATCACTTCTTTGATTTTAAACATTAAATAAATAAACATAACATAAGTCAACATTGAAAACAAACTAAAAATAATCATATTTATACAGAAACTTTGAAACTTTTTGTTATTAGGTACTTCATTAAGTAATTGTTATCCGGTAGTAATAATTGTTAGCTGGACGTTGACTTCATATAAAACAAGAACGTCAACGGTCAAAATAGTTGTACTTAGATATTTGAAATAGTTTTTTCTTTATTCTTGGTGTTTTTTTTTGCTTATGACGACGGGGGATATACCTCCTGAAATGTTAAGCACTTTTTGTCCGTTAGGCAAATTTATTTTATTAGTTAAATACCTTTGGCAAATTGGTCTTCCTTGGATCAACGCGGTGCTGTTTACAGAAAATAACGTTTTTATTTTGTAGATTATCTTCCAGTGAAATGAACCGGGCGCAAAGTTATGGACATTATACATTATTGTTTAGTTTCTTTTTGAGAAAAGTTACAAAGTATTAAAAATATCATAACGTGGCACAAAGATGTGTGAGAAAACAATGCTAATTATTTTCATAGTTTTTTCTTTTGGTTTGGAGATAGAGCTACACGTACAGTCCATAAACACAACAATTGGAAGGATGAACATTAGTGTAATGTTATAAACACAGATTTATTTATTTAATGTTATAAACACAGATTATTATTACGTTTTTTTAATTAATAAAAAGCATCAGTTATTGAAATTTATGTTCTCTATAGTATTTTTAGGTAGTAAAAATTGTTTGAGGTATTATTGTTTAGTTTCTTTTTGCTTATAATATTTAAACAAATATTTTTTTTTCTAAAAAAATAATTCGTTTCTTAGACAAAGGAAGAAAGGTATATATAGACAACCATAAATTGAAGAGTAATATTCCCAAAGAGTCCAAGTTCCAAATTTAAACTTGCGAGGAAATTAAGAAAAGCGCATAAATTTAGTGAAATAAAGCAAGAAGATGTGAAATTTTATTAATAAAAGCAGCCAGCAGCAATACAATAGTCTTATATCTCGGCAACAATTTCACAAAACAGTAATGAAATCTCTTATTTTTTAGTACCTATTGAGATTGATTAAGTAATTAAGAATATACTAAGACAGTGCTAGAAACAAAATGAAAAATATGCACGAAATTACGGCTGTTCTTGCCATTTAGACCCTTCGCCTTAAAAAAAAACTTGACGGTCATCTAAATAATAATAAATAGAATATTTCCACAGCAGATATAAACATAGAGCCCTTTCTAATGCATGGCAGAATGGCACATATTATTTTATGAAAAAAAAAACGAATTTTGAAGAATTTGGCACTTAAACCCTTTGAGATTAAAAAAAAAACAGCAATTAACCTGATATATAATGAAAATTATGATGATTGTGATGATACCCATACTGGAATGGATCTGTGTCCTGTGGTGAATTACTGTAAGACATAGTATCACTAAAAAACGCACGAATCTTGAGTTGTAACACAAAAATCACTGGTAAATATGAACACACAACGATAAAAAAAAAGTATTTTCTCGACAACTTCCCGACTGCTCAGGCTATTTCAAAACTAACTTTCCAGACTCCAGTGTTGAAATTGCGTCCGATATGGTGGGTGGAGTCATCCTGAAAAACGACATCGGGATTGTACGGAGTCTGGATAGCTGGGAGGAGTTAGCCAAATGGACATCCTCCTTCTTCAGAAATTCGAAATCGATATTTGATCGAATGCCAATTTTTTTTATTAATAGCTACAAGTGCTTTTTCATACCTATAAACATTTGCTAATTTTATTAACGATTTCATTTTATTACCACAGAATATAGTAACAAATGAAACTGTATTTTTTAAACTTTTATAGAGACAAAGAATAAATTAGTATACCTATGTTAGACATTTGAGTTTAATGCTACAGGGTGTTGGGATCAGATGCTACATGAATTTCGACTAAGCATATAAAATTAAAAAATGCGTACGCACAGAAAGTTAAGCAGAAAATTCGCACATAAAGCAGGTGTACGGCTCTTAAATGCTTTTCAAATTAAAAAAATATCACATTTTTTAATGGCTCACCCCTATATTTTTTTTAAATTTTTCAGATAAAAATGAAATTTGGTGTGTTGGTATATGACATAAATTAGGATTGATTAGAGCATTCAATTATTTTCGGTCACTTCCTGTTTCTAACTTTTGTTTTTTAAATGACACACTCTGTATTTTTGTACTTCATTTTATAGAAAATGACATTCTGAATAGAATGACATATCACGTCAACTTCTGGCATTTTTAATTAAAAATAAATAGGATTTTAAATTGCAATTTGGAGTGCCATGGCCATAAATGTAACGACAATTTGACTCACACAAAATACCAAGTGTTCGGTACTAAATTATTCGTAAAAAATGCTTTTTTTCCAAATATGGTAATGAGCCACCCTGAAAAAATTGAGTAATAATTAGAAATACGATTTGGACATCTTTATTGATAGCCAGAAGAAACAAGAACAAATCTATTTTCTATAGGGCTACTATTCCACGGCTCCTTGATTAAAAATTAGTGTTTTTAACACAGCCATGGCACTCTAGATTGAAACTTAAATACGATTTTTTCAGCGAGAGTGTCAAAAGTTGACATGTTGTTGATGTCATTCTATTCAGAGTGTTATTTTCTATCGAATAAAGTAAAAAAATGAGGGTACAATTTAAAAACCAAAAGTTGTAGTCATATCCGGTGAAATAGGAAGTGACCGAAAACTGTCTGAAAAAATAAAAGTTATAGGCGTCAGCCACTTTTGAGAAACACCCGATATATTATTATGTATTCTGATCTGGCCTAATTTTTAAAAATAAGAGGGAAGTCATCAACAAATAGATGTATGACCTTATTTCAGACACAAAGACAAAGACGGCTAGGACAAAGACCGCATCTTTGAATCTCTACTCATAAACGACAAACCCCATATAAAACACAGGAAAAAATGGGATTCAAAATAATAATAACTATTATTCTGAGGACAAAGTATGTTTTTATAAATGCCGAAAATACAACATATATGGGAAAAATATCCTTCATTTTAGATCCGAAATACATTCTAATATTAGGAGAGGTCAAGATGCTAAATCGTGTTTACTCGAGCGTCGTGGGGCCTATTGTATTAGATGCTAAAAAGAAAAAAAAGGTTATATGATGTATGTCCTTTTACTGGTAGGGAGAATATGTGCAGATTTTCAAATATATAAAAAAAGTTCATAAAGAAATGCTTGGGCGTGTCACAAAAAATACAACGCTAGAGAATGTTCAGGTAACGTTTTTTAGCAACTTTGTTATTCTCTCATTTCATTATGTTACGTTGAATTCGTCAGATTATTTCTAAATACACACTTTTCTGCAATTAATTAACTCACCTGGCTTGAATCTGACGCGCTCGAGTTTTTCTAACGATAATTTTTTTACCAGTTCGATCGGCTGCCCTACACGCACGATCCTGTATGAAAGGTTCATGCATGGGGGGAAGGTACATAACTGGGGGTCAGGTTTTTCCCCTTATGTTACTCTGCCACGCATGACCAAATCTCAAAATCCCCACTTAGGCTCCCCTACTACAATAAGCATATATGATTTTTATTTCCCTAGTGCTAAATTAGGTTCTAAAGAATGAAGATTATCAAAAACGACAAGGGTTCCTGTACTTCTAGCGAGTGCGGTTGCAAAAAAATAAACAAGACATCAGGAAAGCTATTAAAGGTGCGAAGTGATATTAACAGGATCCTTTTTACCTAGAGCTTTTTACTGGAAATTCGAGCTTCCTATTTTTTTGCAACAAACAATCGAGCTGGCTCTCTATGTAAATATTTACGCGCTCCATAACAAACCCAGCCGCCTTTTATTTTATCTAGCAACAAATTTAAAACCAGTGTTGATTTAGATGTTCAACGATTTATGCTAGTGGCTCATGTAAATGCCCACTTGAAATCCAAGCCTCTTGTAGTAAAAAATCGAGTTAATTGACTTTTGACGCCGAATACATTTCAGATCGGTTGGATAGCTTCGAATTCTCCTTTGCAACTTAAACCTTTAATACCGAGTCCACTTGTCTGGATATTTTTTTCTTTGACTTAAAAACTGTTGTGCATCTTTTATAGATATGTATTTGTTTTTTTAGTTCATCTCGATAGCTTTATTTTTATTTGAGATATTCGCTTTTGAAAATTACAGTAACGATTTACATAAATTTTAGTACCGTATAATCGAAAAAAACGGCGTCCAGTTGGCTTGGAAATGAGCATCGATGACATTCCCCATATAATTTTAGATATAAAAGACAGCGATCTTCATTTCATAACCATCGCTGACGATTTTTGATCGTACGGTATTAAAAGCATGTCTTTGATTTTGGTCTTCATCAACACACCTATACGAACTATAATTTATTATTTTTCTAACGTCACTGTCATCAAAAAATCATATTATTATTGTATATTGCCAATTCTAACAGAAATGGTTGTAAAAAGTCTAGAAGTTGAACTCCACCACGTTCAATTAAGTATAGCCGATACAAGCTCTGTTCTTCAAACCACCTCTACTAGTAACTGTAACAAATAATAATAATAATACTTTTCAATGACAGTGACATTACAAAAATAATAAACACTATTTCATAGTGTGTTGAGAAGAACCTAAACAAAGGCATGCTTTAAATACTAAAATTGTTATAATATTGTTATAGAATTCGTGAAACGCGAATATCTGAAACAAAAAAGCTATTGAGATGACTCAAAAAATAGATTATCGAGAAAAGTGGCACCTTTGGTTTTTAAATTCCTTACTTTTGTTAAATGATTCAACATTTTGAAAGATAAACTTTCGGCAAAATAAATTTTGTTTTCCCTTCGAGAGATTTCACTTCGACAGAAATAATTTAGCTGCAAAAAAATTAACAAAACCCGGTCACTAGATCAAAATGCATATATTGAAATACATGTCAATTAAGTTATTCATATCCATAGTGCAAGAAAACAAATTACATTAAAATACAAGCCGTTCTCAAAAAGTACCAAAGCTGTTCAAAGTTCAAACTCAATATTATAGCTTATTAAAGTTTCGTCTTAAAAAGGTCTTTACGTCAAATATCTCGGGAGCTCTGTAGAAAAAAAAAATGCGGAAAAAATGCCGGTACTACCGAAATTTTATTCGAACTGCCACATGCTGTCAAGTGGTTGGCTATAAATCAGATGGTGGCGCCTAAGTCTGACAAACAGGTTGATACTGAGATGTGCCTTCTTAACTTCTGTCCGCGATAATTTAAGGGTGACGGACACTGCCATCCTTTGTTAAAGATGTCAACATATTTGCCTAAATTTGACCTTTCAGCATGTAGCCCAGTGAACCAGGCTGGACTAGGTATACAAGGGATGAATTTAAAAGGAAGACCGTCTTCATTATAATAAATTACAACGAGATTGTTATTAGTTTTCTTCTTTCTAGAACATTTTTATGTAAAACGTGGCCAAACCCCCTAAAGTGAATCATATTAACTTTTAATAAATATACTATATTGAGTTTTTTGAAGTTGGGGATTATGATTTGTTATGAATACTGTTCTTTAAGTTATTTACATGATTTACTTAATGACTTAATGAGATTTTCTAATTTTTTTTTCATAACTTCGTAACACTGATTTTATTACAGATATCTTTGTGAAACTTGATACACGTCTTCTATGGACCAAAATACCTTTTTTGGTGTACAGAGAATTTTATTTATTTCGACCAGTGTCGTCCATACGGGTTTTACATTGAATATTTTTGGAGAAAAAAGTGGTACACCACTGACTTCTTTTAAAATAAAAATTATTTTCAAAATCTCCATTCGTTTCTAAACATTTTTCGTCTCATGATTTTTTTCGTCCGACGCATCGTTTTTGCTTAAACAAATTAAAGTGAGTTTACTTCCGGGTCAAATCGCTGAAAATCTGAGGCGGTGACTTGTATAGAAATCATTTCTCCATCGCCTGGGGAGGAAATGAAGAAATAAAATATATTTTTTTTTTGTATATCAAAATAAGCATTTTGATTTTTGATGCATGGAAGACGCGTATCAAATATAACATCAGAGATATTTTGAAAAAAAAATAGAAAATTTTACTACCCTGTATCTGAAAAGTTAAGATGTTTAGGACATATAGGTATTCATATGAAGTTTTTTTCTTAGAATAGGTCCAAGAACCATCTCCTTAAATAGTAGCATGTCATTAAGGAACACCCTGTATATGCTGTTTTTTTTTAAACCAACTGATTTAATAGAAGACCATAACAAAATATGTGTAAATATAGAGATAATAAACCGTCTGTTACAATAACACAAGAGTTGCGTTAGTTATTTTTTGAATGCCATCTGTCGAAATCTTTCCTGGCTTGTTGGACAGACTTTATCGGGCTAGTTCTATATGCAACGGGTAAATTGGTTTGGAAGTATCGGTATATAACGGGCGACTTCATCACTATTAAAAAGTAAATTTGCTTTACGATACAAAAAGTCGAAACAAAATCACAATTCTTACTAAATAGATAGTATGTTGTACATGTCTCTATAAAAAATTTTCTATAAAAATACGACACTAATAGTTGTTGTTAAATTCTTTTATAAATACATTTGAAATAAATGAAATACATTTACATATAATATTTGTGCCTTTATGGAACAAAAAACCACTCCAATAGGATGATGTACTTTTATAATCAAACAATGTAATACATTTTATAGCTTAAAACTGAATCAACCACATTTAGTTTTTGGCAACGGATTTTGAAAAAATCACCTGTGTGGCATTGTCTTACCCGCGCCCACACCGGAAATGCGCCACTGATAGGACATCTTGTGTTTTTTGTTAGTTTCGTTTTATGAGTTGACCAGTTTATTTTAAGGTCAGGTTTTTGAGAATGGCGCCGAACTTATAAACACATGTTTTTCAGTGTTCCCACAATCTAAAACGCCACTTGAAAACGGTTAGATAAATTCAACTTTAATAAAAACACGGGGTATAGTAATTACCTTATCTTTATTCTTAAAAGCTTTTTGATTTATATAACAATCGCCAAGCTTAAATTAATAATTCCCCCGCCATAAAAAAATCCGCTAAATTGTTTGGACTCTTGTAGTAGAGGAGTCCAAGCTCTGGAATTAGGAAACCTTGCACCCTATTAAGTGGTCCCACCATAGACGACCACGAACCTTTTATACAGGGGCGTGCGTGTAGACCAGCCGATCAGAATAGTAAAAAAATATCATTAGAAAAATCCCAGAGTGTCAGATTAAGGAAAGGTTAGAAGAGTTATTTCCCGTTTTTTCTGGTACTTTCGGTACTGACTAATTTTTGTTCGATGGTGGTGCAGTTTATCAATCAGAAAGCAAGAGATGGTTTTTCAAAGTAAAATGAATAAAAAACTGAGATTTGTAATGAAAATAATATCAAATAATTAAGTACTTAATCATGAAAAAATTAACATGAACACAAGCAAAAAAAAAGTATGTAGGTATTTCACATCAAACAACATAAACCAACTTAACTGAATTTGAGACAAAAGCCCTAAAATATTAAATTAAAAATGTAAATAATCTATTAAAATTAAAACATAACATAATAAATATTATAGGAACTTCAAAACAGAAAAAAAACAATAAGCATCATTACTTATTTAGAAGAGTTTGATTTCGACCGCTAAAAAGTATCAAAGGACTTTCTCACGTAACAAAAAAATTATTTTTAATAATTATTGTTACGGAGGCCCGGTCCTGTGATGGTCCCGGTCCCTCAAAAGCAAAACCGATAAAAAATTGAGTTTCAAATGAAAGTAATATCAAATTATTAAGTCATGAGAAAGTAAACATGAACACAAGCGAAAAAAATGAAAACACATAGGTTAAAAATTACATCAAACATAAACCAACATCGAAACCAACATAATTAAATTAAAAAAAAGAACTTAACGTTTTCAATTAAAGATGTAAATGCCTATAAAAACATAACACAAAAAATATAACTAATGCATTCAGCAATATTATACTAAATAATAAAATAACATATTTAAACTTCAATAATAGCTAATACACATTATAGAAACTTCAAAATAACTTCAGAAGTAAGAACAGTAAGAGACAGCATCCCTACTTATTTAGAAGTTTGATTTCGACGGCTAGAAAGTATCAAAAGTCTTTCGCACGTAACAAAAAATATGTTTTTAATTATTATTACCGAGTCCCGAAAGTACCGAAAGAACCGGGAATTAATAATTTCGAGTCCCGGTTCTTTGATATCTCAAAAGAACCCTAATTGTCACATCTAAAATATTGACGATGTTAGAATTTCATTACTTATAATTAGTTTAGAAATCTGTTGGAAACTGCATCGCAATATTTGCAAAAATCAATTAATAGGGATATTTGTCACCTGCAATAAACAAGGAATTATAAAAATTGTATAAAGTCAATGTACCGAGGAAAGGAAAGGGAAGCAGACATCAGTTGATAATAATGTAAATAAAAGACTCAAAATCGGAAGCTGTAACGTAATGAATTTCCCCTCCGTAGCACACGCCCGAGTTTATATCTCCGACAATAACCAGAAGCCCTTTAAGCAATATTCCAAATGAGTTTTCACTACCAACGTATCTTACCAGTTTTATAGTAACGTCATAATAAGTGAAAAAATATCTCTTTACTTTAATATTTGTACAGGTGATCATTTTTATAAAATTTGAAAATATCGATAAGTTCTCTTATTTTATCAACTACTTGAGCACAATAAGAGAGTAAATTTTTATAATAATTACCTCACGGTTCTGTAGTTTTGGCCGGAACAGCGATTTTTTAATAACAGGTACAACCTGTTTTAGTTGCAAAAGATACCTGTTCCAAAACGTAAATTAATACCGTACTGGTATCATTCTGTTTCAGATCTCCCTGTTTCAGTAGCAGTTAAGTGCTCTTCGAATTGTTGCCGGCGTTTGGACGTTGCCGTTACGGCATCCTCTATTACACGCGCTGAGTTTTACATAAGTGCACATATTTTCAGGCCCGGTAGACCTGGATAAAAGAAACAATATTTTCTCTTTACGGTTTTTCAAATAAATCCAAAATAGCGGAGTTATTTTTCTTTTTAAAGGTTTTTTTTTAACAATTTTTTTTTATAATGAGAACTACTGGATTTTTTTCTTTGTTTTCGTTCCTCCGAATTTAATCTACTATCTATGTGGCTATACATGGGCTATACCTATTAAAGGCTAGCTATTACCCTTCTATTACCAAATATAATGTTTTTTTATGAAAATTACTGGATTTTTTCTTTGTTTTCGTTCCTCTAAATTTATTCTACTATCAACATATGTTGCTATATTACCAAATATAATGATTTTTTAAATAAAAATTAAAAATTAATCCCAACAAATTTTCGAAAAATATAAACCTTTCAAAACATTTTTTCACAAAAAAAACTCATGAGTATCGAAATATACCACCCCTAAAAATATGTGCACTTATTTAAAACTCACCCTGTATATGAATAAATATAGATTTATAATTCTGTTATATATTTAAAAAATACATTCTTGTAAGTGTTACTATATTTATTATAGTTATATTTATTACAGTTGGTTATTGTATTTAACCATCTGTTCTACACTGTATTTTTGAAAATAACTATTGCATTTGGCAACATCACCAGCACTGTTTTATTATAAAAACAATTCTTTCCTATTCTGTTTACATGAAAAAAAACTCCTCCTATTTAAAATATATAATAAAAATTTAGTTGAATTTTAATTAAATATATTAAATAGCGACAACGCCGCGCAAACCGTCACACTTGTTTTTTAGGACTCTCTTCTCTATCCCGATAACAGATAACAGCTGAACGGTCCCGTAAAGCTAGACTAGCAAAATTTATTTCATGTTATCTGTCGAGACGGTGGCTCGACGTGACGGTGACGGGACGATACAGTGAGAATTGCGCCTTAACTGTTCCAAACAGGTCCAACTCCCTAACTGTTCCAAGTCCCAAACTGTTCCAAGTTTCAAAATGTTCCAAGCCCCAAACTGTTCCAAATGAATAAAACAGTTCCAGTTACACTCGTCTTTATATTTATTTTTCTATGCTAATTTGTGTCGCAGTCTTTTGAAACAGCTGGAACTGGAACTGGTACAGGATAGCACATGAACCTGTTCCAAAACAAACCTGTTTCGAGAATAACAGATCCTGTTCCAAAGCATCATCACTACGGTTCTGTTTGTATATTACCCCAGTAGCACACTATATTGGCTCAACATTGATTCTATATTGGTAAAATATTGTATATGGGCCCAATATTGGCCATTTCTAGCCAATATCGGTAATATATATGAGTTGCACCTTTTACCTATATTTTTATACAATATTTATCCAATATTGTTCCAACACGCGCAAAGCGTACAAGTCGTTGCGTCTGGACGGCACTTAAAATTTTCATATATTTTAAAGTTCGGAACGATTTTGCATAAAAATCAAAGTTCCCATCTGTCTATTACACGAGGGAAAGCAAAATGTTATTTTGGTTAAAGTTTGAAACACTCTGTGGAATGCTGTCCCAAAATAAGCATTTTAAAAACCACTTTATATCCTCAAGATGCATTCCTCGATAAATAGTTTTTTGGTTTATACTCAATAGTTCTTTTTTACTGGAAATATTCGCTTTTGAATAAGACAGTAAAAAAATTTTAGCACCTATGAAGTAATCTAGAAGTCTATACCGACTGCGTCTCAAAAGTGGCTCACCCCTATAATTTTTTTTATTTTTTCAGATAAAAAAACGAGATTTGGCTTGAAACACTAATTCTTAATCAAGGAGCCTTGGAAAAATAGATTTGATCGTCTAATGTTTCTCGTGTCTTGTCTTGGTTAAAAGACACTCAAATCGTATTTTTAGTCATATTCCAATTTTTTCAAATGGAACAAGGGTGGCTCATTAGCATATTTGGAAACAGCATTTCTTTACGAATAATTTGGTACCATACACTTGGTATGGTTTGGTATTTTTTCGAGTCAAATTGTCGTTATGAACCGCATGTTACAATTTCAAATAAACCATATGTAAAGATGTCAAAAGTTGACAGATGATATGTCATTCTATTATGGAGTGTAGAGAGGTGGTACTAAGGTACTTTTAAGACGCACCAGGTATATTACAGTCCTAAATAAGTGCAAATATGTTCAGGGCTGATTGATCTCGATAAAAGAAACATATTTTCTCTATACCATTTTTCAAATAAGTCCAAAATAACCGAGTTATTTTATTTTGAAAATTTCCAAAAAAATATTTTTTTTGCTTAAATTTTGAGAACCGTTGGATCTTTGCAGGGTTTTCTTTCTTGTAAATTTAATCTACTACCTTTGTTGTCATATTATCAAGAAATTATGTTTTTTAACTAAAAACTAAAACAATTTACAATTTTTTTTCCAAAACTTCCAAATTTTCAAAATTACTTTTTCGCGTAAAAAACTCATAATCGTGTTTCTGGGGTCGAAATATGCTACCCCTAAAACATTTGCACTTATTTAAGACTCACCCTGTATAGACTTTGAAACTAGTGTCATACTATTCTAGTAGAGATGGTTTTAAGTCCAGTAACATATAGTTGGACTAGAGCATTTTCATATTGCTCATTGTGACTGATTTTACCTATCATGAGAGAAGCGAAAATAACGGAATGATTAGCAATTTAAATGTGTCTTAAATAGAGCTGCTAAAATACTAACAGAAAACCTTTTGCTAATCGCTCATGCCCTAATTCCTATTACTGACGTAATTTCATTTAATTAGTGAATATCAATCTGGTGTTAATCTTAGATTTTTCAAGCGGCAGGGGTTGTTATCGCTGTCGACGACTCCCCACAGTTCGTTCTACTCTGCAAATAGTATAAAAGCACAACCAGTCTCTGGTTTTTCACATTCAAAGATCTTCGATAAAACAATGAGTAACCCTTTGGTGAAATTAAGTTTTGCAGTGACACTTCTGCTGTATTTCACTCCCTCAGCCGTTAGCAGCGTAAGTATATACCTTTCTTATTAGCATACTATTTTTTATATATTTTAAACGTGCATGTTTTAGTTCGATAATGTAATAGATTTAAACAATCCCAAACAAAATCCCGACAAAATATCATCGGTTTGGTTTGGGTCTAGAATTAACCAGAAAAAAAGTTCTGATAAAGAGGAAGACAAAAAGATAGGCCAGTTATTAGAATCGCTCGAGGATTATCCATGGACTCTAGTAGCGATTTCTGAAAATAACGGTAAAAATAAATCAGTATAATTTGTTTTATCGTCAAAATCATTTTCGCGCTTTAGATATGGAAAAAAGAAGTCATACCCACAATTTTACCCCTCGTTTAGGCAGAAATTTAGACGATAATCACTTAACGGACGATGCAGATGTCGTGGAGAGATTTGCACCATTTCCCCCCAGATTAGGGAGACGTTTAAATATGCCATATTCGCCGCGCTTAGGAAGAGACGAAAGCCCTGCCTACTTATAACATGTAATGTCTTTATAAAACTATTTATTCGTATATTAAAAAGATCTTCAGCATAGCAAAACAGTATTTCTCTTTCAAACCATATTTATGCACAAAATAAAAAAAAATATCCACAATATATTTTTTTCAATTGACAAAAGTTTTGAAATTTAAAGAAAAAATAATTATTTTATTATAGGAATAAGGAATATAAAAAACATCTATATACACATTTATTTATATATTTATGTTCTGTAAATCAAATCAAATAGTAAAACACGAAAATGTATATTTTATAAAAATGTTGGTCAGTAGAATGGATATTCAGTTAAGTCTGTAAACATAAAGAGAAATGTACACCTCTTGTAAATTTTCCTAATCATTTACAAATAAAATACTTAATATCTAAAAAGTAAGTACACATTAAATCCATCACCAACAACTACGGGAAACACCCAGGCAAAATATATCACACATTAAGCGTTATTTTTGAAAATGAAAAATACTCGAGAGCTCATTTTTTGAATAAAATTCAAAAAAATTAAATAAATAAAAATCTAAACTAAGATCACATAATATGAAAAACTGACTTTTAAATATTGTGATAAAATATATACACAACAATCATACTTTTATTAAAAAATGTAATAAATATGTTCTTCCTTTACTTGCTCATAAGTACCATAATAACACTTAATACTCCGGTTGTATCTGGAATTATCGCCACTAAAAATCGATATAATCTGCAGGCAATAGACAACTGGGTTGAATGTCTATAGAGAGACAGATATTTCCAGAAACGTATTTGCCGCAAAGGCATAGATATTTACTAACACTTAATTTTTTTATCTATTTAGAACAGTCGTTTTTCATAAGAAAACAAACTGTGAACGTTTCCCTCTTGTTGGGCTGAATGAGATCTCAGTTCGAAACGCAATTGACCCTTATACATTCTACTTCTGAGATCTACCAACGAGCGCGTTCCAATATCCTGACATCCATGTCTTACACCACATTGAAGATATGGTACAAACCTTAATACAGAACCTTTGTCAACAATACTGCCACTAACGCCTTGAGCTACTTTCATTTTGTCTACATCGCTGTGAAAATATCTGTTCATGGCTGAACCCATGGCGTCCTTCCTGTCCATGGCCTCAATGCTACCCATTCCGCGGTATTTTTTGAGCCGCACCCCATCAGAGAAAAAGTATTCCCCAGGAGCTTCTGAGGTTCCCGCCAGCAAGGAACCCATCATAACTAAATGGAAATAAATAAAAATAGAATTTTTAATTTGAAGAGACCAAATAATTTTATTAGAAAACCTGTAGATGCGCCAAGTGAGAGAGCTTTAATTATATGTCCGATAGACTGTATTCCTCCATCTGCTATAACTGGAATTCCATATTTTCTAGCAAACTCTGATACCTTGTAGACTGCAGTGGCTTGGGGACGCCCCACAGCCATCACTTCCTGTGTTATACAGATACTTCCACTGCCCATGCCCACTCGCAAAGCATCAGCCCCAGCTTCAATCAGACTTTTAGCCTGACGTTTTGTTACAACTATAAAAGGGAAATATATTTATCAAATGTGTTATATGTAAATATACGGCGTTAAACAAACCATTTCCAGCTACTACTTGTAGGTTTGGGTAGTTCTTCTTGATAAACTTGATCATCTCAATTTGATAGATTGAGTTGCCTTGAGATGAATCTAAAATGACAACATCCACACCAGCCTGCGCCAAGAGTACCAGTCTTGCTTTGTCCTCTTCTCTAGTTCCTATAGCAGCTCCAACAATCAATTGTTTATTGTCGTCTTTTGAAGAGAGTGGATAACTCCTGGCTTTTTTTAAATCTGTCCTAGCCATCAAAGCAATTAAGTTTCCTTGACCATTTATGATGGGCAATTTCCCTTTTTTACTTTTTTCCAGAATGTGATTGGCTTCTGTCAAGGTAACACCTGACTGTGCTGTTACCAGGTCTTGCAGCTTAGTCATTATGCTTTCTAGTTTAGTGTTAGCAAAATGCATATCTTCTAAGAAATCAATATCTCGGCTTGTAACCATACCAACTAACTTGCCACCCAACTTTCCGTCTTCAGTGATGGGAATACCACAAAAGCCATGTTCCTTTTTAACAGCAAGAACATCGGCTACTGTATGGTTGGGACTTAAAACAACAGGGTCATGTATAAAACCGTGTTTATACTTTTTAACTTTGTGTACCTCATTTGCTTGATAACTAGGCAAACAATTGTGATGTATAATACCGATACCACCACATAGCTATAAAATATATTTTATTTTTATAAAAATACACATAAAAGTACCATTTTAAACTTACAGCCATAGCAATTGCCATATCTGCTTCAGTGACTGTATCCATGGGTGAGGATACTAAAGGAGCTTTTAAAATAATTTTTTTAGTAAGTTGACTGCTCAAATCCTGAAATTCTAGTTTTTTTATTCTGTATTTGAAATGTTAAGCAAAACTTACAACTTGATCTGGTGCAAAATCAATGTATCCCGGTAATATGATGAAGTCACTACATAATAGAAATAATAATATAGAACTACATTATATTAAAGTATGGTTTTATTACTTATAAGTTAATCCCGTTCCTTTCTCAATCATGTCTTTAGCAGATAATCCATCTTGTAAAACGTCCTCGTCGTCAGAATCAGAATAATGTGGCACTGAATTTGTAATTGGCAAATGATTTGATATATCAGCCATAATGTGTACTCAAAACCTAAAAATTTTCGGTTGTTCCAATCAGCTTTATAGCTAAAAAGTGGTATGAGGGTTTGAAACTAATATATTATTGAGCGTATTTGGTTGCATGAAGTCTCTTGATCAGGGAAGCCTTACGTGCTAAGATAATTAGGAATAATTGATTTCATGTCTTGTGGCAATAAAATAGTTATCTATGAATTATCTATTAGCAGTTAGAATGATATTTAAACAGTGCCCTGACACTAGCTCTTTACTATCGAAAATAATGATCATAACAAAAAAGAACAGAATTAATTATTATATTTTATTAATACAAAATGAGGGCTCAAATTAAAAAAAGCTACTTACCTTACCAAAGTTAATATTTTATTTTAAGAAGTGGCCGCTACACGTGGAATAATATAATAGGTTAGAACCCAGGAACAACAACAAATAACATCACAGAAATAACATGAATTTTTTAAAATACGCTCGGTTATTTCTAAACGTGCACGGCCTGTCACTTTTGTCAGTGTTAAAAATTGGGCGGGTAGTGACATCTATTGTATATTAATGAAACACACTTTATGTTTAAAAAAACTCAGCTGCTCTCCACTAGAGGATACAATTTTGATTCACGTTGACATTTGTGTCACTGTCACTGTCACTCTCTAATGTTGGCAATTTAATAAACAATGGCGCTTTCCAGTTAGTCTATTGGCAAAAATATTTATTTTTTGTTATGGTTTTCTAAGTTTCCCCAGTCGTACCGGACATGATTGGGGATTACATTGACAATAAATGGTATAAAAATGTCGTTGTAACATATCAAAAAAGTTAGTGTTAATATATTAAGGACGATGTAAAAAATGGCTTCAAATTCATACAGGTATTCAATCAATATTTTGTAATGTCACACCCCATTTACCGAGTTTTCATTTTAAGGGTGGAATGGGTGGAAATAATAGAGCCCAAAACTCAGGAGCATATGTATGCCAATTTAGCTACAGGAGAATGTGTATGGGATCCTCCAGAAGGTGTACCTGTTAAACGGACAGATTCAAACCAATGGTGGGAGCTATTTGATCAAAATACTGCTAGATTTTACTATTACAATGCTACATCACAAAGAACGGTTTGGCATAAGCCCACCAATTGCGATATAATACCATTGGCCAAATTGCAAACTCTAAAACACAATACAGATTGTAGTCCAGCCGCTACCAGTAACCAGTCCACACAAACAAGTCACCATGTTGAAAGGGGGCAAGCTCTAAGTTTATCAGCCAGTACCCCACAATTGCGCAGAAAGCCCAGTGACTTATGCAGAAGTAGTAGTTTTAGCCAAAGGGGAGCTGAGGCACCTTTATACTCTAATTGGCATGATTCCCATTTGTTACCTTTAGAACATTTCTTACTTAATAATAGCAGAGAATCTGATAGTGATCATTCAGATAGTGGAAGTGAATCTCTTACTGGTATGTTTATTAATATGTTTGACCTATTTAGTTGGATTAGAGGAAGTGCTCGTTTTACCCTAGATTTTTTACTGCATGCATGCATACTGCACATTTTCCCAAAGGCCTTTAATATGACTGCTGGTTTGTCAATTCAGAAGGTATTGTAAATTGTCTATTTTAATGTTCCAGTACTAACATTTTTGTGGTATGCTGTTAATTTAAATTACATGAAAATGAATCCATAATTTTAGATTTTCATAAAATAAATTTATCTGTAAAAAATATTGTTACTCAAATTGGAAAGAATAAATAAAATATTTATGAAACATCTGTACATAATTATTTAGCTGATAGTGATCTAATTTTTTATCCAATCAAATTTTAAGGGCATGAACCTGACAATGAGGATTCAGATCAATCAGAGGGTAGTTATTTACCTCATAGATTGTCACACAGGCCTGTGGAGTACCTAAACTTGCCAACTGGTGTTAGCACAGGTTGGTGTATAATTATCTCATTTAGCCTGAATATTTAAATTTAAAAATATATATATTTCCAGAACCTAGGGAAAGAGAGTGCCCACCTACACCACTATTAAAACCTCTTGCCGAGCCACCATTACAGCCTGAGAGAGAGGCTGATATGGAAAAATTTGCCGCAGATAATTTGAATCTAGGAGGAAGAGGACTTTTCCGAAGAAAAGCCAGTGTTAGGGATCTTCTTAGTTGGACACAACGAAGCCTGCAAAGACCCTTGCTTGCTTCTAGTAAACCTGTATATAAGCAAGCTTTAGAAATGTTTAGGTATCCCTCTTTCTTTAATATTTTAGTCACGTAGTGATTACTTTTATATCTTTATAGGCAAGTCCAGATGTATATGGGAGATAGAAAAGCACGTCCAGGTGTTTCTTTAAACTCACTTCTAATGGAAATCCTAGGCACAGCTCACGTCCAATCTCTGTTAAGAGACGAATTGTTTGTTCAATTGTGTAAACAAACCACTGAGAACCCTAGGAGAGAGTCTCTTTTGAGAGGCTGGGAGTTGTTAACAATTGCTTTGGCTTTTATCCCTCCTAGTCCTGTGTTTCAACCTGCTTTACTAGGGTACCTGAATAGACACAGAGATCCGACGTTTTCTCGTGTTTTTCCAGACGTCAATAGATGGCCTATACATGTTCAAGTAAGGCAGCAACATTTTTGTTATCACCAGCTAGTTAAATGTCTTTGTACTTCTTAGGTCAATCACTACGCCACTGTAGCTTGTCAAAGATTAGAACGAATAGGTGCAGGAGGTAAGCGTACCGCCAGACGACCGCAAGTGGACGACATAGAGTCAGCCAGGAAACAGATATTCCAAGCCAGCTTGTTTGGGAATACCCTACGCGAAGTAATGCAGCTGCAGTCAAGTAGATGGCCAAACAGGAGGCTTCCCTGGCCGCAAGTGGAGCTTTCCATGCAAGTGCTGAAGCTACAAGGCTTGCAGACTGAAGGAATATTTCGAGTGTCGGCCGATGTTGACGAAGTGAACAGGCTCAAGGCGCAGATGGACCGTTGGGAGTTGAGCGAGCCCAGCGACGCGCATGTTCCAGCTAATTTACTGAAACTGTGGCTGAGAGAGCTGTACGAACCCTTAATTCCAGATTCCCTCTATCCAGAATGCGTAGCTGAGCCGATGACGTCGCGCCGTGCCTGTGATTTAGTTCTTCGTTTGCCCACTTTGCATAGGCTAGTGTTATGCTATCTAATAAGGTTTTTACAAACCTTTAATAAACCGGATGTAATACAGCATACCAAAATGGACGCCTCGAATTTAGCAATGGTATTTGCGCCCAACTGTTTACGGTGCATGGCTAGTGATCCCCGTACAATGTTCGACAACGCCAGGAAGGAGATGGCTTTCATGCGCTGTCTTATACAAGATCTCGATACGGAATGTGTTCGAGATATGATCTGACCTCAAGTTTTGCATTGTACATTTATACCACTATTATTATTGTAACTTTTTTTATTATAAATAATAGATATGCGTCATGTGTTTATTTGTTTTTTCCGTTTATGTCCTCCCCAACCAGAAAAAAAAACTTAATAAATTTCTTTGAGCTGCCAATGTCTATTACAAAGTACGACTCATATAACACTATAACATTTATAGTGAAATTACTAATCAAATTGTTGCTTTTATAATGCTGACAAACTGAAACGTACCAATATATGCACAATTCAATTTTATTCTTTTAAATATTGATATTTAGGATTAAAAAATAAAGTAAATTAAGTACATGATAGAAGACCATAAATTCAAAAAATAATAATTTAGAAGGTACAATAAACTCATTTTAATGGAATAATTTTTATTTTTAAAAACCAAAAAAATATAGACAATAGAATTCCAATTTTGCTGAACAAATAATCCAAAAGTCTTTTCTATGGTTAGTAGCTTGAATCAGAATACTTTAACAACCCATAGGCACTTATTGAACACCATCATTGAATGTATTATCAGAATTATTATGGCAAGTACACAAGTAATGTTTTAGACATGTTGCTGTTATTGTCACTTCACTTTAAATTATTGGCTGATCATGCATCAAATTCATTAACAATGGTTAGAAAAATAAATAGTTTCTTGTAAAAGCTAGAAAAAAAAAGAATAAAATAAGAATATTACACAAAATAAGATATATATTCGTGTGGCATGACTCCTCTTCTGGGATAAAAAGTGTGATTTACTGAATAATTCAGTAAATTCGTTAAATTTGATGTGTATATATCTGCAAATCTGAACAATCTTCTTGAAAAATATGTTGGATTATGGTATGTTCTAAATACACTCCCAAATTGTTTGTTAAATACATATTTAATGTCGCTTCTAAAAAGCACATAAAGAAGTTATATTTTGTAACAGCAAATATGTTAATTTATACCTAAGTTTGTCTCTTTCAGCCATCCATTTGGCTAGAACTTTTTGCTCTTCAGCGTCTTCACAATCTTGGTGGTCTTCAATCAATTGTGTTAACATCTGAAGCCAATTAGCATTTTTCTTAAACTCTGGGTTGTTCAGCGTTGCTATTTCATGCTAGAAAAAAATTGTATAAAAAATTAAGAAGAGAACTGCCTTAACAATAATACTGTTAGCTCAGTTATAATGGCACCAGTTCTCCATCCATGCTCCAAGGTAACATCAGCTAAATCACTGTAAGGATGATCTCCAAAATATAAAACTTGGTGACCTCGCCATCCAGTTAAATCCTGCATTTGCTTTACTGTACCCTTCAATGTGATAATTTTGTTTTGAAAAGTGAACGTTCTAATTTTTAAATATGGTCACCTCATAATATATAACTCCCTTTTCAAGTTTAGTAACTCTATCCCATATGTGTGTTCCGCTTCTTTCATCAAAGACTCTTATAGGTCTTGAAACCTCTGTAAAAAATTTTGGCTTCCTTGCTTGCACTATCAAAACATCAAAATAATCTTTCCAGTCAGGACCTACTAGTAATTCCATGCCTTTATTACTAAAATTAATAAATTAATTAAGTTGCTACTAAATAAACTGACATTTTTTACACAAAATGGTAGGGACTGTTGGTTACCAAAAACAATTTCTTTCCAGCATTAACCAGTCTATCAAAAAATGGTCTTATTTTCTCATTGGCTTCAATATATTCATTTACATTTTGCCCAACAATCTGATGCATTACTGGGTGAGAATTTTTGATTGAGCTCTGAAAATAAAAGTAAATTTTGATCTAAACTCTTGTCATTGAGCTTCTGGGCAGACAAACCTGTATATCCCTAAATAAAATTTCTGGGTGGTAATCAATATGGTTCTTCTCAAAATATTCGGCTACGTTACAGAGCAAACCCATTTCAGGAACTGAAAAAAGGTCAGCAAGTTGGACCATCTTTGAATGTGACTCCTGTAATATCAACTATAAAGGTAGCATTTACTTAAATAAAAGTGTGCAAGAGGCAAGAAATTTGTTAGTGAGACACAAAACCATATGACAAGTGTTAGAAAAATAATTAAATTTGCAAACAAGCATATGCAATATAATATAAAATTCTTACTTGAGCATTCTTGGTGTGTCCTTCAACATATGCAATGGGAATGATCCTATTTTTGTACAACTTAATAACTTCATCATTTGTAAGGGCTGTTAGGCCTCTATATACTGTACCAAATTGAATTTGCAAAAATGAATCTAATTTGAGCAATACTCCTTTTTCTATATCATAATGCAATCCTCTTACTGCAAAATTAGGCTTGTACTCTAGTTTTGATATAGCTGATGGATACTGCAGAATAAATTTATTTTTAAATAAAACTAATTAGTACCTAACTACAATAAAAAATAATAGGTACAATTTAATTTGAAATTATAAGCATTTAAGGTCAGTTACATATCCCGTATGATTGAAATAAAACGGCGTCCAGTTGGCTGGGAAAGAAATGACAATCAATGACATTTCCCATATAAATTTACTTATTAAATGACAGCGATCTTCATTTCATAGCCATCGCTGACGCCGTTTTTTTTCGATCAAACAGTATTAATTTCAATCTAAATAAACTAGACTAATTAATGCAGTGACATAAGTAGTTCTTCTTTGAGAGCTGTCATATTTGAAATATGACACAAACTTGTGTTTTTTTATTGGGATACTCTATACATCTGTATACCTTGTATTGTTCTATAAGAGTTTGTCTTCCTAAATTATATAAAAGATGCTCTAAAGATGGTTTATAACATGCCAAAGTGTAGTCATAATCAAACCCATATACTTTAACTTCCTTTAAGTCTAACTCATTACAAGCAAACACAGCTCTTGGATTAACATCTTGAGGCAACTTCTTTGCTAAGAGTTTAAATTAGTTTTTAAAAAATAGCCTATGTAAATTAAAGGTATATATATATACTTACATTGGCATTTTGTTTTTGTTAATTTATATGCCTCTTCTAGCCGTTTTGTTGAATGGAATCGCAAACATATTCTTAAATTGCCCGGTTCATTTAAAAGGCCCTTACTGACTTTAAAAACACATTTGTTACATAATTTTTTACATAAGTTCATTACAATATATATTTTTAATACGATTATTTAATAGTTTATATATCAATATTAAGAACAAGGAATATTTTCTAGAGCTCATAGAGCTATAATTTGTTAATTCCTTTCGTACGAACACATTTGGCAGCCATAAAACATAACATAACCTAACTTTTTTAACCTTCAATGTTATAACCACAGATTAACATTATTACCGTGGATCATATATTCTAATTGTCAGATATCATGTTCTAATTGTCAAAACTGACATATATTACATGTTGAACTGTGATGTTGAAGGCAGGGCCATGTAAGTGAAATATTAAAAATGGTTCCAGCCAAAGTTTCCCAATTATGACGGATGATGGCGCTGATCGTCAAAATTTTTGGACAGGGATTTTGCTTACCGAC
This sequence comes from Sitophilus oryzae, assembly GCF_002938485.1. Taxonomy (NCBI): domain Eukaryota; kingdom Metazoa; phylum Arthropoda; class Insecta; order Coleoptera; family Curculionidae; genus Sitophilus; species Sitophilus oryzae. The sequence goes on from NW_022146479.1 coordinate 9,840,443, forward strand.
AATACGACGTGAGCTACGACCGGACCAGGACCAATCAGAATGATCAGTCCAGGTGGATGACACTTCTTATGGGAGAACTGGCAATGGTTGAAAACTTGACTACAAGCGATTTTCTAGGAATCTTCCTTACCGATAAATTATTGACAAGAGTGACAGATAAAGCCTTGACGTTCTTTCAGTATTCCAGTTCATCTCTTTTTCTTTCTAAAGTGTGCGTTGAAAGGAGACAAAAACAATTTTTGGTGACCCATAATTTGTTATTCGAACACCACTTTTCTCCTTGTCGGGTCGTTGACGTTGACTTGTCGCCATTTTATTTCTTTTGTTTACACGCTGCATTTTGCTTTGCAAATTTAATACATAAATTATTTAGGCAAATATATAGGTTTTTAATAAAACTCCTCGGACTAACGTGTAGGTAAGTGTTGATAATTTTTTTTTCATCTTAACATGCTCATTGTCGTTCTCCTGATTTTAGGTGACAGAAAAGGATCATCAAATCAAATTGAATTTTATATTTTCCTTCCTATTTATCCTTCCTAAATATCAACGAGATGAGCCATCGGAAGAAAGGGACCATAGTACAAAACAGAAAGGTGATCTTTTTTCTTTCCACTTCGGATATTGAAATTATTATATACTGTAGTCGTGTTCGGCATTATGCTCTGAGAAATATAGATAAACAAAGAACAACAGATATAAAGCATCCCAGAGGAAAAGAGAGGCAATACCTGTATGTACTCTCTCTGATATTTGTGAAAGTTACAGCAAAGTATTGTTGTAAATGTCATCTTTTTGATCGACCTGAAAACTTCGAGCAAAAAGATGACACTTTCAACAATACCCTGACAGATATCAGAGACGATACAGGTTTTTCCTCTCTTTTCCCCTGGAATACTTTTAATTTATTATTCTTTGTTTATCTAGATTTCTCAGAGCACTATGAACGAACTCAGCTTGTATGTTTGAAATAATCGTCCAGTTGGCTTAAAAATGATGATCGAAGACATTTCCCATATAATTTTACTTTCAAAATTATGATATATCTTTTATTTCTAAGCCATCTATGACGCCATTTTTTTCAGTTTTGTTATAATTAATTTTGTCTCTTGATCTACTTGTAACATTATTCTTTTAATTTTATTAATTTATTGTGGTGAAATTAATTTCTGTTGTATATTTGATATTGATATTAAACATATTTTTAAAAAATGGTGTATTTTTTGTGTTTTTGTGTATGTCATAATTAAAAATAAATGAAGAAAAAAATTTTTATTTTTTTTAAACTTCCCGCCATGCGTGACAATTTAGTCCGTAGTTCCTACAAGCGAAATTGGGGGCGCTAGTAGCAGTAGACTTGTCAACAGTATCAAATTTAAACGTCAATTTCACTTTCCAATATTTAGCAAGGCGCTCGCACTTCTTCTTGTGTATGTGTTTTGTGGATCAGTCTTTCTTGGACATTTGCCGTGGAAGTGTGTATTAATTTCTGTTGTGATAAGTGTGGTTGTGTTTGCAGTTTGATTTTTCGGTTTTGATATTATGTTAAAATTAATTTTGAAGTATTGTATCACCTGTTTTTATGTAATAGGACTTTTTTTAGTTCTATGATCTGATATGTTATGATTTGTTAATGTTTGTTTAACAATGTTATACCAAAGAGGTTATACTTAATATACTTATCAATTTGCATAGCCTAACTTTTTTATCAATAAACTTTGTAGATTTTCAGATTATTTAATTCCTTTTGTTTCCATTTGTAATTTTATTTTTAAGACATATTATGTGATTGTTTCACATAATATGTTTTAAAAATAAAATTACAAATAGCGAATAAAAATAATTAAAATAAGAAAATGTATTTTACAATTCCCCCGGCCCCGCACCCCTTTGGCTAACCTATAATGTCAACTATGTCGAGAGATGGCGTTACGAAAATGGAACCGATAAAGTCCCTAGATATATAAAGTACCGCAATTACCGCCATATTGGCGCCAAAACTAGCGGCAAATTTAAAAAGGAGGCCAACATTTCGCTGTTTCGGCTTTTTAAGCAGCTGGTCGGTCCGGCGCCAATATGGCCGACCAACATTGACAGGCAAGCCGTAAAATAAAATAGTTATTAATTGTAATAGAATTACGTTTATTCTCTACAGTTTATCTTCATTTTAACGTAATATCAGGTGGTATATTAATATTCAATTTCATAAATTTAATTTTTTAGGCCTATATATGTTAAGAGGTTATAAACGAATGGTTTCCGTACAAGTGTTTTTCATTAGCATTTATTTTATGTTACCTTTTAGCGCAAAGTACGCCAACAGAAGTAAGTTAATAGGTAAGAAGAAATAAAGTTGGAATAACATTTAGCATTTTAGTACTTAATTCAGTCGAAACAATTGGAAAAACTTTGTTGATGAGAACGGGATACCTATACCATAAGTAAACTTTCCCTATTATACCAGTTATGCTGTAGTTAGTTTTGACAAATAAGCATGATTTAACGAAAGTCTTTGGAACTATGAATAAGCTACAAACTTAAATTTGAAGGCCGGCTTTTATACGAGAAAATTTTGAACCATGGTTGAAACAAATAAATGTAATAATTAAATTGATATGATACATACCTGCTATTTTTGAAATATATTAATATATTGATAGAAAGATTGTTTCAATTAGTATTACTTCAGGTAGTTTGGCATTTTAGGTATGTAATTGTGCACTTAATTTAAAAAATAACTTAGAAAGAAGCTTGAAACGCATAGGAGCTCTTTATGTATGCTGTATAATTAAGGTTTGTATCTTATGGAGTGATTTTTATACAACAAATTTATTATTAGTCGAATAAAAGCAAGTTAATACCACATAATACAATTAAAATATATTTTACTCTGCAATTTAATGTTATATTTTTAAAACAACAAGTGTCATAATGTTTAAGTATCATTATAATAAAAAAGTTATACTGCTATAAATTTAACATTGAAATAACTGTAATTATTGTTATACATAAATTAAGTAGGCATAATTTTACCTCGACAATATGTAAAACTTCAAATGAATCTTAACAATTTTATGTCATGTATAAAAATCAAATTTAAATCACACACTTTTATTTATAACTGACAGTATAAGACCAAATTTTTAAATATAACTTTACATGCTTACATTATATTGTTTACTTTTTATTAGTAATTACAATATGAACCAAAAAATATTAATTACTATCAATAAATACATAAAAACTAATCTATTTAAGTCCATGAAAATAACTATATAGTTAGCATATGCATAAACAACATTCTTGTTATTAGGATCAAATTTATTTGAGCTTTTTTTCATTGTTTTGATTAATATCCCTGTTAGTCCTGACTGGTAAAACCACCTGAAGCGATGTCATCCAAATCTATATATGTATCATAACATAACTTATTCTTTTAAATAATTATCCTTCGTTTGGTCTGATGATAATATATTGTAGATTTATCTAAACTTCTTGCTGCAAAATGTTGAAAACTAAACTACACTAAACATTTTAGGGAATGATTACGTAGATATTTCACTTACACTTAGCATCCTTTTTAAAAGATATGTATGGTAGTTTGCAAGTAAGGTCTTTGTCTTGTTCTAGATTAGATTTCTAGAGGTTGATCTCGGCCAGACCCACTGCGACCTTCCCAGATCTATTGTGGTCTTGTCTTGCTCTATAATGAAGTTTTATGTACCAATAAGTTATACTACAAATAAGATTGTTAAAAATATTCACTGTATAAATAAATTCAATCCACTACCTAACGTGTATTGAATATCGACGATGTTAGAAAACACATCAAATGGCGGCCTTTTCATGTAATACACATTTACTAAAGATATCGACGCCTATACATTATTAACTAATAAATTTGTAGCATTTTAGTAGCTTTATAATTATTTTAAAATATGTGGATAAATATTTTTATCCTGAAATTGACAGCTTCTCAACATTTGACATGAACAAATTCAGACAAATGTGACATTTAAACAGTCCTACCACTACAGTTTTTCCAGAAATACCCCAAAAATCCGCCATTTTGGCGCCAATAACATTGAACAAACCAATTGCGGTACTTTATATATCTAGGGACTTTAGGAACCGATTTATTACAAGGAACTTGGGCTTCTTTTTCGTTTAGTATATTCTGTGGTTGAAGGTTGAAGTGTCAAAATAGGAATTTTTTTGCATTTCTCTGCAAAAATTTGTTTAAATACGCAGATTAATATTAATAAGAAAGGATCTATAGAATCGTATCAATTATTGTCCAAGGCTTTATCTTTACAACAGGTATTACTTCTTCCAACACTCTTAATATTTGCCTTATTTTAGTCGTTATTAACAATAACTATTCTATTAATAACTATATTAAAAATCTAAGAAAGTTTTAATATTTACATCGTTTGCAATATTCAATTAGATAGAGTACATGTGATTCTGTATATTTAATCAGGAACACTTACCATTCTCCTTTTACAGATTTTTCTATCACTTTCAAATTTCAGTGATCATGTTAGATATACCTTTAATTTGGATTTTATTTATTTTTAGGAACGTGAGAAGATAAAACAAAGCAAATTATAACGCATATTTTTTTATTGACCCTGTGTCGTGATATTTTTTTTTGATAAAAAAAGTTACATCAAGGATATGTGTATTCAACAGGTGATAAATGTCTGTACTTAATAGTGTAGTGAAGTTCGTGAAATATTCTACTAAACCAGCAGTTTGTTATATGGCTAAACATGTATCTGTTACTAGACCAGATGCAATAGATTTTGCTGCAAAATTGATCAATTCTGGATTAGTTATTGCTGTGCCAACAGACACATTGTATGGACTAGCGTGTGATGCCACAAATTTGGAAGCAATAGTTAAACTTTATGGTGTGAAACAAAGAAGTGAATATAAGCCAGTAGCTATTTGTTTAGCAAAAATCAGCGACATTAGTTTATGGGTAATTAACCTATTTTACTTATATAAATGATAATTTAATTATTTATATAAATAATTAAATTTAGCTTAAATATTTTTGATATTACAAAGTGATTTTTTTAGGCAAACATAAAACACCTTCCAGAGGGTTTGCTGGATGAATTATTTCCTGGTCCAGTAACAGTTATTTTAACTAGTCTTGAAAAACTAGACCAATCTGTCTGCAGAAAAAACAAGATAGGAATACGAATACCAAATCATAGTTTTATAACAGATTTAGTATCTAAAGTTCAAAAGCCTTTAGCACTTACCAGTGCAAATCTTAGTAACCAACCCAGTACTGTCAGTCCACTTCAATTTAAAAATATTTGGGATAAGATTGCTGGAATATTTGATGGAGGTATCACAAGTAATGATCAAAGTGGCTCCACAATAATTGACCTATCTCACCCAGGATTATATCAAATTGTAAGAAAAGGTGTTGCCTATGAAGCCAGCACTAATATTTTAAAGAAATTTGGTCTGAAACCACAATATGAACAAATTATTAAAGAGTGTACGGTCGGCATCTAATAAAAAAGATGAGCTCATTAAACAATCTATAACAACTAATTTATCAAATACAGTAAAAGAAATACAATATGCTGGAGTTGAAGAGGGTAAAGGAAATAAAATTAGTGATCTTTCTGATGCTTCCACTCAACTCTGTACCACAATTGAAGCTATGTTTCTGCATGGCTTAAAAGACTCCTTAACTCATAGATTTAAAAGAGTTTTAGCTGATGTTGATGAAAAACCTGAGCCAAATTTTTGGCCTCCATTACTGGTTATTTCACACAGACAGATTATAGATCAGGTATATAATAAGTAATGTATATTTTTCTATTATTTTTATGTTATATATTTTTAAGATTTTAAACTTGTCACAAGTATCAACTGAAGTAGGTCACTGTAGGGCGTGGGTACGTTTAGTACTAAATGACTGCTTACTTTCTTCATATTTGATGACAATTCGCCAAGATTTTTCTGCATTGAAGTCATTTTATACCACAAATGCCTTTTTACGGGACAGTGAACTTTTAGAAGTTGCCCAAAGGCTTATAGAAGGAGTTGAGGCCTTTAAAACCTTTACATTACATAGCAATTCTAGTCTTCTTAATACATGGCCTTTACAGAGCCTTATATTATCTGGAATATGGGCTCCCACTCTTAAAAATTGCCCTGTGGCCCCCTGTGATGATGTAGCCATGACCATAGATGATAACTCTAAGGAACCTTGGTTAAATAACCATGAAGAAAGTTCAGAAACAGCTTCACTAAGTTCAGCCATGTCCTTTGGATCACAAGTTTCTGGTTTGAAGCATGTGGTATCTTTATCTGAGGATGAAGTTTTGAAAATTATTTTAGGAAAAAATAAAGATAATAAAGAGGCTGAGTTACCATGTTCATCTTCATATGGTAGCTCAGATTTAGAACATAATCAAATCACTGTTGAAGACAACATAAATCATAACGTTGGAAATTCTATAAACAGGGCTGGATGGTCATTTGATGGGCAAGAAGAGAAGCAAGACGAAAAAAGTGAGGAAAATGTAGAAGTTCCAACTAAAGATGTGAAATCAATGGAAACTAGCTTTACAGACCTTATAGAAAGTTATAACATATTGAGTGGAGCTTACATCAAAACACCAGATATAAGAGAAGTATGGCAAAAATTTGAAGACAGGAGGACAGAAGATTCTACATCAGCCATCACTAATGTAAGTATCATGTAAGTTGAACTGCTAAAGAAAAATACACTTTTATGTAAACAACATTTATTTGGTTAAATATTTAGAAAGGTCATGCTGGGGTGAGACCTGGTGTACTTATCTTAAACAAATATTTGATCTATCTTTAGAATAAAGAAGAAGTTGTGCCGTCAGTGTCAAACCTGAGCCCTGTTAAAACCGAATCAATGTCTTTGGCAGTGCAAGTAGGAAAAATAGCCAATGAGAAAGGACTTGATATCCAAAACTTTCAATGTGCAGATTGTAAACAACCTCTAAATATAGAACATAAACCAAAGTAAAGTTAAAATTATTTGAAATTAACTCTATAATATTTTTTGAAAATTCTATTTTCAGTGTATGCAATTATACAGGAGATTATTTCTGCATATCTTGCATACATGATGAGAAAATATCAATTCCAGCGCGTATCATTCATAATTGGGATTTCCAGAAGTATTCTGTGTCTAAGAAGAGCTTTAATTACATAAATGAAATTAAAGAGCATCCTGTAATTGATTTTAAGGTAAATTTTAGTTCTTGCAGATGTTTTTATGGTTTTTATCTAACTATAATTTAAGGTATTAAATCCCTACATCTACGGAGCTGTTGAAGAAATGGCAGAACTACAAGTGTTAAGAAACCAATTAAATTATTTGAGAGCTTATTTGTATACATGTCGAGAACCAGTTATTGAACAACTTCAAAAGCAAATGTGGCCTAGGGAGTATATGTATGAACATATACATCAGTACTCTATATCAGTAAGTTATATTTTAGTTGCTTTTTTTTAACATAAAAGGTATTTTTTTCTTTTCATAGGACTTGCACGAAATTCAGAATAACGTTTTGGCTCAAGAACTAGAAAGGGTGGTTCATTTTGGAAAAAATCATGTTTTTAATTGTTGGTTGTGTAGACAGAAAGGATTTGTTTGTGAGGTGTGCAATAAATCCAAAGCTTTATTTCCTTTTGATGTTGAAAATGTTTATAAAGTAAGCATAAGCAAATGTAATATGTACCATAAGTTATAATACTGATATTTTTTCAGTGTGATATATGTAACGCAGTTTATCATAAGAACTGTCTTAATTCTTCAAAACCTTGTCCGAAATGCGAGAGAAGAAAGAAGAGAGAGATTCTACCACTTCTTGGTGCTATTACACTTGAATGATATAAACTTTTGTGCTAATGACAAATCTTACTTATATCTCAATGCCATTTAAGTATTTGGTTTTTATTCATAGCTGTATCCTATATGCCAGACAAGTGTAGTATGATTTTTTTTCCTACAAATTAATGGAAATTTCATATTCAAATATTAAAGTTTTGTATTTTCAGCCACGAGACATATATATTAATTAATTGTTTATATTAATAAAAATATTTTGTTTATCAATATGGAATTTTTCTATAAAGTTTTCTAAAAAATATTCATAAAAGTATTACAAAAAGTAAATGTTTAAATGCATAGGCAACTAGTTAATCAATAAATATCTCAATAACATTGAAATAAAAGCATTCACCATTTTGGAACCAAACCAAACAAACTTATCCTGACTATCACACTGTAATTAATTAAAATAGAAAATGTAAAGATTTGTAGTGGATTATATAAATAGCTATATGTTCGTATCAAAAATTTTGTTTGAGTGGACTTTTAAACTAAATTAATTTTTGATGTTTTTTAGTTGTAATACTAGAAGTTTTATTTATGTCAAAAGGATACGTGTATAAATAATTGGGATATTAAATTTCTTTAAGTGATTTGTTTCTTAATTTAGAGACAGTTTTAATTAATATGAACAACCGCCTAAAAAGTATTACAATAAACAATGCGAACGAAAATGAATACATTTTCTGCGACTTTTGTATGCTAATTTTCATTCTTTACAAATAGGAAAACATTTATCGCTCACCCTAGAAAGTTTTCTTCTGTATTTTTTTTTCGATGATTTAATTACAGAAAATATTTAGGTGAAGAAAACAGACATTCTTCTGATATCCTTTTATTCACGTACCAATGATTCATACGGTTCATTGTCGTAAGCAACAAGTATATTCATAATAATTTATGTTCCGTTTTCACTTTTTCGATGTGGGCGACTTGGTACCATCGTTACTCGTTACTTGAAACACCCCAGTTATTCCAAATGACTAGGCCATTTACATTTTTATATTTTTGCTCAAAATAGAAAGTATCTCATACTAAGAAAGTCGCTTTAATTATTTGTTACACTGTTTGAAAATTTATGTGGTACACCTCAATAACAAATTAGTCCATACTAATTAAAACGACATGTTTGACAAGCATATACTCTTAATATGAGTACTGTCTATACCGGTTTAGAGATTTAAACTTGAAGAAGATACACTTCTTAGAGCGTCAAGTAAGGTTCCATTAATTGTATATTACATACACTGTTTACAGCAGTTTACAAACTGTTTAATAGATGGAGAATATCTTAACCATCAAAGACCTAGTCCTAATTGCCAAAAGAACTACAATTCAACGAACTAAATACAATTCAATAGTCTTAAAAATAGTCCACGGATATAAGTTAATCTTGGACGCTTGTTCAATTAATTTTAGTAATAGATTTAAATCTAGAGGTTCTTCCGTTAATAATAATAAATATACCTCATAAGTTTACAATAATTGTAAGTTATTTTGATAGCATAAGAACACTTACCTTGGCACTGTTGAGGTAGAAATTTTTAGCTTACCTGAAAAGAAAAAGAACCATATTACTATAATATAGCAGTAAAGTATTTTTGAACTAACTCTTATTATTACTATTTTAGTTTTACAATATACGGGTCCGGCAATAGTGCGTCGGCTATGTGCCAGTGCCAGTGCAAAGCTAAAGTATGTACTAGGATGTATTTCAGGAAAATATTTTAACTTCTTCAGGATGGCTCAAAAAAGTGTGAGTGGATAGGGATTATTATTTTTAAATGGAACACCCTGTATATTATTGCATTTTTGGCTCCTTTCAGATCACTTTATATAATCCTAAGATGGAATTAAATCTATTTCTATAGTTTTAGAGATATTAATAAATAAATAAAAATTATATATTTTTCAGCCTTTGCAAAATAAAAGCATCACTACAATACACCAACTATCGAAAGACGATGCATCTTAATGATCAAGTGGTTTTTAAACAGCTTACATTGCTAAACCATTACACAGGGTGTTTCAAAACCCTCCTCAAAAATCCCTCGTATGAAGGATTTTAATTCTTAACTAAAAAAGATGCGCAACACAATCGGCCAACTAGAACTAAATATATTGAAAACACATGAAAATTTTAAGGTGTCCGTTTTTCGTGCAGTTGAAGTGATTTATTATTATTTTTGTTACAAAAAATGATTTAAAAATTATGTATGCAGATTGGGGAAAATAGATATTCTTCGCAAATTTGAGTTCAAAACTGGCAGGTTAGTTAAAGAGAATAGTAGGCAGGCTTAAAGAGATACATAGAGAATATGAAAGTATCATGTGGTTGCTTCTCCTATAGCGTATTCTGCCTGTCACGGCAAAAGAACAACTAATACAAACTGGAGGAAATGTGGGTCACCTTTGTATCCGCATCCTATACCATGTGCAATGGCCATCGGCCTTGACTTCGACTTCCTAGCAGATTGTATTTTGTTGATTTTTTAACTTTCTACTGTCTACCGAGTGTTATCCTGGCCGTTCTTCATAGTCCTATCTTATGATTATTACTGGAAAAGCTAGCTTCCACCGCTAAACTCGAAAACAGAAATCTGAAAAAAATTAAATATTTCTCGTCACTCGGAATTAAATATTTACCATATTTTTAAATAGGTATTTAAGTATTTGAGCTGAGGTCTCTATCGAAATAATAACCCGGGAAATAATTTTGGCAAATAACGTAACAAAAGGATAATAAAAGAATAAAAATATGCGAATATATAGGTGCCATTGTTTGATTTTATTTCAAAATACTTAAAAGATTCCTCTGACAAAATAAAGAAACCGTTTTGGTGCATAAATAATGGATCCTTTAAAGTCAATGACTGTTTGCGAGTGACCTTAAAATGTGTAAAAAAAAGAAAGTTTATTTTTATTCGCCATTTACCTTCACCTTGTTTCTTAAAAATAAGAATTATACTCATTTCTTCATAAATTTCGCATAAATCAGTAAAATTTTCATGATAACTCGTATTTCGAGCTGATCTATTTCAGAGCCATTCAGAGATAGATTTTATAGGGGACATTCTTATTTTATCTATAAGAAGCAATCGAAATTTTAATGACGGTAAATAAACTTGTTGGCTGAAAGAAAGTGATACAGAACAGCATTATAGTAGGTCAGGTCAACGAGATTATAAAATCAATAGAAAAAATCTTAAATTAATTAGAGAAGTACTTACTAGATCAGAACTATAATGAACGAAATTGAAGGATTATAGTGCTTGATTGTGATAATTTGATTTCAAAAGTAGAGAGTTTCCATACAAGTTTTTAGAAATTCCGAAAAATAAATTATAAATTTATAGTGTAAAGTTTGTCTAAAGAGTCTTTCATTTTAATTCACAGGTAAATCTATGTCCTGTCATTGTAAGTGTAAAAAGGAGATTACTTTAAAGGCCACAACTGTTACTGTCATGGATCCTTAATCATAACAAAACAAAGACCACCATCAATGTAAATCGTTATGATTTATTATAAGAATAAACAAAATAAAAATATTTCTGATTTTAAAATAGTGGTGATAATAATAAGAATCATATTTTAGCAAAATTCCTTCCATTGGTGTTACTGGTACTCTTAATCTGTGGGTTTTCAATGTCGTGACCTGCTTATAAGCTCCTCTTGCCTACTAAAGTTCCAAAAGAGAAAGTTACCATCTTACAAGCGGCGTATAATGGAACATGCATTCTTTTTCCCTTTTATTTATAACGTCGAACCCGATAGTTTTCAAGTCTATTTAGTCACACATTTTTTTAAATTTTTTTTTAATCTACGATCCCGCTTTTAATTGTAGAAAGTGTTTCGATCAAAGAACGAAGCCTAAGATGAGATATTTTCTATTGTGTTTTAAACAGAGATATAATAAGTTTTGTAGTTGAATGTTGAACTTGTTACGCAAAATGTCAAATGTATGTTAACCGTTTTGTAATCTTTAGTCGTCTTACATTATAGTACGGGAGCCCAAGATGTTAAATGAGGATTTGCTTGAGTGCCGTGGGGGCCTATTTATTGTGACAATTAGATGCAAAAAAGAAAGAAAAAAGTTATATGATGTATGCTCTTATACTGGTGAGGGGAACGTGTATAGGTTTTCAAAAATCACAAAGAAATAGCGCATGGACCCCACCTTTCCGCTATACGAAGGGGTAGAAAATGAGAAAAGAAAAAATATTCGAGCGCGTCTCACATATTCAAAAAAAAAATTAAGTGAACCCTAAGAAGCTCATATTCAAAACTTTGACGATTTGGAGACAACTATAACCCATAGCAGATTTGTTAGAAATATACATACAGTGATGGACATAAGTATGGAAAGATTTTTTTTTTCTAAAATATTTTGTGTAACTTTCTTTTTAAACTTATTTTAAATATATTAAATGAAACAACGTTTTGTAATTTATGGATATTTAGTTTTAATTTTCAAAAATAATTTCTTATTTTTCTTTTACTAAAAAACATAAAAATTACTGTGGACAGAAGTATGGAAAGAAAATTTTATAAAGAAACAAATCCTAAAATCTAATATTTAGTTGCGTAACCTTTGGCCTGAAGGACTGCTTTATATCTTCTTGGCATGGAATCCACAAGGTTTTGACAAATTTTGCAAAAGAATGTTCTGCCATTCATCTTGGAGTATTTCCCACAAATCTGTCGCATTCTGAATAGCCCTTAATCGAATTTTTCTTTCTAAATGCTCCCAAAGGTGTTCAATTGGGTTTAAGTCTGGCGACTGAGAAGGCCATTCCAGAACATCCACGTTTGCCTCCACAAACCAATTTTTTACCAATCGTGAGGCGTGTTTGGGATCATTGTCCTGCCGGAATCTCCATATTAGGGGCATCTCTTCTTCGGCAAATGGTAACATGTTATTTTGCAGAATGTCCCTGTACATAAAGCGATCCATTTTCCCTCTATTTTTATTAGAGGACCAACCCCAGCTCGAGAAAAGCACCCCCAGATCATAACACTACCATAACCATGCCTTACTGTTGGCTTCTGGTACTTTGCATCATATCTTTTACCTACTGGCCTTCTCACAAATGATCTACCATCAGAACCAAATATTTTAAATTTGCTCTCATCACTCCAGAGCACTGTGTTCCAATTTTGAGATGTCCAATTTAAATGGTTTTGAGCAAACCGAATTCTGTTCTTCCGATTTCTTTTTGAGAGCAAGGGTTTTTTAACGGCCACTCTTCCTAGAAGTCCTACCTCACACAAGCGTGCGATCAGTAACATTGATATTGAAATTGTCACAGATTTCCTCTTTTATTTGCCGGGAAGATTTGTGTGGGTCTACTAGAGAAATCTCTTTAATGGATTTTTCTATAAAAGGGGTGGTTTTTCGGGGACGCCCCGATTTTGGCCGGTTAGTTGTAGCTCCCAATGTTCGATACTTTTTTAAAATTTTCGAAACCGCTCCTTCTCAAAATCATTAATGATTTGGCAATTGTACACTGTTTAACACCTCTATTTTTTAACTCTATAACTCTGTTGCGTAAGTCCTCAGACAAATACTTATTTTTACCCATTTTTAACAATATGTTGCTTGCCTTTGCAATAAAATCAAACTAAACAAATCGATCACAACAGCAAAAATATGAACAAGAAAAAGCTTTCCATACTTTTGTCCGAAGCGTAAACAAAATATGTTGGTAAAAATAAACAATGTAGATAGAATAAAAAATTATCTTGTGAATATTTGATATATTTATGCGGTTGTTAGCATACGAAAATATTTATGCTGTATTATTTGTTTGAGCGAGATAAAATAGGAAATAAAAAATCTTTCCATACTTTTGTCCGCCACTGTACATAATATGTATAGTTCTGATCATCACACTTCACGCTTTATTGATGATCAGCTACTTCAGCTTGTGGAAATCGTCAGATTATATTATTCCCGCGACTCTAAAACCTCATTTCAGGCATTTCTATGAGTTTTTTTTCAAAATTTGAAATTTTTATAATTTTAACTAAAAAAAATAATATCTTCATAATATGGTAGTAGATTAAATTTACATGAAAGAAAACCCAGAAAAAATACAGTGGTTCTCAAAATTTAACCAAAAAAATTTTTTTTTCATAAATTTTCAAATTAAAATAACTCGGTTATTTAAAAACGGTAAAGAGAAAATATGTTTATTTTATCAAAATCTACCAGCCAGAAAATATATTTGCACTTATTTAAGACTCACACAGGATAAATGAATATACAGGGTGTCCCAGAAATAAGTGCAAGTATTTAAAGGGGTGGTAGATCTCGATAAAAGAAACACATTTTCTCTTTATCGTTTTTCAAATAAGTCCAAAATAACGGAGTTATTTTACTTTAAAAATTTCCAAAAAAAAAAAGATTTTTTGCCCAAATTTTGATAACCACTGGATCCTTTCTGGATTTTCTTTATTGTAAATTTAATCTACTACTTATGTTGCCATATTATCAAGAAATTATGTTTTTTTTAAACTAAAAACTAAAAAAAATTCCAAAATTTTTTTTCAAAAAATTCCGAATTTTCAAATTACAATTTTGCGTGTTTCTGGGGTTGAACACCAGTTAAAATACTTGCACTTATTTCTGGGACACCTTGTATAGGTAATCATAAAATGAATGTAAAAAAATATTTTTTTAGAAATAAGTGCGGTAGATACCAAGTGAAATATCCATTAATAAATAAATATTATTTGAAACCACACACATGTATTGGTGATTTCAGGTTAGGTACTTTCTATTTGAGAGTCTTGGTAGCGTCTAACAAATGTTACAGAATCGTTTAATAGGTTTTCTACCTAATGGAGATATATAGGCAATTTGTAATCTAGGGCATAAACGAGAATCCGCCAAAATATATATCGTATTGTAATGTCGGGGTGACTTTGGAATTAGGGGAGATATATTTTCGAGCCCAAGCTATCGGAAATATTAATGAAAAGTTTCTTTGTTTGTCTGAATTACACAAGAAACAATTTTGGTATTCACGCAAAGTTTTAAACGTTGTTTTTATCAATATAAACAAAACAGCAAAACGAAAAATTAATATTCATAACGGCTTTCAGCTATATTACTGTTTAACTGTCAAAACCAGTGTCAAATCGACACTATATAAATAGCATTGAACAAGGCACGCACGGACGGACTTTAATTTGTCGGTATGCATAAATATAATTTCTCTTTAGTGTTGTTTAAAATGACTCAACAGGCTGAATTCTATTGACCCGCATCTTTTTTCGCAACAGATCCTGCTATCTTCTTATGGAAAATCGATTAAAAATCGAAAGTTGACCCAATTCAATCCATTTTCATCCCTTAGCTTTTTAGGCCAATACAAGTTTTTGTAAATTCGGGACAAGTGAACTCTGAAATCCGAACAAAATCCAGATATTGTCAAAAAACAACGACAAAATACCTGACAGTGAGAGTTGGTGTCTGTCATTTTAATTCACAGGTAAATTGTATTTTTGTTTGGATGTCGTCTGACGATATTCTTCCCTGACTGGTTGGAAGGGCGGACTTTAAAAGGGAAATTAGAAGCAGTTGAAAAAGTTATAAGTATACTCCTGTACCTTTGTGAGCAGTACTAAGATTTGTACTGTATACGTTATATATGATATCAGAATTGGATTGTCCCTTTTTAATAGAAGAGAAAACCTTGAGCATTTCATTAGTTACTACACACATTTATCTGAGCATTATTAAATGCTTAATTTTATTGGTAAAATTAAATATTGCTCGTTATATACGGATACTTCCAAACCAATTTAGCCGTTGTACAATTAGCATGAGCTAAAATCTGTCGAGCCAGGGAAGGTTTCGACAGATGACTTTCAAAAAATGACAGAAAATACAATTTACCTGTGATTTAAAATGATAGGCAAAGTGTGTTCTGAGGATAGGCACAATTATCACTGTAATGGATCGTTGGCCGGACTTATATTCACAAAATGCACGTAATCGTAACAAAACAAAGACAAAAAAATCATAATTTACATCCACGAAAGCACCAAAAACGAAAAAATTGACCATATATGGGTACTTTCGAACAATACCGGTTTAATAATAATATATATTTGATGTAACGATTAAGTTAAGTCATTTTTACGGTTAGTTTTTTCGGGACATTTTTTAAAATTACGGAAACCTTAAAAATGCGGACATGTCCGTGTAAATCCGGACGTATGGAAACCCTAGAGAGACCTATATAACGGAGACTAATATCAATTTTTAAAATTAAGAGCTATTTTCTGGGAAAATATAATCAAAACTGTTTTACTCTAACCCTAACAGACATAATATTTATGACGTAAATATCTCTAACGGTTTGCGTCGGTTAAGAAACAAAATATGTCATATGTAAAATATATACTGACGCAGGTAAGTTTGTGTAACTTTCACTGGCTGCTTAAAGCCATGCACCCATATCGATGGGTTGGTGTACCCGGACACGAGAAAGTAATAGGCCAAATCAAAACGAAAACAGTTTACGCTAGAATGAGTACCTTAAAAAATACTTATATTAAAAAAAATATATTCCTATGTAAATATAAGTTTCTGTTTTAATAATTAAAATCAATAGTTATACATGCTGTCAAATACTTAACCTACTATATGTTTTTAATATTACTTTTGATGTTGCCTACTAATTTCACAAGGCAATTCAGGCCATCATTACTATTTAATTGAGATGCATCTGTGTTAAGACATTCAGAATAATTTTAGATACCTAATATGGCTACAGAGATCTCCATAATTTTTTTTTGGCAGTGTCACCCATAAGTCCGCATCAGATGAGAAATTTTTAGAAATTCCTTAATAGTTTGGTTTTGTGGATTGAAACAGTTGTTTATATTCTTTCAGAAAGCAAAATAAAACACTAATTCACCATAATACACCAAAACACTTTACTTTTAAACACTGGACGCGTGTTTCGCTAACCATGTTAGCATCATCCGCACAAGATTAAAACTCAAAACACCAATCTTATATACTACTATACTTAAGTTTCTATACTACATATTAAATAATAATTCATGGAAAACAATAAAAAAGACCACTAATGATACTAGAAAGTTAAAAATTAGATTTAATTACTTTTTTAAAGAAATGTTGTAATTGGGGGAAAACAACAATTGATCTACAAAACGTTTAGTGTTAATTTTCATTTGAAATAGGAGTACAATTAGTTAGAGCCCGTAAAGTTACCTTTTTGTCATATTACTGTGAAATGTGGATTTTCAAAAAGATTAATATGTGCCTCTCAGTAGCGGCATAGCGGGATAATAATATCTAGATACAACACCTAGAGTGATTGATTACATTTCGGGTAGCATAGTGGTTAAAATAAATTGCTGCAAATAAACACCCAGCACTATTAAGTAATCTAAAACGAGAATGGTGCCATATTCAAATTTCCTTGTTGTGAAAAAGTTTTAGAATGAAGCTGCACATTAAAAAAAAGAATTTCAGATTAAAAAAAATGCCAGATTGTCAGTTATAGACATTTTCTAAATCGCCATATCATCATTTTTAGTTCATTCAACCATTTCCAATTATGGTGGAGCCTCCCTTACATATTTAGATAATGGTTGGCTAAATGGGTCCAAGATATCCTTGCTAGTTTCTTAATATGGTTCCATCTTAATCTTAAGCGTATTGTTCTGGTTTCTTAATTCCTCGTGAGTATGATGCTGTAATTTTTGTGGTTCATTTATTGTCGTGTATTGTGTGGTATTTTGAAGTCAAAACGTGCGTTTTTTGGGCGAATTTTAGGGGCCCAATTTACGCTCTAATTATTTCAGACAGGTGCGTTCCCAAAAAACATTGCGAGGGCTTCAGTATTAGGTTTCTGTTGCTGTTTCCAATACAGCCTTTCATCCGCCTTACGATTTGGCATATTATATGTAAAATTTCATAAATTCGTGTTAAAAACTTGATAATTAACTTCAAAAATCAAAATATTTTTTTATAACACATCCCTCGGTTCAGCATCTATAAGGTTAAATGATAGCTGAAAGTTTGGTAGCCGAATTCCAAAAATATAGCATTTTTATGAAAACCTGATAAAGAGACAAAAGAGATACATAAAAAATAGAGTGATATAATTTGAGAGATAATTAAATTTTGTATTTGATGCTTGCAGAATATAGAGAAAGTTCAATTTAAATTAAAAGAAGTTATTATGATTTAAAACAATAAGCACTATTTTATAAGTGTATTGATGAGAACCCAAAATCAATGCTAAAATTGCGTTAAAATCGTCTCCAATAAAAATGAAGCTATTGAGAGGAATCAAAAAACAAACTTTCAAAAAGACGTACCTAGATATAAAATAATTGTTAAATTCCTTGCCTTGTTAACACATTCCACAGGGTGTTCCAAACTTTCATCAAAATATCAACATTTTGTTTTCCCTCGTATAATTGACATTGATGGAAACTTTCATTTTTAATTTAGAAAAACATAATAAAAAGTAAGATATTTTTTTAGCTAGCTCTTATTTAGAATTTATTTTTTGACACTCTGTATAAGCTAGCAAGTATTATTTTTATTAATGCAACACAATATTTAAAAAAATAAAGTAATACTTCAGTCAATATCTGGTGTTCGTACTTTTATAGGCTTAGAGAAATTAATCAGTAGAATTTTTACAGCATTTAAAAAAAATTGTAAATATTTCAAAAACTTTTTTTCCTTTGATTTTTGCCTGCCAAGTTCTGTCACCAACAGTTATTACTTGCAGTAACAATATCTGTATAAAACTCAGTCTTGTCGGTTCCAAGATAACGATCATACAGTGTGATTTAAGCGAAGTAAACCTTAAAAAAATAAAACACTAATTCACCATAATACACCAAAACACTTTACTTTTGCACTGGACGCGCGTTTCGCTAACCATGTTAGCATCATCAGCAGATGATAAAACAGTTTTAATCATCTGCTGATATTGTGCAAAAGTAAAGTGTTTTGGTGTATCGTAGTGAATTACTGTTTTATCTTGTTGTTGTAACACTAAGGCAAATGGTAATGAAGTAAACCTTATTGAAGTTCACCTTTATTTTAATTGTAGAAACTCAAAAAAATATAATAATATACAGAATTTTTACCATTTTTAAAAATAAATATTTAATATTATTTCTTAATTTGGAAGCCGCCACAAAGTTATAAATATTTTTTATTCCTATGTGTATCAGGATAATTCGATTTGTAGATATTATATAAAATTAGTGAACTCTTGGTTTGGTAACCAAATAATTTTGCACAGTGTGACATAATTTGATGACGAATAAGCGATGACCAGAGCATGTTCGAAAGTGCATTTGGGGTGACAAATACCGGATACAATTGTTGTGCAATAGAGCGTCTAGAGAAATGAAATAAAAGAAAGTGACATTGGCGTGTCAAAATCCGGAACTTCCTCAACGCCCGAATAGGACGAAGATGGTGGCTCGAAAACCCCTGGTCCGCGAGTGGGGCACACTTTCACGCCAATATAAAACCAACGGAACATTTTAAATTGTATTACTTTTAGCTTAACTCGCTGAGGACTGGCTGTCGTGTGGTAGAAAGCCGCGTTGTGACTTACGATATGCGCGATCTGTGTCAAGTGAAGTGTCAATAAGGACTGATATCATTTTCTTCGATATTTCTGTGCCCTTCTCCCAGACCTACCCTATCACTGGACTTTAACATATCTGATTTGGATTATTCACAGGTAACGTTAGTGATAATAAAAATCAACTCTTGCGATAGTAAGCACAGTAATTTAACATAAACAAAACATTTACCGGTTAGTTCAACACATAACTGAAAATAGTGTTTAACATTAATACAGGTAGCGTTACATTTTTTTATGAAACGTTTAACTGTTATTAGAAGCATTTAATGGCCCAGCTATATTTAAAAAAAATACGGTATGGTCGAAAAAAAAACGGCGGCAATCTTAATTTCCGAGGTAACTCTGACGCGTTTTTTTTTATCGTATGGTATTTTCATGTCTTCTGAGATGTAAAAACCGGCTTCTGAGATATAATAGACTGGCAAAGAAATGCGTACAATCACAAAGTGAAATTTCTTCGATTGCTACCGGCTGCCAATCTTTCTAGCTGTGTAAAAGATTTTATATTGAGCACACAGTAGATAGAAAGCAAGCCAGTGTGTCAATGGATTATGGGGCATGCGCTTGTTATCGCGCCGAAGAACATTATTACTACAGGTGTACGCAAACATCGATAAAATCAATCAATTTCTATACGGTCCTTTCTTTTTCGTTAATGTTTTTCTTAATTTGCGGTATATTAGTACGGAAAGTAGCTTATATTGTTTGTATGACTGTAAAGGAATAATGTACAACTACATCACACATGTTTCTTACAAATTTAGCGAATTATCAGAAAAAAGTAAAATACGGGTGCAAATAGAATTAATATAACTAATAAAAATATGGATAAAATATAATAATAGTTGAAAGGTTTTGTAAAATCTATATCAGAAAAAATAATAAATGATATAATATAAAGGGTGTGCCGTTTAAATAAATTGAGATTTTTTTTATTTTAAGTAATTAGTCGAAATTCATTAATTTATTTTGAACACCCTGTAGCATCTAACTCCAATATCTTTACATATATCTTTTTCTATATCTATATAAAACTTTCCTCTAATTTGAGTACTCAAAATTCAGAAATAATAGCGCCACTATTATTTTTATTACTATGCTGATATGTAACATTTCTTTAAATTTTTAGATTATCGTCATATATTTAGATAATCTCCTTTTAATTGGGTCCATTGTTGTCTATTGTGGGATATGCGGGTCCAAGTTATCCCTGCTAATTTCCTAATAGCATGGTCCCATCTTAGATGTAGTCTTCTTCTGGTTCTCTTAATCCCTCATGGGCTGTAATTTTTGTGGTCCATCTTCTGTTGTCCGTCCTTCTAACAAGGCGTCCTGCCCATTATTGCCACTTGAGGGATTTGATTCTGTGAATTACATCTATTCCCTGGGTCTTTTGTTGTATCCACACAATTTTTTTACTGTCTTTCTTTGATATTCCCAGCATATTTTGTTTCTTATGATGTCGGTTTTAAGTATCTACGTTTCGAATGCAGAGGTCGTGAATAGTAGTACAAGTTTTAGATACACGAGTCTTAAATAAGTGCAAATATTTTAGGGGTAGTATATTTCGACCCCAAAAACACGTCTGAGGTTTTTTCGCAAAAAAAAATTTGCTAAAAAACATAATATCGTCAAAAAATTTCCAGCATATTTCGTTTCTTATGATGTCGGTTTTAAGTATCTACGTTTCGAATGCAGAGGTCATGAATAGTAGTACAAGTTTTAGATACACGAGTCTTAAATAAGTGCAAATATTTTAGGGGTAGTATATTTCGACCCCAAGAACACGTCTGAGGTTTTTTCGCAAAAAAAAATTTGCTAAAAAACATAATATCGTCAAAAAATTGCAACATGGATAGTAGATTAAATTTACAAAAAAAAGAAAACACAGAAAAGATCCAGTGGTTCTGAAAATTGAAGCAAAATTTTTTTTTTAATTTCTAGTATTAGTAAAATATCTCGGTTATTTTAGACTTATTTGAAAAATGGTAAATAGATCTATACCAGCCCTGAAAATATTTGTACTTATTTAAGACTCATCCTGTATAAACTAAAAATTAGGGTGTTATATTAAAAAAAAATCCGCCAAATTTTTTTAACGATCTATTTATATACTCAAGAATACTTTTAAATTGAAATATCTGAGCATTCATTATTATTATCGTTGACTCGTCTTGTAAAATTCATTATCTGTTAAACCCATCAAAACAATGAACTAATATAAAACTTCATAGCTCGCTTTGTCAATAAAGTTTTAAGTCCGAACGAAAGTATAAACATTCTTAATAGGTCAAGAAATTTTTAATTAATGTTGAAACGTCATGAATATTTTGGAAATGAGATAAATAAATGGCCGAACAACTAAAAAGAATGCGCTGCCCGTCTTTTACGGTGGAAATAAATAATTAATTAAGAATTCTATAGGCAATTTAACATTTAAATGGGTATATTCTAGGTTATAAAAAGAAAAGTATCGATAAAAGCCAAAGAGAAAATCCACAACGTCCACATTAACATAGGTAATTATTTCGAGGCGATTATTTTCGGCAAATATCGTCGGATGTGTGCCACAGACACACTTTTATGCAATTATAAAACGTATAATTTGAAACTGCTCGCATGCATTTTTAATAATTCGTTATCATGGCTTTCAATTAATGCTTCCATTTTCATGTTCTATTAAGCTCGGCGATGTTAGCTCATTTATATCGCTCTGAAATTTTATTATAACGTTCCATTATTTACCTAACAATAAATTAAATATCTCGTTCTCGTTTTAGTTTTAAGCGTATTCAAAATGAAGCTCGTATTAACATTCGGTGTTTCTGTGTCAGGCGTACTTGTAAAACAGCAGTTTTATCATGTCGATTGCTATTTCATAGACCACTATGTCGTTTTTTTCTTGTGGTCATATATAATTTTAACAATTTTCAATTTTGTTAGTTACCATTTTTTAGAAATCAGGTTATAAAATATAAATTTTCTTATGCGTTGCGTTATCGAAGACTATTGTTTATTGTTTGGTGCATTGTTTCACAAGATCTGTCACTGAGTCGGTCGAATTTCTCTGAGCCCGGTTCTGGCCCGCTGAAGACAAACAATAAAAAAGAGAAAACACACGGAAAACTAATTGTCGCCAGGCGATTTCAATTAAAAGGCACAAAGAGTGTGTGCGATGAAAATTTCTAATATGCAACAAGTGCACCTGGGGCATCCATAAATGGTTGTTATTCTTCGAACGAGTTTGACCAATTCAGACTCTATTAGATCACAAGAAGCACTTGTTCCACTTTCTACAAAGGCCGTTCCAATCTCGAACATAGATAATAAATAGATACGGTAAACTGGGGCTACTTTGACAGTCCACAGATACTTTGATACGCCTTGGGTTATTTCTACACTTTCTGCCATTCACATAAAAGTAGAATCCTTTTGCTGCATGCTGTACTATTCACGAAATACAGGCTGGTCTGAATTATAGCCGGGAAACTTTGGTGGCAAATTCTGCAGAATTTCGTATAATTTTATGTCCTAAAATGCTTGATGTCGGAGATACTTAGATAGATTTTTTCCAAATAATTTCAGAACTAACGTCAAAATTTGGATGAAAATTGGTGTTTGGAAGTTTTCTAACATGGGAAATTCGATATCAATATGACTCCTACTAGTAGTTAGCTTACAAGTTTTTTTTAACTGTTTTGATGAGTAATATCTTTTCGTATACGCCCGAGGGAAAAATATATATTTTTGCCGTTTCCTACTTAAAAAATGATGTAAAAATCGCTAAGAGCAAGCAACCGCTCTTAAGATATTAGGAATTGAAATGATCAATACATATCATCATTGGCAAAAAAATATTTTGACTGCAATGACAAATTTAGGAACTTTATACTTTAAAAGAAAAATTTATTATAAAACAGTTTCTCTTGAACCTTTGACACAAAAAAAAAATTCCAAATTTATTATTTCAGTGACATGTATTAATTATTTCGATTCGGAATATCTTAAGAACGGTTGCTCATGCATTTTTTTAGGTAGGAAAACGCGGAAATGTATATTTCTTTCACTCAGTAGTGTAATACAGGTACGAACGAAAAGTTTTTCCCTTTGGAAATCGAATTTTCCATATCAATAAATATCCAGACACCAATTTTCACCGAAATATAAACGTTAGTTCAGAAATTATTTAGCAAAAAAAAACAATTAAAAATTAAATTTCTACACCCTGCATCTCCGAAACGAAGCATTTTTAGGACATGCGCAAATACGAACTTTTTTACTTATTTTTATCAGCACAATAAGTTGCCGATGTTTCCCGATTACAATTCGGATTACCCTGTATAACGTACAGATATTTAAAGAAAATAATAAGCTAAACATCTCGTATAACTGCAGTTTAGTCAAGGCCGATCTGTTACCTTTAACTGGTCGTAGTTTTTATTCCGTTTTATTTCTAATTGCTTCTCGCTAATTGGATATTTAAATTGCTTAACTCTCTGTGTATTTTCCGTCAAGTGCGATTATTCTTCCTCATGTTATATGGATCTTTCCTTAGCGGATCATATAACAGATATATTCTTTTCTTATTCGAGCTCATTTATTTAACAGTTTCGCGCTGGCTATATCTATCGTCATTCAGCAAAAAGTGCTCTTTTATTCAAAACCGCCGCCACTTTTGGGTACGGTTAGTTCTAATTGATTTATGCTCAAGATGTTGGTATTAAAGGCCCAATTATTATTGTCATGAAAAATATCGCTGTTTGGCTAATGTCTTCAAATGCAAATTGAAGAAAAACGAACAGAAAATGCAGGAACATACGCTTCTTCTCTTTATTGATTCCTCAAGATGCTCAAGATGTTACTATTAAAGGTCCAATTATTATTATAATGAAAAATATCGCTGCTTGGCTAATATCTTCAAATACAAATTAAAAAATAAAATAAAAAATTCAAGAAAATATGCTTCTTCTCTTTATTGATCTCTCAATATGCTCAAAATGATACTATTAAAGGTCCATTTATTATTATAATGAAAAATATCGCTGTTTGACTAATATCTTCAAATACAAATTGAAGAAAAACGAATAGAAAATGCTAGAAAATATGCTTCTTCTCTTCACTGATTTCTCAAGATGCTAAAGATGTTACATTAAAGATCCAAATATTATTATAATCAAAAATATAGCTGTCTGGCTAATATCTTCAAATACAAATTGAAGAAAAACAATTAGAAAATGCAGGAAAATATGCTTTTTCTCTTTACTGATCTCTCAAGATGTTACATTAAAGATCCAATTATCATAAAGAAAAATATCGCTGTTTGACTAATATCTTCAAATACAAATAGAAGAAAAACGAATAGAAAATGCAAGAAAATATGCTTATTCTCTTTATTGATCTCTGAGAAGCATATTTTCTGAAGCTGCCCAAGCTGCTAATATTTAAGGTCCAATTAATTATAATAATGAAAAATATCGCTATTTGTTTGATATCTTCAAATAAAAATTGAAGAAGAACCAATAGAAAATGTGGAGAAATATGCTTCTTCTGTCTATTTATCTCTCCAGATGCTACTATTAAAGGCCCAATTATTATAATAATGAAAAATATCGCTGTTTCGCTAATATATTCAAATAAAAATTGAAGAAGAACCAATAGAAAATGCGGGGAAATATGCTTCTTCTCTATTGATCTGCCGTAATTGGGTTTGATACACTTACTCGTCCGTATAATATTAGAAAGCTTCTTAAAACCAGAATATTTATGACGGAGATTTTACTTCACATAAATACCGATATAATTTGATATCGGTATTAAAACAAGAGAGATTGCTTTGGTTAGGGTGAAATTTTAAAAGTAGGTTTATACGTTCTCGAAGAAATGTAGCAATGTCGTCGATAACATTTTGTTTCCGGCTTTTGTGTTTTGGTAATAAAGATACCTAAGCAGATTTTAGATTTTATTAATTATCATTTATTAGAAATTACTTTAAATAATTGGCCGATCAATTGAGTAGTTGATTACTTAGGTATTTATTCTAATCTAAGGTTCAAATTTTTATTAATTGGGCTAGAAAGAAAAGAAAAAAGGTATTTTTCTCGGCGAGGCATGCTTTAATAATTATAAACATGATCCGAAGGGTAGGAAGTAGGCAATTAGTTTTGAAAAGTGACGAGATGTTGATGCATCTTCAGTGAACAGACAGCAGCCGGTCGGTGAACTGTGCTTACTATCAAGAGTGTGTCAGTAGGTCGCCATCGAGCGATGGAAGGCTACGCATAGCCATCACCAATTCATTGTCAAGGTGTGTTTTATTTTCTTACAGACGCACTTTAGGCCGTTACCGGCGAGTACACCATGACAAGGTCGCGGATGCTGTACGTACTCGGAACTTTAGCATTCTATTTATTTGGGGTAAGAAACTCTATGTCTTCTTTATATTCGTTTCACTTCAATTTCTATTTTGTTCTACTTCGTTTAACTAACATTCATCCAATTTGCTTTGATATTTTCAGAAAACAAACTGTGATGCGCCGCTGGATTCAGCATCCCTTCCTCTGGAACACAGATCGGTGTATGGGGCTCCCTTATCAGGGCCTGGCTATGCACCTCAGTCCCTCGCGCCCCTAGGAGGCGGAGGAGGGCACGAAGAACTCTGGCCATTGGCTACGCCCGACATGCCCAAGATCAAACACCTCCAAGTCCAGTGCGAGAAGACGCACATGCGCGTCAACATCGAGTTCGACCGACCCTTCTACGGAATGATCTTCTCCAAAGGGTTCTACAGTGACTCTCATTGTGTGCATTTAAAACCGGGTACTGGACACTTGAGTGCTACGTTCGAGATATTTCTGAACAGTTGCGGTATGTCGTCTTCTGCTAGTCATAACGTTGCTAATTACGGGGGTTCGACTCCTAGCGGAAGTTACGTAGAGAATACTATCATTATTCAGTACGACCCTTACGTGCAAGAAGTGTGGGATCAAGCGAGGAAACTCAGATGCACCTGGTACGATTACTACGAGAAGGCTGTCACGTTCAGGCCGTTCCAGGTAGACATGCTGCACGCGGTCATGGCTAACTTCCTGGGCGACAACTTGCAATGCTGGATGCAGATACAAGTGGGAAAAGGACCGTGGGCGTCGGAGGTATCGGGAATAGTGAAGATCGGTCAAACGATGACCATGGTGCTCGCTATCAAGGACGATGAGAACAAATTCGATATGTTAGTCCGTAACTGCGTGGCCCACGACGGTAAGAGAACTCCCATCACGCTGGTCGACGATGTAGGGTGCGTGGTCAGGCCGAAAATAATGAGCAAGTTCCAGAAAATAAAGAACTTCGGACCGTCAGCCTCGGTCGTGTCCTTTGCCTACTTCCAAGCGTTCAAATTCCCTGACTCCATGAACGTGCACTTCCAGTGCGTGATCCAAGTGTGCAGATATAACTGCGCCGAGCCGAAATGCGGGCATGGGCCTGGATTAGAATACGGTGTACCGGCTTTGGGTGGCAATGCCCTAGGAGGAGGAGGTGATTACGGACACGCAGCCGAATACGGACCACCTCCAGTGGGCGAATACGGTCTCCCACCCGCATTCCCCGACCCCAGACACCCTTCAGGACCTACCGGAGCTTACTCTGAACAAAACGCCGACGTAGTTCCTGCTCCACAGGCACAAACCTCTTCATCTTCCACTTCAAACCCACCGAATTTGTCTTCGCCCGCTCCGCATCCTGGTGGACAAGGTAGTAACGAGATCCATCTTCCTCCTCCTCCGCTGCCAGGACACCACGGCCTCTACACGACCGTGAAAAGGAAGAGCAGCGTGAACGACGAGTTGGAAAGTAAAATAGCTACTCTAGGGGGACGCCCAAGGTCAGTAGAGAATCTTCCTGATGAGCTACAAGGTGCCAGACGCAAGAGAAGTCCAGAGGTGATGAGTTTCGTGGTCAGTCACGTTTATAAACGCGAGGCTCAAGAAATGACTGATGTGAACACGAGCAGGACTATCCAGGTTGTTGCTCCTGGCGACGTTAACTTCGCTCTGAATGCTGCTCAAACTAACGAGACTGTCGTTATACAATCCGCTTCTTCGCACGATCCAGAGACAATTTGCATGTCGGTGCCAAGTTTCGTAGCTGGATTGGTTATGTTACTTTTGGTCCTGATAGTGGCCAGTTTGGTAGCTGCTTTTCTATTTGTCAGGGTACGTGCTATAGATAAAAAGGGCCTCGCCACGACATTCGTTAACGCTCGTGGTTACGATAATTCCGAATTTGTTAAAGTTGCGAACTGATACGACCAGAAAAATTTAAAAGAGACGCTATTTTAGAGTTCCAAAGATGTTTGTGAGTGAATCTGCGAAGGCGATCGATGCCTTGTCGGCGACGGACGTAGCGTTATCATATGATCAAAAAGAAAATGAATTGAAACAGTCAGGGAACCTTATATTCAGAATTAATTTATTATATTTTATGTTACATGAAATTTCATGACTGATTTGCTTTATTTGCCTTTTCGGTTATATAATCTGAATGAACCTCGTCATCGAATTCTTTTCTTCTGTTATTTTTCTTGACTGTTCCTCCAAAAAACAGTTTTATTTTGACTTGTGCCGCTAATCGGCCACAGCCGTTGGCTGCATGACTTATATTATTATTTATTTAATTTATTTTTTTATAACTGTATCCTAGCTAATGTATTGTCCCAGTACGGTGTAATAATTTTATTTTATTTTCCGACTCAGTCAAAAACCAAACCTAGTCTTTTCGAGTGGAAATTAAATAAAATGACTACAGGTACGCGGGGTAAGTACAATGTATCATGGTAGTACTCGACTGTTTTTCTTAAAACCTTTTTTCCAAGACTCAGTAAAACAGGATCTCCTAAATCTTCATCTAATCAGTATTACTATTTATTTCTGTTCTATTTGACTCCATAAAAAAACATTATTGTAAAAAGACGTTGTTGAAAAATTAACATTTGTTTTTTCTCATCAAATAAAGTTATTTCTCGTAATCTCTTTTGATTTATTTTACCTAATTAATTCCTTTTATTTTATGAATAAATGAGTACAAAACAAAGGGTGGATTTTACAGCGAATGTAGAATAATTTAAAGGTAGGAAATAGCGGTGAAAATTATCCATATAGGCGTGCTAAATCGTTAAATCCAGGGGATGTAGCAAACACCCAAGTTTAAGCTCATTACGGCTCGTCGTCAACAATATCATATTCTAATGATACAGATCAGCTATGCAGGGTCGTCATTGGTTTTTGTTTCCATAGCGACGTTTCGAATATACTGCTGAATGTTTTCACACAAACATCATATTCAATTCAGGAATGTCTCTCCCGCATTGTAACAAACGTTATAAAAGAAAGTTTCTCAATCTTTCTTTCACAGAATTTTTTGTCAAAGAAGACAACACATTTTCAGTATTATTTTATGAAACATATATAATATACTTGAAATTAGGTATTTAGGGAACGCTTTGATTAAATTTCCATTTAAGAAATATATAGCAATTCGTTTTAATCAAAGATATTTAGTTTAAATATCTTTAGTTTTAATACTCTAATTAAAAGCGTATATTATATCAAATATTTAAAGTTTAAAGGAATATAATAGACAGGATGAGTCTTAAATAAGTGTAAATATTATTAGGGCTGGTAGATCTCAATAAAAAAAAAACATATTTCCTCTTCACCGTTTTCCAAATATGTCCAAAATATCCCAGTTATTTTAGAAATTAAAAAATTTCGCGAAAAAACCTCATAGATGTGTTTCTGGGGTCAAAATAAACCATCCCTAAATATATTCGCACTTTTAAGACTCATCCTGTACATATAAAGACAAATAATCAATTTATTTGTTTTTTTTTCATCATCAATCTCTTCACCGATGTATGACGGACGAAGTAGTATATAAACTATGATAAAAGGCTAGCAAAAGAAATGCATTATAGCAATTTGGAGAGTAATGAGAACAAATGGTGGTCTTCTGATGCTCCCTAATGTTTAAAATGGATAGCGAACTCCTTGCTTTTTGTAATTTAAAAATATTGTAAGAAAAAATACTTGTTAGATAGTAAAAATTTTGAAAATTTTAGCGCCTATAGGCAATTTTGCGTAGATTAAGAGTATATTTAATTTTAAAGAGGCTTAAATGCTTTGGTGCTAAACCCTTGTTTTTGAACGATTTTTGATTATGGCTAAGCTAAAACTATCCTTATCCTTGCAGCTTTTAATGTACTCCTAAGGCCACAATGGTTTATATTTTTTTATTTTATACTTTTTAATTAATTAATAACAGCAATTTCATCAAAGTTGGTTACTTGAACAAAATCCCTAATTTTTGTGACTATACAGGGTGGTCCGAATTGTATTCGAAAAACTTCGGCAGCATATTCTGCAGATAAAAATAAGTAAAAAAGTTCGTATAAATTTATGTGCCAAACGCTTCGTTTCGGAGATACAGGTTGTAGAAGTTTCATTTTTATTCCGATTTTTTCCAAATAATTTGTGAGCTGCCCCCGATATTTAGACAAAGATTTGTATCTGTGTGTTTTTTGACGTGACAAATTCGATTTCGATGTCAGTATGACTCCTACTTGTAGGAGGCGCCCCTACAAGTAGGAGGATTGTGTTTTGTATACATTTCCGTAATTTTTACGTAAAAATATCTCTTGGTCAAACTTGCTGCGAGAATGGTTTTCAAGATATTTGGAATCGAAATAGTTAATACATGTGATAATTGAAAAAAATGTACATGCTGACTGGATAGATATTAGTCTGAAATAATAAATTTGAAATGTTTTTGTGCCAAAGATTGAACAGAAACTTTTTTATAGTAATTTATTTCTAGAAAAAATCATCATTAGCTTAAAAAAATACAAAGTTCTCAAATTTATCATTTCAGTCAAATAACTATCTACCCAACATGCTTATTTTTTGCCAATAATGACATGTATTGACTATTTCCTTCTAAATATATTGAGAACGGTTACTCGTAGATTTTTACCAAGAGACATTTTTACCTAAAAAATTACGGAAGTGTATATTTTTTTCACGCAGTAGTTTTATACAGGTACGGACACAAACTTATTAGTCTTCAAATCAGTTAAAACTCATTTAGGTGGCGCCCCCAACAAGTAGGAGTCATATAGACATCGAAATAATATTTCTCATGTCAAAAAACATCCATACACCAATTTTAATCCAATATTGATTCAATATTGAAATCTAAATATTGATGTTGAAAAAAAACGAAATAAAAATGAAACTTCTACACCCTGCATCTCCGAAACGAAGCATTTTAGGACATACCTTTATACGTTTCCCGAATACAATTCGGACCACCCTGTATGTATAAAACAAAGTCGAAAATATATCCATTTTTTGCTGCTATTTTTACATGGTTTCAAAAGTCGTAGAAAAATAGGAAACAAAATAAAAATATCTGAAAATTTCAACATTTATTAGAAATTCTATGGAGGTTACAGAGTAGACTATAAATTTTGAATAATCTTGTAAATGAGTTAGTTCTATAATGAGTCGTACAGACGTCTCAATTATTGTTCTTTTCTAAAGTAGCAAAACAATCCTAGAAATTTTAATCAATTTTTGACAATTTACTAATGAAATAAAATATTTCTTTTTAAAACAGGTGTTTTTTCTTTGTCTTTGTTCATTAAAATATACGCCATTATTAATACTAGCCAACATAAAACAGTAAAACAACCTTATTAGTTTAGTATAAACAGCTAATTGCATTGAGTCCCAGGTGAATATTATAATAACATAAGTTACAGGAGTTGAAGCAATCAAATCAGAAATTACATTGGAGCAGAGGCAGACAAAGATAGAGATGTTATAGTAGGGGAGCCCACGGGGAAACTTTAGGATTTACTGAGGATATTGAGGAATCAAAGCTGCTTCTTCTAATGTTGCTGCTTTGATAAAAATTGACTCTTTTACGCTTCTCTATCCTATGTATATTTTTTACTTTTTTTCTTCTTAATTAATACTTTATTTTATATACAATGAAAACTTTAACAATTAGTTTTAAAAGTAAAATTAGATATAAAAATTGCCGACTGTGAACTGTCTGGAACTTGGTAAGAGAGGTAAAAAAGTAAAGATATATATAGATAGGTGTTGAATTTAAGTTAAGTGATATAAAATCGCAAAAACAGAACAAGTTTCTTCTTCTTCTTCTTAAAGTGCCTTCTCCATTCAGTGAAGATCGGCAACAACCATGGCAAATTCCTCTCTATTTTTCGCTCTTCTCAGCAAAGTATGTGAGTCCAGGCCTGTCCAATCTCTGATGTTCTTCAGCCAGGAGCATTGCCGTCGTCCGGGTCTGCGCTTTCCCTCAATTTTACCCTCGATGATGAGCTGAAGGAATGCATACTTGCTATGTCTCATGATATGGCTCAAATAGGCTGCTTTCCTCTTTTTTATTATGTCGAGGAGTTCTCGGTCCTTGTTCATTTGGTTTAGAACTCGTTCATTCGAGACACGGTCAGTCCATGGTATTCTCAGCATTCTGCGATATACCCACATCTCAAATACTTCCAACTTATTCATTTAGCTTACTTTGAGTGTCCACGACTCAACCCCGTAGAGAAGTGTGGAAAGTACGTAGCACTTCACGAAGTTGTTTTTTATATGGATGTTGAGACGTTTATCGCACAGTAGGTTCCGCAATTTTAGGAAGTTTGATCTAGCCATCTCAATTCGAGCTCTGATCCCAATGTCTGGGTTTAGGTCTTCACTAGAACAAGTTTAACCTAATTAATTAGTATGGTATAACGAAAATGAAATGACAGAATATAACAAAATGGGAGAAATCTTGTATCCTTTTAAGTAGTCCCACCAAACATGAACCTTTTATACAGGGTCGTGCGTGTATGGCAGCCGATCAGACTAGTAAAAAAATGATCTTTAGAAAAACTCGAGTACGTCAGCAATTTGCCGATTTCCTAAAGCTGAAGTAACTAAAATCATCAGGTAACTAAAATCATTCAAGTGTCACAGAAGAAGTTATTTCTTCTTCTGTGAAAGTGTGGTGCTAAGAACTACATATTTCTAAAAAATCAGCTATAACTTTTGGTATCGTCCAAATCATCAGTCTTTTGAATAGGAGCTTCTTTAACTTTCACGTTAGTAAAATGGATTTTCAGTGATATATGTTAAGTCTATACAGGGCTCCCTTACTATTACATTCATACAGTTTGAATTGAGGTGTGGCTCTCTCAAAATGGATTTCTCCATGAAATTAGTATTGTTAACATCTATTCCTCTTTAGTTTTTGAAAAGCAAGACATATAGGACGTCGGAAACTGGATACAGGTTATCGATAAGAATAAGTTTTGATAAATAAATGTTAGGAATAAAAAGTCAACCTGTAAAAATAAAATAAACCCTCCCTAGAAATTTTAATTATTTTTCAGTACCAAACAGACAGAATTCGCTATAACGCTTCGTTTACTTAGTTTTCGTAAAAATTAAAATACTATCTTCTCCAAGAAAATTTAGCGAACACCATTTTGTTTGGAAAAAAATCATAATGATTTTTTGTCTAAGTATTTTTTATAATAATAATAGCTGTTTTTTTTTTAAATCATTGGATTGACCATAGTTGCAAATTTTTATGACTATTATGTAGGAAAAAAAGTCGAAAAATCGCCCATTTATGGCTATTTTTAAACATTTTAAAAGATCTTTGAATAGTAAACATAGTCCTAAAATTATGAAAATATCAGCATTTGTAAAATTTTTTATATTGATTCAGAATACACACCTGTTGAAGGTTTTAGATATTTTAGTTTTGCGAAAGAAAATAATTTATTTACCCTTGTTATTGATCTATTTTTGAAGATAGTTAAAACGCCCCCTAGATCCATTGCTGTTCTCGTAAGATTACAATGGTCTATATTTTCTTATTCTAGGCCTTTTAATTAGTCAATAATAGTAGTTTTAACAAAATCGGTCACATTAATGCTAATTTTTGGCTATTTTTTACGCGTTTTCAAAGGCCTTAGAAATATAGTCTCAAAATTATGAAAATTTCAGTATTTGTCGGAAATTTTATGTAGATTCAGAATATGTACATCTTTGAGGGGTAACCTTGGCTTTGTGAGAAAAACATTTTGGACCCTTGTTTTTCAGCTATTTTTGATGAAAGTTAAAAGTCACTCAGCGATTTTTGATGATAGGTGAAATGCAATGAAAAAGTCGATGTGTTCACAGAATATGTGCCTCCATAGGCCTTAGAAAAATAGTCAACATAATGAAAAAATTCTAAATATTTGACAGTTAATAGAAAATTTTATTGAGATTAGACAGTTAAAAAAAAGTAAATGTCCACATATTATTGTATCAAACAAATTTTGAATAAGTAAATTATATAATTACAGATATGAGTGGTAGATGGAGGAAGGAAAGCGTTGATATTTTTATAGTCCTAAATCCCAGAGAATATTTTTATGGTGGTATGAAGAGCTCTAATAATAAAACAAAAACAAATTCATAAAAATCTGACAGGATATGGCGTAAGGATATGATTATATGGAATTTACGGCATAATACCGAGACCTCCCCCGCTATGACCATAACGTCTTTATCGATAACGAAATTTAATAACGTTGGGAAATCAATAAATGACTCATGAAACATAAATTTTTCCTGTATTATTAAAAATCGTTCGCTTGTTTGTCCAAATAGCTGCGGGCACGATGCCATAGACTCGTAATTGAGGGTGAAAAGTTTATTAGATGCGTTTGTTTTGCTCTGTAGAAAGAGAACTAGCATAATAATAATAAATTCGGTAAGCGGTCTCGGCCAAAAAGCTGTCACAGAACAAAAGAAGATTCCGGGGACATGTTTGCCATAGAATTATATCCTAACTTCCATATCTATCTCCGAAAGAAATAAGTTAATCTAGATAAGCGAGACGGAACTTGGGCTCATATTTTATCCCAGTTCAGGTGTTGTTTTATTTATCACATGAAACAGCGTAATTTAAAGAGAAAAATAAAAATTTAACTCCGAACTACCCACAAGGGACAGTTAACAATTTCATTGTAACACATACGGGCTGTCCATAAAATATCGGCACAGGTAAAGAGTACAATAACTACAACACTATATAAAATATTTAAAATGTTTGAGTAGAAATAGTAGTTTCACGTTTATACCATATTAAACCAGAACATGTAGAACTGGTTGCCTAAATCTGAATCCACGACACTTTAAGAAAGACTTGCGCTTCTAAATATAATGAAATTTAAAGCGTAAAGATAATAAAAATATTATTGTATTTTAAAATAAAAATTTATTTAAACTAGTAGCATTATTTATTTGTTTGCAAAACAAAAAATATATTTAATTTTATTAAAATTATTTATTTTTCAATTACGTAGATATATAATTACTCCACCAATATGTCAAGAACAACTTATTAAAAATAATATAAAAATTAAAATATAAAAACACAACGTAAAATATAAAAATGTAATATTTAATTAGATACAAAGATAGATATAAGATTTTAGTTTAGTAAAATGATAATTTTCGTTATATATTATAAATATTTTTAATTATTAATTATTATCAGATTTTCAAAAGTCTTGTTTCAAAAATAGTACCTAAGCATAGTCAAATAATTTTGAAAATTTCTGCCTTTATAAGAAATGTTTTTAAATGCTAAAATGCTTTGGTTTTGTTAGAAAATTACGTTTTTAATTTTGTAACTCTTGTTTTTGTGCGATTTTTGGGTGGTTAAAACTATCCCTACCTCTATTAATAGCAGTTAGTTGGTTTTAGTAAGGCTACAATATGCTTTATTTTCTTATTCTACACATTTTAATTAATTAATAACAGCAATTTTATCAAAATCGGTGACTTGAACAAAACCTCCAATTTTCATGACTATATGTATGGAAAAAGTCGAAAAACTGGCCATAGTTTATAGGAAATTTTATGTAGAGTATGGATATGTGTACATACAAGGGCTAAAATGCTTTCATTCTGTAAGACATTAATTTATTAAACCTTTGTTATTGATTTGAAAGAAAACTAACAACTATGTAAAAAAGTCTTTAAGAGAGAATATTTTAATTTAGCATTAGTTATATTTTTAATAACAAATATAATTATTTTTACGGAACATGGTATCTAAATAAAACAAGAATGATCGTGAGGCACAAAAAACACACAGAATTCCGAAGAAAAAAGAGCAGAAATGAAATGAAACGTGCCATTTTTAATAGTTCGTTCGACTGAGCCCCAATAATAACAGATTAAATACATTTTTTAATTCATTTCACCGATAATAAAATGAATCTTTTGCCATTACTAATTAGTTGTTTGCAAATATTACCGTCGTTAACCAACCCGAATGAGGATATGTGCCCTAGAGAGATCCCAATCCACTTAACGAAAAAACAGAGAGAACAACTACAACAAGATTTCATGGCGATGCTTGGCGTTTCGAAAAGACCAAGCTTCAATCCGGAAATTATAAATAGATCCAGTTCAAAGTTTCTTCTTGACGTGTACAAATTTTTAAAACAAGAGGTAACTAGCAAAAGGGTCAAAAGAGCTGCTTTATATTTCGGCGAGGAAATCCTCAACAAAGTTCAAACCAGCGACCTTATAGTTTCATTAAACATTCTGAAGCTCACATCAAAAGGTATATATAATAAAAAATAACTTGCTTTGTCACAAATTGTTTTATTGTGTAGGCAAGTATCACAAACTGGCCTTTCCATTGAAGAACTTCCCGGAGTCTGAATCCCTGATCGATGCAGAACTGAGACTGTATCAAGAGGAATCGACTCAATACTATGGATCACGTTCAATGTACAAAATATCCCTATATACACCTATCGAGACCAAGAGTGGACCAATCAAGTTGAAAAAGGTTGGAGAAAAACTAACTACAGCAGGTATTATTTGAAAATGTAAAATAACTAGATTAATCAAGTGATGGCGAATCTCTGACCTAGTTAGACCCACGCTAGATTTTTAACTGATACTGTAGTTCTTATTTTTATCGATTTGTTAGGTGTTATCATTTTTTTTTCTTGTTCTGTTATGAGTTTTACTATTGAAAAATAGTTTTTGTTAAATCTAAAACTTACTATAATCTCTCCAACAAATCAGTTGATCCAAAAAAAAAACAGAAAATACGATATGCCTGTGAATTATAATGACAGAGACAACTGTCATTGTTGAATCCTCCCGTTGGATAGACCATCTCTATTTCAAATAATATAAAAACTCTTAGTTAAATAATAAATATGACATTGTAGAAATGGACATGTCGGACATGTAGAAAATACGAACAAATAGTTGGTGTAGAAAAATAATATTCTACGTGTAGAAAATACGGTAGAATATGTAAAATTTTCTACCCAATCCTGCCCCCTAAAAAAATATGAACAAAATTTGTCCTATGTCTCAAAAAGCTTCGCCATCCCCGGTTTAATGAAAGGAAATTATTTTTATCTCTTTCTAGAATATGTTGGATGGCTGTCGATAGACATTTCATACCTATTCCGCCTGTGGTTAAAGTCCGGTAGATCTCTAGAAGAAATATATCTTTCAGTATCTCCCTACGCATCTTCCCAGAAGGATGAGGGATCCCATTTTACATCTTTAGAAACTCTTGGTTTGATTCTTCAGTCCTCTACAAGTCAGAATCTGCCTTATATCATTTCTTTCTTGAAAAATGATAATAAGGTGAGTGCGCTTACTGGAATTAGCAACTCGACAACACTCGAGATAAATTATTAGTTGTTCCAGATTAACCTGAGGCCGCCCAGAGACACCTCGGGTTTCGAGATGTTCGAATTTATGGAAGACCTGGAGGCAGACACTGGGTGCAGCATGTACCCTTATAAAATCTCTTTCAGAGAACTTATGTGGGACGACTTCATCATTGCACCGGCAGGATATACATCAGCATTTTGCAGAGGAAGGTAAATATGTATGTTGAATAAGTAGCAATAAATAAGTTAAAAATTTGACCATTTCTGACTATTTTCGATAAATATTTAAGGATCTAAAACAAATAATAAACAAACAACAAAAAAATTACAAGTACAAAATTTTATATAGAATAGGAATATTTACACTTTATTGAAAGACTTAATTGATTTGGTCTGGTTCTCAGAAAATAATTTTTCGAACTCTGTTTTTGAGCGATCTTTGACGTTGGGTGGCTTATATTTTCTTATTCTACACTATTAGTGCTACACTTCTTCATTAGTCAATAAGTAATAACATTTAGAATATATACACCTTTGAAGGCTTAGATAGCTCCTGTTATTGAACTAGTTTTTATGATGGTATGGTTAAAGCGTCCCCTACGTCCATTACTGTTCATGTAAGACTACAATGACCTATATTTTCTGATTTTACACCTTTTAATTAATAAATAGAATTTTTTTTAGAATTAGAATTTAGAATGAGTGGGAGGGGGGTTAATCACTTCGACCTTACAGATCCATTGTGTCCCCCTTTCTTGAATCATAACTCATCATACAGTCCCAGGGCTTTGACAAAAGCCAGTATCTGGGACGGTTTTATAGAGGGTAGTTCTCCATCTCCAATATCAGTCGTACCAAAATTCATGGCACGAATGGTTGTCGTCTCGGCGCACTCAGTGATGAGGTGTACTGGTGTTCACCATCTTCCCCACAGAATCTGCATTCGCCATTTTTTCTTAGTTTCAATCTACTGAGGTGTTCATTGAGGAGACAGTGTCCTGTTAAAAACCCCTGACAATCCGAAGATTGTTCTTACTCAGACCTAGGAAGATCTGTGATTTTTATTGATCATAAGCCCTCAGAAACTTCTTCGAGTGTCCTAGACCATTGCAAGATTTCCATTCCAGGTTGCGGATGGAATCTTCCAAGTTCTTGAGTTCCTCCTTGAGTTGGTTACCACTTGGAAAGCAGAACGGTTCTGGTCCAGTTAGTGGAGTGTTCGCTCCTTTTCTACCTAGATTATTTGCTTTTTCATTGCCTTTTATCCCTTGGTGAGCAGGCACCCAGTGTAGGAGGACTTTGTTTTCTTTGCCTAATTTATTCAGCTTCTCTATGTATTCTTTGACCAATTTCGAATTGATTGAGACTGAGTTGATCGCCTTTAACGCTGCTTGACTATCAGATAAGATGGCTATTTCTTGTTTCCGATAGTTCCTATCTAAGATAAGTTGTACGCATCTCTCGATAGCGTAGATTTCTGCCTGTAGGATACTAGGGTAAGTGCCCATTGGTTCGGAGTAATTAGCTCTCGGCCCAATCACTCCGATCCCTGTTCCCGTATTGGTTTTGGAAGCATCAGTATACCAAGTTATGGTATGATCTTTTAACTGCTGGGCAAGCGTTTCGCTCTTCCAATCCTTCTTATTGCTCAATACTACATTGACATGTTTGTCAAAGTTGTACGTTCTTGGCATATCGTCCACTGGGAGTTGCATGAGTTGTATTTCCTTTTTGAGGGTGTTCCAAGCCCCTGATCTGACAATTCTCCCAGTACTAATTCCGTTAGTGACCATTCTAATCATTGTCGCATTGGCATATCTACCAATGACAATGTGCAGTGGTGTTAGATCTAGAATGACCTCCATTGCTGCTATTGGACAGGTTCTCATGGCTCCTGTGATGCAAACACATGCTAGTCTCTGGACTTTGCATAGGTTTAGCCTTGCCGTCCGTTGCTCTAGTTTTGTGTACCAGGCAACTGCTCCATAAGTAATCATGGGTCTTACTATCATGGTATACATCCAGCGCAAAATGTTAGGGGAGCAGCCCCATCTATTTCCGGCCAGTCTTCTGCATATCATGAGAGCCTTTATGGCTTTGCTGGTAGTGTTCTTAATATGCCTGTTCCACAGGAGTTTACTGTCCAGGGTTATTCCCAGGTATTTAACTTCCTGTGTTGGCAGTAATTAATAAATAACACCAGTTACATACAAATCGGTGACATGACAAAAATCGTCAATTTTCCAATTTTCATGGGTCGAAAAAATCCCATTTTTGGCGACTTTTTTACTCATTTTTAAAGGTCTGAGAAAGATAGAGAACATATAGTAAACATTGTAATAAAATTATGGAATTATTTAAAGGCTTAGACAGCTTAGTTTTGTGAGAAAATTAATTTTTTGGACCCCTGTTTTTGAACTATTTTTGATGATGGTTAAAACGTCCTCTACTTCCATTCCTGTTATAGCAAGGCCACAATGGCCTATATTTTCTTATTCTACACCTTTTAGTTAGTCCATAACGGCATTTTTACCAAAATCCACGATCTGACCAAAATCGCCAAATTTTATGACTATTATGTATGGAAAAAAGTAGAAATTTTACCCATTTTTGACTATTTTTAAACATTATAAAAGGTCATTTAACACATGAAATGTCTCTGTTTAGGTGCAGCTTTCCGTTGAAAAGGCCTATTTCAGCCACCAACCATGCCTTGGTGCAGAGTTTAGTATTCCTGAAAAATGAAGAGGATGTCCCTGAACCCGTTTGCGCTGCAAAGCAACTGGACCCACTGAACATCCTCTATAAAGACGAGGAATACACAATTTTAAAAAAATACAGGGATATGGTTGTCACTGAATGTGCGTGCCAATAAATTATGTTTGTATTTTTGTAACATATACACGGATATTGTAATAATATATTTGTATTTTTGTACTATGTTTATGTAATGAAATTGACGCATATATTATGTCCAAATTATAATAAAAACTTTGAATTTTTATACTGTAGTTCTATATTTATATCTACAACTTTTCGTGTTTAGTAATTCTTTTAAATTAATTTAAAAAAATCCGATTTTACAGTCTGATGATAATTATTTTAAAATACAGAAAAATGGAGAGATTCAGGCCCACAATTTTTTTTCATATAAACAAAGTACTCAAGCCTTCAAAGGAATACATATTCTTCATCAATGTAAAATTTCCTAAAAATGATCAAGTTTTTTACCATGTTTACTATTTTCCCAATGCCTATAAATGATAGAAAAAAAACAAAAAATTAAATTAATAAAAATTAGCGATTAAGCCATATTTTTCATTAATTAATTAAAATATGTAGAATAGGACTAATTTCCCAACAAAACCCATCCATTTAATCTTCTTAAAAGTATAGATACTTTTAATCTACATAAAATTACCTATAAAAGATCAAATTGCTGACTTAGGTTATTATTTTTCGATACTCGTAGAATAACTATTAGTTATTCTACCACTTTTTTACAATCATGATTATTGTCGATTTTGGTCAAGTCACCGATTTTTGCTAGTACAACAAGAAAATATAGAGAGCATTGTAGACTTGCGAGTGCAGTATTAGGTTTTACAAAATCAAAAATCGCTCAAAGGCAAGGATCCAAAAAATGATTTTTTTCAAAAAAAAACTATAGTTTTTTTTTGAGAAAATTCATTTTTGACAGTTTTTCTGACAAAGACACGTTTCGATTTTAAGAAGTATATAATTAGAGGTTAATAGGTAAACTAAATATTTGTTTTCCATAAATGCTCAAATTTATATAATTATGCTAACTGTGTTGTTCTAGGATCCTTGACGATAAAAATTTGATCTTCTGAGCAAGTCGCCGAAGTTGAAGAGGTGTTGATTGACATTTTTGGAAAATATAAAGCATTTAATTTATTGAGCGAATGATAATTGTTGAATGAGGCCTCGGTGCAAAAGTGACAACAATAATTGTCGAGTGTGCGTGGATATATCGGACCTGTTCGAATGCGCTTGTATTTATATCGCTCTATCCGTCGTGAGCGTCCCGACGCTCAGTGGTGCCTCAATATCGGCGCTGGATGTATCAAAATGTGGCTGAGGCTCCTCATCCTGTCGCTCTTTTCCTTCACGTTCATACTATTCAAAAGCGACATGACCAGTGCACACTTGAACTTTTTTATCACCGAAGAAGAAATGTCTCGACTATTAGGTAAGCTTCTCAAAAGAAATCCACTTCTTCCCAGTGTAAACTATTTCAAGCCATTTTTATACTCGCTTTTTAAAATCAAATTTCGCGCCTACAGTAACTTTTTATTAACACATATAACTACTTTTTTATTATTATAAAGTATCAAACCTTGTAAAGATATTTGTTTGAAATGGGATACTTTCATATTTTTAACCATGTAATAATTAAAGAGTATGATTTTTTTTACTGAAATCAAACTTTATTGTTTATTTTTTATAAGTAAGCCTATTAAGAGTCAGATTATTTTTCAAGTTTTCATAAGCCATAAAAAATCAATAGCCAAGGGACAAGGGACATAATAATATTAATAACTTTGAAAATTTGTTATTAAATTTCAGAGACAGTTGGAACAAATAAATAAAATTAAATTCTCTAAATCAATTTCGTTTTCAATTGTTGCCGAGTTAATTTATCGTTTCCTATTTCAGTTCCAACAACAAAAACAGCGTTCCGACTGAAAGTTTTTAATGGTTTTTCTTAACCCTTTAGGCAAAACAACGTGCAAAATACGTTTCATTTAAATTAAAGGGCAAATTAAGGAACTTGAAAGGGTAAAAATGTTCAAATGCTTTCAGTATGTAACTCACTTTACTAGAACGAACTTTTAATGTACTGCAACTTTAAAAAGCCTGCTTATAACACAAGATAAAAAAACTGCTTCGCTCAATTTTTAACTAATTGATCGCTCGTTTGTGTCGCTAGAAATATCATTTTGTGCTATTGTGACAGATATAACAAGGTAAGAGTTCTAAGTAAATAGGGAAAGTGTTTGGAAACACGCAATAAGATCATTAGAATAGCTCTGGTTCTCTTGAGTGAAGGTACACGACAAACCTTTAAGAAAGACCATTATATAAGGATTCATCTCGGATAAGATATTTCTTAAACTTTTTAATATTAAAGTACAATGACAAGACCAGAACTGATTATTTATAAAGAACATAAATAATTTTTTGGGAAAAATCCGTAAAAATTGAAGCTTGGAGAAAATAATTAACAGCTCGGAAAACTTTAAAACTGCGCATATATTCGGCAAATCCCCTGCATATGTAACTAAAAGTTAGATTTATTACATGAAAAGAAGCTTGAAATTGTATTCATTGGATACAGACAGTCGAGATGGGGTTTCCAAGGTGTATAACAAATGTCTCCAGTGGCAAATGAGACAGCTTTTCCAGTCAATCTTCATTTTTTAAAAGGAAAATCTCGAAAGAGATGGCGCTTGAAAAATTTCCCCAATAAAGGGTGCAATAAGGCACCCTGCAAAAATCTTTCATTAATTTGAATTAAGTTCGGAAAACGTACACCCATTCATGGTGGTTATACTATTAAATAAGCGCTAAATAGGTAGAAATTTCGTCTGCAAGCTTTTGGAAACATTGCAAACGTGACAAGAAATGCAATAAATCATTTAATTTTTGATGCATATCATCGCTATGTAAGGTCAAAGTTAAGACAATCAAACTTTAAAAATATTTGTTCTTCCCTTTTCGATATTCCCATCAAAAAACGAATAAGAAATAGGGATGTTTTTTTTCGATATATCGATAGCCATCAAATGTCAATATGTGGTATTCTCGAATATCAAAATTATAGATATATCTTTTTATATCAATGTACTGCTAGCTTTTTCATAAGCATTGGTTATTGAGAACTAGGTATCGATATACAGGGCGAATCTTAAATAAGTGCAAATATTTTTAGGGGTAGTATATTTGGACCCCAGAAAGCTCATTGTGAGTTTTTTTTTCGCCAACATTTTTTTTTTTAATTTTTAGTTAAAAAACATAATTTCTTGATAATATGGCAACGTAGGTAGGAGATTAACTTTACATTAAAGAAAACCCGGAAAAAATCCAGAGGTTCTCAAAAT
The DNA here is from genome assembly GCF_002938485.1 of Sitophilus oryzae. NCBI lineage: Eukaryota > Metazoa > Arthropoda > Insecta > Coleoptera > Curculionidae > Sitophilus > Sitophilus oryzae. The sequence continues at coordinate 9,883,916 of NW_022146479.1, forward strand.
TTAAGCAAAAAATTATTTTTAAGTAAAATAACTCGGTTATTTTGGACTTATTTGAAAAACGGTAAAGAGAAAATATGTTTCTTTTATCGACATCTACCAGCCCTACAAAATATTTGCACTTATTTAAGACCCACCCTGCATAAATCGAAATATTAATATGTATATGAATAATTATGTGTTATAATTATGCGATATATCAAAATTTATTATTGTGAGCAATTTTTATTTACATTTTTAAAGACATCAATAATTGAATATTTCAAAATTATTATTAATTTATATTTTCAATTTTCTTTACAATTTCATAAGGCCACTTTTTATGAGATGAGAGGATATAGTACTAGATATACTTACAATTAGGGATGATTTTTTTTTCGATATATCAATCTATCAACTATCGATAATTATCGATAACTATCGGATTTCGGTAATAAATCGATAACTATCACCATATCGAAAATTAAATTGTACTGACTGCGTATGAATTGTGATAACTTCTGGATAGGTAAAATTCATTGCCGCCCATTCCTAGTACGAACTCTTAATGGTAAAAACTGGTATAAAAATGCCGGAGGAACAATCAAAATTAAGCTATCGAAAGTTGGCTCGATCATAATTACATGAAAGCGCTTGAACTTATTCAAAGTGGTCTGAAACATAACTCATACTCTCTATATCTCCTTATATTAACGACATGATCGAACGGAAATTTATGTAATGAAGGTTAAGAGCCTTTGTTAGGGCCAGATTCAAAAGTTCCCTAACTCACCTCAGCGATGCCAGCGCGGCGTACTTTAACTTTTTAATATTATTATCAAACTTGCTAGTTTTCCGCTTGTTCTCTTTTTCCTCCAAAGCTAATACCGTCTCACACCCTTAACCACGAAAGTAATAATGTTGAATTATATTCGACTTCCTGAAATATGCCTTGTTCATCCGACCAGCTAAAACTGTATTTAACCTATCGATATCTATCTGTGTCCAAGTAAAAGCTTTTTTACTTTAAAATAGTTTTTTTGGTGTAAATACTTCTATGTCCGGCCGAGATAGTCTCGGAGCAGTATGGGACTCTCTCCTTAAGCTGACTGGATAAAAATACTCACTAAACATTAGGGTGTTTCAGAATAAAAAAAAATCCGTATGGTGTTGAAAAGTTGAATGTACATTTAAAAACAAAAATTTTGGCGCCTAGTAGAACCCATAATATTAATATTAAGGTTTGTTGTTTTTCCATTTAAATAACACAGAAATTTTTATTTTTTATTTTAGAGTTTCAATAATTTCGGAATGGTTTGTTTCCACATCCTCGCGAGAAAAAACGGTCAAAGTTCCTCAGATCAACCGTCTCAAAGATATCAGCGATCAAAAATAACACGAATCGAAAATCTCAAATATTTATATTTTTAAAATCACTCCAATTCTGTTAACCTATGACTATTTTTTTGTTAATTTACTCAACACATATCTCACAAAATGCACAAATATATAAATATCCTTTTAATTAAATTAATATTTATTTTGCGCTACGTAATAATATATTAAATTGTGAGGATATATAGTGTTACTCATTAGTTGATATGTTTACTCAGTTTTAATGTGCTGAAACGTTCAGGAACTACATTGGCAACGTCGCTGCTAATCTTCCAGAATGAAATGAGCCGTCCGTCCCACCACCCTTCGGCACGCCCCTTTGGTCCGTTATAGCGTACTACCAGTTTTACTTAGGTATGCCTTGAAGTCGGAATCAAGTCTCGAAGCTTTGAACTCTTTCAGTGTTTTCAGTAGCCTTTGGTTTCTTGTTTAACGTACCCTTTGAATCTGCGAATTTTCAAGCATGGTAATGACAGTGTCAAATGTGTGGAAAATAAGCCCAAATTACCCGAATTTGTCCTTTCACAGGTGGTGGTATTGTTTCCGCCAGTGCCGTAATTGCCGTACAAGTGTCTCACAAAGTGAGCCTCTGTCAACAAAAATAATTTTACCAGCATTTGCCACTTTGAGCTATTAAAACAAGAACGTAGTAGCTGGTAAATTGAATTCTATAATTCGTCCCAATTACTACTTAACTGTTGTGTAGATCATAACAAATTTGAATATAAACGTTGCATTTTAAACCCTTATTTATAAGCTGAAAGTGACATTTTTTCTAAAATTGCGTCATATTTCCTTTGGTCATTATATACGATATTCTAAAGGAATTTTGCTCAACAAATAAACAAAGGTGTTTACCGGCCCTTTCTACATTTCATTGTGCATTATTATATCTACCCCTTCGGCCCGTTTAAACACTTACTCACCGTACAAATACCCTTCCTAGGAGTTATTTGTATTTGGTGTGTTTCTAATTCCTTTTTTAGAATGGACGAACCAAAATAAATTTTAGGCTACTAGTTTTATACATACCACATGAAGCTTGGACCCAGGTCTTCAAAAAAGTTTCTTTTACCCATTACGTTTTATTTCAGGTTCTTTATTTCAATTTTTACATAAGATGGGGCCACTGTAACGCACATTTTCAAAATATTTTGCCAAACATACAGGGTGTATCTAAACCGCAATACATATAATTTAATACAGTTCATATGAAGATTGGGACATTTAACTCAAATTTGATTGTTCGATGAAGGTACCTTTAAAAGTAATTGATTTGTAAATAAACGTAATATTCATTATTATGCGACAGAAATCCCATACTGTAGCAATTTCTGTAATTTGATAATTTCTTTAATGATAAATGCCTCTCATTGAGAGACTAAAAGGCACTTGCCTCTGTATCAGAGCCTCATCGCTACTGGCTAAAGAAGAAGTAACTGAAAGAGTCAAATCTTTGTCTTCTATATTTTCAAAAAACACACAATTTTCATTTAATATTGATTTCTAGGTATAGGAAGTTATTACTGGCACAAGATTAAACATCTACACAGTAATTCTTTGCTAAGGAAGCTACTGATTGCGAACTAAATCCAAATCGTTACTTCACTACTAATTAAAGTTCTTTTACATCAAAGGTAAAACCAAAACCTAAATTATCATTTGAGATTAAAATGGGAAGTTCTAAATACTGTTACCTATTTTAAACAAGAAAACATTTTATAAGTTTCTACATCTCTAATTAAATTTGGACGAAAAGAATATTTCTGTTTGCTGTAGGTAATTTTCTCAGGGAAAATAAGAAAATAAAAATAACTTTTTAAGTAAAAAAAAAGTCAAAAAGACAAGTTATTCTAAAAAAGGACTGTCCTTTTCAAAAAAGGACAGGTGGCAACCCTAGGTATTTCTGGAATGGAAATTTAATGGCAAATCTACAACTTTAGTTTGAAAATATGTTCCGGCCACCTATGTTAACAAAAATGTCTAAAATGTGCTTTACCATTGCCTCCATATTCTGAAAAAAAATTGAAAGAAAAGTCACCAACCACACACCTAATATAGAACTGTTTCGGAAGCCTGAGTCACCCTGTAAATATTCAAAAGTAACTGAAAGTTTATATAGAAGTAACTGAAAGTTTAAATTGAAAATCGACGTAGGAGCGATTTTCGAAAAGCACCTACTAACGTTTCAACATAGGTATATGTGGGATATTAATTATATTATTATATTAGACCTTATAACAAAACTCATCTGATGAAAAACTGTTAATGTAGTATATTAATATGGAGTAAAAATTGTACTAATTAATTTACTTTTACTTTACTAATTAAATTCGTTCCAAAAACCATACGCCACTGGCCATTAGAACAATCCAAATGAGTCTAGTTGCCGGGGTCGGAAATTTTAGACTTCTCTGTCTCTTCTGTCCTTGTTTGACACATTGGAATGTTTGATACACTACCAACGAGTATTTATGAATGAGATGTTCGGTCTATATTTATAATGTCTTTGGTTTCAATAATTTCGGAATGGTTTGTTTCCACATCCTCGCGAGAAAAAACGGTCAAAGTTCCTCAGATCAACCGTCTCAAAGATATCAGCGATCAAAAATAACACGAATCGAAAATTTCAAATATTTTCCAAAAAAACTAGAAAAATTATCATACTCGATATTAATATAATTTTTCCTGTAAAATCACTCCAATTCTGTTAACCTATGACTATTTTTTTGTTAATTTACTACACAAATATATAAATATTATTATTAATTATTTATAAATCTATACTAATATAAAAAATCCTTAAGTGGACTGGACATACTGATTAATCAATGATCCTGCCTAAACCACTCAACGTAAGAAGCTCACTCTAAAGTATACAGGTTGATTCTAGGGTGAGGTTCGATAAGAAAAGGATTTTTCGGAATTCCAGTTCCAAGAGGGTGAAACCACCCCTCAAATATTTAAGGCAATATTTTTATTTAAAAACGGTCAAGTTTCCGAAAAAACGCTAGTTAAACACGGTATATTTTATTTTGTTTTTTTACATATTTTAAGATTTTTTTAAAAATGTATACAGGGTGTTTCGAAAAGTCCTGGTCATTGATTAATCACGATCCTGCTTAAAGCGCTTGACGTAAAAGCTGATTTTGGAAAAACAGATTGACTTTTAGGATGTAGAGGTTCGATAAGAAGGGATTTTTTAAAACTCGAGCGGATAATAGGGTGAAACTATCCCTCAAATAATAAAATATTTTATTTAAAACCTGGTGAGTTTTTCGGAAAAACTCTTAAACACGTATATTTTATTTTGTTGTTTTACATATTTTAAGATTTTTTACAAATTTATACAGGGTGTTTCAGAAAATATGACCATTGAGTAATCACGATTCTGCTTAAACTGCTTGACGTAAAAAGCTTATTTTTGGCAGACGGATTTTTCGAAAGTCAAATTCCAACCAGATGAAACTACCCCTCAAATATTACCAAGTTATATAATAATATCGCCCTATTGTTTTTTCTCATGCTGACATAAATGTGAGAAAATTTTATCCAGTTTTTAATGGAAATTCTTGCTTTGCTGTATCATCACCATTACAAATGATTAATTCGACGCGAACGAAGTCGCTGGTACACGCTAGTTATTTATAAATCTATACTAATATATAAAATCCTTAAGTGACTGACATACAGTACGTCTGCTGGATCTGTGTCTATGAAAGGAATGCGGACAAAAAACATTTAAATAAACAACAATATATTTTATACGTCGACTTGCCGAGTACGTCACCGTAAATCGGTCCGCCCACTCATTTTATTGGCTACTTGTAAATTTGTCGAATTTTTATTGATGAGACGCGTCGTCTAATTTTTTACGAAAAACATCGAGAGAATATCGTTTCCCCTCTCACGGATACCCCGTAGCTATAGAACGGACAGACGTACTGTACTGATTAATCACGATCCTGCTCAAACCACTCAACGTAAGAAGCTCATTTTTGGCATACAGGTTGATTCTAGGGTGTAGAGGTTCGATAAGAAAGGATTTTTCGAAATTCCAGTTCCAAGAGGGTGAAACCACCCTTCAAATATTACAATATTTTTTATTTAAAAAACGGTCAAGTTTCCGAAAAAAACGCGTATATTTTACTAAACGTTCTCTAACAACGCTTAAACACGTATATTTTACTAAACGTATATTTTATTTTGTTTTTTTTACATATTTTAAGATTTTTTAAAAATGTATACAGGGTGTTCCGAAAAATCTGGTCATTGATTAATCACGATCCTGCTTAAAGCGCGTGACGTAAAAAGCTGATTTTTGGAAAACAGATTGACTTTAGGGTGTAGAGGTTCGATAAGATGGGATTTTTCGAAACTCGAATTCTAAGGGGGTGAAACTATCCCTCAAATATTAAAATATTTTTTATTTAAAAACCGGTGAGTTTTTCGGAAAAACTCTTAAACACGTATATTTTATTTTGTTGTTTTACATATTTTAAGATTTTTTACAAATTTATACAGGGTGTTTCAGAAAATATGACCATTGAGTAATCACGATTCTGCTTAAACTGCTTGGCGTTTAAAGCTGATTTTTGGCAAAGGGATTGACTGTGGGGTGTAGAGGTTCGATAAGGAGGGGCTTCTCGAATCTCAAATTCTAAAAAGGTGAAAACGCCCCTCAGATATTACAATATTTGTTATTTTAAAAACGGTTAGTCTTTCGGGAAAACGCTTGGACAAGCATAATTTATTTGTTTTTTTTACATATTTTGAAATTTTTTAAAAAATCATACAGGGTGTTCCAAAAAATTGGGTAATTTCTTAACCACGATTCTGCTTAAACTGCCTGACGTAAAAAGCTTATTTTTGGCAAACGGATTTTTCGAAAGTCAAATTTCAACGAGATGAAACTACCCCTCAAATATTACCAAATTATATAATAATATCGCCATATTGTTTTTCTCATGCTGACATAAATGTGAGAAAATTTTATCCAGTTTTTATGTTAACGGAAATTCTTGCTTTGCTTTATCATCACCATTACAAATGATTAATTCGACGCGAACGAAGTCGCTGGTACACGCTAGTATTATTTATATATTTGTCATTTGTTTTGAGGACCACAATAGATCTGAAAAGGTCGCAGTAAATCAGGCCGATAGCCACCTCGACGAATTAGATTTGATTCGTCTACAATATCATCGAAGTTACGAAACGAAGATCGCTGTCATATTATGTTTTTTTTTCAACTGGACGCCGTTTTTTTCGGTTATATGGAGCTTTAAAATATAAAAATAATTTCTGAAAGCTGAAAAAAACGTCACCCTCCCCTCAAAGAGCAATAAAAAGGGAATTGATAAACGTTTAAAAATACGGAAAAGGATCCAGGGATGTTTCAGAAGACGAAGAAATAAGAAAAAAAATGTAATATGTTTACATCTCTTGGCAGAGGCTGAAAATTGAAATGGCAGCCATAGTAACCGAAAGCTGCCAAAACGAACGTATCAATTTGCACGGAGCTGAACAAGATAAAGGGAAATAGAAAACAACTCATTAAAATTGCCCAAATGGCAATCTCTCTCCCAACTAGCCGGTTAAGACCTAAATTGGGCACAAGAATATCTGGAGTTGTGTGAATTGCCACGAGCCACAATTAAGGATAGGAAAATGACGCATTTTCTCACCCTGGAGAAACCCTGTTAACGTGTCATTTTCACAATTTATGCGGGAGAACTACAAAGAGACATTTTATCAAAAACAACAAGCTAAATGAAAAATACTCTCTATAATATATAACTGTCGAAATTTTAATTAACTTCTTAACGTAACTTTAAATTCGGTAAAATAATTATAACGGCTTTGAAATATTTTTTTTTATAAAAAGGGAAAATAAATTTTAATGGAATTTCTTTTTCCTCTCGACTTTGCAGTAGAAGTTAGTTCAGGTGTAACATTTAAAAGTGAAATGACACCAGACAGGACGATTTTAGATAAATGTGTTTCCTCCCAGCCATCACTTCTTGTTTATATTGTCCTGCAAACTGATTCTGTCCCAGCAGGTTTGGTCCTATTGTTCGTTGTGGCAGTGACATTCGAAATTGTTTTGAATAAATATTACTTCTTTAAATATTTTCTCCTTTTTCTATAAGTATTTCATTATATTGTTCCTGGATTTTCAAATATATGGAAATTCCTTATGTTTACTGTTATGTTACGAAATAAATGTCCTTAATGTTTATTTTGGGTTATATAGGGATTGTATCCTTGTTGACCTGTCCTCCATTGTCAACAATATCAAACGCTTCAGCCTATAGATGTTTGTTTAATAAACATTAGAGAAGTTTCCCTTGGCAACAAGAAAGAAGGAATGATATTAGCAGTCTATTTTTTTTCATATTTTTATATCCTCTTCTGTAAAAATCCCTTATATTAGTGTAAACTTTGTGGGAAACACCATGTATTTCTTCCCGAGAATTTTATTTTTCAGATAATTTCCGGAATAAAGTTAGGATGTATTTAAAATCCACTGAGCAAATCGGAGCACTCCTTTATTTCCATTTTTCTGATTTCCATCGAATAATATTCCGAATTGCTAGTCGTTATTATTTTAAATTGAAATTTTTCGCCGTATTCCTTATGATTATATTCCTCCAACTTGTTTTTATTTATCTGTTTTCAGTGTAAATTATTCCAAAATTATGCAGGATTCCTTCGAAATATATTCCAGAAGAAAAAAAGGAGAAACTAACCCCAAGATATATATTTTCATTTTTTTTTGTGGAAAAAGACATAAAAACTATTTTTTTTTCTGCAATTTATGGTATATCTTCTGGAAATAAATCTGATAATTTAAAAATAGAGCTATCAATTGTATTAAACCAGAAAGAAAAAATCTTTTTAGATAGGGTTTTTATAAGTCTGGATTTACCCGAACATGTCCGAATTTTTAAGGTGTCAGAGGTGGTCCGGCCGGAATTTCAAAAAATGTCGGGAAAATGTAACCGTAAAACAACTTAACCTTGTCGTGGAATATTTTAATCATTACAATGTCACATATTATCTACTAAACCGACATCGTTCAAATGTATCCATATCTATCTGTTTTTTTTTTCTTTTCGGTGCACTCGTGGATGTGAATTGTGAATTATTTTGACTATTTTGTTACGATTATACAGGGTGTTTCAAAACAAATGTGAAAAACTTCAGGGGGTGATTCCTTGTTCAAAATAAAGGGGAGTTTGCTTTATAAACGTTGGGTCAAAAATCAACCATTAGGGAGATATCGCGGTACAAAAATGGCGGAAAAATAATGTTTTTATTTTTTATCTTGAAAACGAAAAGAGATAGACTAATGAAATTTTATGGAAGCATTACTGTTATGAAAACACACTTTCTGGTAATTTTTTCACTTTTTTAAAATGAGTGGAAGGGGTTGAAATAAACTACCCCTATCATACTTGTTAACGAAATTTAAAGAAAAATCTTATCAAACACATGCAAAAAAATTAATTTGGATAGTTTAGTTTGTTTAGAAACTTTTTTATCTCTTGTGTTTTTTTGATAAAACTCACCGATTTGAAATTAAAAAATAAAATGTGAATCTTTACATGTCAGGACAAAACACATTTTTAGATTAAGAATCTTAGAAAGAAAATAACGATAATAATAATCATCTATGTAATAACGTATTGCGGTAGAGTAATGTCAAATAAAATAATATTAGAAACATCCTAAAAAGTAACAGCGGCCAACTAGATTTTTTCCTAAAAAAATTACAGCAGCCCACTAGATTCTTTATCAGAAAATGTTTTTTGTCCTGACATGTAATGCTTTACATTTTATTTTTTAATTTCAAATCGGTGAGTTTTATCAAAAAAATACAAGAGATAAAAAAGTTTCTAAACAAACTAAACTATCCAAATTAATTTTTTTGCATGTGTTTGATAAGATTTTTCTTTAAATTTCGTTAACAAGAATGATAGGGGTAGTTTATTTCAACCCCTTCCACTCATTTTAAAAAAGTGAAAAAATTACCAGAAAGGGTGTTTTCATAACAGTAATGCTTCCATAAAATTTCATAAGTCTATCTCTTTTCGTTTTCAAGATAAAAAATAAAAACATTATTTCTCCGCCATCTTTGTACCGCGATATCTCCCTAATGGTTGACTTTTGACCCAACGTTTATGAAGCAAACTCCCCTTTATTTTGAACAAGGAATCACCCCCTGAAGTTTTTCGCATTTGTTTTGAAACACCCTGTATATGTACATTTATTACAGGATATTCAAGTTACGATTATAAATATGTACATTCTGAATATACATAAGTCTGTTTAATGATCCATGACGGTGTCAGTTGTGCCTGTCATTTTAATTGACAAGTAAATCGTATTTTCTGTCACTATTTGAATGTCATCTGTCGAAATCCTCCCTGAGTCGTTGGGCTTTAGCCCATTCTAATTGTATATGCAACGGATAAATTGGTTTGGGAATATCGGCATGTAACGTACTAATATTTAATTTTACCAATAAAATTAAGCATTTAATAATACCAAGATGTAAGTGTGTAGTAAATAATGAAATGATCAAGGTTTTGTCTTCTATTAAAGGACAATCCAATTCTGATATAATTTGTAACGTATACAGTACAAATCTTAGTACTGCTTACAAAGGCAAAAGAGTAAAACTTTTTCAACTGCTTCTATTAATTTCGCTTTTAGTAAATTCTGTCCGTCCTTCCAACAAGTTAGTGAAGAATATCGTTAGACGACATCCAAACAAAGACACAAAATACAATTTACCTGTTAATTAAAATGACAGACAACACTGTGAGATATTCTCCTCGTTAGACAAACTTTACGTAAATTAATTCATAATTTATTTTTTACCGGATTACGGAACTCACTTTTTTTGGAATTTCCAAAAACTTATATGGAAATCCTATTTCTAAATGGTGTTTTATTATCATTATTTTCTGAAACAGCACATAGCTGGTATAAAGATTTTTTAATTGAAGGACTGCACTGTTGGGACGAAAATTCGTTCCATTAAATTAACTTTGCCCTAGTAATAAATCACAAAATGGCACTTGGGTAAAAATTGTATTAAAATACATTATTTCACCGACCAACAGAAACACAACTTAAAATTATTGATATGTTTTTTGTGCATTCGCCCACTAATGATCGTAATTCATCAAGATTGAAAGCTTTTTTGGTTATTGTAAATTTATCATATTGAATATTTTAGGGAACAGTACTGTAGAAAATTATTTGTTGGGGCGATTTTTTTCGTTGGGTTAAAATGAAACAAAGTAAATTTAATTCAAAAAACAATTTAAAAGGTATCGAGCAACGCGACCGCGACCGAACAGTCGCGATTGAACAATATGGTTGATTGTACAACGCAGAGGGGTTAAAATGCAACAAAACTTTTATTTACGTAGTATTACGGCCTTTTTCCAGATACATAATATATGTAGTTAGCAAAACAAGCAAAAAGTAATCATTTCAGTAATTTACATGTTCCATTTTATCAAGCTGCACATGAAAGTACATTCCGCAGAAAATATTTCTCCTAAAACACGCACAGTTACAATTTTATAATATCGACAGCAGTTCAGAATGGCTGAGACAAAAACTCCAGCAGCTACATTTATGAGGGTTAACTAGTTAGTTTCGCCGATCGTTGCTAATTTAAGGCTGAAAACTATCTATGAGAAAAAATATTGTGTGCCCCTCGTAACCAAGCAGCAGGATGTAATCATACGAAATCGACGTAAAAAACTGAACACAATCCCTTTAAAAATGTTTAAATACATTTCATACAACTCCAGAATAAGCTTTTATATATATTTCTATTTTTCAATTGAATTTTGAGGTGTAATTTCGATAAAACTCTGCCAAAAGCTTTTATAAGCAAATCTGGGACTCGTGAAATACCAAATACAAAACAAATAGAACAGAAAATTTAAAATTGCTTTTTTTACGTTACAGAAAGTTTTTTCCTTATGGGTATATCATTTTCTTCGCAATCTGTCATCCAGTCATTAGACGACCAAAGATAAACTCACTCAGGGGCGTAGATAGGTGTATGCTATGGGGGTGGTCCCCCAGTACCCCCCCCCCCCTTATCTACGCCCTTGAACTCACTTAGATTTTAGTTATCCTGCTCCCAAAAAAACGAAAAAAATAAACAACCTTGCTAGTAATTAAGATTTTTCTGAATAAATATAAGCTGGGATGATAATGAAATATAATGATGATAAAAAAGGAGTAACGAAGTATTTTGGTAAATAAGACAAACCATTCCATTTGACTACACAATTTTACTTCGAATGTAAGCTTTTCGACATCTTTATACAGTATATGAATGCAAATTAAAGGTAACATTTTGATAAGAAGCTACCAATGTCTACAAAGCTCCGTGAAGTTTTACCGTGTTCTTTGCCAATTTAAGGTATCAAACTATCTACAAAATAAAAACTATTATGTGCCCCTCGTAACCAACTAGCAGAAGCAGGATTCTAATCGTACGAAATTTCATTAATTAAACATAACTCTGCTCAATATTACTACGGCTAGGACCGTATTTATATCTTATTTCATGCGAAACATTCGATGTTAAACAATGAATCTCGATCTGAAAATGTAAAACGAACAGAAACAACTCTGATATTAATCCAGCTATATTAAGTTTTCAAACGTATCAATTTCCATGTGGAGTTTCTGATTGTACAACTCTCAGGTATAATTCTTGCCAATTAACTCTCAATATTAATAACGATTTAATAATTTCCTAGCTATTTTATATTTTACAAATTATAAATACATAAATCCGAAGAATTTATCAAGTTAATTAAAAAATATTATAAATTTACCGAAATACAAGCGCTCTAATGTACGTAGGTACACTCTGGAAAAGAAGTAAAAAATACAGCCCTTGCAACAGTCGATTATAGTGCCCAGTGGTTCGGAAGGAAAATTATTAATTTTTACACTACGCTTCGCTCTAAGTCTGTCTCTGGAAAATAAGATTTAAATTGTAAAAGTGCCGTTAATAATTGAATATACACTAGAAGTAATTTTTAATTAAAAACTTCCTTCTTTTTTTTAATTTTATCCCAAACCCCCCATATTTTCTCTATTTCTCTATTTCGAATTCTATTCACCTATGGTGAATGATGCTTTTTTAGGCGGCATTATGCCAATTACTCAAAGAAAAAAGTATTAAAATGTCTACAAAAGGCACAAAACTAGCATGGACCAATATACCAAACATACAGGGTGGTCAGAATTGCATTCGAGAAACTTCGGCAGCATATTCTGCAGAAAAAAATAAGTAAACAAGTTCGTATAAATGTATGACCTAAAATGCTTCGTTTCGGAGATACAGGGTGCAGAAATTTCATTTTTATTTCGGGGTTTTCCAAATAATTTCTGAACTAGAATTTTAGAACTTAGAATGAGTGGGAGGGTGCTTACAGATCTATTGTGTCCCCCTTTCTTGAGTTATAACGCATCATACAGTCCCCCCCCCCTGAACTAACAGTGTCGATATTTGGATAAAAAAGGCGTCGATCGATAAATTTGATTTCTAAGTCAATATGAGTCCTATTTGTAGGGGGCGCCACCAACATGTGTTTTTTACGTATTTTTAAACTATTTTGAATAGTAACAACTTTTCGTCTGTACCTGTAAACTACTGAGTAAAAAATTTACATTTCCGTAATTTTTTACGTAAAAAATGTCTCTTGGTAAAAATCGCTACTGAGAAACCGTTCTTCAGATATTCAGAATGGAAATAGTCAATACACGTCATTACTAACAAAAAATTAACATCTTGAGTGGATAGTCTTATATACGAACTTTGTTACTTTTTTTCTGCAGAATATGCTGCCGTAGTTTCCCGAGTATAATTCGGACCACCCTGTATCGCATATATCATATAGTAAAAAAACTAGAGATAGTAGAACTAGGAGTGCAGAAAATTAGTTGTTTATTTACCTAGAAATATAATTCTTGGTTCATTCTTCTCGCTGCAGTTTTTATACATGAAGCTGGATAAATCACCATTGTAATAAATTTTATATAAAGTTCACTACACTCACAGGAAACTATTAAAAACCGCTAAAATTGTCGCTGGTGTCGCATCTTTTGTTTGCCACCAAAAAAATGTCGTTCTATAATTTAACATCATGTTACGCGTCCATAAATTCTTTAGACATTGTTTAAAGCACATTTTTTTCGAAATGTTTAATTTTTAAGTCCAATTTATCCAGAAAACTATTTGGTTTTACGAGATATGTGCATATTTAAAGGGTATGAAAAATAAACTCGTTGCCAAACGAGTGCGATGAGATCTCTAGGGGATTTTTTTATTATTTTATCGGCTCCAAATATGTTTACTCTTTTCCTACATTTTTCATTCCGATATAAATTGCATACAGCCAGGATCTCATCCTATCTTCCGGTTTATTTTCGGTACAATTTTATCTAAACTACCTCCATTCATATTGCAATAAGGCCCATTTATATTTCACTTATAAGCTTTATTGAGCATCTAACACCATTACGCAGAATTTTTAGACAATCGATAGTTAAATTTTTGATGAGTTACTGTTTTCCGGAATGGAGTTGATGAAAATAAAACTTTAATAACCACAATAACCTAATTTTACGATTTTATTACAATCGTTCTGGTGTTCCTCGTGTTTTGTCATAGAATTTTAACTATCTATTTAACCTACATCACAAAAGCTTGAGTAGTACTTCACTTTTGTATAAAAGAAACACCGACTCTATGTTTTCAATAAATAAATATAAAACTCGTTGCTTTCTTTGAAAACGCCGCGTATATTGAAACAAACTTTTTATTACACAAAGTATGTAGAATGTAGAATGTTTGGGAGTTTTGGAGTTAACCACTGCAACCTTACAGATCTATTGCGTGTCCCCTTTATAACGATTTATAACTCATCATACAGTCACAGGGCTTTGACTAAAGCCAGTATCTGAAACGGCTTCGCAGAGGATAGTTTTCCATCTCCGATATCAGTCGTACCAAAGTTTATGGCACAAATGGTTGTCGTCTCGGCTTACTCAGTGACGAGGTGTTCTCACATTTTTCCTACAGAATCTGCATTCGCCGTTGTTTCTTAGCTTCAATCTACTGAGGTGTTCGTTGAAGAGGCCTGTTAAAAACCCCGTGACAATCCGAAGATTGTTCTTAAATAAATCAAGGAAAATCTTCGATTTTTTTCGGTCGTAAGTTCTGAGAACTTTTGAAGTGTCTTCCGTTGGAGGATTCCCATTCCAGGTTACGGATGGAGTCTTCCAGGTTCTTCAGTTCCACTTTAAGTTGGTTTCCACTTGGAAGGCCGAACGGCTTTGGTCCAGTTAGTGGAGTGTTGGCTCCTTTTCTAGCTAGATCGTTTGCTTTTTCATTTTTCAAGTTGCCTTCTATCTCTTGGAGAGCTGGCACCCAGAGTAGAACTTTATTTTCTTTGCCTAATTTCTTCAGATTCTCTAGGCATTCTTTGATCAACTTCGAACTGATGGTTAATGAGTTGATCGCTTTTGGTGCTTCTTGACTATTGGATTACATAAAGTATACAGGGTGAATGTTTAAAAAGTAAATAATTTAAGGCTGGTATATTTCGACCTCCGAAACAAGTCTGCCAGGTTTTTTTTTCGTAAAAAAATTGAAACCTTATTATAAATAAGCCACAAAGAGCTGTTCCTTCAACTTCCTAAGATCATGTGCTATGCTAAAACATTTGTGTAAAGTTTCCAGTTTCAACTCCTGCGGTATTAGGACTACATCTTCATTTCCTTCTTTATTGCTTCATTCTTCTACTCCAATTATTTGATTACTTGTCTAAAATATGTGATTCAAGTAGGTTACTTACATTTTCCTGATGAAAATCATTAAATTCCTCTTCAGGCAACTTTCCTAAATCAGCAATTTCTTTAATTTGATCTCTGATACAAAGGACCTGCGCGTGGGTCAATTTCTTGCCATTTCTTATTGTATGTTAGAACTCGACAACTCTTTGATTTGTTAATATGGAATTAATAAAACTGTGTATAAATGAACCGCGTAAAATAAGTCAATGGTGTCAAAAATGTAAACATGTATAAGCGAATCCGTGTAAAACAAGGAATTCCTGTATTCGAAACCTTATCTTTTGACGTCCGTATGACAACAAAGAATCAGAAACTTGCTACTATTTTTTCGAGCATGGGATACTTTGGAGGCAAACTTTTACAATATACTAAAGTGCTTGGCACTATATAAAAAATTCGATATCATTTAAGAAAGTTTTCCGTTAATATGTATAAAACTAAATGCGAGTTAAAAAGTATTAAAGGCGGATACTAAATTAGCTTGTCAACTTTACCTCTCGCTATTAAAAACTTTACTTTTATTTAATGAAGAACCGCAGGTGTTTAATATAGTAAACAGCTTAGTATAAAGACTTAAATTAAATTTGAAACTCCTACCCTAAAATTCGATGTTCTCTTAATATTAAAAACTTGCCACTTAAATGTATCGGTTTAAGACTGTTATTTTTGTTAACTAAATTCCAATTACGTACAGCTAAAACTTTTAGTTAAATTTTTTTCACATTTTAAACCACGAAACTAGATTAGACAGTGATTTGGAGACGCACATTTTGTAAACCACTGGATTTTACGACCATATATTTTTATTTTATAGAGTTTCGTTTTTATCAGGACTATAAAAAGGATCCCTATACTAATCGAACTATGTCATGGCATCAATGCCTCTATGCTGTCTATATTTATACGAATATAAAAATATCTATAGAGAATAGTAATGGGTAAAAATGAAAATCGAAAGAATCTGTACAGGAGTCTCTCGTTTTAAGCCCAATATTCATACGAGGTTTTTATATATGTTTGCATTATCATTTATGTTACGCAGTTTTATTAATTCCATTAGAGAGGCAAGGTAAAATGTAAAAGAATGTAGAATGAGCGGAAAGGGAGTTAATCACCGCCGACCTTAAATATCTATTATATCTCCCCTTTCTTGAGTTATAACTCATCATACAGTGTATAACTCATCATACATAGGGATTTTCCTGTTGTAGGGGGGATAGGGTATTTTCCCATCCTTCTCTGACAACAACTGTTTATCCTCCGAGGAATGGAAATCTACCTCATACGAGAGTATACACACATCCACGGTTGAGGCTAGTTTTCTATTTAGCCACGCATCCCTTTGACCTGGTCAACCTGGTCCCGTCATCATAGAATTTAGGTTTTTGGCGATTTTGTCTCCTCTTGGTCCGGGCGGCTAAACTAAGACCACCCCACACCCTCTACCGGTGATACATGGCCACAGATAGTAAAGGATGCCTGGCGTAACGGACATAGTAGTCCCATCCGGCATCGTTATATGTCTTGGTGCAACTCCCTGGCTACGAAACTACAGCTAAGGATAATACAATATACAATGAGATGATTCTTAGACACAGCCAAAGTGCCAGACGGCCTAGCACCTGTCTAGGAACTTCCCCACCAACGACAAGGTCTCGCATCTCCTAGAGGAAGATAGGAGATGTAACTCAATACGAGAACAAAATCAACGAGTTGTCGAGTTGTAACGTACGATGAGAAACGGAAACATAAATATTGGCTACAAATGGCCAGAAATTGTCCCACGCGAAATATATCAGAAGATTCCTATCCTTCAATAAGAAGAAGAGAGACAGCCGTTCCCACCAAGACAATTAAGCTGACATATACTTTTTATTCTAATTCATTTTAATTAGGCAGTTGATTGTCAACCATCATAGCATACACATGTACTAAAACCAATTTTTTGTAATAAATAAATTTTTTAAAAAAGCATTTCTGAGTGTTCGAGAGTTATTTACTGGGGCTTAAGAATCAAACTAAAGAAAGAAATGAAGATGTAATCCTGGTACCACTTAAAACTCTACACCAATGTCTTACTATAGAATCTTCGAAATTTGAAGAAAGAAGTTTGAACATTAATCAAGGGGTCTTTGTGGCATCGGCATCATCCATATTTTTATATAAATATATATAAACAGTTATGTAATTTTTTTTATGTTACAGTTATACAGTTATGTTAATATAAAGATACATACTTGATTGTAAGAATGTTATTTATAATAAATATGTACCGAATGATCGAAAAAAACGGCGTCCAGTACCAGTGCATAAAAAAAAAATATAATATAATTAACTATTAATTTTCTGGTATGTTTCAGGAATAAATACGGAACTATATTACGTGAATAAAGGAGTGGTGAACGACTATGCTATCAATTTTGTGGTTCTGGTGCCAAAAGATGTCGATACCATCAAATTTTCATGGCAGAGCTTGCTGAATTATTCGGTAAGTGTTGTTCAATTACATTTCTATTTCCCTGTAAGCCGTGGAAGTGCCCTTTTTAAATTTTAGATGTCTTTTTGTCAAAAGTCTGTGGAACTACCTGTCTTAATATCGAAAATTTTTCGATTATTTCCCAGTTAAATTACTTTCCAACTGCTGAAAACAAATTTATAACTAATTAAAAATTTTCCGACTTAATAAGAAACTTTTAAAAATAAACCCGGCATCGAACACACTAAATTCGAATCGAAATTGACGTAAAAAAACTGAAAAAAATCTCTTTAAAAAAGTGTAAATACGTTTTTGGAACAAAACCATTCCATCTGACTACGCAATATTAACTCCGGAGTAAGCTTTTCGATACATTTCTATTTTTGAATTGAATTTTGAGGTGAAATTTCGATAAAACTCTGCCAAAAGCTTTTATAAGCCCGGGACTTGTGAAATACAAAATACAAAACAAATAGAACAAAGAAAATTTAAAATTGCTTTTTTACATTAGGGAAAGTCTCTTCCCTATATAAGTATAAGATTTTTTTCGGGATCTGTCATCCAGTCATTAGATGACCAAAGATAAACTCTCGTAGATTTTAATTATCTTGCTTCCAAAAAACGAAAAGAATAAACAAACTTGCTAGTAATTAAAATTTTTCTGAATAAACATAAGCCGGATGAAATAAAGTTTCACAAAGTATCTGCACCTTGTTTAAAAATATCCAGTGGAGCAAAAGGACCTTTTAAAAAAGGAGTAAGAAAACTTCTTGGTAAATAAGACAAACCATTCCATTTGGCTACACAATTTTACTTCGAACGTAATCTTTTCGATATCTTTGTACAGTATATGAATGCAAGTTTAGGGTAAAATTTTGATAAGACTCCGCTAAAGCCTCTACAAAGCTTCGTCAAGTGTTTTCGTATTTTTTAAAACACAATTTGCTTGGAGAAGAAACGAAATTTAATTTGTGTTGCAGGTTGTTTGGTAAAAATAAAAAAAATGAAAAATTTTCATTTCATTCTCCGAGAGAGCTAGAAATATTACAAAAAATCCAGAGAACATCTATAAAAGGCAGTTTAATATGAAACTCTATTTGTTTTACCCGTTAAATTTGTTCAAAAATGCACAGAAAAGTGAATACGTTCAATATTTACGGCATAGACGAGCAAACAATATTCATTTAAAATTCCACAGACGATTAACAAACATCTAGAAAAATATGGTTGAAACGTTTTTTTAATTTAAAGGTTTTAAAAATTTATCAACGGAGGTAAACCACACGAGCGTTCCAGGGTGTAAACCAAAATAGTAAATAAAACTAGAAGTATTCCGCCTTGATGTGATATGTGACTGGAATAGTTCAAAACGAAATCGTTCTCTAATGAATTAAGTAATTGTTAACAGGTAGTAATTGTTAGTTAGAAGTTTGACTTCATATATTGTCATTTTAACTTTTAACAGACCGGCAAAGGTTTATAATAGACGTGTCTGCTAAAACGTTAAAGTGTTTTTGAATAGATATAAAGATATAGATAAAATAGATATATTTATTTGTGTGTATATTTTTTGCTTCTGAGGACGGGAGGTGATATACCTCTAGCAACGATAATATACCACTGACAATTTTTTTTGGATCAACGCTGTGGTGTTTACTAAAAATGACTTTTTATTTTGTAGATTTTCTTCTAGTGGCAAAAAAAAACAGAACGCTTTTCAAGATCTATGAACATATCTGTGCGTTTTTTTTTCGGTGTATTTTATATCGTTGCTGGTTTTTATCTATGGCCATAAAAAGGGAGTTTGCCGTTTTAGTTCAATTTCATTCCCTAATAAATAAAATGGTCGTTCCGCATTTACAAAGGGCATAAACCAATTTTATTTTTTATTTATCCGTCGCGGTCCTGAATTAGTTTATAGCTCAATTATTAGAAAATGTATTTGCTTTTGAACCGGTGGTGTGTAAAAAAAGTGTTAATTAACTAAATAAATCCATATTCGCGTACGAATAATTTAGCTTTAAGCGTTTCCAGAACATAACATTATTTTACTGACTCAGTGGATTGTTAAATCTTTCAGAAAATAACCTCCACAATGAGACAAATTGGAAAATTTGTCGTGAGATTACATTTCCAATACCTTTTTGCTCGTTTTGCGAAGACACCAAGAAAATATCACTTTCCACGGATTTTCCTCAAATGAACAAGTGCAAGAAATTTCTCTCCCTAATTAAAACTTTTTTTGCGAACTATACGCTCCTTTAATATTGAAGAGGTAAAAACAAAAATCCAAGAAAATGCACAGATAATAGTAGTACATATTTTCAAAATAAATCGAAAAAGACAAGGCCGAAGAAAACCATTTAATATTCATTAAATGAACTTGATATCTATCCAAGAAAAATGAAGAAGATATAGCGAACTATTCTTTTAGTTCTTTCTATCTTTTTTCTGTGTTGAACTAAATTTATGATGTTTAAAGAGAAAGGCTTTCGAAAAGATTATTTATTACTTCCGACGAATGAAAGCAATGTAGCGAATTTATAGGACACAGTCTTATAGATAGAGCTTTTTTGAAGAAGGGTGCATCATAAATGTAATTCGTATATAAGGTATTGTTTTCCTTTCGGTATAGGAGATACTATCGAGATCTATTTCTTTACTTCGAAAAAACAAACGTTTTGAGTTTATTTACTATTTAAAGATTAAGATCTTCCCTTTTTTACTTCAGCCATGCACTTCTGATTTTGTAGTTTCGAATAGGTATGTTCTTTTCCAAAAAATATATCGATATTTTACTCGATATTCTCGATACTAAAAATACACTTATCGAATATTTTTAATCCAGACACTTCTATTTCCTTCATCATATAGTGCACCCTATAAAGACTATTGTAGTATTTCAGGGGTCATTAATCTACTCTTTTTTACTTTATCTATTCACTTGTGTGTTTGTAGTTCCGAAGAGGACTCGGTTTCTTTTCAAAAAATATATCGATACTTTGGTATATTTTAATTCAGGTCTATCGAGTTCCTTCGCGATAAAGTGTATCCTATAAAATGCAATTATTGTAGTATGTCTGCTCTATTTTACTTTAACTATTCATTTCTGATTTTGTAGCTTCGCATAGGGGTATGTGTTTTCAAAAAAAAAATATCGATATACTTTGGTATATTTTTAATCCAGGTCTATCGAATTATTTCGTGATACAGTGCATCCTATAAGTTCAATGTAGTATATCTGCTCTTTTTTACTCTATATATTCACTTCTGTTTTTGTAGCTCCGAATAGGAATGTTACTTTTAAAACAAGATATCGATACTTTGGTATATTTTAATTCAGGTCTATCGAGTTCCTTCGTGATAAACTGTATCCTATAAAGTGCAATTGTAGTATATCTGCTTTTTTTTACTTTGACTATTCATTTCTGATTTTGTAGCTTCCCATAGAGATGTGTGCTTTCAAAAAAAAATTATCGAGACTTTGGTATATTTTTAATTCAGGTCTATCAAGTTCTTTCGTGATACAGTGTATCCTATAAAGTGCTACTGCAGTATATCTGCACTTTTTTACTTTAACTATTCATTTCTGATTTTGTAGCTTCGCATAGAGGTATGTGTTTTCAAAAAAAAATCGATACTTTGGTATATTTTAATCCAGGTCTATCGAATTATTTTTAATCCAGGTCTATAAGTTCAATGTAGTGTATCTGCTCTTTTTTACTCTATATGTTCCCTTCTGTTTTTGTAGCTCCGAATAGGAATGTTTCTTTTAAAACAAGATATCGCTACTTTCGTATATTTTTAATACAGGTCTATCGAATTCTTTCGTGATACAGTGTACCTTATAAAGTGCATTTGTAGTACCTATATCTGCTTCTTTCTTTCATTGCCATAGCTTCGAACTTTTTTTGAAAAAGAAAAAAATAATGAAATAGAAATTACAAGTATATTTCTTTAGACAACATCAAACGAATTATAAAATATATATTCAACGGTAACATAAAATAGGGCCGAAATGAATTTGTGGAGCGGCGGGATATTTCGTATAAGCCTACAAAATAAGAAAGCCAGCAGGGGGAGCAAATCAAAGACTTGCCATTTTCTAAGAAAGCACACTTGAACGATTACTAATTAGACGTTTAGGGCGTAACTTAGGGGGCCCTAACGTGTCAAAATTACAACTGAACAACAAACAGTTTCGAAGTAATACGAATGCTTTATATTTTAAAAGTTAGCAAAACGCCGCTGCCCTTTCAAGGCTTAGGTAATTTTCTAGAAACATTTTTACATAGCAAAACGGCGATAAAAACTTTAATGCTCGAACATAACAATAAAAGGACCAACAGTTGTAGTTTTTGGCAAGGTTTTATCCCATAAAATTGCTTATAGTTTAGTCATGAGAAAAAACGTTTATGAGATGTATATATCTTTTATAGTTCCCGTCGCGATACTTTCACAAACACCCTTCCTCTTAATATATCCTCCCTTTTTTTGTTTAAATTAGAAACAAAGAGGGGTCATTAAAATAACATTTAAAACTATATTTTATAAAGGTAGGTCATTATTTTATCGTTATTCTTACAGAGAACGTTTTTTAATATGCATCCCTCAAAGTGTAGAATAACAAGAAACAGGAGCCTCATAAATAATTTTCTTTGTCTCGAAAAAAGGCAAACAGTTTGTTCCAAGGGAGTTAAATATTTAGAATAAACACCACTGCTAACTAAGATTTAATTTTAAGTGTATTATCGTTGAAGGGTGACGTTGATACGGGAAGGGAGCGTATAAAGAAAATATAAGGGCTCCTTTTAATAAGCCCCTTGCCAAGTTACAATATCTGAGAAATCAGATAACATCCCCGTTTTATTCCGGAGGGATTTAAAGACAAATCCGGACACTTCGGTGACAACTAACAAGTTTAATTGAATGCCAAACATTCCCAATTTCCGAATAAATTCTCTAATTTACTGTTGTTTTCGAGTTCGGTAATTTTTTACACTTTCAGGGTCCAGTGAATCGACAGAGAAGGCTGTTTTTTTTCTAATTAATTATTATTAGAATTCCTCAATTATAATTCTTTTTTGCAAAAAATAATATTTTTAACTTCAACTGTTCACTTCTGGTTTTGCAGTTTTGAATAGTGATGATCTTGCGCCGTTTTACTACAGTTTTTCACTTCTTATTGTGTAGTTTTGAGTAGGGATGTTCGTTTCCAAAAAATATATCGATTCTCTGATATGTTTTTAATTCGGGTTTATCAATTTCCTTCGTGATATAGAGGGACTTGTAACTTGTAGTATATCTGCTTTATTTTACTTCAGCTATTCACTTCTGATTTTGTAGTTTTGAATAGAGGTGTTTCTTTCTAAAAAATAGTATCGATACTTTTGTATATTTTTAAAGCAGATTTATCGATTCCCTTTGTGATACAGTCTATTTATAAAGTTCATTGTAGTGTATCTGCTTTATTTTATTTCAGCTATTTACTTATGTACTTTCCAAAAATATATATCGATACTTTGATATATTTTTAATTCAATTTGTATATTTTCGATTTCCTTAATGTTACAGTTTACCCTATAAAATTCATTATAGTATATCTGCTCTATTTTACTTATATATATATATTTTTAACCCACGTCTATAGATTTTATTCACAAAACAATGTAAGGTTTATTGTTGTCTATCCGCACCTTTTACTACACCTTCATTTCTAATTTGTAGTATTAAATAGGGATGTTCCTTTCAAAAAAGTCGATACTTCGTATAAATTTAATCCAGATCTCTATGTCTAATCATATCTTCTCTCCTTATATAACATCAAGCGAACTTTTCGTAGAAAATATTAGGAATAAAACAATAATTTTCTTTATCGAGAAAAAAAGCAGGAAAAATGTTCCTCCTGAACGAATCTAATCAATCTACCATTATGGTCTGGAAAACTTACGGCCTGGATTTAGAATTTTTCCTTAAATTTCCCACAAATCCAGGAAAAATTAAGCCAGGACTAAACGGTATTTTAAAATTATATATTGCACCAGAGCCCCTACACATATTTTTTTTAGATTTCCTATAGAAATATAAAAGAGAATGTGTAGTTGTAGTTGTTTTTTTTTTGTTCGTATTGAATTCAGTGATGTCGGGCCTCAATTATCGAATAATGACCCAAGATGTTTGTTACAATGCCTGGGAGGGATAAAAGAAGAGACAAACAGAAATCTGACCTAGTGGTATTATTAGAAAAACAAACACTTTGTCCTTTGAACCGGCGACTACGTTTCCAGAGAGGAAATCAAAAGGTTGATTGTAGTCCTGAAGCGACTTTCCCTATCTATTATACTTCTCAGGATTCGGCAAAGTTGAGGAAAAGCAGCTTTTCATAAACAACCTCGTAAATAATTCTATTCTCGCTAAACTATTTCACTTATTCTCCTTTGTTATATTATTTCGCGTAAAACTCACCGTTTCTTATTATTTGTAGCCACAGAAAAGTTCTTGTGCATAAATACCCGATAATTAATGCCTCTTTGGAATAATATTTAATATAATATACAGGGTGAGCCTTAAATAAGTGCAAATATATTGAGGGGTAGTATATTTCCACCTCAGAAATACGTCTATGAGTTTTTTCTTAAATTTTATTGTGTTACGACCTTTATGGTCTGCTTATTTCTATCTGTGTGGTTCTCATACGAAATCTATACAAGTAAAATTTTATCTTAGACGAGGCTAAGGGATTCTTTCAAGGAAGTGAATCTTTTAGTTTGAGGAAGAACTAATTTGTACAATATTTGGACTGCTTCGAGCCAGGGTGGGTTCTTTAACGAGAATGAAAAATTAAAGCGCCAAGATGTATAGTTTCAGAATTTTTAATTAAATAACCCCCCTCCCCCCAAAGCCGATGAAAAAGCATCTCCAAAAACGAGCCGTGAGATTTCATGAAATAATAATTATTTGATTAATTTCCATTGCTTTGTATCTCCATTGGTAATTTTCTTAGAAAGGGGAGCTGTTAGGTTCTAATTACACGGAATTCTTCAATTACAAGAATAGTAAATGGATAAACACGATCCCGGCGCTCTGCCGTTAAAAATTAATTCCCATTTGCTTATTTTGGGTTTTAATTAACCTTTGTCAATGATTAGAATTCATTTCGGTGCCGTGTTACGACTCACAGACGATATCAGTAATTTAATCCAATTTAAAATTAATTAGCAATATAAATTAATTAATAATAGAAATGCTTTAACTTCCAATGACATTCGATATTTGTGGGATGTTCTCACTCAAATGTTAATAAATGTTTAACGGGTTAAGGAAACTGAAAATTTCACAAAAAGGCTTCTTCATCTCATTAATTACCCATCAGGCACTTGTCTAAAAATACTTCTTTGATACTAGTACAAAGGAGGACTTAGGTATATTTTTTTAGAGAATTGCCTTGTAAGCAGGATCATTTTCCTATTTTTTTCGTACCCCAAATAATGTGTGTTGAGAATAATAATATATTTCTCCTGATTCCAGGCTATAAGTCAATAAAGGATGTAATTAATTTTATTAAGGATTTTGTTTCTAATTGTAATTAACGTTCCGGAGGGAAAAGACTGAGAAATTTGGAACAATGAAACAGGCAAATTGTAAAAATGCTTCTTTCTTTGGATCGTAATGGACTCCAAATTACAAAAAATGTCTCAATTAGACAGCAAAAGGGAAAAAATTAAACGAATCTTAAAATTTTTAAAAGGGGTTAAAATTAAATAATAATAGCTTTTCCTTCTCTATGGTCGTACAATTAATTAACACACATTAATGTTATTTTTGATAAATTCCTTTGTATTTCGTATTAACACGTATTTATTTTGAAGATAATAAATTAGAAGTATTTGTAAAATTATACCCAAACCTAATATCATTTTTAAATTGAAAAGAAGGCCATGATTTTTCGTGGAGATAAAATTTTCTCTGTAAAATAAGTCAACGCAGACCGAATGATTTTCTTTTGCGTAGTGAAAATGGAAAATATAGCGATAAAATTGAAAAAAAGGTTTCAAGAGTTTTAATTTGCTATTGGCTTTTAAGCTAGAGAAAATTCAAAAGAACCCAGTCCGATTTCCAATAATATTTCGATTGCTTTGTAAATAGTAAATTGAAATTCATAAACAGTCAAAGGAAGAACTATAAAAAATGTATTGCTAACCTTCGTTACTGAATGTAATGTAAGGGGCTTTACTAAAATTAAAGTAACACACAAGGAACTAGTAGACATAAAAACCATTCTAATAAATAACACCACACTAGAAATAGTAGGAGAATTTATATATTTATACTTAGGAAAAAACTAATACATAGCTCAGGATCTCTACGTCTCTACCACCAGAAATGAACAGAAGAATTAAGTTGGCATGGAGTACATATGGAAGAAACTCAATCATATTCAAATATAGAATGCAACTTTATCTAAAGAAGAAAACATTTGACCAATGTGTACTACTAGGCATGACCTATGAATGCAAAACCTGGACACTTAAGGAAACTGCAGGTGACAAAACACTCTGTGCCAATTTATTTTGTTCAATTCATTCTGTTTGTTTATAAATTAAGATTTTTCAGTTAACTTAAAATTATCCATCCAAAAAAAATTACAAGCAATTCCTGAAAAAAGACATAATATGGTACTCATATAAGATATTGAGATTTACTTCAAATGAACTTTATTCAAAAAAATTATGGAGTAACTTCGTATGGATTATATTGTTATAAATGTTTCATTAATAAATTGATAGAGTGTGAGAGTATATAGTATAGAACACACACAGCATATAGACACAAAATATCGATATTTTTTTAATTTCGACATTCCCTATTAGTGTATTTAATTTCTACTTTTATTTTTTGCCCAAAAAATTAATGATTATTAAGACATTATTTTCACTTTTAAGGAATATAAATGACTGAAATTTAATAGGCCGTTCCTTATTAATCTCCAGAAACGGATTATTAGTGTGTATCGTAAATAATTTGGCCTAAATCAAAAGAGTTAAAGTCTAATCCCGACTTTTATGGCCATCCGTGAGAAATCTACCCGGCTAGGGCTTATGTTTATGCCTTCTATCAATGTTGCAAGGTTATAGATACAATCTACTTTATAGCTCAATTTTATTTGGCCCACTAACTTTCAAGTATCGATAGTTTACCCAATCATTTACTCGATATGGATAAACTGGTAATATTTTTCATACATAAGCTTGTAAATATTTAATGAACTTATAAAAAAGCTTTTAAAAGTGAGGTGGCCAGGGCAGATACAGCAAATTCAATATTATTTTCCACTTTACGTTTTGATTAAGAGACAAAAAGCAAGAGATTATATGACTTTTGAAGCGAACGCCAGGACGAGTTCGCAGTGAAAAGCCCGGGAATATTTCCTTAATATTAAATCCTGGATATTCCTAACTAAATAAGCACTTCTGACAGGAGAATACAAAAAGCTTTTTAATGGAATAGATAAAACCGAAAGGTGTTTTTTTTCTTTGTTCGGCATGGAAGAAGGAAAAAAATGCAGGCATAAAATTTTAACGGCAAATTTTTAAGGCGCCCCCAAAAACCGGGTCGATCATAAAACGAAACTATTTCATATGCTCTTTGTTCCATTAAAAAAAAAGAAATGTTTAAAAAAAATATTTTTTTATCAGAGCTGTCCTTTATGTATCGATAGTTAAATTTAAGAATCGATCTTCAAGAACAGATATGATTAGTCATTAGTGTTTAGCCCCTCAACCTCAATATTAGCACCGCCCTGATGATTGTCCCCCCTCAAATCAATATTACCTTTTAAGTGAGCTGAGTCCCCCCAAAAGGCTTGAGCACACTTAAAGGCAGTGTCGATTTGCGACCCTGACAAAGGTATCGACTTTTTTGAAAGAAACATCCCTATTTAATACTACAAATTTAGAAGCAAATTAGTAGTTAGTAGTAAAAGGTGCGGATAGACAACAATAAACCTTAAAATATATTGTAATGTATTTTGAATAAAATCAATAGACATGGTTAAAATATACCATAGTATGGATATATATTTTATAGGATGAAACATTCTTCAATATGGTACACCCTATCACGAAGGAAATAAGATAGACTTGAATTAAAAATATACCAAAATATCAATATATTTTTTGAAAAGAAACATCTCTCTTCAAAAGTATAAAGTCAGAGGTGAATAGCTGAAGTAAATTAAACCAGATTCAGAACAAATTCCTCTGTATCAATAAGGAAATCGATAAACTCGAAATAAAGATATATAGGTATACCAAATACCAAAGAATCGATATATACGAACATCCCTACTCGAAACTACAAAATAAGAAGCGAAAAACTGTAGTAAAAAGGCGCAAGTTTCTCGGTTTTCAATTTTTTATACGAAAATCGATATTAATATCACTTGACAACAGCTTTTTCCTCTGCATTAGTAGTAGGTATTGATTTGTAATTTCTGGAAACATGACTTTAACAAATGCGGAAAATGTGTCCGGTTATTAATACTGGCCAATAAAAAAATATACGATACAGTACTTATTTTGTGTATATATTGCTCTCCCAAACCAATTATAGTTAATTGGGGCTTTATCACACTAAACACTGCCCTTTCTTTATATAGATATAAAAGCTTTGACTTGACACGTTCTGACCAATGACATTTAAAACGTTATGTGTAGACGGCGCTTAAAATGAATTAATTTATAACAAAAATCCTAACAAATATGTGTAACTTAAAATTAAAAAAAATATATATTTTATGTAAGATATTCTGGAAAACTGTCTATATCAATATATTTTCTTAAGGTAATCCGAAACACACAAAAAGTTTTCTTTTTTCAATTGAGCACATTTCACCCTGATGGATGGCTTTTGTTTGTGAGATACATTACCAATTCAAGTGTTTACTCAGATAAAATACAAGAAATAACTTATTTTGTGTTTTGTAAAGAAAAAAAAAATGACCAAACAGTCAATCCGTCTAACAAAAAAGTATCAATCAATAAAAAATAACATTTTGGATTAAAATATTTATATGATATAGTCAAAACAAAAATTAGAGGGTTGTTTTTACGAGCCGCATAATAAAATAGGGGTGGGAATATTAACAGTTATTGATATTTCAGTTACCCTATATATTAGAAGTAAAGTATGGACCGGGAAATAAAGGGGTGTTGCTGCCCCCGCAGATGAATGTTTCATCAAATGGTGTGATTCCGACATCTGTGCAGACATTCAGGTTTGTATATTTAATTGAATATGGTTAAAATTGATAGGTATCCTAGCGGACATTTTTTTGGTAAATACGTTGGAAAATTGTATTTTCCAGAATCACTATGATGTGCACGGGTCTAAAAACGGCCGAAATAACAGTATTCATCAGTTTGTTCGTCAGTACAAGAGAAAAAAGTAACACCACCATAGTAAAATTTAAAAGAAATAAAGTCTGCTACAAAGGTAAGTGATATTTGTTGAGATGTTCCTAACTCTGTAGATTTTTGTTAGAAAATTGCACTTGGTTCTTTGTTCCCTCTATCGTTAAAGGCGTGTTGTGGTTGGGAAAATTTTTCTCGGCCAAACTTTGCCGATGAATCAAAACAAAATGCCGGGAAGCCCAAAGATATATCATTATAACGCTATTTAAATGAAAGCATGTGAATTATTTTACGAAAAATTTCCAGCCGTGCCAGTGAAAAAAGAAACACGTTAACTATTTCTATTTCCAGGCTAAAATTGAAAACTACTTTAAAATTTATTAAAGAACAGCTTAAATGTCGTTTTGAATTTCCAGCATTTTCTTTTTTGAGTGTACAAGGTGTCCCACTTTCGTGTGTTTTACAGGATTTCTTTTATGAGTAGAGGTAGAAAGATGCGGTTT
The DNA here is from genome assembly GCF_002938485.1 of Sitophilus oryzae. Classification (NCBI taxonomy): domain Eukaryota; kingdom Metazoa; phylum Arthropoda; class Insecta; order Coleoptera; family Curculionidae; genus Sitophilus; species Sitophilus oryzae. The sequence goes on from NW_022146479.1 coordinate 9,913,585, forward strand.
TCACATCACTGTGCTACTTTTTTTATGAAACTAAAGATGCAATACACCTAGATTTGTCCTAGTTCTTCTAGTTCCTGTAATACAGAGCAAATTTGAAATTGTTGCTCTATTTGTGTTGGTTACCTTATAACTTATCGAAAAAACTGGCGTAACTCGATTTTTGCAGGGAGCTGTCATTCATTAAATATGACAAAGTTATGTTTTTTTTATCCAAGAACGAAAAACATAGATTACTATTCGGTTAACTATTTTGGACAGTTTTCTGATGCTGTTGGAACGAGCCTAATAACTCTGAATGACAGCGTATTATTCAAAAGCAGTTCTTTTTCAGTGCATATAAAGTGAAATAATGCATTCTTTACCTGGCATCTATGAAAATAAATAGTGAGTATATTATATTTTTAGAAAAATATATAGTATATAGAAAGCTCATGACAATGCAAACAACATAAAAGAAATAAAATACAGTGTCTCACATTAAAAAAAAATGTTTGTTTTATGACAGATCGCAGCAAAAAATAGTTACTTGATTCTACGTGAAAAATTCTACCATTTTAAAATGCGCCCTATATTTTAGGAAGTAAAAAGGTTTGGATAAATTTGTGTGTAGCATTTTCAGTTTCATAAAAAGTTGCAAAGCACTTTGTTATGAAAACCGCATCTTTGTACCTCTACTTTTAAACGAAAAAACCCATAAGAAACACGAAAATGTAACACCCTGTATACACTAAGATCTCCTCTATTCCATCAAAATGCATCTGAAACTTCGGCGTTTCGATACCAGGTGATATTTCATTACTAGAGAAGCGTCTGGAATTTTGTTTGAACCGTGTCTCAGACTTCTCAGTGGGTTTATTTAAATTTCAACTCTTGACAAGCGACACCTATCAGATTTTAACAGCGAAATAGAGAGCGAAACTGAATTGTTGGGTTAAATAATGTGACGTCGAGAGCTATTCTCGACGGAATTGTGTCTTTATTGAACAGGCTTTGTTAAACGAAATCTTTTACTCATCTATTCGGAACAGAGAGAACAATCAAGTTAGAGGCGTCCATTAATTACGTGATACGTTTTTGAGGATTTTTAAATCTAGAAACACGTGATACTTTAAATTAATCTGATTTTTTCACATTTTTACACAATTTTTTCCCGAAAACGGCTTGACCTCCTCCCCCTTGATACCCTCGCGTAAATATTGGAGGCAAGAAAATATTTTCTGTACGGGCGTGAAATAAAATAAACTAATGAAAATTTCAATGCGGAATAGAACGGATTTCCCTAGATTTTCGCTGAAATGACAAGGCCCTTGTATTGCCGCAGTCAAAACAAATCTAACATGACATCAACAAGTGTTTTTAGCGGCGCCCTGATGCGTGCAAATGGCAAACAGGATATCCAGTCCGACGCCAACATTGATATAAAATTAGCAAAGCGTTAATATGATTAATAGTATTAATAGTATATCTCATATATTAATATAATATGTTATTATAATTTAATTAAACAAATATAATTTATTTGAAGCTAATTAAAATACTGCATTTTGATACAGTATATACTGAGTGATATAAACAGGAGAATACCTATATAAATTCAAAAGATTTTAATAATTCTTGGTGTACATGAAGGCAGCTTCTGACTTAGCAATCGATTAGGTTTTCAGCTCTATCAGACAATTTAATGGGAAATCCAGGCTAATAGTGTGTTGCTGACTCCCGATTTCTGACACAGTCATTGAGATGCCTGGGTATAGTTCTGATCGATGTCCTCTTATGATTCCCCATTTCTTCTGTAAAAATACGGAAGTATTTTAGCGGCCGTGTCTTCACCAACGAGTAGTACGGCCGCTTTGAGGGTGAATATTATTCTAAAGTAACATTAAATACGGTGCGTTAAAATGCTGCCGCTTTTCGCTTTGAGTTGCTTTTCTATCAGTTCAAATCAAACACTGTCCACCTTCAAAAAAGTGCTTTTAATATTCCATTGTACAGAGAGACCGCTTCAGAAATTATGGTGCCGTTATTTTCGAGCCGAATGCTTCGGATGAACACACACCGATGTGCGAAGTACACACACCTTTTTTAGCGGCGCAGCTCGCCGTCAAAATACGGCCGTATGTAAGCGGTACCGCGTTGTAGCGGTTAAACAGCGGCCCTATATTAGCGGTCGTACTTTACGTTACTCCATACCGCTAAAATACGGCCGCTCTAAGTGGTACCGTTAAAAAGCGGCCTAATCACTTTATTCAAGGCAAGATAAAGCAGCCAGCCAAAAATATCGAATTTTGATAAAATAGGTTTTCTCCTTGTCTGTGTCACTCGAATATAATTAAAATACTGCGTATTGCAACATTACAACAAAGACAATTTAATAGTAAAGTAAAAAATAATCATGAAAAGTGGGTTTTCATGCGGAATATTCGAATTTTGTCAACTATTTAAAGGAATTTAAATCTGAAGGACACTTATTCTCCTAAAATGTATCGCAAAAGCGACCCAACGTAATTGAAATCAAAATTGAAAAGGGTCCTCAGAATCTCAATATTATGAAAGGGAAAAGGCTTATAAACATGTTTGACAGCGTATTTTGTAATACCGCCTATATGGGGGAAAAGGAATATCACGGAAAAAATTCAATTTATCCTTATTTTAATCATACAATCCGTCTAAGTACGACCGATCTAATTGACTGATTAAAAAAAGTGTTTCTATTGCTCATCATAATAAATGGAAAGGTTCTATATTTATTAAAATGTATGTATATGTGATATGTTTTGATTAAATTTGGCTTTTCCATTAATTATCAACCTGTATCCGCGCCTGATATAAATATGAAAATTGTTTATTGAATATAGATTTTCGCAATAAATATGGTCATATTCAACGCGCTGCAGGTAGGATTATACAAATTATTTTTCAGTTAAACTTCCCATTGTTAATTAATGAAATTGCTATCCCCATTACGGGATCAAAAGTTCCAAAGTCCCTCTTTACGTTTCGCAAACCCGATTAATATTGGATTAAAGCATAGATTTTACTTTTCAAATAACGACATGGAAATTAAACATTCGACGCTTACTTCGGCTAATCCTTTATTAAAACCCTTTTTTCAATTTCTTTTATTTTAAACGATTTTTATATTGTATCAGGTGCACACAGAAGTCTGAAAATTCTACTTTAAAACAACGAAACTGTAAATCATTTTGCATAATATATTGAACATTTTTCCTTAATGTTTTACATGCATTTTTCAGAAGACATTTGTATGCATTAGAGTTCTTTTAAAACAAGCAGTGTACCTTAAATGCGAGTCGTTAATATGAAATACATAGTATTTTTAATAATTTTCTCTAAACTGTTTCCAACTCAAGCTTTAAAGAGCGTCGCTGTCTTTTTAAAAGATATAACTTATTCTCTAAATAGATTTTTACTTAGGGTTTCCATACAAGATTCCGGACAAATGGGCTGTGAAATCCGGACAAAATCCGGTCGAAAAATAATTTATGAATTTATTTATCTAAATTAAAACTAGAATAAGCCTGAAAATTGGCAGTGAGAGTTGTGTGTGATTTTAATTCACAGGTAAATTATATTTTCTGTTATGTTTGGGTGACGTCTGTCAATATTCTTCCCTGACTGGGTAGACAGACGGTGAGACTACTTAGAATAAAAGCAGGTGAGTGTTAAGTATATCCATTTTCCTTTGTGAGCAATACTATAATTTTTACTACATATGTTACAAATTATATCAATATTGTAATATCCTTTTTTAATAGAAGAGAAAACTTTGAGCATGTAGTAACCAATGAAGTTCCTACATGCACGCTATACATATTGTTAACTGGACGGTTACTTATTGGGGAACAGAATGGCAACACCGCTCCTCGCCCATCCTATTCCAAATGAGTACTAAGCTAAGCCGACTCGTCCCGTCGCGTCGCGTCGTCTCTCGACGAGCTGGCCGAGGTTGCCATATTTCAACCATAAAGCTCTTGCCGCGAGTAATAAACAAATTAACAACCTGTATATCGATACTTTGAAACCAATTTACCCGTGCATATACAATTATCTAAAATCTATCCAACAAGCCAGGGAAGACTTCAATAGATGGCACTCAAAAAACGACAGAAAATACAATTTAAATGTGAATTAAAGTGCCAGACACAACATCGATCGTTGAACAAACTTGTATGCATAAGGCGCGTAATCATAACAAAAGAATTCACAATTCACATCCACGAGTACACCAAAAACAAAAAAATTGACCAGATATGCCGTAGATATTATGTAACATTTTTTCAAATTCCAGCAGGACCACCCAGAACACCTTAAAAATTCGGACGTATGGAAACCCTCTTTTTACTGACATACTTTTTTCGATTTTGAGGTTTATTAAATAAGCCAGTCTTAGACCGTAGCCATGAAGAAGGGTTTTCAATAAATAATTAGCTAATAAGAAATTGATGGTACCAAATTAGATTAATTTGGGAAAATGCCCTCGATGAATGGAATTGGAGTGTCGGAGTTGCGTGTGCTGCACACGTAGCCCACATAGACTTTAATAAAATTAAAACAAGGCTATAAAGAAGGCTCCCAGAATCGCCAGTAAATTTTAATAATCCAAACCTTCATTAAATAACAGTTAAGGGACCTGTATATACGCTCTTGTATGTTATACCGTCCGACTAAAAAGAAGTAAAGATCCTTATAGAACGGATATTAAAACTGTATATTGGCTGAAGATAACAAAACCACAGACAAAGAGAGCGCGTTCGTTTTCATTTGCTCAATGACATTTGGCCTTTCTTACACACAAAAAAGTTGCAACTAGTAAAGTTTTATTATAAATTAAACTTGGTTTTAATTTAGTATACTGAGTGACAAAAAAGGAGAACATGTATATTCATAACATTTTAATAATTCTTGTGTACATTATGGCAGCTTCTGACTTAGCAATCGATTAGGTTTCCAGCTCTATCAGACAACTTAAAAATTATCGAATTCGGATAAATATACCGGGTGCGTCTCAAAAGTGGCTCACCCCTATAACTTTTTTATTTTTTCAGATAAAAAAACGAGACTTTAGGATATGACATAAATTAGGATTGATTGACGTATTCAATTGTTTTTGGTCACTTCCTGTTTTACCGAAAATGACAACCACTTTTGATTTTTAAATGGCATTCTCGATATTTTTTTACTTAATACGATAGAAAATGACACTCTGACTAGAATGACATATCATATGTCAACTTTTGATATTTTCTCATATGGTTTATTTGAAATTGTAACATGCGGATCATAACGACAATTTGACTCGAAATACCAAGTGTGTGGTACCAAATTATTCGTAAAAAAATGCTTTTTCCAAATATGCTAATGAGCCACCCTCGTTCCATTTGAAAAAATTGACATATGATTAAACATACGATTTGGGCATCTTTTAACTGGCCAGGACAAGACACCGTTGTTTATTTTTCCAAGGCTCCTTGATTAAAAATTGGTGTTTTTAACACAGCCATTGCACTCTCTAGATTGAAATTTAAAATACGATCTTTTTTACAGCAAAAATGTCAAAATTTGACATGTGATATATCATTCTATTCAGAGTGACATTTTCTATCGAATAAAGTAAACAATACCGAGGGTACCATTTAAAAATCAAAAGTTGTAGTCATTTTCGGTGAAACAGGAAGTAACCAAAAACAATTGAATACGCACAACAATCCTAATTTATGTCATATATGTACTAACATACCAAATATCGTTTTTTTTATCTGAAAAAATAAAAAAGTTACAGGAGTGAGCCACTTTTGGGACGCACCCGGTATATAGGTGTTCTGTTTTTTCGTCACTCCAGTATATATAAAAACACTCATTTCAAAATTTCGTATTACAGGTATCGGCAATTTGCAAAACGATTCGATCCGTTTGGACCCGAGTTACTTCGGAAGTTTGTCCGATTTCGCAGTGGCTTGTGTTCTAACTCTGATCACCTTAGCCCTATTTGTGGTTATAACTTCAGCCTATTACATCAAGAGGAAAAAACAAGACCAGGAACACACGTAAGCGACCTAACTCCCTCCCCTTCATGTTCGATTAATAGAATAACGATCGGTCCTGTCAATTAAACTCCTTTCCCACATTTACACAAAGAAAAAAATATTTTTCTCTATAAAATATTTTAAACGCCTCTACAATGTTTCATTACTATTGCAAATATTTCTTACATAATACATGAAAGCATCTACTATCTCATTATAGTTTAGTTTTAGTGTAAAAGTTAAATGACATGATGTATCATCAAAAATTGCTATGAAACAAGAGTTGAAAAAATAGTTCTCTCAAATAACAAAACCATTTAAGCCCTAAAAGTTTCATATTCTCTAAATCTACATAAAATATCATACAAACACTATAATTATAAAAATTTTATGACTATACCTTTGTAAATGTATAAAAAAATACTTAACTCAAAGCATCTAGTAGTTATCATGGTCTAGTTTTTAGACCCAAAAGTAAGTGACGGGAAAAATTGAGCCGAAGAGATTTTAACGCCCTTTTAAGGAGGATTTTTTATTCCGGAAGGGGCGATCACCCTAATAACAAACTTGTCACTTTCAGATACATGACGGCTTTATATGACAGCAACCCGCACATGTTTTTGAGACAAGGATTCGGCAGACCCCCAAGCACAGAGAGCGGAAGTTACGCAACCATTGACGACTTGCAGAAGAATCCGCCATCGCCAGTGCCATACGCTACCAGTGATTGCTGCAGGTATTCAGAGAACAACAGCAATTACAGGGTGTCGTACTATGCTTCTTCTCAAGTAATGTTAATTTCACAGGTAAGGAAAAATAACCATACCGGAATTTTAGATTTTCACGTAGGAATTGTCAATGGCAGGTGTTCTTTTTTAAATCCACAGCTAAAATTTGCGAAAAATTGTATAATTATGTATTCCTTCCAACCAGATACTTAGATGTGGATAAAATATACTAGGAGGTGCACCATTAACAGGTGGACATATGCTCCTAATGGCATTTTCCATCCTTTTTTTTCACACTTTTGGACACGCCTGGTATTTAGTGGTGAGCAAAGAGAAGACCAAGGGATTAGTTTAACTAGAGTTGTTAATTTTTTTCTTCTCTTTTTTTGTTATAAGAAGCTGTTAAAAATAAAAATAGACTGGATTTTAATTATTATGGTATTCCTGATGGGCATTCTTCCTTCTCATCTGGAGACATGGGTGACTTCTTGTATATCCCTGGCATATCTGGCAAGACTTTTTAGTTAGTTATATTTATTTTTTATTTTTATTATAATTGTAAAAAGTCGAGAACAAGCTAAAGAGGTGAAGGTCTTCTTCACCTCTTTAGCTTTCTAGAGGAGAAATGTTCTATCAGCATATGAAGACAAGGATGGCTTCTAGTAGTACTGCCATTTTATCCAGGAGTTTTTATTCCAAAACTTGGTGATAAAACACCCGAGGATGTACAAGAAGAAATAATGAAGAAATGACACACAAAATGTTTTCTAGTCTTATTTAAGACCGAAGTACGTCAGAAAGAATAACTAAAATATTTTTATCTGCTATCACGCCGTATAATTTTACAAAAAAGAAAGGAAAAACTAAACCTAGAGCAGGAACTTTTGTTATACGGCCAACGTTATCGTGTGTGCAACCAAACTTTGCCTATTCACATGTTTTACTATTTATTCCTTTCATATACATTAAAACTCCCAGTGTAACAGTTATTGTCATAAATGTGGCAGTGACATAGTGCATTGTTCAAATGGACTTTCCAGGTACATACGAATTTTAACAACGCGTTGGTCTGTTATAGGACAGCTGATAAAATTATGCTTTCAAAGTAAGTAGAAGTATCTATTGTCATTTTATTTTCTATACAGGGTGGTCCGAACTGTATTCCGGAAACTTCGGCAGCATATTTTACTGATAAAAATAAGTAAAAAAGTTTATATAAATGTATGTCCTAAAATGCCTAGTTTCGGAGATACAGGGTGTAGAAGTTTCATTTTTATTTCGATTTTTTCCAAATAATTTCTGAAGTAACCTCAATATTTGGATGAAAATTGGTGTCTGGGAGTTTTTTCACATGAGAAATTTGATTTTAATGTCAAAATGACACCTGTTTGTAGCGGGCGCCACCTACATGTGTTTTGAACTGTTTTGAAGAGTAATAACTTTTTGTCCGTACCAGTATAAAACTACTGAGTGAAAAAATATACATTTCCGTGATTTTCTACGTAAAAAATGTCTCTCGGTAAAAATCGCTACGAGCAACCGTTCTCAAGATATTTACAATTGAAATAGTCAATACATGTCATTATTGACTAAAAATAAACGTGTTGAGTAGATAGTTATTTGACTGAAATGAGAAATTTGGGAACTTTTTATTTTTTTAAACTAGATAATCATAAATTTCTCTTAGAAAAAATGATGATAAAACAATTTCTGTTGAACGTTTTGCACAGAAACATTGCAAATTTATGATTTTAGTCTAATAACTAATTAGTCAACATGTTTAATTTATGTCAATGACGACAGGTATTGGTAATTTCTAATCCAAATATCTCGAGAACCATTACTTGTAGCGATTTTTACCAAGAGACCTTTTTTACGTAAAAAATATCGTAAATGTATATCTTTTAACTAGCTAGTTTTATACAGGGACGGACAAAAAGTTATTACTCTTCAAACCAGTTAAAAATAAATAGGTGGCGCCCTCTACAAGTAGGAGCCATATTGACGTCGAAATCAAATTTCTCATGTCAAAAAACTCCCAGACACCAATTTTCATCCAAATGTTGACGTTATTTCTGAAATTATTTGGAAAAAATCGAAATAAAAATGAAGCTTCTACACCTTGTATCTCCGGAACTAAGCATTTTAGGACATACATTTACAAGAACTTTTTTACTTATTTTTATCTGCAGAATATGTTGTCGAAGCTTCCGGAATACAGTTCGGACCACCCTGTATATACAAAAATTAAAGTCGATAAAAATAATTTTATAGACTCCGATAGATATAAATCCTAAACAACACTCTTGCAAATATTTGCAAAAAAAACAAATCAAAGTTAATGATATATAAAACAACCCTAAAATTAATGGTTGAATATGCTGGAATTGCTGATGATGATGATAATATACAAAAATTGCTTAAATAAATATAAAAAGAAGCTATTACATAAATAAATTTAAAGACTGCAACTGAGAATGCTCTCGTTATTTAAGAACATAGTAAATCAAATGTGGATAGCTAAAGAGCGAGAAACGGATAGACAGGCAATGACTAAGCAATCTGCCATATTAAAACCCTGGAGAATTTCGCAATAGTATTTACTTTAGACATTAAATTCCACCCCGCCCTCTCGCTCGGCTTATCTGCTTTCGCATAGAGAGTCTGCGGCCCTTCAGATTTGTGTGAAATCAATCAGGAAGAGCCTCTGTTGCCACGGATAATATTTAAAGGGCCCCCCGAAAGGACATTAATAGCTTTTGCGATGTCGGTCGCTCTACCAACAATTGTCTTCCTTGCTTTCTCATTTCAGTTATCTGTTTTTGCCACGCAGAAACAATTTTCCTTTGATAGACGTCGACTAATTGGAAAAAAGAGTTGGACCAAGCGGAGCATGTTGCGATATTTAATTTTTTTCGTTGTTTTCTTTTCAGATATTTACGCTCATCTGCACTTAATTCCTCTTTCCAATTTAGCTTTAGAAAAAACAAACCATTTAGAAATCAGTATACAGGGTGTTCCAAAAAAACCGCTGTACCGCTTTTCGTGGGAAGATTTCTCAGGTAAAAATAGATTATTTTTCATATCAACATGGGTCCGATTCTGCTTTGTTTCATACCTGCCAGTGATTAAAGTCTTCATTTTTTTTAAATTTATTTTAATTTTCTTCCAAGTGCTTTTAGCAATTCGAGTGAAATTTGGAGGATAAAAGTTACTACGGGTGCCACATATTTTTATGCTAAAAATTGTCGAGAAATTCACAAGGGACGTGCATATGGGTTACACTGGAATATTTTTCTAAAAATACATGTACGCCACTGACATTTTTCCTCTTATTAGCAAAATTGTGTAGGCCATTTAATGGCAATTAAAATCTTGTTATTTTGTCCATTTGAATCTCCTCCATGAGATAAACGCAATTTTATTAATCACAATTAATAAAATTAAAATATAAATAAACGTAATAAATTATTTATTTAGTGTAACTTATTACTAAATTTTATTAAAATTTATAACACTCATGTACAATGTCCAGTGCTACTGCCTATCATAAAATACTGGTATTTAAGATAATTATAAAAATCCTATTTTTTAAAAGTTTTAACATCCTGTAACTTTAAAACTGTGCATTTCCGCATCCATATTTATAGGAACTTTTTTTTAATATTTTTTGATGGGCAATCAATCAGTACTTATTTACATTTTGGCAAGTTAATGACATTTAAATTTTTTAAAGGTTGCTATTAGAATTGGATTAAGGCAAATTAATTAAACTGCGTTCATCTCATCAAGGAGACCGTAATCGACAAAATATCAAGAGACAACTTTTAATCAGCATTTAACGGTCTACAAGTCTACATATCTTTGCTCAGGGGCGGATACAAAAATTTATTTTAGGGGGGGCCCAAATAAAAAAATAATGTAGAATATGCTTATTAGTGCGCCATTTTTAATCCAAAAGGCTAATATTTAACCCAATTTATAGATCTTAGGGGGGGGCCGGGCCCCATGGACCCCCCCTGTATCCGCCACTGCCTTTGCTAACAAGAGAGAAAAGTCAGTGGCGTACATATTGTTTTAGGCTTATAGTGATAACCTAGGTATATGCACGCCCCTGGTGAATACGTCGATATTTTTTAAGCATTAAAATATGTCGCACTTATAGTAACTTTTACCCCCAAAATTTCATTCGAATCGCTAAAAGCACTTGGAAGAAAATTATAAAAAAATGTAAATATTATTATTTATAAAGGACTTTAACCCGTTGTATAGCTACGAAACAAAGCAGAATCGGACTCTATGTTAATATGAAAGATAAATTTTATTTCGAGAGGAATCTCCCCACAGACAGGAGACCACAGAGAGAGATGACACCCTCTTTTGAAACACCCTGTATACAGGGTGCTTCGTTTGTCCGCTAGAGGGTATCAAAATTTAAAAAAATAATCAAATTTTTTCAGATATTTTAAGAACCGTTATTCCGATTTGTATGAGATTTGGGAGTCTATGCTTTGCTAAGTGCCCTAACATTTGACCACCCCCACCAAAAATTTTAGTATAATTATATTATATACTTTTTCTTGATTTTTGTGAAAACCAAATGTTGAAGCACCTACCAAAACATAGACACCCAAGATCTCATTCAAATCGGAAAAACGGTTCTAAAAATATCTGAAAAAATATGTGTACTTTTTTAAAGTTTAATGCCCTCTAGCGGATAAACGAAGCACTTTTGTATAGAGGTAAATTGTGTCCAATGAATAACTTATTTTGATTCTAAAAATACGTAGTACTTCTATGTCCACGGAATATTGCGACACCCTGTGTACTGGGTGTATCTTAAATAAGTGCTAATATTTTCAGTACCGATCACCCTGGGGAACACACCCTGTATAGTTTATTATTTTTTAATATAAAATTATATTCGGTTAAGATTGCAGGTACACCGAGGAAGAAAACTTCATTATGTGACAAAGCTGAGCTTATATCTCCCCTTCATGTAGGAAGACACATCATTTCCTCTATAACACCTCCAAAAGCTATTATCAGTAACATGTCAATGTATTTTACTTTCGTTGTAAGATTGAATTCTAATATGACATAATCAAAAGAGCCCATGATGAGATCATAAAACGTGTTTTTCTTTAAAAAATATGTTGAAAATATATCCAGGAAATTAAAAAATATTTAAAATACCTTAAAGATTCTTATATTTTCCCTGATTTTATAATATACATATTTTTTTTTAATAAATATCCCTACTAAATCAATTTAGCCAACTTCCTTCTTTAACAGCGACAAATACTATTAAACTTTAGACGTTTAATTTTTGAAAAGTTGAGTTATTAAAAGTTTTTCGTGGAGCGGGTGAAAATGGCGGAAAATAAAGTTTTTATTGGCGATATTTGTGCTCGATTTTCCTTTACAGGTCTCCGTGAACGATCCAAGACTGATTGACCCAACGAAGAGGTTGCGCACTCTTGCGGTACCCCGCGAAACTATATCCATCGACAATGTGAAAGAAGAAGGAATCTTTGGTAAGGTCTGCGTTGGAAAGTATCAGGAAAAAACAGTTTTCATCAAAACCACGAAAGGTAATGCGAAGTGTAATAGATAGATGGCCGAGAAATAACGTCATTCAATAAATTTAGTTGAATCTATTTTAATGAGATGGCAGCAGAAAAAGTTTAATTATAGATTAAGAAATATCGATTAAAAATAATTAACATGTACCTACAGACTAAGTACTAATTTCTACGAACGTTATTGTTACTAATAATATGTATTTTCCCTGAAAAGCGTCTAATTAATATTCTACACAATAAGGAAAAAAATGACAAATGCAATTTTATGTAAATTATAATATCCCATCCAATAATATTCGATTTTTTTTTTCTTTTTCATCATTCTGTGAGGCCTGAACAAAATTATAAAAACAATTATAATTATATTGGAGAGAAAAAACTAATCAGAAATAGTTAAAGCATGTCTATTATGTTATACAGGGTGAGTTTTAAATAAGTGCAAATATTTTTAGGGGTAGTATATCTCGACCTCCAGAAACATGTCCATAAAATTAGATACTTTTAGATTTATTTGAAAAAAATTTTCTAAAATTTTAAAAATTGTAAATAAAAAATTATAATATCTTCATATTATGATTTTTAACTTAAATTTAAAGAATTTTCTAAAAAATTAAAGAAACCCCGGAAAAGAGACAGTGTTTTCAATATTTAACCAAAACAGTTTTTTCTTAAATTTTCAAAGTAAAATAACTTGGTTATTTTGGAGTTATTTGAAAAACGGTAAAGAGAAAATATGTTTCTTTTAAGGAGATCTACCAACTCTGAAAATATTTACACTTATCTAAGACTCACCCTGTATATCTAAACTATTTTTGTGAATTTTTTTTTAAATAAAATTAATTTAAATTGATATTAAACGATCCTATTTAAATAGCACTTTTTAACAATAAAAGAAAACACGAGATTTTTTTCTTAAACCTTTTTTTTCCGGAGAATACATGTGTTAGTTAATTTATTTCTTTATTTAAAAATGTCTCCCTTTGTGCTCTGGCGACCCTGTCAATCATTCTATTGATTTTATCGTAACTTCTTTGGTTTATGCCCTACCCTCGAGGCTCCCATGTCTACTTTTTATGGCATTTTGAGATCCATAAAAGTTGTCAAAGAATTTCTACGGAATTAGCACCCATCAGGGTTGTAATAAATACACACGACGTTAGGGCTCGCTTTTATATGCATATTTTCAATGAAGCCATAAAAACGTTTTTATTTTTACAGATACCGTCTCCAAACGACTTTTAAACCTATTTTTGGCAGAGGGTACCATGATGTTCGGGATGGACCACAAAAACGTCTTAACCGTGTTATGTGTTAACTTGGATAATCCCACCAAACCTTTGCTGGTTTATTCGTATGCCAGCAGAGGGAATTTGAAAAGGTCCTATATAATTATTATTATGATTATTTATATACAGGGTGGGCCAAATTGTAATCTGGAAACTTTGGCAACATATTCTGCAGATAAACTATTGTTTTGAAGTAATAATTTCGTCCGTACCTGTATTACACTACTGAAATAAAAAAAAATATACTTCGCTGTTCATTATGCAAAAAAGGTCTCAAGATTGAAGAAGACTGACAAAAAATAAACACTAGTTATACACTAGTTGAAAATGCTTTTGTGTCAGAGGTTCAAAAGAAACTGTTTTATCATATTTTTTTCCAGAAAAATACTTCATTAAATTAAAAAATAAAATGTTTCCAAATTTATCATTTCAGTCGACTAACTATATAGTCAACAGGTTTATTTTTTAACGGTTGCCCGTAGCGATTTTTATGAAAAGAATTTTTTGCGTAAAAAAACAGCGGAAATGTATATTTTTTCTTTCACTAGGGGTATAATACAGCTATGAGTGAAAAGCTATTAGTCTTCAAAACATTTAAATACAGGTAGGTGCCCCCCCCCCTACAAATAGGAGGCATACTGACATCGAAATCCAATTTCCCATGTCAAAAGAATTTTCATCCAAATATAGAAATTATCTGTAAAAAGCCGAAATAAAAATGAAACTTATGCACTCTGTATCTCCGGAAATCCTTTGAGGACGTGCATTTACATGAATATTTTACGCTTCTGCATAATATTTTGCCCAAGTTTCCCGATTACACCTCGGACCACCCTGTATATATGACTTAAAAAAATGCTCTTATTTTAGGTTCTTAATTAACTGTCGTCAAAGGAAAGACAATACTACTATATCGACCCAAGTTCTAGTAGATATGGCTATACAAATTCTTTTAGGATTAATGTACCTGCATAGCAAAAATATTTGTTACAAGGATATGGCTGCTAGAAACGCCGTGTAAGATATTTTATGATGTTTTTTTGATAACGTAATAATTCTGATCACCCTGTACCATAATAACGCGAAATATGCAAGCATTTTTTCACCCGTAGCGTCTCTCACGCATGAAATTAGCCCATATATAAAATATAAACTGATTTTCTTAGAAAATATGCACGTTATAAAGTGGCAAGCGCCTTAAAAACACCGTACACCATATTATATGGCTTTAGAATGTTCTTCGATTGGCATTCAGCCTAGTGAGAGGGAATGTGAAGTTTTAAAGGAGTAATTTTTAATTTACTCCATGTCATGTCTGCTGTAGTTCGCTACACAGAGAAAAAAACATTCGTAATTTGTTTCGATTCTGTTACAGGGTCGGCGAGAAGTTCGATATCAAAATAACAGACAACTGTTTGTCCAGGGACCTATTCCCTAATGATTACTTCTGCATGGGGGACAAAGAAAACAAACCCGTGAAATGGATGGCTCTGGAAAGCCTTATTTATGACCAATGGACTTTCCAAACTGATGTGGTAAGATTTTTTTGTACCCAGCTCTTATAAAAGAGAGACAAAATATGCTAAGGAACGTACCACGTATCTATAAAACCCGTACTGAATTTAACATTCTAAGAGGAAATTAAAAAAGCAAATTAAATATTTGACTGACCTCCGTTATAGTCTGCTTTAAAGTGTGAATGAGGCATGATTCAAGGTTATCAAGGTGAATAAACTTGGTTGCAAAGAATCAAATAGCACCTTGTTCATTTTTTACATCTTTCTCATGTACTAAACTCGAGACAAAGAAGAGTTATACACAAACTCTTTTACCAAGACGGCAAGAAGGTTTTTTGAAGACCTCTACATTCGTTTATGATTATGGCAAAAGCATTATCAAAAAATTTTCTCACATATGATGAATGAGTTTTCCCCATTTTATTTTACAGAAAAATGTATTTGAAACTTTTTACAGAAGTCCCTAACGAAGCAAATTGTTCATTTTAAATAATTTGTACCAATTGATATTTAAGTTATGAGAGATACAAAAATACTAAATTAGGCTAAATTTTAAAAAATCCAGTCCTAATCAAACAAACATAACAATCACAAGTTATGTCATAATATGACAAATCTATTTTGATTTTCTTCTGCAGAGATCTGTCAAAAATATCCTAAGTTATGTTCTCTATGAAAAGTTACAAAAGTACAGAAAAAACATAATAGAAATTTTCTCCCAGTATTCTGAGATAACCTAGTTAGTCTTTTATCTTCCACTTGTAACAGAATATTTAATTCATTTATTATGTCTCTTAATTATATTATTATCTCTCGATAATCTTTATAAAATATAATTATTCTTCTTATATTTACAGTTCTTAATAATTATTCTTGCAGGAATTCTTCTTTTTACAATTTATAGTATTTAATAAATGTTCAGGCCTATTTGTAAAATGTACAGAAAATAAGTGGCTTTATAGCCTGTAGACTATTTCCTCCATAGTACCACTAAACTATTTTTTTATGTAAAGATCAATATGACAATAAAAAAATTACATTTTTTTAAATTACTTTTATTTGGCAACAATATCATCAATTTGGCATTAAAATTTGTATTTGAGGTGCCATGTTTGTTATTCCATTCAGGACAGGATTGATAACTCCAAAAGGAATTCGTAGAAGCTATTAAAACAACTTGCTTTATTTTAAGGAGTTCTTTAAAAAGTTTCAAACACATTTTTCTGTAAAATAAAATGAGAAAAACTTATTCATCATTTTTATCATGTCGGCGATACAACATACACAATTCTAAATCTGCATGAAATTCCCTACAAAACTATTGAAAAATGACCCTTAATCAAACAGTGTCTTCTTAAGTACTCTACATTTTTTTGATAGCACACAAAAAAAATCAATTAGTTAAAAAAACTTTCAGAGATAAAACATCATTTATATGAGGAAAAAGAATGATTTTCTTTTGAGGTCATCGTGCAATCTCCCCTGTATAAAATAAAGGAAGAGGTTTTTTAAAAGTTAGATAAACACCTTGAAAGTCCGAGATCCTTTAGATAATATTAATAAGTGAATGGATGTTTCATCATAAATATATTATCTAAAAATAACCAGATGAGATTTCCTAATTTTCGTAATTGATATGATGACCTTCTTTGAGCTTATAGAAACAATTAAGACGCTTTTTTTAATATATTTTGCGCGGACTAACAATGCTTTTTACTCGTAAAAACCTTCGATTTTTTTCTTTACATCCATCTCACTTAAGGTATGAGAATTGTGGCTGCATTTGGTTTGGAAAGGAAAAAAAACGTCTTTTGGGGAACCGATGTAGTCGGTTGAATGATATTCTACATTTTACCTTGAAATTTTCTTTTAGAATAGTAAAAGCATAGGTATTTTATAAAATCGACTAATTTTGCCTTTTACAGATAGGAATTATAGATATGTAGTACAGTATATTGATAACACATAGTAGGTATATTTTTTCCAAATTTCAGTGGTCTTTTGGTGTAGTTTTATGGGAGCTGACAACATTGTGTCAACAGCCGTATGCTGACATTGACCCATATGAAATGTCCACACATTTACGTACTGGTTATAGGCTCACTCAGCCGATAGGCTGCCCTGACGAATTGTAAGTATTAACAAACCTGGACTAAAATAAACTAATAATTTTTGAAGGATAGGAAATTAAGTGAAAGTAATTGTAATACTATAATTAAAAAAATTATACAGACATAGATTGCCCAAAAATTACGAAAATACGAACAAATTTATTTTTGATTGGCATCTCTAATAGATCTTGACTAATTTGAGAAAATCTACAAAATTAATCGACATTTTCGAGTTTCCGCAATATTTAACGATGAATTTCTTGAATTTTAGGGCGAGACTGGTCTTGATCTTGGTCAAATACCAAGACTAGCGTTTTATCTGTAAGACCAGGACCAAGCATGCAAAACTCTTTGGGTGTTGCATTTTTTTACGTTTATATGAAATAATAAATTACTGATTTATCCAAAATGATTGTTCAAAAAATAATCTTAAAAAATATTGATTCAATATAATACAGGATGAAAAAATAATAAAAAATATTTTCCTGAAACTACTGCCAGTCGTATAAGTTTTTTAGTCGAATTATACAGAATATTGCCGTATTTAGTTCAGGCGCTCATGGTTTTTAATCATTCAAATAAATAAATAATATAAAAAGTTATTTATTTATTCCAAATTATTGTTTTTATTTATTGCAAATAGTGTATTCCTGACTTTTGCATAACATTTTAAAGGGTCTACTCGTTTTGAATGTAATGTATTAAAAAATAAAAGTTTTCATTAAACAAATATTGTTTTTTGAATAAAGATTGATTTTTTATTTAAAGATCTTTTATGTTGAAAGGGCCACTATTAAAAATCTATTAAAAATGTGCATGATTTGCAAATAGGAGCAAGGGAGTCTTAGCCTTGGTCTTACATTTTCTCATCACTAGATATAATAAATATTGAGAAATATAATTATTGTAAAAGTTTCAAATTTTCTCAAAAATTAAAATGTTAATTGACTAATTTGAGAAAATCTACAAAATTAATTGGCATCAAAAATTTATGAAAAAAAGCGTTAATTTTAACCTCTTGCTGCAAAAGCGAGTGCAACACACAATGAAATATATTTTGAAATCATTTTAATATTGTTTGCATATTTTCAAGTCGATATTATGTGAGAATGAAAACGAAAGTGCTCTCCAAAAGAGAAAACGTGACATAATATCTCTCTGTCTTCGGCTGTACTACAAACCGTAATGTTATAGGAACATTTCACTGGCTTAGTTACTGTGTTATTATATCAGCTGCTTTCCAAAATTTTACCGCGATTATTGTAATATCATTTATTCTATACGAAATATTATAATAATTAAGAATTATTATTATTAAAGTTTAAGAATAAATAATAACAATACTTTGCTAATAAATTTGATACTATTTATTAAAAATGTCATAATTAATTACCTGTAATTTTCAAAATTTGACAACGACGTTTACTATGTTTTCTAAGACCTTTGAGAAGTGTATGTGTAAAAAATAGCGAAAATGGCGAATTTTTCGTCTTTTTTCCATACATATAGTATATGTATGGAAAAAAAGTCAAGAAGTTGTGTCAAAAATAAAAAGTCAAGAAGTTGTGTCAAGTCACCGATTTTGATAAAACTACTGTTATTAACTAATTAAAAGGCCTAGAATAAGACAATATATAGACAATTGTGGTGCTACGAATAGAGTATTCGATTTATGGGAAGATTTAACTATATTAAATGCATAAAAAAATAGCACAAAAATGGACATTTTTTCGACAGTTTTCTATACATTATATAATCATGAAAATTTGCGATTTTTGTTATGTCACCGACTTTATTAAAACTGCTGTTATTTACTAATTAAAAGGTGTAGAATAAAAAAATACAAGCCATTGTAGTCTTTCAAGAACAGTAATTGATCTAGGGGTAGTTGTAATGTTCATAAAAAAACACTGAACAACAAGGGTCCATAAAATTAATTTTCTCACAAAGCCAAAGTACAGAAAATTAATTTTCTCACATGATTAAAGCACATACTTCTTCTGTGATTAAAGCATTTAAGCTCCTAAAGCTTTATACATCTATCCTACATAAAATTTTCTCTATAAACATTGGTATTTTCAAAATATCACAACTAAGCCTTTGAAAGTGTGTAAAAAATACAGAAAAATAAAGATTCAAATGTGTAAAACGAACAATAAAATACATTTTGGCCTTAGAAGTATGGTACTAGAAGCAGGATAATTTTTAATCTTAGCTATCCATTTATTATAATTAATTTGTATTAAAGGTCTTATATACAGGGTGTTTCAAAACAAATGCGAAAAACTTCAGGGGGTGATTCCTTGTTCAAAATAAAGGGTAGTTTACTTCATAAACGTTGGGTCAAAAGTCAACCATTAGGGAGATATCGCGGTACAAAGATGGCGGAAAAATAATGTTTTTATTTTTTATCTTGAAAACGAAAAGAGATAGACTAATAAAATTTTATGGAAGCATTACTGTTATGAAAACACACTTTCTGGTAATTTTTTCACTTTTTTAAAATGAGTGGAAGGGGTTGAAATAAACTACCCCTATCATTCTTGTTAACGAAATTTAAATAAAAATCTTTTTTAATTTGAAATTAAAAAATAAAATGTAAAGCATTACATATCAGGACAAAAAACATTTTCTGATAAAGAATCTAGCGGGCTGCTGTAATTTTTTAGGAAAAAATCTAGTCGGCCGCTGTTACTTTTTAGGATGTTCCTAATATTATTTTATTTGACATTACTCTACTGCAATACGATATTATCTAGATGATTATTATTATCGTTATTATCACTAGATTCTTAATCTAAAAATGTTTTTAGTCCTGACATGTAAGGCTTTACATTTTATTTTTTAATTTCAAATCGGTGAGTTTTATCAAAAAAACACAAGAGATGAAAACGTTTCTAAACAAACTAAACTATCCAAATTAAAGCACTTGCATGTGTTTGATAAGATTTTTCTTTAAATTTCGTTAACAAGAATGATAGGGGTAGTTTATTTCAACCCCTTCCACTAATTTTAAAAAAGTGAAAAAATTACCAGAAAGTGTGTTTTCATAACAGTAATGCTTCCATAAAATTTCATTAGTCTATCTCTTTTTGTTTTCAAGATAAAAAATAAAAACATTAATTTTCCGCCATCTTTGTACCGCGATATCTCCCTAATGGTTGACTTTTGACCCAACGTTTATGAAGCAAACTACCCTTTATTTTAAACAAGGAATCACCCCCAAAAGTTTTTCGCATTTGTTTTGAAACACCCTGTATATTTGCTATCGATTCAATAGGGTCTCAGTATTTTTTCTGGAGAAATGCAAGAAGATTTTAAAAAATCTACTCAACCATTATACATAGGTACAACTTTCTCTGTTTGAATGTAGCAATAAAAAGTTAAATTTATATTAACTAAACTATCATGACTTTAATTACCTATTATTTATAAAAAGAAAGAAAGATTTGAGAGACATTGCATAACCACTTTGTTTTATGATATAATTTTCCCATAGATATTGCTCTAACTAGCTAGTCAATTTGCGGATTATTTTTTTAATTCTACAAATATCAGCCTTGAAATAACTAAGTTAGATATTTTTCTCTTGTTTCAGATATGCCGTGATGACGTATTGTTGGTTAAACAATCCGGCAGATCGTCCGCAACTAAATCAACTTTTAGCATATTTGAACGAATTTTTTACAGCTTTATGTAGATTTGTATAAAAACCCAACTAACTACATACTCGATTAAAAAAATAATCGAAAAATCACTGCAAACCGCTGAAGAAACTGAAAAGGTAATTCAGCCTATTTGACTGCTTAACTTAAACTATCTGATTGCTTAAAATGTTCATTTCCTTTTTAGCATATTATAATATGTCGTATAATTGTCGGCATACGAAAAAATAGAGGTATATTTACTGGAAATATACTAAATCATATTTATACTAGGCATATACCGGGTGCGTCTCAAAAGTGGCTCCCTCCTATAACTTTTTTATTTTTTCAGATAAAACAACGATATTTGGTATGTTAGTATATGACATAAATTAGGATTGATTGACGGATTCAATTATTTTCGGTCACTTCCGGTTTCGCCGGAAATGACTACAACTTTTGATTTTTAAATCGCACCCTCGGTATTTTTTAACTTTATTCGATAGAAAATGACACTCTGAATAGAATGACATATCATATGTCAACTTTTGACATTTTCGCATATGGTTTATTTAAAATTGTAACATGCGGTTCATAACGACAATTTGACTCGAAATACCAAGTGTGTGGTATCAAATTATTCGTAAAAAAATTCTTTTTCCAAATATTCTAATGAGCCACCTTCGTTCCATTTGAAAAAATTGAGATATGATTAAAAATACGATTTGAGCATCTTTTAACCGGCCAGGACTAGATACTAAAAACATTAGACAATCAAATCTATTTTTCCAAGGCTCCTTGATTAAAAATTAGTGTTTTTAACATAGCCATGACACTCTAGATTGAAATTTAACATACAATTTGTTTTTGAGCGAATATGTCAAAAGTTGACATATGATATGTCATTCGATTCAGAGTGTCATTACTATCGAATAAAGTAAAAAAATACCGAGGGTGCCATTTAAAAATCAAAAGTTGTAGTAATTTCCGGTGAAACAGGGAGTCGTACGTCAATCAATCTTAATTTATGTCATATACTAACATACCAAATCCCGTTTTTTTTATCTGAAACAATAAAAAAGTTATAGGGGTGAGCCACTTTTAAGACGTACCCAATATAATGGTCAAAGATACTTGCGAGCAAAATAAATTACCTTTGACTTAAAGAAAACTTAATGTGCATATATGCTCACTGTAAGACTGAAATATTTGTATAAATTATTGTTAAAATTAGAATTTTAAATACTGCACTATTGCGCAATATTTAAACTGACTTTACTAACTTTACTTATTATTACATTAATTGTATATATATATATATATATATATATATATATATATATATATATATATATATATATATATATATATATATATATATATATATATATATATATATATATATATATATATATATATATATATATATATATATATATATATTTGTATACTATTAATCAGTGGCGCACAAAATTTATCCGGATTAGAACAAAATATCCTGATAATACTGTGCCCATAAGATTTATAAAAAATGTATGGTTCCTCATATTATATTTTATTTAATTATTCTCCGTGAGTGATTATATGAGATTGTCTCATTATTTTCAAAATGATTTACTTGCAATAATCAAAAAAATGGTTAGGGTAGAAACTCGTGTTATTATGATTATTTCAGAATTATTAGAAAAGCGTGTCTTAAGGCCCACATACACTTATTTTGCTTGGTTTTAACCGCTCAGCTAAAAACGCGCGAGTAGAAAGCACGGTCAAGCAACCCCACACCTTGTCTCATTTTACTCAACTGAAAACAGAGTCAATTTTCTTTTTTACACTTTTCTTGTGTGTCCGAGTCTATATTTTCTTTTCCCTGTATGATATTCCGCAAATTAAATTTTCCATATATGTGAAAGAAAGGCCAAATCCTGGACCAAACACACTCATACACCAACGTTTTTAACTGAACAGTCCAGAAAAACCGGGCAAAATACCGAAAAGTGTGTGAGGGACTTTAGAGTGGTTGATCTGTTTGTATAAGAAGAGGGTGAGACAGAGACGAAAAAATCTTTGTTTGCGTATCAAATGGTGTCATTTTTAGCAAACCCCTAATCAAATAGAAAACAGACGTTTAGGTCTCTTTATGTTTTTAATTATAGAGGCAATAAAACTTGGGTTTTCGAGTGGTTCTGTAAATTTGACAAAATTGTAAAACTTTTGTTTCTGCCTGCCGGGCCAGAGACTGGCCGGTTAGCTGACGCTTTACTACCAAAATGATTTTATCTATAAACAAACAGAAGTGGGCTTTTCACAAGAGCCTTTCGGCTTTTTAACGCTCTATAGATTAGAACAGAATAAATAAACATTATCTAGAACACAAAACCCTCTTTGGAAAGATAGATTTCTAAGAACTTTTTTTTTCTTGAAAAAGTCCACGAAGGAATGCTTCTTTTCATAAATTTGTTAATATTCTCCTTTGTTTTCATAGAAATAATATAGATTAATAAATGTGTTAATGTTGCCTATATATAAACAATTTAAGTGTTCAAGAGTGCGCGTCAAAATAAATATTAATACTTTCTGTATAAATAAGCCGCGGAATTATTTCTACAAAAAGATAATATTGTAAATAAAATCTCGCGCACATTTTCAGTATTATTGTTGTTTAATTATATTGTAAAACTTTTTGACAAACCCTTATGAAAGTAAGGGTTGAAAGTATGGGATTAACAGGGTTTAATATATTAAAGAAAATCTAGGGATCAACTCTTAGTATTAGTACAACAATAAAAAGATAATGTATAATATTAATAATTAATTAAAGAAAATATATTTTTAATCAATTCCACTCAGATTAATATAAATAATATAGCTTTTTACCTAAAGCGCGGACCAGACGCAACGACTTATTGTGCAGTTTGCTTGCGCTGAAAAAACGCAGCGTTTGAACAGCAAGTTTGAACAAATTTTAGAACTGCACAAAGTCCCAAGACTGAGTTATATTGTAGCTCCTGGGCATAAATTTCGTCGGTTTGCACAGAAAAGTCATTTGTGTGTGGACGCTTACAACGATTTTTTTGTGCTTTTATTTTAATTTTAATCAGCCAATCAAATACCTGACCTACAGCAAGGTTCACATGAGCTTCTTAGTGAGTTCATTAAAATGTACAAGAGTTTTCCTTGCTTGAATTTAATTCGCCTAATTAATCAAAAGGGGAATAAAAATCAGGCCTACGAGATTATTATTGAAAAATTCAAGGAGGTTTACCCTGAAGCGACTAGGGATACGGTAACAAAAAAAAATCACTTAGAACTGTTTACAGAACAGAATTATCGAAACATAATAAATTTACTCGTTCGGGTGCTGGGATGAATATATTTATTATTAAACACTCTCTATGGTATTTTAATTAACTTAATTTTCTTAACGACACCCCAAGAAATTCTGGTGTAGAGACGTTTAACTTGCCTTTTTTAACTTTAAAGACATAGGAAAAACTAACCACAACAGTGTTTCAAAAGACTGAACGACAAGTCGTTGTAATGTGGACACAACTCGGTCTGTTACGTTGTCGACGCAAGCAAATAATAGGAAAAGTCGTTGCGTGTGGACCCCGCTTAACTTACTATATGATTGTAAAGAAATTATTTATAGGAGAGTTAAAATTAAAACACAATTCACATGGCATACCTAATAATATTTGTTTACGATCATACGGTATATGACAGTATTTGTGTTAGTACGACACAGCCAAAGCTTAAAATGAAAACGACCTTCGACACACATGAAAACCAATATTTTTTCAAACCATTTCGCTAGGTATAGTAGTAGCACCAAGTTTAATTAGTAAAAGAACCACTATTTGTTCTATCCTACTCAACCTTGGCCGTCTAAGTATACATATGCAAAAAAAATCTTAAACAATTCTCAATCGAAGATGGCAGAGGAGGTGCTTACAAGGTTATGATCGACATACTAGTGCAAAATGACTTATTTTCTGATAAAACGTCGCATATGTTTATTAGTTAACCTTGAACAAAGTGAATATTATTTTTTATTATTTACATTTATTAGATTATCACTAATATTAGGTTTGTTCAGATATTTCATTGCAGAACATACAGGATGGACAATTTTCAAATCGTTAAGAACTACTAAACAAAAAATACACAATAAACATACTAAAATTATAGTTTTCCATTTTAATGATGCTGATGCTGTTCAAAATGCCACTTAAGTTTAAAAATTACCAGTACTTCCGCAAATTTTTGGAAAAAAGGGAATATTTTAGATTTTATTTTTATTTTTTATGACCCTTTGAACAGATGTAGCAAAATAAATTTCATATTATTATTATTGTTATTTTTCTTGTTCGACAAGACGATGTTTAACTTGCCTGATTTTTTACAGCTTCCAAGGTTTCAAAACCAAAGATATGATACATAAATCATAGTATATGTATACCAACAATACCGGATGCCTCTCAAAAGTGGCTCACCCCTATAACTTTTTTATTTTTTCAAATAAAAAATCGATGTTATATGGTATGTTAGTATATGACGTAAATTAGGACTGTTTGACGTATTCAATTGTTTTCGGTCATTTTTTTACTTTATTCGATAGAAAATGACACTCTAAATAAAAAGACCTATCATATGTCAACTTTTGACATTTTCGAATATGGTTTATTTCAAATTGCAACATGCGATTCATTACGACAATTTGACTCGAAATACCAAGTGTGTGGTACCAAATTATTCGAAAAAATCCTTTTTCCAAATATGCTAATGAGCCACCCTCGTTCAAAAGTTGACATATGATATGTCATTCTATTCAGAGTGTCATTTTCTATCGAATAAAGTAAAAAAATACCGGGGGTGCCATTTAAAAATAAAAAGTTGTAGTCATTTCGGGTGAAACAGGAAGTGATCGAAAAGAATTTAATACGTCAGTCAATCAATTCTAATTTATGTCTTATACTAACATACCAAACATCGGTTTTTTATTTGAAAAAATAAAGAGTTATAGATGTGAGCTACCTTTGAGACGCATCCGGTATATGCACTTATTCGAAAAATTCATATTAACGGCATTTCCATAAGAATTCATGTCTTTGAGAGAAATAGAGAAAAGGTTTTTTGGTAAGATCTTTTCAGAA